>NC_069661.1:178980000-179607500 GCF_027244095.1 Hemicordylus capensis | reverse complement strand
CATTAATATTGCCAAGAGTTACCCAAAGGAATGAGCAGATTGAACATCTGGAAAAAATTTAAGTCCCCAAAATCATCCAAAGGCACTCTAAATCGCTAGAAGTGGGCAAGGGTCAGCAACAGTATTCCTTTTAACAGGGATTCCCAGATGTTGTTGACTACAACTCCCAGTATCCCCAGCGGCAATGGCTTTTGCATGGGGATTATGGGAGTTGTAGTCAACATCATCTGGGAATCCCTGTTAGAGGAAACACTCGTCAGCAAGAGGAATGATCGGATTTAACATCTGAACCTCCCCCCCCCCCCAATCTCTTTAAAAAAAACCCTCAAAATCGCTAAGAAAACCTCATCAACCATAGATACTCCGGTCACGGATGGCAAGACTGGACACTATTTCCCATTCATGGATACTCAAAACTGTGGTTGGTAAAACCACTGTTGGTGAGGGATGACTGGACCAGAATTGCAGGGGAACGGAAAGCCCCAGAGGTTGTGTTTCCTGTCTCCATGTTTTTCAGCCATGTCCAAAATAACCTTTTCCATTTTGCTTTACAGAAAAAATAGTAAACTGTCCCTAAGCCAGGGTGGACTGGAGGGAGACTCTTCTGTGCAACAACTGAGATGCCTGTGGGAAATTGTTCAGATTTTGCTGTGTTTTTTGGGGGTAGTGCATATGAAAACCTGTATAATGTTCTCTGTCCACAGAGGCATTCTATTATTTTGTGTTGTTATAATGTCTTGTGTTTCCTTTCTGGTTTTTTTGTGTTTCTGTTGGGGGTGGGATTGCGGGGGGTTGGGGAGTAATGAAAAAATCCAGAGATGTAGTTCTTTTCTGAAGAAAACTTGCATGGTGTTAGTAGAATGGAAGAATGTTCCAACCAATTTCAAAATGGTGTGCACAAGCATGTGCCTGCCTTTGTGCATATGAATTCAGCCAAAGGATAGGGTTGAAAGCACCAGTTCTCTGTATATCACTATGGAACAATCTTAATGTTTCTAAAAGTTCATAGCATATGAAATCATCATCTTTGATTTAACCTGTATGTAATTTCAGCTGCTAGAAGTATCTCTGGAGAGTCTGCTCTCTTAAAACAAAATTAAATCTTTAAGTGCTGGAAACATGCATCCTGTAAGAAGCTTTTTTTCAGGTAATGCTAGAAGAAAGAAATGTATTCCTAACTTTTAAACGAACCTACAGTTTCTAGAAGAGTTAACAGTGGATTCAAAAATATAACTAAAGAAATATAGACCTGTTTTAGCAGAAGAGAGACTTCCTCAAACTCAGTGGGTCCCAATGACCTGCCAAAAAAGCACCCCTTTCATCTGCTATCTCAAGGAGAAGTGTGTGGGTTAAATCTCAGGGAAGGACTTCTATAACCAGGGGGGCACTGTCATATAATGCCCAGTCCCAGGTACCTTTCCAAAGTAACCAACCTAAGTTACTCTTCTATAACTTAGATGTTCCATCTGTTAACTTCCTCCAGGTAGAGTAAGAAGCGACAAGGAGGGAGGAAGTTTCCGGGATGAAGTTGATGGGCTTGAGAACCAGTTTGCAGTAGCACTTATCTGACAAACTGAGTTGTGAAGGCAAGCTTAAGCACAACTGACAAATGGACTGTGAACCCTCTTTTAACATTGTGTCTCCAGCCTTGGTCTTAATTAAGAATTGCAGAATAGATTCTCTTGCCAAGATATTTTGAGGCCTATAGAAAGGAATCTCTTGCAGTGCTCCATGAGGCTTTTAATTGCATTTCTAAATGACTCTACCCATCACAGCCATACACCTATGGTATCCCTTTGGGTTTTTTTTAAAAAAAGGTTTGCTGCAATTCTCCAAAATGAGAGACTTTTTTTGGGGAAAAGAAGTACTTTGTAGTTTGAAAAAACTCATTAATGCAGCATTTGTATTCGGACCTGTGGATGAGCAGTAAATGTGCTATAACCCTGTCTTTATGAAGTCTTTCCCAAAAAGTAGTCAAGACAGAAATGGCAGATTAACCAATATCTCTTCTAAGGAAACTAACAGTACACAAAAGGTTCTGTATGGAAGCAGTCAAACCACCGTTTGCACAAGAGAAAATACTACTCAATTTTTCCTGGGGCAATTTACCATCTAGAGTTCCATGGAAAGTTCAGTCATCAGAAAAACTAGTAAATCTTAAGGAAAACATTGTGCCTCTTTTATATCTAATCAAATTTGCATTTCTTTAATGACTTCTTACCATGCTGTTAGGTTTTTAAACAGAAAAAAGCACAAGAATGGACAAAGGAATTATTAAGCAGGTTTTTTTTTTAGCCAAGGTGTCATATGAGCTCAAACTAGCTATAAGGCATGCAAAATGCTTTGGATATATTGATAATACAAAGCTTTCTTGTAACAAAGAATCTCTTGAGTGTGCTAGCTATTTTATTATTTGCTTTCAAGAAATGGTAGAGTACAGTATTCCCTAATATGCCTTTCATTTGTGCATAGAATTTTCTCTTCATATGAAAACCAATATTCTCACCCTGATTTGAAACATGTTTGTTTTAGTGAAAAACTCTCAAATTTTGGTAACATTTACTTCAAATAATTGTACTTTGATTAGGAGTTGGCAGATATTGTTGAGGCATGGAAGTATTTTGCTTAATGGGCACCAAAAGGTCTGGTTAATTTGGGGAGATACAGAATGCAATCTTAAACTGCAAAGAAGTCTTTGAGGGTCCCACAGCTGGAGAAGGGACAGGAGTTTGGCAATTGTCCCTCCTGCTGCACATGCAAAATATTGTTCAGTGACAGTGAGTTCACCCAACATTAGTTTGGATGTCGACCATTGGTATCTTTTTTTAATATCTTGAGTCCAACCTCTTTCACTCTCCTCCCCTCTCCCACCTCCCAGTTTACATATAGGTGTTTTAGTGGGGATTCAAACCAGCAACCTCTTGCTCCCTAGGCAAGTTACTTCCCCATTGCACCAGTAAGTGCAGGGAAGATTATACTTATGTTGAATTTTTTCAAGTCCTTTTGAAATGTAGGATACAGATGGGAAGTGCATTCAAAATAACTGTACCTCTGATTGTATAGGTGTTGAACAGAACATGTGAACTGGATTTAAGTCCTATTCATGTGTCATCTTTTATGCTGAGATGAAACTCTGCTCTTTGAGAACAAACAGAAAAGCTGTTCGCGTAAACCATCTCATACCTTATGCCCTCAACCTGGATACTGGCAACATGAAATTTAAACCAGAATTGCCTTAACCTGGGGCCGTATCCAGCTCTATATGAAAGTAAATGCAAATGGCAGCTTTTATAGAAATGGTAGAATTTTCAACATAACCTGTGTTTAGCCCTAATTCAACTGTAATTAAGTCAATGGAGCAAGGCAGCAGACTGTATGATGGAGAAAGAGACACTTCTCCTTGCCTTCAAAAATATAGTTAGTTAGTCAAAGTGCAGGCTGTCATGACTCTTACCAGAGCCAGAGGAGGAGAGAGACAGAAGCTGTCATGACTCCTACCAGAGCTGGGGGGGGGGGGAGTTCACTGGGGTTGAATCCTCGTTTGTAAGAGATTCACAGAAGGCTTCCACCATACACTTTATTTTCATGTAGGAAAACTCACTCTCTGTATAAGGTTTTTTGGGGTGGTAAAGGCAAAACCTTCCCCAAAAGGGCTGAGCAATCCTAGGCCTTCAAAGGCATGTGACTAAGGCCCACCCAAAATGAAGAGCAGTACACTTCAGCAACAAGGATTTATTGTCAGATTAAAACAAAAAGGTGTGCAATAAGAACAAATGTCTTTTCATAAAACAGATTGTAAGAGGGTTTTTTTAAATTAATTTGGCAACACAGGTTCTAATGCATCTTCCCTGATCCTAACTTATGATTCACAGGCTGCAGCCTTCCCATGTCCCCAGCAGCTCAGCCCACTAGGGATGTGCAAAATGGCTCGAGGTTCAGCCAATTTGCCATTGAACTGTTCCAGCTTAAAGGCTTGCTTCAAGCTGAACTCCTTGGCCAGTCAGCTTGGGGCTGGTTTGGGGATTCTGAACTTTCTTTTTTTAATTGTTACTAACCACCACGAGTCCAGTGGCCTTGTGGGTGTGTGTACTGGGACAGCCATGGGGGGGAGCTCCTTCTCCTCTGCTGGCCTCCCCCCAGTCCTGCAAGGGCTTTTTTGGCCCATTTTGGGGCTGTTCCAGTTCTTTTCCCACTGGCAGCAGCCTACAAAATGACCTTTAAAAAAATTAGAACCCCTGAACCGACTCAAATTTGAGCCGGGGTGGGGTGGGGTTGGTGCCACAAAACCAAACATGCCAGGTTCAGTTTGAGTCCGGGTCAGACTCGAACTGAATTGGGCGAACTGGTTTTGTACACACCCCTACAGCCCACGGCTTTCTCAGGGCCCTCCTGGGACAGACTGAATAACAACGCTTCTACTGAATCCCCACCCAGTCCTCTGGATTGATCCCTTTGATTTGAACTTCCCAGGCTTTTTCCCTTTTTAGGAAATGCCCACCCTCCCAGCAGCTGCTCTAAGTGAGGCCTAGTCCTCCCTCCGCTCCAATCCTTACTATCACTACACAGGCTATATTGGAATCCTTGATCCTTAACATACTGGGCAGAATCTAGACTAGTTAGTCATGACTAAGAACCCTTTGAAATCAGTGATACAGACCAGTCATGACTGACTTAATTCACTGAAGTGGTATATAAATATACTAAATAAATAAAATCAAAAATAAATGGGCAAATCCTAATAGCTGGTGTTGGACCTTCTTGAGTTAGTAATTGAGGAAGAATTAATAGGAACATTGCAAATGATTTGTAAATATTAGCTAAGTGTGAACTATCTGATGTAACTTAACTAATGGATATTGGTATTAGGATTACATAAAAATATAGAGAAGCAACTGAGAGTTATCTTGGTTGCTTCCTGTCTGCTTTGGATGTTTGGCACAAGATGTATGTTTCTTATGCTACTATGAAGCTGCAGGTATGATAGGTACATACTTCCCATCTTTGTGTGCTTTGCTATACTTAAAGCTTGCAGGTGGGTCAATATTGACAACCATCAGGAGAATAGATGTTCCTTATTTCAGAGAACCAACCAAGAGCTAATCTGAACAAAAACTGCTTATTTGTCTCTGATCAACCATCCTCCCTTCCCTTCTCATCTGCCTAAAAGTTCTGAATGTTAGTTTTAGCCAAGAGTATAGAGATAGTCCTAGTTCAAAGAGCATAGTGAGTATGGAATGTTTGAGGTTCCTTCCTTTTTAAGGAGGAGCTTTGCACTAAGTATAAAATCCTTCTGTAGGATTGCAGATAATTTATGTAGAGTGGCATACCTCTGAAAAGAAGAGTTTTAAGTATATTCAGTGTGTTATGCCTCTGCAATTATAGTTTCTAAACCTAATGTTAGTATTAAATTGAAGGGTGTGTAGGCATACATTACCAAGAACATTGTTGATAAATTTGGACAGAAAACCCAAAGATGGCTGATAAGAAGTCAAAACAGCACTTTAAGATTAATGAATGCTATTGAATCTAGTTTTTTCTATCATGCTTCCTTCCTCATGCCATTTTGCATTTTTCCCTGTAGAAGTAATTACAGAGCTTGCTTATCATTAAACAGATGGTTTCCATTAATTCTGAATGAAAGTAAATGGTTGCAATTAACCATTTACTTGAACCTAGAAAGCTGTCATTCTTACTACATCACTACAGAAGAGGAATCAGCTTTGAAAACTGTTACCCAGCCTAACTTAGATAAAATATGAAGTTTACTCAACGGTTTTGTATATCAGCTAAGACAGTTGCTGGAATGAAATATGTGAGACAGTATTGCAGTGATATCAAGATAGTCCAGTGGTAGACAAGCTTGTGTGTAACATTCTTATCCCAAGGCTTCTGTTGATAGATAACGACCAGAAGCACCCCTGGGACTCTGGGGCCAACGTCTGGGGCCTCCAAAATCTCTTTAGTCTGTCCCAAGTGGTGTGATTGCGGTGCCATGCTGCAGGCACACACTGCTCCAGGCAGCCGAGTAAGACTGTGACCTGCGCCAGGTGCTTTAGAGACAGAGGAGGGAGTTGGGAAAGTGTTAAGTTGCGTGTTGAAATGTTTCTGCTAATGCATATTTGCTTAAATATGCCTGTTTCATATTCTTACATTTGTGAGTGCAGTTGCTGTTTGTGCCCCCCAAACCCACATGTTAAAAAATACTATGTGTGTCACGGTCTGTGGAGGAGGAGGATGCTTAACTTGCCCGGGGGGGAACCCAACAGACACCCGCCCCACCAGAGGCGTAACTGGGGAAAACGGCGCCCAGGGCAAGCTCTGCCTCTGAAATTGCGCCCCCCCCCACATCCTAACCCTTTACCTGCTCCCTGGCCAGCGGGTGGCCCAACAGAGTCGTCGTGTACCCCCTGGGATGGCTTGTGGGGAGTGAGCGCGCAGCGTGGAGGTGGCGGGCGGCGGCGGATCGCCGAGTACAGAGTGACGCCGAGGCCTGCCATCTGGCCCGGCGTCGCTTCCCAACTGCGAGGCAGTGGCAGGCTGTGGTGGATCGCCAAGTACAGAGCGACGCTGAGGCCTGCCGTCTGGCCCAGCGTCGCTTCCCAACTGCGAGGGGCACCTGTGCAGTTGGGAAGCGATGCCGGGCCAGATGGCAGGCCTCGGCGTCGCTCTGTACTCGGTGATCCGTCACCGCCGCGCTGCGCGCTCACTCCCCACAAGCCATCCCAGGGGGCACACGATGAGCCGGCGCAGGTAGCGGTGGCACTGCGAGCTGGCGGGCGTGCGGCTGTAAAAAAATAAATATTTTTTTTTTCAGGGATCGGGGAGGTCATGGCACTTTTTGGCGCCCCCCATGTGACCCACCAAAGTGGCGCCCAGGGCACGTGCCCTGCCTGCCCCCCCTATAGTTACGTGTCTGCGCCCCCCCCACACACACACGCAAGATAAAGGGATGCACTAGGAGAGTCTAAGGAGGTCCACATAGGACATTTTAACCAGTGTGCTCTTGGCACATCCTTCATAATCATGTTTGTGGAAGGCTGTATAACCTGACCAGCCCAAAGTGTATATTATATAACTAAATCTATCTATTCAATTTCTATACCGCCCTTCCAAAAATGGTTCAGGGCAGTTTACACAGAGAAATAATAAATAAATAAGATGAACTAAATGTAGTTCAGTTGTGTTGAACCATTTTACCCAGACTGGTGCAATGGAGGACTATGTCTCTCCCTTTCATTTGGGAATACAGTATAAGGCAAGCGGTTATCACCACTGACTTAGCTATACAGTATAACAATATATATAATAGATTGGACTGACTGATTGGAAATATATATAATATAATATCTAACCAGCTAGTTCTCTTTTGAGGTAGAGGGGTGTGTGTGTGTGTGTCTATAAAATTGCTGTTTTAAAACCTTTGCCATTTGAACCATTTTTCTACTAGATTGCATAAAAGTGTGCAAGAACAGGTTTAATTGGGCAATTAAGGCTTCAGTAAATGTTTCCTGTGGAACGCTTTAATTACAAATAAAATCTTAAATATTTAATGCTGAAGGAACAGGTTTGTTAAGTTTTTACTACCATTTATTCCAGTGCAACTTGGTAAATGTGTTCCATCTGGAATCCCAAGAGTAGAATTTTTTAATTTATTCTTTGTGTGTGTCTTTAGAAGAATGATTTTCCTCAGGGTACTATACATAGTAGCTTCATTCTTCTGACTTCCAGTCAAGATATGAAGGAGAATAATCAGGTTGGCTAGCTCCTGGGCATATGGCTGGATAACAGTGTAAAAATAATTTAAAATGTATTTTTTCTTCTTGGGTGCTTGTGGTGTTTCATACATGTTTTACCAATAAAGACTATAACCCTAATAATAACAACCAGAAGGTTGTTATTGAACTGGTGGATCTTAATTCTAAGTAAGCATGATTAGGATTTGGGCAGGCAGAGGTAGTTTAATCTTAGGGGGAAAACTATGTACTTGACCAGAACATGCTATTTTGCCATTGGGACTCCTGAGTCATATGCTTTTAGCAAAACATTGATGTTGAACATCTAGAGTTGTAATGTTCATATTTTTAACATAAAAATTAGCTAAATTAAAATTATACCTTTTGTGAAGTAGTCCTGCTTAAATAGGAACATAGGAAGCTGCCATATGCTGAGTCAGACTATTGGTCTATCTAGCTCAGTATTGTCTTCACAGACTGACAGCGGCTTCTCCAAGGTTGCAGGCAGGAATCTCTCAAGCTGTTAGAGTGGCCTGATTTGGAAAAACAGACTTGGGAAGAACTAACCTCGGGTTTGAATGATAGAACCTCCTTTTTGAGGTCCCAGAAAGAAACCTTCAAGGAAACAGGACGGAACGGGTGCCCTCATACTAGGAAATTGGAACGTTCCCCTTCTCGTAATCAGGTTAGTAGACCTGTATGTCATTTATGCAATGCTGCTGCATAGGAATAGGGAGGGAAGACGCGACCAAGAGGTTCACGCAGATGAGACAGTAAATCTCTTCTGGAAAAGTTTGTATGGTTATGTGCAAAAAGACAAGAGTATCTCTTCTAAACAGCAATGGGACAAATTGTGGAAATGGACATTGTACATAACCCCCCCCCCCAATTACCTGATGTGCCTTGAAATCCCCCACCCCCGAGTTACAGTACTACCTGCATATACTTCATAACCTTGTGAGTTTCCAAATCCTTGTGTGTAAATCTCTGTAGATATATCATGTACAAACAACCACTTTGTATATAATTGTGCTTTGGCAATGTACTGTATGCTTTGGTAGTTTGTTGGTTCAATAAAAAAATCTTGTCCTATCTTGGAGAAGCCATGGAGGGAACTTGAAACCTTCTGCTCTTCCCAGAGCAGCTGCATCCCCTGAGGGGAATATCTTACAGTCCTCACACTTCTAGTCTCCCATTCATATGCAACCAGGACAGACCCTGCTTAGCTATGGGGACAAGTCATGCTTGCTACCACAAGACCAGCTCTGCTTATGCTCTTAAAGTTTTTGTTAGTGTTCCAATGAGGCTATAGAGTCCTTCCTACACTGCAAGTGGATATTTATAGATGTATGCCATTCAAAACAAAGTATGATATGACCCATCATCCTTACATACTGATTTTACCAATAAAAAACTTGTATATGCCAGAGGAGTGCCAGTGTCAGATTCATTGGGCTCTTTGCCAAGCACCTTCAGAGACCCTTCATGGCGGAACAGCTATGCTGGTGACTGCAGGGTGGTTGTTTTTTAACCATAATGCAGTGCCCTACTGCTGCATCACAGAATGCAAAGAGAAATGTCACACATGGGAATAGTGACGTATTTGCCCAAGAGAAAGATATAGATATATGCTAAAAACTGGTCACTAAACAGTTTTGCCTTAACTATTATTTTCTATGTAAATCGCTTTGGAAACTGTTGAAAAGCTGTATATAAATAGTAGTACACCTGTACATGTGCATTTAAAGACTTCTTGGAGATGCTTCAGCTTTGAGACTCAAACTCCTGCTTACATCATCTTACATAATTTTTAATTGTAAACTGCCCTGAGCCAGCTCGGAAGGGTGGTATAAAAATCAAATAAATAAATACATGTTGATGTAATGTAAAGGAGTATCTGCTTCCCAGTCTTCTCTATTTTTAGTTGGGGGAAAAAAAAAATCCTAAGACCTGCTTGGATATACTAAGAGTGGAAACTGAGAACTAATTGTTCTTTCTACAAAGGGAGAATCTGAATTCTGGCAGTCAACGTTCTATTGTTCTATTGGATAATGTGAATTATGGTAGTAAAAAGTTTAAATTGAGGTGGTTTTGCTGAATTGGGTGCTTAGAAGAGGGATGATATTTTATATATAATGCTATTTGTTCATTAGTGATTGAGCTAAAGTTGGGAAATGGTGTTTAGGAAGAGAGTGGCATTCTTCCAGGCTGTGTTTGCTTGAGAGCTCAAAACAGGAGCCTCCTGTTCAAATAAAGCAAGTAAACAGGCAGTGAAATAGCCAGGCTCTGGCACTTTTTTTTTTAATAGCCCCTTTGCATCTCTGTTAAGTATCCTTCTCTGGAGAGATCAAGAGGAGAAGTTTACTGCAGCAGTTACAATAGGGTCATTATTCAATTGTTGTGGGGAGGGCATCAGTGATACCTGGTATTGATTTATAAAGCAGAAGCAAATTCCCTTTAGAAAACCCGAAAGCAGTTCACCTACATGCCTTCCAGTTTGAATGGAATCATTTATGTGCAGAGATATTCTATATCTAAAAACTTGCATGACAGCGGGAAGAGGTGGTTGAGTTGCAGAGAGCTCATCCACAGAGAGGGCGAGATGACAAGCTGGATTACTGTTGGTTGGTGGGCATTCTTAACTTTGCATCATTAAGAGTTTCTGTGTGCAAGGTCTGGCATGGATATAATAGAATTATATGCACAAAATGGGGGTTATTGACTGCCAGAGTTACATCACCAAAGATGTTAATCCTTTCCACTATCAAATCAACTACTTTGCATTTCACTGCCAATGATGCATTGCCTTACTCTTGGCTGGATCTGTAGATCAGTCCTTTGTGTTCAGTTTGACATAACTTTGTGACATTCATTTGCTACATTCTTCCATATATAGACCTGGAGGGCCTCATCTCAGCTCCAACCTCTGCACCTAAAAAAAAGTCTCTTGGAATTTGGCATGGAATCTCTGGTCATAGTATCTGCATAAACTAGATCTTTGAAGTGCTTGTTTGATTGTGCCATTGTCTTACCAGTTAGAGGCAACACTTCTCTTTCCAATTGTGAAGCCCTGCAAAACAGGCTGATAAATACTGGTATCCTGGTGTGAAATTGACCCTTTGAACTGAGAAGAATCCCTTCAGATAAGCAAGCAATGATGCGATAAAAATGCCTAACTTTATTGTTGTAGCATTTAAAGTTCAGGCTCCTTGCGAAACAAATAAGTGTCTTTCTCTCACCTCTGTTTAGATGTAGATGACAGAGTACACATTTTGCAGAATCAGCCAGTTCCTTGGGAGCAAGGCAAAGAGAACAAGTTAGCCCTTAGCCCTGTGCTATTGGCTAACTTGGTCCAGATCCTATCTTAAGTCATGGTAAATGCGTACAAGTATAAGTGGGGTGGGATAGACTAGCCTTGCTGGAGAAGGTCCTGTGTGACCCAGATGTGTCTTCTGTGTGGCTCAGGAGATGTGTGGTGTTCTAAGAAGAATTAAGTGTCAGGGAGGGGATCTTGTACTTTTTTCTGCCACTTTTAAAGTTCTTCTATTTAAAGGCTTAGATAATTGCCATTTAATGGCACAGTGGGGAAGTAACTTGCCTAGGGAGCAAGAGGTTGCTGGTTCAAATCTCTGCTGGTATGTTTCCCAGACTATGGGAAACACCTATATGGGGCAGCAGCAAGATAGGAAGATTCTGAAATGCATCATCTCATACTGCAGGGAAGATGGCAATGGTAAACCCCTCCTACCAAAGAAAACCACAGGACGCTGTGGGCGCCAGGAGTTGACACCGACTTGACAGCACAAGTGCAGAAAAGTGGTTAGCCTGGAAAGAAAGTTTAATCTTTTTTAACACCACCAAAGTGTGCATGGATATGGTGGCGAGAGTGTAAATATGTCTTTCATCAATTGTTTCATAGATGGAATCCTGTTTAACTGCTATGAAGACTAACAACTCCAATTTGGGGACACCTGCCATTTGTGTATGCTTCTCAAATGCATTTTGATTGCTGGGTTTGCTGCAACAGATGGGCAAATTTATATCTGGTTGCAGCTAAAAACTTAAAATTGTGCAATAATTTCTTGGGCCACTTTGGCAAAAAACACTACACTTCAATTGGAGTGCCATTTCCCACTGTACTAACCTCTACATAGTGCAGTGCGTTTCTCAGTACTGGGAGGGTCCTTTAAAAGAGACATAGCCCTCTCATGAACTCTGTGGGGAATGCAGTGCTTTGAAAGCAGTATACTTCCCAGCACTGTGCATGCCTTCCACAATGCTGCAGGGGCAGAAATGGACCCCTTTTCCCTTAAAGGAGCGCCACTGGCTCTTGACAAAGCACCACTGGGGGCAGCATCAATAAGAATGTTGGGAATGGTCACCTCTGTGTGTTTCCAGGGATCGGGGGATTGTGCAGAGTGTTCAGCTTTGACCGAAGCCTAGCATAAGCTCAGTAAACAATTAGTCAGTCGGGGAGCTGCACTTGCCGATGGGAGACATTCTTGTGGGGAAATGTTTGGAAATTGTTGAATGCCATTTGGGCTTTGAAATGAGTCCCTTAGTTTTTTGGTTTTCCCACCACTCCACTGAGCTAGTGTAGCATAAGCAGGAAGAAGCCAGAAACAGAAAACTGGCAGGGAACCCAGCACCCAGAGGTTGGAATCCCTTAGGGCGAGGGGTCGGTGAGCAGAGCACCTGCTTTTCATGCAGAAGTCCTAGGTTCAGTCCTTGGTATCATCAGGTGGGGCTGGACCCTAAACCTTGTTCGAGTCCCTAGACAGTTGCTGCTATCAATGGAAAGAGTCAGTGTGGACCAGTAATCTGACTCCCATAAGGCAGCTTTATACATGTTCACCCCATTTAATAATAATAAACTTTGTTAGCTGCCCTATAACACATTGTTCTCTGGGTGGCTTACAATGCAATATTAAAATATGAGATAAAAATACACAATCATAACAGACAAAAAAACGGGAGGGGGAGAAAATACAAACTACAATACAAAACAATGTAAAAGGCATTTTAAAAAAATAATCAGTTAAAATCAGATCAAAATTC
Organism: Hemicordylus capensis; assembly: GCF_027244095.1. Classification (NCBI taxonomy): domain Eukaryota; kingdom Metazoa; phylum Chordata; class Lepidosauria; order Squamata; family Cordylidae; genus Hemicordylus; species Hemicordylus capensis. Next base: position 179,594,709 of record NC_069661.1, on the reverse strand, counting down.
AAAAGGCCTGAGTGAGCAAAAAGGTCTTTTACCTTGCATCTAAAAGAACAAAGTAATGAAGCCAGGTGAACTTCATTGGGAGGCTATTCCTTAATGGGGTGCAGCCACCAAAAAGGCCCTCTCCCTAGTAGCCACCTGTCTCATCATTTAACAGGATTTGGTTATTTCACACATCGGAATTTAAAGAGAGATCTGTAGAGAGAGGCTTATATAGAAAGAGATTATATAGGCAGTGATTTGGCAGCCCATATGAAAATCTCTTTATAGAGCCTGGGAACAGCAGAAGTTTTATAATACTGGAGTGTGTACACAAGGGAACCAATTAGGAGGAGTAGGATTTGGGGCCCCAGAGTCGAAAGAGATTAGATGTGACTACAGTTATCCCTCGCCAACTGCAGTTTTCCCAACTGCGGTTTTGAGTATCGGCAACTGGAGAATTGTGACTGGTCTCGCCAACCGCAACCCGAGTATCCATGGGTTGGCAAGATTTTCTAGTAATTGGGGGGGGGGTTTCCCACAATTTGGGGGGTTTAAGAGGTTCAATCTGCTCATTTCTCTTGCTGACCCTGCCAGCTCCTTGCAATTTAAGTGAATTGAGTGGGTTTGGGCTGTTCAAAAGTGACTTTGAGCAATTTTGGGAGGGTTCAAAATTTTCCAGAGGTATAATTTATTCACATCTCTTGCTCATTCATGGTGATTTTAAGAGATTCCAGGTGATTTTTGGCAATTGTTTTGTATTTTTTTCTTTGATATTTTGGTCTTTTCGTGACTGTAGTCCCCCTAACCGCCTGGTTCCCATTGATTTAAATTGCTTGCCAACCGCAAATTTGCCAATGGGAAGGTTTTTCCAGTACAGAACCCTTGTGGTTGGCAAGGGATGACTGTACAGAGGGCTACCTTTCCAGGAATTTTACCTATCAGATCTTTGGCTGAAGACTTCTAGTTAACATAAATTGTTTTGATTCTCTGTAGGGATGTGCATGAATAACTTCAGCGCCGGTGGGGGTAGTTCTTCAAGGGCGGGGGTGGTTGTACTCACCCCTCCATCTGCATTTCCCCTGCCGGCACTCTGTTATCTTTAAGCCCCTCAGGGCAGCAGCGTTCCTCCCTTCTGCCCCATTTCCCCCATTGGCTGGAAGTAGCGTGCGCCCACCTGCCGTGCATGTGCATGACGGGCACACACGTGCTCGCTACTTCAGGTCGATGGGGGAAACAGGCGGCAGGAAGGAATGCTGCCACCCTGAGGGGCTTAAAGATAACAGAGCACCGGTGGGGGAAATGTGGTGGGAGGGGTGAGTACACCCTCCCCCACCCTTAAAGAACTACCCCAGCCGGCGCCGAAACGCCGACCTCCCCCAGCTCCGAAACGTTTCGGAGGCCTTTATAATGGCCTCCGAAACATTTTGGGCATATGCCTATTTCTTTGTTAAGACTGAAGGCTCAGGATTGAGTTCCCCCCTGTGTAGTTTGAATCTCAGTCTGAAGCAATAGAAGTAATTTCCTTTAGAACCTTCCAGGTTGCCCACCCAACTTTTAAGCTCAGAGGATGAGATGAATCCTAAGCAGTGCATGCCAATTTATCCAGAAGTGTCCTGCATTTTAGATGGCTGTCACTATTTATGACAGAACTCCTTTTTCTCTTAACACATTCCAGTGTAGCCTTGGGAAATGTTCCCTGAGCTAATAATAAGAATCGTGTTTAAACTGACTCGAAAGGGCGTTGGTTTGATAGAAGTATAATTGGGAGGACTTAAGAAATATATGAAATTTCAAATTAGGGAATGAGTGCCTTTTGAATGACTAGCTTTGAGGAAATTGAATAACACGCTGCTTTTAAGAAAAAAATTGGAAACAGCTCAAAATAAGAGTAATGTGTTAATTTAATTATACTGAACTATAAGTAAGTAATATGGAAAGAAACATGGTCTATGCCTAAGAGCAGTTTTGTGGAATTAAACTACTGTATCAGCATTCATTTAACTTTTTGGAATAAACACCATGGTTTTTGAAAGTAACAAAGTACTGCTATGCATTGAAAAGAGTATATGTCCCCCTCATGTAAAAGACGTAAATGTGGGAGAAGTTAGGACATGCTTGTTGAATCAAGAGAGCAATCCATTAAGTATTACATTTAATCCCCATTCAGCCATGAGACTTGCTGGGTGACTCTGGGCCAGTCACTTCTCTCTCAGCCTAACCTACTTCACAGGGTTGTTGTGAAAGAGAAACTTAAGTATGTAGTACACCGCTCTGGGCTCCTTGGAGGAAGAGTGGGATATAAAATGTAAATAATAATATAATAATAATAATTTTTTTCTGATTTTGAAAAGGCTGTGGATAGTAGGTAAATAATTTGCAATAAAACTGGCATATCTAAATACTTATTTGGGAGTCGCATTGGTTTCAGTGGAGCTTTCTAAGAAAATATGCTTAGAATCCTGACAGTCATTCTATAATACTAAAAACTGCGATTATCTGCTTTCTTGATATTATTTTGGATATATTTAAAGCGATGATTAATGTTTTTATAGATTGAATAATAGCATCACTGCAACCTACATGTTAGTGGGTTGAACGTTTCCTAGTAGGAGGTAGCAGAAATAGTTATCTAAGAATAGGTCTTCTGACCTCAAGTAATATTGAATACTAGCAGACCCAGCGCATAGCATGTGCGCCGCTAGTTTGTCTCTGCCCAACCACCACTTTCTCTCCTCACCGCTTCCCCCTTCCTTTCCACTGCAGTCCATTCCCCAGTCTGTTCCATTCTCCTTCCACAGTCCATTTCCCGCCACTTTCCCCTCCCCTTCCACCCCAGTCCGTTCCCCACAGTTTCCCCCTCCCCTTCTGCCCCAGTCCGTTCCCCGTCATTCCGGAGGTCCCCGTCCTCCTCCCCTCCACTGGCAGCTTTTCCTCCCTGCCCCCCAGCAGTGTTTTCTCTCCCCGCCAGGCTCCCTCCCTCCCTCCCCACCACTTTCACCCTCCCGCCTCCTCTGCCAGGACCTGCCGCCGGGCTCCCTCGTGGGACCACTGCCGCCTCCCACCACCTCGTCCCAGCCAGCTGGCGGGGCTTTGCCCACCGCTGCCTCCTCCTCTGGCCACCCGGTCGCCTCTCCTCGCCACCATTAGCATCCGGTCTGCTACGCATCCCCACACATGCAGCTAGACTAATCCGGCTAAGTGTATTAATTATATAGACTGATCTGGCTAAGTGTATTACTTATATAGATAGATAGCCACTAGTACAGAGGGGAGACTAACTTAGCAGAATTTCAAACCGGCTATAATTTTTGTTTATCAGCAAATACAAGTAGTGAGCTGCAACTTCCTCATTTCTCTCTGCTGCTCAGAGTTCAGGAAAAACCTAGATATTGCTGAAAGGTGAGGGATGAATGGGAATGATGCAGATGGATGGCGACAGTGGAAATGGTACAGAGGGGGATGGAAAGGGCCTTCTTCATATTGCTGTAGCAGCTGCTATAGAGACTCATCTGGAGCTTTTGCATGATGTGGAGCTCCTATAAACTCATTACATAAACCCTTTGAATGTTTGAAAATAGCAGCACTAAAAAATTTATATTCATTTTGTAGCCAGCTCTTAAAGAAATAGGTTCTACAAGTAATGGTCCTTCACATCCCAGCTTTAGAAGTGATCTTGAGGAAGCCAGTTTGCTGACTCATGGAATAGAGAAGGTGTAACACTAGGGTTGCCAACAGTACAAGATTGGCTGGGATGCCCCATAATTTGGGGGGAAAGTGCTTGTCCCATCTGGAATGCTCTTTCCCGCATATTTAGGCGGTGGTCAGCAGCCAGCACGAGCTCCACTCCCCCATGACTCTTTCCTTGCTCACTTGCAGGCAGCTGATGTTGAGCCGTACACTGGACAACCAGCTGTTCGGTGGGTGGGTGGGGCTTGCACGGAAGCCTACATGTGACTCCTACAGCAGTGCCAGCCAGTGGTTTCTCAGTTGTGTACATACAGCATCACTAACTAATCACTGAGAAAAATTAAGGTGTGGTCTGGGCTGGTGGGGATAGGAATGTTGTTGGTTAATGTAAAGGAAGGGGGAGAGGACTTTAAAAATTGTGTCTGTTTTTAAAGGAAGGTGGAAGTTCTAGTGTGGTGTGAAGTCTGCCACCATTGCCACACACCCCCCTTCATTGCCGCCACAAGGACTTGCTGGGCTGGTGTTCCCCCAGAGTCCCCACTGGAGTAGGGGGAATGGTGCAGGCCAGGCTAGCGGTGGCAGTGGCAACAGCACCATCAGCCTGGTCAGGGAATGCACTGTCTCTGGCATCCTGGACGGGGAATGCTCTTTGTTGCACTTGGTTTGTATGAATGGCCCCACCCCCGAGACACCGCCCTCCCTAACCTTTGTCCCTTATTCAGGCAACAGAATGTTGGCAACCCTATAGGAACACTGTGGCTGACTGTGTCTTACAATCACCACGGACTAGTATAACTGTCAGTAATCATAACGGTTATAAGTGATGGTATGTGTGTTTGTACTACCAAAGGAAACCACAGGGCTCTGTGGGCGCCAGCAGTCTAAAGAGGATTTGGGGGGCCTCAGGGAGTGTGGAGGCCCTGAACTTCAGCCCCAAAGTCCCAGGGTAAGAGTGCCACTGTGTGTTTATACAAAATGTAATTGAAGAAACAAGCCTGGACTGAAATCAATAGTAAGGTTTATAAGGAAGTATCTTAAAGAGGACCTGGATCAGGATGTTACGGAGGCGTAATGTTCCGTCCCAGGGCTGTTGTGGACTCCTAAGCAAGCCCACTCTGAATGAGTGGTTGCACAAGCAGTGCTACCACAGTTTCCCCCCATTCATCACAATTGGTTGTGCAACTGCTCATTCAGAGCAGCATTGGGGCTAGATAGGAGTCTGTGACAGCCCTGAGACGGAGCGTCAACATATTCATTGCACTGTGCCTCATGTAAGCCAGCCAGCTTATTCTCTGTAATTGTTTTGCCCTCATAATATTTATTACCTAGTGTTTCTTTCTCTCTCTCTCTCTCTCTCTCTCTCTCTCTCTCTCTCTCTCTCTCTCTGTGCCCATAATTATGTACTTTGCAGCAGTAGCGTGTTCTATGTTCTATAGTGTTCACCTAGAAAAGATAGTAAAATAGTTGCCTTGACAGTTGATTACCACAATCTGTTAAGGCAACAATTTTACTATCTTTTCTAGGTGAACACTATAGAACATAGAACACGCTAATGCTGCAAAGTACAATTAAAGCCTTTTAGTTTCCACTGAAAGCAAAGGAGTAATGTTGGCCACAAGTACAGCTGCTACACTACCTAAGCAACCAGTCAGCCTTTAGGAAATATTCTATGATATATGCCTGCTGTATATGGAGTATGCATTACAGCCATTCATAAAGGTCTGCAGAGGTGTAAGCAGTTGATTGTAGGAAGAGTTGTGCTAATCTCCAGACTAGTCTAGCCTGGAGGTATTTCTGAAATAAATGTTTCCAATGGCAGCTTCCTACCTGGACCAAACAGTAGTTCTGAGACCACAGCAGGGGAGGAGGGTTAAAAACCTCATACAATTGTTAGGTATCAAATTTTGTATGTAATTAAGCATTGTACAGTACCATAAGCAGTAATTTAATTAATTATGAAAAAAGTGTACTGCTTTGCTAAATATCGCTAAAATAATTTGCTATGTACTTTTAAAACCTCCCTTTTATGACAAATGTCATCTCCACTTGTTGGGCTTAATGCTACTCTTTGGATAATATTTAAGGCAAACATTTATTCTTTTTTGCTAAGGGATATGGGAAATTGATGGAGCTGGATTTAACAAAATGGTTTTTGCTTAGCTGTCAATTAGTGTTTTGTGGACAGCTAATCTTCCTTCACATTGAAACAAGGCTGGCACTTGATGGGAGGACTTGTGTGACTCATGCCCTTTCCCTTGCAGAATAGATTTGCCCTTGGCAGTAACAATGCCTTTGAGACATGATTGACTCCTTTTAGCACCCTGTGGATAATAGTGTCTGTGTCTTTCTCAAATTTTAATTCTTATAGGAAGCATTCACTGTCTGCAAACTGCTTCATCTCACCCCACACAATAGGCTGTAAAGCTGTAGTGCACATGGAATAGATTAAATGGTACCCAGCTGCTAGTGCAGCCCATGTTTGTTCTTGGATAGTTCTTTACCTCAAGCAAAATATTTTCATCCCGTTCCAGACTGGAGCGAGCACACTCCTGCTGCATGCATTCACCCACTAACACACATCACTTCTTAAAAATTAATGATGTACTGTGAATGAGGTTGGAAGCTGGAAACTGGTGTCCCCTGTGGAATGTGTAACGCAAAGCAGAGTGATTCATACTGTTTGCACTATTTGCCCAGGCCCTACAATTATCCCCTGTGCTCTCTATCATATACACAATGAGGAACTTTGGTTTATAATTTTACTTTTAAAACATTTATATTGAAGTGTTTCATGTGTTTGTCTAGAGGTGATGTACACACTTTCAAACTACACTAAACCCTTCCTCTGGAACAATGGAAATAAATGGTCATCATTTGTATATAGATGAAAATTCCATATCAATGCAAGTATAGTAAGCCAGAGTATAGGCAGTTCTGTTGGTCTTGTGTACATTCATTATAAATAGTCCCCCCACCATTATACTACATCTTCTTGACCATTCATTTTTGGATAGGGAACAGGAATTGTGGGGGGGGGTGTTTCAGGAATTGGCAGGAATTGCAGTATTTTAAATTACTTCAGTAAAATATATTGTTTCAAATATTCCTTCACTTTTGGATTAGCATGGCCTAATCATCAGACCCTCAATATGTTAGAATCCATGCTATATAACCCAACAAATAAGACATGACAGCATAATTTTTATTACGTATAATCACCTCAGAAGTCAATATCTTTGCATTCGGAACATAGGAAGCTGCCATATACTGAATCAGACCATTACTGAATCAGTCCACCTAGCTCAGTATTGTCTGCACAGACGGGCAGTGGCTTCTTCAAAGTTGCAGGCAGGAATCTCTCTCAGCCCTATCTTGTAAGCAAGGGAGTAAGGAAGCTGTTAGAGTGGCCTGATTTGGAAAAACAGACTTGGGTAGAACTAACCTCGGGTTTGAGCGATAGAACCTCCTTTCGAGGTCCCAGAAAGAAACCTTCAAGGAAACGGGACGGAACGGGTGCCCCCATACTAGGGAACTGGAATGTTCCCCTTCTTGTAATCAGGTTAGTAAACCTGTATGTCATTTATGCAATGCTCATGCATAGGAATAGGGAGGGAAGACGCGTCCAAGAGGTTCACGCAGATGAGACAGTAAATCTCTTCTGGAAAAGTTTGTATGGTTATGTGCAAAAAGACAAGAGTATCGCTTCTAAACAGCAATGGGACAAATTGTGGAAATGGACGTCGGACGTAAACCCCCCCCCCAATTACCTGATGTGCCTTGTAATCCCCCACCCCCGAGTTACAGTACTACCTGCATATACTTTATAACTTGTGTGTTTCCAAATCCTTGTATGTAAATCTTTGTAGATATATCATGTACAAACAACCACTTTGTATATAATTGTGCTTTGGCAACATACTGTATGCTTTGGTAGTTTGTTGGTTCAATAAAAAAATCTTGTCCTATAAAAAAAATAAATCTTGTCCTATCTTGGAGATGCCAGGGAGGGAACTTGGAACCTAGATGCTCTTCCCAGAGCGGCTCCTTCCCCTAAGGGGAATATCTTACAGTGCTCACACCATGGTATTTACACATGGTATTATTGGTATTCAATAAGCTTGTGGTTTTTCAGACAGAATTTTAAAGGTATTGTAACAATGCCAAGCAAGGGCTGAGATATATGTACTCACAGGTAAAGCTTCTCTTTCTGTAATCATTCTTCTGTGCAGGTTAACCTTAGATTTTTGGAGTAAGGGTTAAATTCATATTGTCAAATTTTGTACAATGCATAGATATCATAGAGAGATGTCTGCAAGCTGGAATATCTGCAACTCCAGCAGAATTCACTTTCACGTTACTCCGGCAGAATTCACTTTCTTCTTTCTCCCCCAGATGAGGTTTAACAGGCTGCACATAAGTATTTGCATGTGCCACAGTTTTAAGGTGTGTGCCACTCTCTAGGTAATATTTAAAGAGCATTGCAGATGAATTGAAAATAGGGTGTTTGGGTCTCTTACCCAAAATTTGGTTGTAATTTATCCTAGGAAAGCAAAATTGAGTCACAGGGGGAAAGTAAGCTTGACCTTAGGTGAGTAGAGTTTTGTTCAAGGTTTACCAGAGCAAACCACATGCTATAGCAGGCGCTGGAGCCTTAAAAGTGTTCTAAAATGAGAAGTGGAGGAAAGGTTCCACTTAAACATGTACTGAGGAAATGGAAGCAATAGCCATGTCAGTGGTTCCTCCCTTTCTGAAAGTTTGTCAAGTTGATTCGACAGTGGCTACTGGCCAATCATGTCTGAATTATAAATACTATTGTCTTACCAGGGTCAAGTCTTGTTAGCTGTTGCATTTACAAATGGAACCTCCAGCTATCTGCACTCAAATACCAACATTCTTTCCCCTTGTCCGTGTAACTTGGCACTAGAAAAAAAAGCCAGTAATGAGCTATTAAGCTTTACCAAACTATTCATAACTGTGGGTGTTGCACTGATATTAATAATGGAGACTGTTCAACTGAGTGGAAAAGTTTGTTTTAGACAACTTTTGTGCCTGTGTTTTTGGATAATGTTGAAATGATTTTCAAAACTATTTTGTAGCTTGCAGTCATCCAACTCTAATGCAGAATAGTTACTGGCACTTTTAAGAAACTTGTTAATTTACATCAGTATGAGATTGCACAAGCAAATGCCCATTTCTGTTGTTGTCTGAGTTGAAGTGGACTCTTATTTACATTGCTGTAAGTAGCTCACATTACGGTACACTTGACAGCTTTTTAATCTGTAATATAGTAACCTCTGACTCTGGGACTGAGAGTGAACTCTTTGGCTGCACACATACTTAAGTTGCTTAAAACTCATTGACTTCAATAAGATGATCATGGCGATGATCAATATTCTAATTTTCTGAGATTGTGGATTTGGGGTTTTCATGAGCTGTACGCCATGATCATCACAATTATAACAAATTAAGGCTTGACTTATCTCACTTTGCATGTAATGCATCTGTCTCATATATCAGTTTCACCTTTTAATTTGCATTACTGAAATTAATGGACTTTTGCACGATATTCTAATTTTCCGAGTTTCACCTGTACATGGGCTCCTCACATCATCTTCACAACAACCCTATAAAGTAGCCTAAGATAAAAGACTAAGATCACCCAATGAGTTTCATGGCTGAGTGAAGATTTGAATCTGGGTTTACCCAGTTCTAGTCTAACTCTCCAGCCACTTCTGCTAAAAGATGCTAACAAGCTTGCTTTCAGGAATTATAACTAGGTGTTTTACCTTTGTATATTTACAAATGACCAGCACTGTACATCTTAAATATCCTATTTGTACATTTATGTCATAGACACTAAAATCTATTACAGTGGGACTCAAAATGCCCATGTTGTTACATCCAAGTTAGGTATTTGTTTGCATTTGTCTATTTACTTTGCTGAAGAAATATGGAACAAATCAGGACTAAATCAAAATATCTGGATTTAAGCAGAAATCAGAGCCAATTATACCACATATACAGAACATTTACGGTCGTATGACCTTTCAGAATTGGACTTGAGCCTTTATTGTTGAAAAAGAAAGAATTATCAGCTAGTCTAACTACAGTGTAGGAGTCTGCTGAAGTTAGGGAAACAAAGCCTTCTGAAGGAGGATTGATGTCTCCAGTGCCATTCTTTCAAGCTTCCTCAAGTTGTGTAATTGTAACCCTTGGGTTTTGAAAATCAACCTGCCGCTTTATAGGGATGGGAAGGAACAGTGGGAAAACTTGAATTTAGACCTTTTTTTACCATATTCCACAAAAAAACCAATAAAAAATAGAAGTGCCTGAACTATAATTTGGCTTTTGCTGTACGCTGACTGCACAAGTTTGTGTACAACAGAGAGAGGCAAAGGAAATAGAAATGCAAATCAAATAAAGGTCCAAGCTATTGTTACTTTGGCTTGTCTGGTGAAGTGAGGCCTTTCTCCACAGAAGTGCCTAACCTTACTTGGCTTGTATTGTACTGAATGCTTTTGGCGATTCATATGGAAATGATCTTTTCTCAGAGACGCTTGTTAATTTCTGACCCAATGGCATCCTCTTGGTGACTTTCTTGTTTGTGAGATGATTAAGGGAGTGCTTGGGGCACTGGGTCCACTCAGAAGAGAAACTGATTATACACCCCACCCCACCCACTCCCTGGTTTTGTTTAGTTGTACACATCCATGTGCTTTAGAACAGATATTTTCCTCCCTTAACATGCAGCTTTATGGCGGTTTGTAGTTCATACTGGGTCACCAATGACTGATAGGCAGGGTGACTAGTGCATAAGGAATTAAAAACTGCAAGTGGGGTCGGCTCTCGGTGAACTCCAATATGTAGCCAGGAGGCTTTTAGACACAATAGAGGGTGGAGTTAGGGTTACTTCAAGTAAAAATACTGCTTATAATCACAAAAACGTGACTCTCCACAATTTCCGAAAATGTTCTGTTGTCTGCAATGGCTGCTGCATGGAGACGTGAGATAAGAGATTCTATTCTCCCTTAGGAAATATAATGCATCAATATCCCTTAGTCAATGGTCTAAAAGAGGCCAATTGATGTCTAAAAGAATGGGAGTGACTGGGAGCAGGAAGGGAAGAAATTTTCTCCCAGTGTATTTCCTTGGCTCTTCCCCATTAACTGAACTTGGCATTAAAGAGGACTCTTCTCCTCCTCCCCCCGCCCAGTGGAACTTTGTTGCTAAAAGTAAATCTCCCGCTGAAGGATTATTTGTAGAGATGACTGAAGAGACGCTCCTTTTGTAGAATTTGGCAGGCTCCTGAGGGAAGTGCAAAGGGAGCTTGGGGGAGGGTGATGCGTTGACGAGTGGGAAGGAATCCAATTGCGGTCTGTATCTTTCAAAGAAATACGCGAGATTGGTGCATAGATGGTCGTGGAGAAATGGTGACTGAAAGCTACATGTTATGTGAGGGCCTTTCTTGCGTTTTTTTAAAGTTCTTTCTGAGTGGAAGCGGCAAATTCAGACTCTAAAGATATCCCTGTATGTATTCTGTGTACTGAACTTCGGGTAACGGGTTACAGAACCTTTGTACTGAAATATGAATGGCGGTTTTATTTTCTATATAATAATGAATAAACATACACTCGTCGCTTATTGAATTAAGGGTGTTGCAGGAGTTGTGTGAAACGGACTGAGAGGAATTCAGGAAGACTTGGTGGGGCGCTGGAGCTTCAAGAAGTCCGCGTTGTTGAGGGTTAAATTCTGGGGCGGGGGGGGGGAGCGCTGCTGGGGCCCTCTGGCCAGTGTTGCGAGAAGTAGCACACGGGGATTCATTCAACCCCATCTCTCCCCACACCCCGCTTTTTAATTGGGCTGCAGGGAGCGCCAGTCTCTCGAGGCATTGTCCAATAGGCGTGGGAGGCGCGCCTTTGGAGGAGCTTCTGCGGGTGGAGGAGCAGGCTGCGGGGGCTGCCCGGCTGTCTGTGCTGCGCGTGTCGCTTGGCTTGGGGTTCGTGAAGGAAGATGCTGCTGCTTGTACTCGTCCCATTACCCGAGGGGATGATGGGGACGCCGCTCACCCCTTCGCCATGGCCTCTTCCAGAGACCATCTGAGCACGCCGCGCAATGAGGTGAGCAGAGGCGCCAGCTGGGGAGAGGGACCGGGGGACGCCCCCTTCATTTGCTAGGTAGGCTCAGGAGACGGGACGCCTCAGGCTCGACCCTGAACAGGTGGGAACTCGTTGTCTGGAGGGAACCCGACTGACGGTCTGGTGTCGCTCCCCTCCAGGGCTATGCCCACCCTCGCATCCACTAGCTCTGGCTTCGTTGCCCCAGACTGCAGTCTCGGCCCGGCCAAGCCAAATCAAGATGCTTCTAGGAGTGGTTGGGAACAAGCCTCTTCTCGAACGGCGCGGGTGCGTTTTCCATCGGAATGGTTCGTAAAAATGGATTGCCTACTACCAGCTCGGCTGCCGTCACCCCCTCCCCTCTCTCTCCCTCCCTCCCTCCCTCCCCGCCTGCACCTCAGACCGACGCCGTCGGGAAGTTGGGGGGCGGGGGCAGCGAGGGAAACAACTTGGGTTAGCTGAGACAGGGTGGGCTGGGCGGCGAGGAAGAGTGAGCACTTCCTGGCGACTTCGCTCCCAGTGCTCAGAACTGGATGCTTTATTGCTCCTGTCCTGCAGCTATGTAGGTTCAACTGCTCGGAAGTTGATCTTCTGCGGCTCCTGTAGACATGCCAGATGGGAAGCCTTTAGCTCAGCAGACCTGCCCGTGGGTGAGTGCACCCTCCTTGAAGAGCCTTGACCAAAGTTTACTGTTCCCTTCCATCATTACCATGAGTTAAAGCTGAAATCCTCAACCTATTTAAATCTGCATTTAAAAGAGAGAAATGTCTCTCTAAGCGAGAGAGAAAAGGTTGGGACAAAAGATCTTGGGAAGTTCAGAAACTATTCTGGGTTTAAGTAGCTTGTGGTGATGGCGATAGATCCAGTGGAGTGTAGATTTGAATAGGGATTGTTTTACAGAGAGGCGTGGTTTTGAGAACAAATTTAGGAGCTTGCATCCTTGGAATAAGTTTTGTTGGTTTAAAGACTGCACACCAACATAGTAAATTCACAGTAACTGTAGAATTATCTAAACATCGATTGGAAGTAGAGATGTAATATAGGGGTGTGTCTTGGGGGGGAGGCTGTAGAAAAGCCTGCTGGTCTTTGGTTGCTATTGCCTATCCTTTTGATAGAAACTCTGATACACTGTAATATCAACAAGTCTTCCTACAAGGAAGGAAAACAATTAGGTTTTTATCTTAATGTGAACTATTTTGTATACGGATTTAGTGGCTGTTTTATCACTTCCGTGATTACTCTGTAATCTTTCTAAACTTCTGTACATTTTAACAAAGAACATTCAGGAGCCAACAGGTGATAGAGTGAAACCTAAGTATATGTTTGTTTACTCTGAAGTAAAGTCTGGCTGCTATTTCCTATGATAATTTAAAATAGAAATATCAATCATATATCAACTTGGATATTCTAAAAGCTAGATATTGCTTCCTGTGTTAAACTATTAACATGGCCTTGTTAAACTCTATTAAGAGTTCAGTGAGCCACAGCATGTCTGTTGTGTGCTATATGTTAGTATGCTGGCAAATCTGTAGTTCCAATGCTTTTGCAGGGCAAGGTACAGTCAGACTTAACAGGCAGCATCCAGACTAGTTCTGACTAAGCACCATTCAAATAAAGTTTAGTTATACCCAACAACTTTACAGTCTAATTGTTTTCCACTATCCTCAGATAGTGGGAAAACAAATCATTCTAAAATCTTGCATCTAATTTCATTGTCATTAGAAGGAAGCAGGATGTTTTCTTGTGTTTTTTCAGTGTTATGCTAATGTTCAGATTCAGTGGTATTGCAGTGGCACTCCTTCCTGTTCTTAAGATTGAGTCATCATGCATGTTAGAATAGCAACACAGACACCTGCTTTTTAACCTTAAGTTTTGACCCTTTGGGTTATAGTTGCAGAGTACTGTGAATGGATGTGTGTGATATGCATCTTGTATTCCCCATAGCCTTGTTAACAAGCAGTTTAACAAAAAGTTGTTAAACAATTTGCCCTGCAGGACAGAGTTAAACAGCAGGGGATAAGCAAGGATGTTTGTGTAACTGGCCTTATGAATTGTGACCTCTTCGATCTGGTCAGAGGTGACCACAGAGTATACTCAGCGAGCTGGAAATCCTAACATAAGAATTAGTTTCACACTTGGCTTCAACTGCTGCATATGGAACAAAAAAAAACTTTCTTTTAGAACGGGGTATCCAGTAACTTTGTGCAAGAGCCCTGACTTTTGTATATTAAATGACAATGGGTGACATGCACACTGATGTATATCTTAATCACATTAGTGTTTAATCCAATTACATGGTTAATAATTGTCCATTCACCAGTGAAAGGAATCTCTTTGTAAGCTTTACTAGTTAGTCAGCACTTATAAAGAGGCTGAGACTCAGGTCACTTTTTCTCAGTCAGCATAATGCAGGAGGAAGCAGGAGTAATGTCTTCTATTATTCATAATAACAATATCTGAAGCTGTTTAGCATGGTGTAGCTATAATGAGAAATTAGTCCAAGCATAAAACATAGCTTTGAATTTGTGCATGTAATTAACCACTTATACTTTGAATTCTTACATGGATGAAATATTAATTTCTAAATTTGTATAAATGAATTTCTATATTAAAGAGTAGGATAGATATTAAGTACTGTAACTGTCAATGCAGAAACAAGACTTGGAATGTGTGCATTCAAGTCTGATCTGAAGCTGGATGAACACATTGCATATCTCCACTCGCTGGAAATGTTTGGCATATCTAACCATGACTTGATGTACACGTGTGAAACTGGTCATGATGAGCAAGCTGAAGATGAAGCTTATCAGGATATTGAACACAGTGGAACACAGAAAGTCCTTTTAATAAAGCAACTCCATAAAATATGTCATTCTGCTACTCTCCAGTATAGCAGAGGAAACACTCAGGAAAGTTTAGTGACTTAAATTTTATTTTCTCTTAAATATGTTACATTAAAAATGCAAATTGTAAAAAGCAATTTACAGACAGGTACAGTAGCTTAGCAAGTTCAGTCTTTTATTCTTGGACAGTTTTAATCTAGCTGCACAACTCTGGGCAAAACTTCCTCACACAATGTGTCTGGAAATTCAGTAAAGAAACGTAGATTAACTTGATTACTCACAGAACAGTTCAGCTTCCTAGTCAAGAGAAATACTCAGAATATTTTTAAATTACTAAAACACACTTTGATCTAAAGAACTGTCAATGGAAAATATTGCAAAAAGAAAATAAACAGTATTACTATTCCGTAACACCTTAAGAGTCTACACAGTTCTAGAATAACTTATATTGCATTTCTGTGTTCCTGCTTGTGCAGGAAGTTTCATAAACTGTTGTACAAGCAGAACATTTTTTGGATTTAGTTTCATTTTTGTTCACATAATGCTCAGAGCAAGATCCTTTCCATGAGCAGAGGATTCATTTCTTGTCCAGGAAGACACCTTGAATAATGCCCAGTGTTCCTGTTCATGTCATCCATATCCCTAATCTCAATGCTTTCTCAAATAAAACACTTTTACCATTTTATTGTTAGGCTTAACTTTAATGTACAATTTGTTAGTACTAGTCATTTTGCAGTATTAAATTCTGTATTCACATTCAATGTGATCTTTTAAAAATGGATTTTTACTCCAAAATATTTTGTTTGTTTTTTACATTTTTATCCTGTTCTTCCTCAGGAGCCTGAGCAATGTACATGGTTTGTTTATCCTCACAACAATCCTGTGAGGTATGTTAAACTGAGAGACATGTGACTGGCCCAGAGTCACCCCAATGAGTTTCATGGTTGAATGGGAATTTGAACTCAGGTCAAATTCCTAGTACAACACACATGTAATGTGTTAAACTCCATAATGATTGAAGCTTGCCACTGTAACCAAATAAAGTTTAGAAATGCAGATTTAGATTAGTTCATTATAGTGAATATCGTCCTGTTCTAGAAGCTGTTGCTTCATGAAGCTAACCAGTTTTTTCTAAGTATTAAGAAATTAGGACTAGCAAATTTGCTGATTAAGATTTAATCTTACAACACTCATTAGCCGCACATAGGCATGATATCATCCTCCCTTTTTCATTCAAGGAGAAGGGACAGATATGAATGGTCAGAGCTTATAGCACCAACTATTAGTTTAGCATTTATCCCCTTCTAACATGAAGAGGAGAGTCCCTTTGATTGTAAGATCTTCCATCTACTGCAAACAACTATCGGATAGAATAGAAAGGACAGGAAGTTCAGCTAGAAAACAAAAGGGAAAAAAGGAGGGGGTGAAGGTAAGATAGCAACTTGGGGATATTTGCGTGGGCAAAATTTAGTCTTGGCAAACTTGGAGGCCCTGCTCCGAGTGCCCCTGCCAAATGAGGTGAGGTGGTTGGCTACTTGGGGAGGGCCTTTCCGGTGGTTGCACTCTGTTTATGGAATAGCCTTCCCAGTGAGCCTTGCCTGGCTTCATCACTTTGTTCTTTTAGATGCCCTTTTGTTCACTCAGGCCTCTTATTTTATGTATTTATCATATTTCTATACTGCCTGATATGTACATCTCTAGGCAGTGTACAAAATTTAATATTAAAAAAGTAAAAAAGATCTAAAATCCTCAAAACCCAATTAAAACAATCTCACCAAACAAGGCGTTAAAACAAATTATTAAAATTAATTGCATTTAAAAGCTTGCGGGAATGTGTGTCTTGATGGTCTTCCTGAAAACAGAGAAGGGGATGCTTTTATTTTAACAGGGAGTATATTCCAAAGCCCAGTCCCAAGTCGCCACCAAACAAACTGGTGGCAACTGTAACCAGACCTCACCAGAAGATCGTAATAGATGGCAGAGTTCATGACACTCTCTTTAAAAACCTGAACCCAAGTCATTAAGGACTTTATAGGTAACAGGGTGGATCTGATTTAAATCAAACTGATTTAAATCACGATTTAAATCACTAGCAGAGTGGATAAAAATTAAAAAAAATCCTATTTAAATCAAAAAAATCCAATTTAAATAAAAAAAAATCCAATTTAAATCCAAAAAATCTGATTTTTTTATTTAAATCGGATTTTTTTGATTTTTATCCACCCTGCTAGTGATTTAAATCGTGATTTAAATCAGTTTGATTTAAATCAAATCCACCCTGATAGGTAATAACCAGTACTTTGTATTTTGCACAAAAACATATCGGCAACCAGTGCAGTTCTTTGAAAATCAGTGTTGTGTGGTCCCTTTGGGTTGTCCCAGAGACCAACCTGGCTGCCGCATTCTGCAAAAGTTGTAGTTTCTGGACTATGTATAAAGGCAGACCCACATAGAGTGCATTACAGTAATCAAGCCCGGAGGTTACCAGCACATGTACCACTGTGTTAAGGTCATTTACCTCCAGAAATAGACGTAGCTGATGTATCGGCTGAAGCTGATAGAAAGCGCTCCTGGCCACTGGCTCAATCTGGTAGACCAGGGTGAGTTTTGGATCCAGGAGCAGTCCCAAGCTACGTACCTGATCTTTCAGGG
Source organism: Hemicordylus capensis (assembly GCF_027244095.1). Lineage (NCBI taxonomy): Eukaryota > Metazoa > Chordata > Lepidosauria > Squamata > Cordylidae > Hemicordylus > Hemicordylus capensis. Next base: position 179,577,434 of record NC_069661.1, on the reverse strand, counting down.
GGAGTGTGAAATCTGCCATCCAGAACAGGCAGACCCAAACTGTCTCTAGGGTACCCACCAGAGTCAGTACCTCTGTCTTATTTGAATTCAACTTCAGTTTGTTATCCCTCATCCAGCTCACTACCACTTCCAGGCAAGCGTTTAGGGAAGATATGCCATTTCCTGATGAGGTTGACATGGAGAAGTAGATCTGGGTGTCATCAGCATATTGATAATGCCTTGTACCAACTTCCTGATTATCAATCCCAGCAGTTTCATGTAGATTTTAAAGAGCATTGGATTCTTGTGGAACTCCAAATGTTAGTTCTCACTTAGCAGAACGGCAGTCTCCAAGCGATACCATCCAGAATCTACCAGAGAAGTAGGACATAACCACTGGAAAACAGTATCACCCAATCCCATCTCCCTCAGGTGGTCCTGAAGGATACCATGGTTAATGGTATCAAAAGCCACAGAGAGATCCAAAAGGATCAGCAGAGTCACACTCTGTCGATAGCCAATTGGAGATTATACATCAGGCCGACCAAGGTAGTCTCCCCATAGCCCACATGAGTTGGTTTGAAAGTCGTTTAGATAATCTGCATCATCCAAAACTGCCTGGAGCTGAGAGGCCACCACCCACTCAGTCGCCTTGCCCAGCCATGGAAGATTGGAAATGGTCCTGTAATTTAGCTAACTCTGAGGGATAGAGTTAAATTTTGATTTTTTAAAATTGATTTTTAAAACTGACTTTAAAAAATGTGTTTAAATTGCTTTTATTGTCTTTTGTATCTCATCCCCTTTTTTTGGCCTGTTGTGATTTAATGCGTTATGTGTTTGATATTTTAATGCTCTGTTGTAAGCCGGCCAGAGAACAATTTATTATGGGGTGGCTAACAAATGAAGTTTTTGTTAACTGTGATATTTAGTTTTGACCTGTACGTGCTGTCCAAAGTGTTCATTGCCTAGGAAATTATATAGAAGTTGGTTTAATTGTGTTAAACCAAATTCAATATGAGACATTTTGAAATCATTTCTATATATATCTTTGCTACAGTTTTAACTTGAAAGTGCCTTGATATATGGGGATATATCAAGGCACTTTCAAGTTAAATAGTGACTCTGTTTACACATTGACACCTGTATTAGTGATGATACACATTAATCCTGGAAATGCACTATACTTGAAACTAGGAAACTGGGTTGCAAGTAACCCATTTTAAAACTGATCCAGCATGATTAATGGGCTGTGACTATTCTGTTCTATCACCAGGCGCACTCTCCACTCTAGCTGAGGCAGTTTTTGCTTGAGGAAGCTGGTTGCAGCTGATGCTATGAACAAGTAACTAGCGAGTCCCAGTTAATGTTGGAATCTGACAGTTGCCTGGTGATTACTGCCTGAATGTGTCCTTGGTGATCTTACTGCAGCATGTGTCGTCACTTGATATTGCAATACAAAGTTCTTGCAGGCAGAGTATCTCTCCCTTTCTCCCTCCCTCTCTCTCTCTAAGGCGTACCTGTTGCTAATCCCATGTGTAGCAGCTCTCAGTTTGCAAGTGAGCTGCCAGCAGCAACAGAGGAAAGTTGCGGTGCTGGTGGACAGGCTTGCGGGAAACAAAATGGTGGCGGGCAGGGAAAGAAAGTGGGTGGGCAGGTGGGGAAAGAGAGCAGGGGCAGGGGGAGAGAACTAGAGGCGCAGATGCTCTGTGCCCGGCCCAGTTAGTCCTATTTTAATGCTTTTGATGTGAGAAGCACTCTGCCTATGAAGAGCTAGCAGATCAAGCAAAAAGGTTCTAGCATAGCCTTTTCTACATGCAGGACTGTTATACATGGGAGATTAAACATGTAAATTTCTCTCATTCATACATACATGTACTTTTCAGACTTAATTAATATATCTTCTTTGGCTGTAATTCCATTGTTGGGAGTTAAATGGGGAGAGAGAGAGAACTGAATGTCTCATCTTTTATAGCAATTTACATATTATAAGAAGTGTATCTTGCTCTCGGAGGAATCCATTGGAGCTCTTTAAAGATACAAAAGTACATAATTTAACAGAGTAAGTTTAGGCTCTTTATGAAGCATGTTCTTTGGAAATCAGTGAGATTTAGAGGATGACAGCCACTAACCCACTTGACTAATTCTTTTTGCCACAACTATCAGTCTTGGCCTTTCATCCCATCCGGTCCATCTAGAAGTGACTTTTATAGAACTCTGCTAGTAAGAGCAGGATTACTGAATAACTTTGGTAGAATACAGGAGGGGTTTACTATTGCCTTCTCCCGTGCCGTAAGAGATTATGCCTTTCAGCATCTTTCTGTATCGCTGCTGCCAGATATAGGAGTTTTCCATAGTCTCTAGGAAACATACCAATAGTGATTCAAACCGGAAACCTTCTGGTTATTAGTCAAGCATTTCCCCGCTGCACCACTTAAGGTCCTGATGCTAGTAGGATTAGCATAGCCAAGTAATTTGTTCTAGAAGAAATATCAATCACAGTTGCTGTTTTCCTGAACCAATATGCAATTTTCCTGAACTATAACCAAATAGTTGCTGTTTTCCTGAACCAACAGTTCTGAGTTCACACACAGAAATCAAAAGTTTTGGAACAACTAAATAGAAATTCTTTGATATCTCCCATACAGTCTTTTCTTATGTTTGTATATTCATGGTAATATAGTTATATAAGCCTCTTTCCCCCCCATCATATTTTTGTTTCGTTTGAAGATCTTGTTTGTTGCTTTTGTGTGTTAACAACAAAAAATATTTATATATTGCTTTTCAACAAAGGTTTCCAAAGCTGTTTACATAGAGAAATAATATGGCTCCCTGTCCCCAAAGGGTTCACAATCTAAAAAGAAACATAAGAGACACCAGCAACAGTCACTGGAAGTACTGTGCTGCGGGTGGATAGGGCAGTTACTCTCCCCCTGCTAAATAAAGAGAATCACCACGTCAAAAAGGTGCCTTTTTCCCCAGTTAGTAGGGGTCTCTAACTGGTCTTTAAGTCTTTAATCACACTCCATTTCTAATATTTAATAACATTAGTGTTTGAGAAGCAAGTTCTTTTCTTAATCCCTGTATTGTTAATAGAGCGATATATCTTCATTCATTCATTTATTTATATCTATGTAAACCATTTTGGGAACTTTAGTTGAAAAGCGTTTAGTTGAAAATAGTTGAAAATCATATTCGTATATCTTTACTTTAAAAATAAAAATCATACTTTTTATTGTACATGAAATTTGAAACTCTTCTTTCAGAACTCCTAATTGATGAACCACAATTGAATAATTGACAATTCCACACTGACGTGTACCTTTTGGAAATGGAGCCAAAAGTTGGCAGTCTTACATTTGGCTTCCAGAGAAGCTCAACATCTGATGATGACTCTGGCTGTGCCTTGGAAGAATATGCCTGGGTCCCTCCAGGTCTTAGACTTGAACAGGTAAGAACCAATAACATATTTTTCAAGATTTGGAGCCAGTTATTCTGAGTCTCTGTTGACCTTGTTAAAAGAAACTTTTAAATCAATAGAACTTCTGTTTTCTGGCCCACTAAAGAACAATTAATAATCAACTCTGGGGTCTTTTTCTTTTTAGTCAAATATATTTTCTAGTGTCTGTATGATCATTCTGTTCTCATTATTTGTTTTAGAAAGCATAGTAAACTTCGAGCTCCTAAATATTTTTAACTATAGATTACACTATTAGTTTAATCTGTGCACTAGTAAGCATGAAATACTGTCTCGTGAGCCAATGTAGCACAATAGGAAATATCCCTTTTAGATATAAAAAGCAGCTTGGAATAGAAGCATCTCTTTTGTCCAGTCAAAAGCAGCATGTTTGCCAATAGCTTATTTTAGGCCTTGAAGCAAGCTGGAAACAGCAGAAAACAGTCAATCTGTTGCTAGTTCAAAGAAATTTGTGCTGTATTGGGGTTGTCCTTGTTTTTAAAACTTGCCCAGTACAATTTAAATAGGCTGGTCTAAAAGCAAGTTTCATTTGAAGCATAATTTGGAGGGGGAGGGTAAAAAAAAAAGGTAGTGAATTTCTACTTGCATCATTTGGAGATATAGTTCTAACCTTTTCACAAGATGATACAGTCATCCAAAAGTTCCTACTTTCACATTGGAACAATGAACCTGGTCAGCAAGACATGATATACAATTCAGAGAGCAAATCATGCTTATTGATTTAACAGTTTTCTGGACAGCTTCACACATTGTGATGAAATGCAGAAAGAAATGTGGAATTTTAACAGACTTGCTGACTGTCCCTGAAGGCGATAGAAGTTAGATGTGCATAGTTTATGACTCTCCTAATTGTCACTGCAAATTGCATTCCTGAAGAGCAGTTCAACAACTAGGTGCTAGCTATCTCTCAATCCAGTTCTGCTGTGTCAACTCATTTGAGCATCCTTTTAAGAATGCAGACTTTGCCATAGATCTGCAGTTGACAATTTAATTTCCTTTGTAAACAAATTCTAAGATAAAGTGGTAGATGAAGGATTATTAACAAAGGATATATGACTTGTTATGTGTATTTCTGGTCTTCAATTCAGGTGCAGCTGTACTTTGCTTGTTTGTCAGAGGAGAAGGTCCCTTATGTTAACAGTCCTGGAGAGAAACATCGAATTAAACAGCTTCTGTATCAGCTACCACCCCATGATAATGAGGTAGATATCATCATGCATTCTTTGCCCTGCTGAGTCTGGGCAGAGAGCCTAACTTCTTGGTGTATACAACAAGCCCAAGGAGAGGAGAGCTGGTCTTGTGGTAGCAAGCATGACTTGTCCCCATATCTAAGCAGGGTCTGCTCTGGTTGTGTATGAATGGGAGACTTGATGTGTAAGTACTGCAAGATATTCCCCCCAGGGGATGAAGCTGCTCTGGGAAGAGCAGAAGGTTTCAAGTTTCCTCTTCCATGGCTTCTCCAAGATAGGGCTGAGAGAGATTCCTGCCTGCAACCTTGGAGAAGCCGCTGCCAGTCTGTGAAGACAATACTGAATTAGATGGACCTATGGTCTGACACAATATATGGCAGCTTCTTATTTTCCTAAGCCCATGATTTTTCAAATTATGACAATAATTCCCAAACTCTTAGGTTACAATAAAACTGCTAGTGTGTTGCAAGAAACTATTTTAAAAATATTTTTCTTGTACTTCAATGTACCCAGACAGAAGAATCTGCCTCCACTGCATCGGTATGATTCCCTGATCTGGCCTATCCGCTTCTGTTAGAGGGGGCAGTTTGGTAGCATTTCTGCCTCAGGTGTATTTGATCCACAGTCACAGCAGAATTATGTGCACTCTGAGGAGGAGGTGGACTAAGAATATTGGCCCGCACATTATGCAGCCTAACATGGGCAGTGCTGATCCTAGTGAATTGCTGGCAGTCTTGTACTTTTGCTGCTGATCAAGCAACACATTTTCGATCTAGTGTGTTTGGAATGTGGGCATGCTGTTGAGTATTTGTGCTCATGCACAGAAGTGCAATACTGCTGGCACTTTGCTAGGAGCCCACAATAATATTGGTCAATTGGCACCACCCACATTAGGTTGTGTAACATGTAGGCCACCGAAACATACCACAAGGGATGGGCTTCTCTGAGGCAGATAACATTTATCCTTACACTTTGAAACCAAACGCTTTTAGGTGTAAGAGTAAAGTAAGCCTCTAGTGGTGGTGGGGTTTTTTTTGCGGGGGAGGGTCTAGATTGTACCACAAGCTGCACAAGTGCTTTCTTCTTATCTGCCTCTGGAAAACATTTGACTTACAGCATCTGATAATACAAAAGTTCAGTGTAAACTTGCGAGAAATTGAGTTTGGTCTACAGCGGTTGGGTCTGTAATCTTTCTTCCCTAGGAACTACTGTCAGAGTTTGGGTCTAGCACTATCTGGCCTGTCTTCATGGTGTGCATACTAAAGCTATTGTGCTAACTGTACAATAATTTAGTATTGTATAGATATAACCTATACCATGATCACTTTCCATATCTACAACCTCAGAAAATATTGATGAAAACATTAAACTGACTCCTCATCAGCCATTAACTCTCAATACATTAGGACTAGGAGCTGAGATTGAGCATCAGTGCCAAAGACCCCACGCACACATGCAGTTACCCAGAAATCAGAAAAAATAGCATTTGCATATGAAGTAAGATCCAAGTTAAGAATAGGGACTCCTGTCTTTGTTGCTTACTCCTGTTTTTTTTACCATGGACAGCCACAGTAGTAAGTAACACATGCACACCAGATATATATTGCAACATTTTTGCATGTCCATACTTGTTCAAATTTATCTTTTAAAACTTGGAACTTAAGAACAGCCCTGCTGGATCAGGCGCAAGGCCTATCCAGTCCAGCATCCTGTTTCACACAGTGGCCCACCAGATGCTTCTGGAGAGCCCACAGGCAAGAGGTGTTGCTCCCCTGCAACTGGTATTCAGAGGCATCATGGCCCTGAGGCTGGAGGTGGTCCAAGCCACCAGACTGTGGTGATAGTAGCCATTGATATACCTGTCCTCCATGAATTTGTCTAAGCCCCTTTTAAAAGCCATCCAAGCTGGTGGCTATCACCACATCCCATGGCAAAGAATTCCATAGATTAGTTATGCGCTGTGAGAAAAAGTACTTCCTCTTGATGGTCCTAAATTTCCTGACCTTCAGTTTTATGGGATAACCCCTGGTTCTAGTGGTGTGTGTGTGTGTGTGTGTGTGTGTGTGTGAGAGAGAGAGAGAGAGAGAGAGAGAGAGAGAGAAATTTCTCTCTGTCCATTCTCTCCACTTGATGCATAATTTTATACACCTCAATCATGTCTCCCCTTAATCGTCTCTTTTCCAAAGTAAAGAGCCTCAGGTGCTGTAGTGTAGCCTCATAGGGAATGTGCTCCAGGAACTGTGTGCTTAAAATGTGTTAATCTTAATCTGTAATTTGTAAAAGTTAATGCATAGAGGTCACAAAAAGCAATGCAAGAATCCAAAGGAGAACTTTGTGCACCCGCTCTGTGTGTGTGTGTGTGTGTGTGTTCGTTCTGATAATAGCATAACTTATAAAGTTGGTATTCTGTTTCACTGAAGGTGAGATATTGCCAATCTTTAAGTGAAGAAGAGAAAAAGGAACTTCAGATATTTAGCTCGCAACGTAAGAAGGAGGCACTGGGACGTGGCACAGTCAAATTACTCTCGAGGGCAGTAATTCATGCACTTTGTGAACAGGTAAGACTCTTATGAGCCGAAGGGAATTAATATTGGAACTGTGTAATGCTTAACTAAATCATCCAGGGTATTGAGAACTACATTAGAACAAAAGTTGGCAGTCTAAAGCTTGTAGGGGAGGGGGTGACTCATAATTAATAGAAACATTTACGTAAGAAGTATGACACTCAACTGTTTAAATGGGAAATAGTAAAATAATATCTACCTGCCTACATTTATTAAATACCATGCTTTCTTAAAGAGTATGGAAATCTTTTCTAAAATATTGAGCCAGGAATATTGTATATATTGAAAAATATAGAAAAGCAAGGTAGTGGGGTAATAGGGCTTGAATTTGACTGTGTAAAAGAGGATATATATCTATTTGTTTAATATAACCCATTCTGAACTTTTTGTTTTCAGTGTGGTACAAAGATAAATGGAGGTGAAGTTGCAGTGTTTGCCTCAAGAGCTGGGCCTGGTGTGTGCTGGCACCCATCCTGTTTTGTGTGTTCTACATGCAACGAACTTCTTGTTGATTTAATCTATTTCTATCAAGATGGAAAAATTCATTGTGGTAGACACCATGCTGAATTACTCAAGCCACGTTGTTCAGCATGTGATGAGGTATTAGTCTTGCTTTCCAGAATATTTAAGCTAGAGATGGAAATGAATTTTGTGTTCCTTGTTCAGATAGGCAGCTAAGTTCCTGAAGACACGTGACTTCTCACACATTGAGGCTATTCACAAGAGCGTGCAAAACCAGGCTAAGGGAGCCCAGCCGGGTTTTGCACGCTCGTGTGAACCACCGGGATCGAGATCAATCCTGGTGGCTACATGGCAGCAAACCCCCCTGTAAAGCCTCCTAGTTAAACAAGGTTAAGGGAGTGAGCATTCCCTCACCCTTGTTTTTTAAATTGTGTGTCTCACTCGGGAGTGGGAGGGGGTATCTCAGTAAAGCACCATGTACTCGTGCGGTGCATTATTTGGGCTATGGGGGGTGGGGTGGGGTGCCTCACGGCGGTGCTTCCCTGCACCCAACCCCTAGAGCTACTGGGCAAGCTGCCACTGGGAAACCCGCTCTCCCCACAGACCACTGAGCAGCTCTTCTAAGTGATTGTAAGAAGAGCCCCATTAACTAATACAATTATAGAATGGTCTGTATGATATGGAAGGAGACACTCTTCCCTCTGAGCTGCGTGCATGTGCACAAAGTGCAACCCCCTGCCACCACGCAGCAATCACAAACAGCTGCTCACTTCAGTCTCATACTCGCTGCTGCTGGGAAGTGTCCCCCCTCTGCTCTTTTACTGCCACAAATATTCCTTTGCCCGGTCTTCCCAGTGGCGCTTCTTCCACAACTGCTGCTCCGGAGTCTGCCCTCTTGCTGCTGCCACTGCTCCCTCCACCACTACTCCCCTGCCTCTGTGGCTGCTGCTCCCATCTCGAGCCCCCCCCCCCGTGGCAAGATTGGGGGAATACCTCTCTCCTCTGCAATGTCAGAGCCCACATATAGCAGGGCCCTGATCGGCTTGCTTTCTCTTCTAAAAACATTTGGGTGGGGGGTGTTCCCTCTAAGGCATACGCATGTTTTTTTATGTCCGCTCAGTTAATTTTGGATCCCGCTCAGGTTGAACCAGAAAGGTCCCACTCTGAATGCATGTGGCATACACTGTCTTGATACTGCCCCCCAGAAAAAAAAACTCATTCTGCAGACAGATGGAAAAAAATTAGAGAGAACACTGGTGGGGGGTGCATTTTCAGCAGAGGACCAAAGAGGAGTTATTCCCCTGAACTTGCTGTGGCAAAAGCCCACATGGCAATTGGGAAGGGGAGCGGGGGTGACTCAGGACAGGAGCAGCAGCCGGTGGCAGCAAAAGGGCAGACTCGGGAGCAGCAGCTGCAGAGGAGGTGGCACAGGGAGGACTGGAGAACTTAAAGAGCAAGATTGGGCCCCAACTTGGGAAGGAAAGCAGTGTAGCGAGCGGGACCGTGTGTGTGGAAGACGATGTGTGTTGGTGGGGGGAGGTAAAAAATTATTTCCTGGTATATCTATATGTGTGTGTGAGAGAGAGCGGGGGGGGGGGGGGGAGGGACTTACGTGTGCCCAGAACAAAACTCTCTTCTCTCACTGATGGTAAGAATTAGATTGAACACTGGAAGGAGAGCTGGTCTTGTGGTAGAAAGTATGAATTGTCCCCTTGGCTAAGAGAGGGCTTGCCCTGGTTTGCATTTGAATGGGAGATGGGAGCACTGTAAGATATTTCCCTTAGGGGATGGGGCTGCTCAGGGAAGAGCACCTGCATGTTTGCAGAAGGTTCCAAGTTCTCTCCCTGACATCACCAGATAGGGCTGAGAGAGACTCCTGCTTGTAACTTTGGAGAAGCTGCTGTCAGTCTGTGTAGACAGTACTGAACTAGAAGGACCAATGGTCTGACTTGGAAGAAGGCAGCCTCCTATGTTCTCTACCACAGGGGAGGGGCTGCATCTTGGTGGGAGAGCACATGCTTTGCATGGAAGAAATCCATGCTGTTTCTGGCATCTCCAGTTGGTGCTGGGATACCTCTGAATGAATTCCTAGAGAGCCACTGCTCTCAATGCAGACAAAAGTGAGCTCGGTGGACCAATGGCCTGACTTCGAATAGAGCAGCTTCATAGCTTTAGTAAACTGAACAAATAGGTTACCTTGCAAGACTACTTTCCGCTTAAATGCAGTAGCTGGCACTTGTAGCTTGAAGTTTTGCTTAATTTTTTCCTCTCCCCTTTAGATTATTTTTGCTGATGAATGCACAGAAGCAGAAGGCCGCCATTGGCACATGAAGCATTTTTGTTGCCTCGAGTGTGAAACCATCCTTGGTGGACAAAGATACATTATGAAGGATGGACGCCCATTCTGTTGTGGCTGTTTTGAGAGTCTCTATGCAGAATATTGTGAGACTTGTGGGGAACACATAGGTAAATTCTGAATTTTAAAGAGTGCTTATACTGCCAACTAGTCTACAAGCTCAAGATAACACACAATTTTAGTTTCATATATAGCAAGATTGTCTAACACGGAATACTCCACTATAATCAATACTGTTTGCTACAGAGCCAAAAATACATATAGCATGTAATCAACCAAACAAACTTATTGCCACCAGTGACTAATTCCAGGAACTAGCTAGTCTTTATACTGCCATATTACATTTTATTGACGGTATGAAAATAGCAACTATTAGTGTTTTATTCTGCTGTTTTATTGTGGCATAAATGTCTGTGGGTGAGAGTCTACTTAAGCAGGTGTGTGAGAGAGAAACATGCAACATTCCATCACCTGCACATCTTCCAGTGTCTAGAACAATTTATCTGGTTTGCTGCTTTATTGTGGCATGAATGTTTGTAGATATTAGTCCACAAGCCAGTGATCACTATTTTTCGATCAGGAGTCCACTTTGGCAAAGAACCTACAACCTGAGAGCAGTTTTAAGAACATAAGAACTGCTGGATCAGGCCCAAGGCCCATCTAGTCCAGCATCCTGTTTCACACAGTGGCACACCAGATGCCACTGGAAGCCTACAGGCAGGAGTTGAGGGCATACCCTTTCTCCTGCTGTTACTCCCCTGCAACTGGTACTCAAATGCATCCTGCCATTGAGGCTGGAGGTGGCCTATAGCCCTCCGACTAGTAGCCACTGATAGACCTCTCCTCCATGAAGTTATCCAAACCCCTCTTAAAGTCATCCAGGTTGTTGGCTGTCACCACATCCTGTGGCAGAGAATTCCACAAGTGGATTATGCATTGTGTGAAAAAATACTTCCATTTGCTGATCCTAAATTTCCCAGCAATCAATTTCATGGGATGACCCCTGGTTCTAGTGTTATGTGAGAAGGAGAAGAATCTCTCTTTATTCACTTTCTCCACACAATGCATGGTTTTATAGACCTATATCATGTCTCCCCGTAGTCATCTTTTTTCTAAACCAAATAGCCCCAGGTGTTGTAGCCCTGCCTCATAAGAAAGGTGCTCTAGGCCCCTGATCATCTTGGTTGCCCTCTTCTGCACCTTTTCCAGTTCTACAATATCCTTTTTTAGATGTGGTGACCAGAATTGTACACAGTACTCTCCATTTATACCTACCCTCTGTTTCCTGTCCTTCAACCAGTTAGCAATCCACACATGTACTTGTCCCCTTATTCCATGACTGCTAAGTTTTCTCAGGAGTCTTTGATGAGGAACTTTGTCAAAAGTTTTTTTGGAAGTCTAGGTATACTATGTCAGCTGGATCACCTTGATCCACACACTTGTTGACACTCTCAAAGAACTCCAAAAGGTTTGTGAGGCAAGATTTACCTTTGCAGAAGCCATGCTGGTTCTCTCCCAGTAGGGCCTGTTGTTCTATGTGCTTTACAATTTTATCTTTGAGGATGCTTTCCATCAATTTGTCTGGAACGGACGTTAAGCTAACCAGCCTGTAATTTCCCGGATTGCCCCTGGATCCCTTTTTGAAAATCAGTGTTACATTTGCTACTTTCCAGTCTTCCGGTACAGAGTGTGATTGCAGGGATAAATTATACTAGCTGACCCCGCGCAGAGCATCTGTATGGTAGTGCACTCAGCCTTTGGCCTCCCATCCGGAGACTTCGCTTGCCCGTCGTCCCCCACTTGCCGCTTGCCCTTTTGTGTCCACCCCCATCCACTCACCTGGCAGCTGTGGCCATCCAGCCCACCCACCTGCTACTTGCCCATTCATCCTGGCCTCCATAACTGCCCTGACTCTCTCCCCCTTCAGGCCCAGCTTGTTCTGCCGCACCCCCACTCCCCTCTGGCTGGCCGCCTTCTCACGCCGGTGCAGCTTTGCCCGCTGGCAGCCGCCCAAAGCCTGGAACCCTCATGAGTGGTGCCGCAATTCTCGCGAGAGTTCTGCCATGCATCCCCACATATCCCAAGCGGCTTGTCTACAAGAATTAATTATATAGATAGATAGATATTTTAGCAAGGAGGTCATCAATTTCACATCTGTGTTCTTTTAGGACTTTTGGATGGATGCCATCCGGCCCTGGCGATTTGCTAATTTTCAGTTTTTCCAGACAGTTTAGAACATCATATCTTGTCACCTCTATCTGACTCAGTTCTTTAGCCTCCATCCCCAAAAAGCCTTTTTCAGGAACAAGTATATGCTCAGTATCCTCTGCCGTGAAGACGGACGCAAAGAATTCATTTAGCTTCTCTGCAACCTCCATATCCTCCTTAATAATCCCTTTCATTCCCTCATTGTCTAATGGTCCAACTGCCTCCCTGGCAGGTTTCCTGCTTCTGATGTATTTAAATAAGTTTTTGTTATACCCCTTGATGCTTTTAGCTAAATGTTCCTCAAACTCTCTTTTTGCCTCCCTTATTGTCACCTTGAATTTCTTTTGCCAGAGTTTGTGATCCTTTCTGTTCTCCTTATTTGGTCAGGCCTTCCATTTTCGGAAGGAAGTCTTCCCTTTTAGGCCTTCCTTGATGTTACCTGTGAGCCATGCTGGCATCCTCCTGGATTTAGTGGTACCTTGCCTCCTTTTGGGTATACATTCTAACTGGGCTGCTAGTATTGTGGTTTTGAGTAAACTCCATGCACTCTGGAGCGAAGTGACTCTCCTGATTTTCCTTTTCAGCTTTATTTTCACCATACTCATTTCGGAAAATTTTCCTCTTCTGAAATTCAAAGTGTCTGTGTTAGACTTCTTTGGTGATGCTCTCCCCACATGTATGCTGAATTTGATCGCACTATGGTCATTGTTCCCTAAATGGTCTGCGACACTGACATTCCGCACCAGGCCCTGGGTGCCACTCAGGATTAAGTCCAAGGCCGCCTTCTCTCTGGTTGGTTCCAAGACTAACTGTTCTAGGGCACAGTCATTCAGCATATCTAGAAATTTGACCTCTTTGTCAAATTTACCCATTAAAACTGAATTTACCCAGTCTATTTGTGGGTAATTGAAGTCACCCATTATTATTGCTCTGCCTCTCCTTGAAGCCTCCCTGATTTCCTCCTGCAACTCCCAGTCCCTATCAGCATTTTGATCCAGAAGGCGATAGCATGTTCCCAATAGCACATTTCCTTTCAGGCCTTGTATTGTCACCCACAGGGTTTCTGCGGGGGACTCCGGTCCACCTAGGTTTTCTACTTTGTTAGATTCTATTCCTTTAACATACAGTACTACTCCACCTCCAAGGCGCCCCTCCCTGTCCTTTCTATTGAGCTTATATCCAGGGTTTCTCACTGTTCCAGCACGTTTCTGTTATGCCCACTATATCTATTACTGTGTTGGCAACCAAGCTCTCCAGCTCACCCATCTTGGCTTGGAGGTTTCTGGCATTGGCATATAAACACCTATATGCCGAATCTCTTCCCTGCTGTCTGCTATCTTTCTTTTGACTTTGTGTGTTATTTGCCAGGGCTAGCCCTGGCAAATAACACACACACACACACACATACTAGGACTTATCCCTTAAAGAGAAACCAGCCCTTCAAAATCTCCCCTCCTCCTGTTAGTTTAAAGTGGGGGGGGAAGGCTAGATGTTGTTGATTGCTCACCTCCTGAAGCTGCTCTTGCTCTTCCCACTAGGCTTCAAACTTTTCAGAGTTTTGCAATATGCTGAATCTGCACCATATTGCACTTAATGAGAGAGGGCTCTGGAAGAGAGATGAAGCCCTCTCTTAAGAGCTATAGAAGGAATGCACCAGGATGGGCTACGTTTCCCAGGACTCTGTGCAACCTTTGAAGATGGAGCAGAGTATCAAGAGGGCTTTGTTTTCCTTAAAGGAGTCCTCTGGTGCTGGTCAAAACACAGCATGGCATGGTTAGAATGATCATCTCTGCCTGGTGCCAGGGACACTGTGCATAGTATTTAGCTGCAGCTGAAGCTTCACACATGCCAAATAGTCAGGGAGCTGCACTTAGGGTTGTTGGGGGCTGCCTCTTGGCCTTCAGGCCTTACAATGAAGAACACTGAGTTAAGCAGATGTATGGCATTCAGTGGTGTGTGTGTGTGTGTGTGTGTGTGTGTGTGTGTGTAGAAGCCATTCATTTGTACAGCTTCCAGGATGCCATATTCTGCTGTCTACATGAGATGAGTAGTCACTATACAAGAGGAAGTATATGAACACAGATCTCTCTCTCTCTCTCTCTCTCTCTCTCGCACATGCAAAAGTTCGGGCCCATAGCCAGCCTAAAGGTTTAGGGGTAGTTGCCAAAAAGAGTTGAGGAGCCAGTCCTACATGGAAGCAACATCATTTTACTATGTGGAAGCAACTCCATGCTTCTCTGAGGGAGGGTAGGATGCCTCTTTGCCTTAAGGAGGCAAATATTAGACCTCTTTTTGAAGAAGCCTGCATTTGATCCTTCAGAGTTAAGCAACTATAGGCCTGTCTCTAAACTTCTGTGGTTGGGCAAGGTAATTGAGAGTGTGGTGGCCTCACACCTTCAGGCCGTCTTGGATGAAACTGATTATCTAAACCCATTTCAGACTAGCTCTCAGGTAGGCTACGGGGTAGAGACTGCCTTGGTCAGCCGAATGCATGATCTCCAACTGGCAATTGACAGGGGAAGTGTGATTCTGTTGGTCTTTTTGGACCTCTTAGCGGCTTTCAATACTATCAACCATAGTATCCTTCTGGAGCATCTGAGGGGATTGGGGGTGGGGGAGGCACCCTTGGGGACTGTTCTTCAAAATCTGAACTTCAGTATGGTGTCCCTCAGCGTTCCATATTGTCTCTGATATAACATCTACATGAAACCACTGGGAGAGATCATCAGGAGATTTGCTGAAGGGTGCTATCAGTATGCTGATGACACCCAAATCTTTTTCTCCATGTCAACATCATCAGGAGAAGGTATAATCTGTTTTGTTGTAAACCGCCCAGAGCCTTGCATTTTGGGCTGTATACAAATATGTTAAATAAAATACAAATTTGAAACTATTTGGGGGGAAAAATAGGGAGGGCCAGAGTTAAATGGGGAACAGGCATAAAAATATCAAATACATCATTATTCCAATTAAGTGCCTTTAGGGATGGGTCCGAACCGGTCCGGAGGCCATTCTAAAGGCCTCCAGACTGTCCGGACCTGGCCGGTTCGGTTCGGTTGGGTTCCTTTAAGGGCGGGGGAGGGTTTACTTACCCCTCCCGCTGCTTTTCCCCCTCCAGCGCTTGTATTATTTGTAGTAATTGGGGCAGCAGGATACCTCCCTGCCGCCCCTTCTCCCTCTTGAGTGCAAAAGGCTTGCCGGAGCCTTTTGCGCACACGCATGTCGCGCGCAAGCTTCATGTCCCCCTGATGTGCGCACGTCAGGGAGACGTGAAGCTCGTGCGCGACGTGCCTTTTGGCCCTAATAGGTGGCATGTAGAGTTCTCCTGGGACAAAATACCTTCCTAACTCCCTGCTGAAGTTCTCAGCTCCTGAAAAGCTGCTGCTGGGGGATTTTCAGCGATAGCACAGGGTGCAGTGTGGGCATCTTCAGGGACAGGGAGAAAACTGGACACCACAAGTGGAGTGGTGCCATTGCTAGTAAATTCCCTTTTCGCTAAATACAAATCAAGCACCAAATTTCCAATTGCTATTTTTTGTTTGTTTGTTTTAAAAATCTCAACATGGTTAAAATGAGATCTCATCACAAACATGCACAAAGTTTTCTAAAAAATGACTTAATGACTCTCTCTCTCATGCACGTTCCATTATCTACCAATCAAATATGGGCATTCATTTCAGTTTCTTCTCTTTTTTTGTGGGGGGAGGAATTTCTGGCCTTTCAGTTTCTGCTTCGTAAACCTGTTTTTTACATGTAATGACACAGGCTGGATAGTAGGGTGGTGGTTTCATGGTGGGCATGGGCCAATGCAGAAGATCAGTTAAGACAGAGATACAATATAAGTGAAGTATAAAAGCAGTGGGCGGAGGGCAGGCATTATTCAGTACACAGCTTCCTGTATTACCCTACATCTTGCCACAGAAAAACTGTCATGGCTTCTGGACATAAGAGCCTCCCTGTCTGGGAATATTTTGAAGAAATGTCTTCCCTGGGTAAAAAGGAAAGTGTGTCAAGTGTGAGCAATCCAACAAGGAGATGCAGGGCAGCTTGCCACAGGTCATGAATAAAACTATCCATTTCATTAAAGGTATTCTAAATGGTTTCCTAAATTAGTAAAAAATGAAATTATCTAAAACGTTACATGAAGGATACTTTCCTAAATGTTGTAAATGCTCCGAACTGTAAATTAACATGTTTTAGTAATCAGCTCTATATTCTTGTTTAAGAAATATGTGAAGACACATCAGTGGGAAATCAATCCACTCAGGTTTTAAGAAAGCTTCTGTAGGGAGGAGGGGGTGGAACATGCTTGAACTGGCCCATGTTGCACCAGGAGTACTCCTGGATATAGCCACTGTTTAAATGCTTTTCTGTGTACTGGGTGTGCCAGTGTGTGTATAGATATTTATTTACACTTACACACACTCCTACCGTGAGGATAATTGTCCATCTGAGGAAGCAGGGTCTGGTAATCAAAAAGCTTGTCACAAGTTTTAAGGTGCCATAACCCCTTGACATCAGTGACCTACAAGGGATTTTGGATTGTTCTTACAGTTCATTAAAAGAAAACAAATCCTAAATCATTAATGTATTTTAGATAAAATGAAGTACAAACATACAAAATCTATTTATTTTTTTTAAACAGGGGTTGATCATGCTCAGATGACTTATGATGGACAACACTGGCATGCCACAGAAACTTGCTTTTCCTGCGCTCACTGCAAAGTTTCCTTACTTGGCTGTCCTTTCCTTCCCAAGCAAGGACAGATTTATTGCTCCAAGTCATGCAGTATGGGAGAGGATGTTCATGCCTCAGACTCTTCTGATTCTGCTTTCCAGTCTGCCCGTTCAAGGGACTCCAGGAGGAGTGTCCGTATGGGAAAAAGCAGCCGGTCAGCAGACCAGTGCAGGCAGTCTCTCCTCCTGTCCCCGGCCCTGAGCTACAAATTTCCTGGCTTTTCAAGCACTGCTGATGATACGCTTTCCCGGAAAATGGATGATTTAAGCCTTTCAAGGCAAGGAATGAGCTTTGTTGATGAAGATCTCTGGAAAGGAAGGGGAGAGCAGGAAATGCCTGACGATCCAGAAGAGTGGGCTGAGCATGAAGACTATATGACTCAGCTGCTCCTAAAGTTTGGTGATAAAGGGCTCTTTCAGCAGCCAGTGGAAGTAGATATTCGATCAAGTGAACAGTGGATTTCTGAGAACATGATTAAAGGGAGGTCAGAGTTGAAGAAAAATAGTCAAAGCCTAGCAAGCAAGAAATACCAGTCAGATATGTATTGGGCACAGTCCCAAGATGGCCTAGGGGACTCTGCATATGGTAGCCACCCAGGGCCTGCTAGTAGCAGGAAGATCCAGGAGCTGGACATGGAACATGGCACACCTAGATATAAATGTGACCAAAAGCAATGGTATGGAGACTCGCTAGAGTGTCTGTCGGACCTGAAACAGCAAGAGCAGTGTGTTCGAGATTCAATGGATTCTCTGGCCTTGTCTAATATCACAGGTAAGAGAAACAGAAGAAAACTCAATCTTAAGTAAACTCAGAGCATAAGTGTAGTCTGGTTTTGCAGTTAATTCTTGTGCTACCGTAATTACTCCTTAATGGTATTCTGCAAGACATTGCACAGAGTGAATCCGTACAAGAATCATCCCATTTCATGTTAAGAACTTGAGGCTGTATCATACCTCAGTGGGACTTAGATACATGTTGGTGGTCCCCCTTTCCCTTGCTAATCAGTTTAGCAGTTTAGGATAGAAGTAGAAAACCAGTTTCATGCACAGGATGAAATTGTGTTTACAGCTGTTGCCTCTTCCCCTTGCTGTTCCTGAAAGAAGAACAGTTTAAACCAGGGGTTCTCAAACTTGGCCATTGTGGCTGAGTATGATAGTACCTATGGTACTAATGAGAAGAATGCAAAACCAAAGTTGAGAACTTCTTCCTATGGTTTGTAAGAGGTCATTTGGCTTTAGTCTTTTCACTATAACCAAATCTTTCAGTTATATTGGTTTCTTAGAACTTTATTATGCCTTTCTTCTGTTGTTGTTTGTGCTTTAATTCCACTTACATGAATCACTAACATCTCATGACAATTCTTCTCAGGTGCCTCAGTGGATGGAGAAGTCAAACCAAGACCACCTTTGTATTCCTTGCAAACATATCAAGAGCTGGAAGTAGAGGATTGTGAGAAAATGAGCAACATGGGGACTCTTAATTCCTCTATGCTTCACAGGAGCACAGAGTCTCTAAAAAGTTTAAGTTCAGAATTATGTCAAAGTAAAACAGTGCCAGAAGAAAAGCCAATACACATACCGGTGCTCAGAAGGTCCAAATCTCAGACTAGACCTCAGCAAGTTAAGTTTTCAGATGATGTCATTGATAATGGCAATTATGAGAACCTTGACATTCGTCAGCCTCCTATGAGTGAACGGACTCGTAGGCGTGTGTATCAGTTAGAAGACCATGGAAAGAGACAGCAACATCGTCGCAGACGGAGTAGAAAATCTCGGTCAGATAATGCACTGCACTTAGCTGCAGAAAGAAAATCTTCACCAAAGGAGAGACTTCATTTTTATTCTCCTCCTCCGGATTATGACACGTTACTTCAAAATAAAAGTCCTCATGCAATTCGGGCATTTACTCCAAACCCCTACAGCCAGTATACTCGTATTACTTCTGACTATGCAATGGAAAACCAGCGAGACCAGTTTTTTGGATTATTTGGTGAGGAGGAAGACTCTTGGTGTTCAACTTCATCGTCCTCCGATTCTGAAGAGGAAGGATACTTCTTAGGACAGCCAATTCCGCAGCCTCGCTCAGTGAGATATCCCTACTATACAGATCTTTGTAGTCCAACTACTGAACTCTCTAGTTCTCAGTTTGGGCAAAGGGCAACAAAGTCCAAGAAGCGAAAAGCACACAAAGGCAAAAACTGTATAATTTCTTAAGCTTGCCTAGTAACTATGAATGCTGTGCCTACACTGTTTAAATGTGTTATAGATAAATGGCAAAATAACTTGGTAAGATGATAAAATGCATAGTGTTGGCAATGACCTCTGAAAGCTCTGGTTTTAGGAGGGCTGTAACAACATGAGCAAATAGAAAATAAATTTTATAATGCTGCATAGATATGGTCTTAAGGGGGCATGCCTGCAATTGGACAAATTAAGTTCAGGCAGTGATTTTTGTGTGTGGTTTGTTTTTTTGCAAAATGGTGCTAAAAATCAAAATGACAGCCTCTCCATCGTGTTATAGTGT
This sequence comes from Hemicordylus capensis, assembly GCF_027244095.1. Lineage (NCBI taxonomy): Eukaryota > Metazoa > Chordata > Lepidosauria > Squamata > Cordylidae > Hemicordylus > Hemicordylus capensis. Next base: position 179,557,939 of record NC_069661.1, on the reverse strand, counting down.
CAGATGCCTATTTAAATAAGACACAAAATGTGGCTTTTTTGCACCCCAATGCAATATCCTATAGCTGTATCACTATAGCTTAACCAAGAATTATTTGCTTCTATGCAGGTCAACTAGTGTTTAAGACTCATCCAATTTGACTAGTCCCCTTGATTTTGACCAAGTGAGAATATAGCTATTTCCATTCAGACAAAATCAATTTAGTAGGAAACGTATTTTCTGAGGCATGTGGCATAAGCAGCAGTTTATGAAGTTAACTGCATTGTCAGTGGGCCTGCTTATATTAAAAATGGTTGCAAAAGCATATTTAAGAATTCTGTCTATTTGAAACGCTATCCCAGGTTTCAAATGTAGAATGAGCAGCAATTGGATCCAACTGATATTTATAATGTACTATTTCCTAGTTGAAACTGTATTCATAACTTAACAGTGCAAATAGTGTACATATTGTAAAGTTAAGATTTAACAGACTTATTTTTTATATCCCTGAATTGCAAGACATCTGTTAATACAAAAGTAGTTTTATTTGAGGGTTTAACATCAGCTTAAGTCAGGCAAGAGTTTGTTAAATGTTCACAAGTTTATAGTAGTGAAATGTTTAAATATTTGACAGTAAAGCTCTGTATGCATGGTGGAGCTATGTAAATACTGTTTAAGCTATGATCCTTAACATTAAAGGAATTATTTATGGGTCAAGAAAACTGTGTAAATGCACACGCGCGCATGTGTGCGCACACACACACACAGGCAAATCCAACAAAACCTTTCTACTTCAAATCCAGTACACAAGTTTGTCTGCCAAGTAGGATTTCCTTCTCACTGATTTTCAAATAAATACTGATAAGATTTAATCTTTCAAGAACAAAATCCTTTGTGAGAAGATGGCTAGGTCCAGGATGCTAGTATAAAGCCTAGCCTTAAAATATGGGACTCGTATGTAACTGCCCAAGAATGGGATTTTGTGTGTGGTCTTTAACTGTACCATCCAAAAAAACCAAGGCATGTAGGGCAGTACCCAATCTTAAATTATTCATGATTTAATCTAGAAACTGCCTACTGTCTAAAGGTGAATGAAAGGATGTGTCATATCTCTGCAATATGGTCACACAAACAACTATTCACAAATTCTAAATGCAGCCACACCTGACATTTTTAAATAGTACTGTCAGTATCATGGCTTGTTTATAAGCCCTATGGAATTTGCCTTTTTACTGTCAGTTTTCATTTGAGCTTATTCACAAATACCGGCTCACTAGGTAAAATTAGGATTGCTTTATGCTTGCTTTCCTTAAAATCTTAACCACTTTTGACCTTAATGAATACACAACTGAGAAACTGTACTGGAGCTTTTGGTGGTTTTGTTTCTTAGTATCATCCAAACATGGTTTGGAGAAACAGACCTACACACGGCAGTGACTGTTTGCTTTGTTTTATAAAACAGGTTTACAGAACATTGAAGCATAAGCATGTTAACACATATAGCTCAACACTCCATAAGTACCTTATACAATGGGTAGTATCCACACAAGTATTTGCAAAAATGGAATATTTCTGCTTTTACAAGGATGATTTCTCTCCCCACCCACCAAAAACCTTGAGAGGGTAAGCAAAGGTTGCCGCTCTCCCCAGCCTGCACAAACAGAATGTTCACACAAATATTAGCTTGGATGTTCCCCATTATATGTGAACTTACCTCAGGGCAAATAATTGGAGCCCCTCTAGCAATTTAGAAGAAGACAGACATGTTTTAATGTTGCGTCTGGTTTTATCCCAAAGAGCCTGGCCAGAGGTGAGGGGGGCAGAAGGATAGCTCTTATCTTCCCCCAGGTGCCTTACTACTTAGCCACACACAGCCAGGGAAAAATAACTATAATAGCATTTCTACAGTGCTAAGCTACATAGTTATCTTGTTGCTTATAAAAGTTGTTGCCTTAAAAAGAGTTCTTATACAAACATGAAACATTTTTACAAATACTGAAATTGAAATGAAAAAATGAACATTCCAGAATAGTCTACATTTTCTTCCACTATACTGCTTCTAGGATTAAAAATACAAATAAAAGGGTCAAATACTGCTCATGGCAGAGACAAGTTAACTAACTGTACAGGATCTTGATCAATGAAATATAAATTCTCAAACTGATTTACAAATTTTGTTTAATTACAGGTCATTTCAAAAAGCACTACCACTAAAATAAAACAAGGTTAAACCATTACAATGTTTCAACAATGGTTTACTCAAAGTTGCAATGCAACTTCAAATAAAGACTACACACATGTAAACATACATATAAATACATACATTTGCACAGTGACTATTGCATATCCATTTCTGCAATAAGCATTAACACTACTAAACTAAATATGGACTGCCAGGTCTATATGCAGATTGTGGCATGTTTCTGTAATTAGGCATATTCAATTGTGCTTAAATTGTTCCCACTCATGTGAGTCTGGATCCAGTCACTGTCTTTTTTCCACTCTAAAGTCAAATGGAATGTACTGAAACACAAAGATGACCATAACAGTGCTTCAAAATACAATTTTGCCTTTAATTAAATGAATAGCTAAAATGGTCACCCTGGCAGAGGAACTGCCATATCATAAACAAGTTCCAAATGTTTATCTGAAAGGAGAAAATTCTGCAATATAGATGTTGGTGGAAAATCACTAGTTTTCATTACATTTAAATAAGCAGTATTTACATATTAATAATCCAGACTTGATTTTAGGAGTCTCCAAATTCTTGACTGGCACTATCATATTCTGCAATGAAGTGTTTAAGTTCCTCAATACATCTCTCACCAATCTCATGCAGGTTTTGTCTCAAGGAAAACTGGATGGGTTTTTCCAGCGAAGGATCTTTTTCAATCAGCATCTTCACTACAGCACCAAAGGTTTCACAATCTTGTCTATAGACCTAAAGACACAATTTTTAGCATGGAATGAAATATTTATGTACACACAGCATATCTGCTTCAAACAGAAGGGTGAGATTGAAAGGCAAGGAGGCTGGCTGGAACTATGGAATCTATCACAGCTTCTTGAAAATGGAGATGCTAGGATTAGCAGAGGTAAGGGACAGAGTTTGCCCACAGGAATTGTGTCAAAACCCACAACTTCTTGTCTATTTCAGGCCCACATCTCATCCCTTGCAGTTAACAAATTTGGCATATGTTGTAATTTAGGTGTACACAAATGTACTCTGTTGTAACGCAAGCTGAAAGAAGATGCCCTTAGATGAACAACAGGTTAATCTAGATAGGGTCTCAAGGGGAACCTGAATTATTACGTATATGAACAAGAAATGCAAATTTCATATATGGCTCTGAACTAATTGCAGCCAGATAAAATACTTCACTTATGTGATGTAAGTATTTTTGGAAGGGTGGTATATAAAACAAATGAATGAATGAAAGAAAAATAAGTGAGTATATTAAAAAAACCCTTCAAAATTAATGTGCTTTACTATATTTATCTATCTAATTTGTACACTGCCTCAAACTTTCGTCTCTACATATAGGCCTGTGTAGCAGCCTGATGCTGGAGATGTTAAGAGACCAAATACATACCTGTAATCTTAGTATTATACTATAGTTGTGTGGCTGGGTTTTTTTAGCCAAATGCCAATAGCCATTTCCTCAGCAAGAAAGCTCAGGAGAGTAATTACTGTGGCATTAGCTGACAGAGATAGTTGAATAGTACTTTAACTTTCCTTCTACTTGTGGCCACACTCACAGACTACCTGATGTTAGCTAGAGAGGGATATTACTATTCCTTTTAGCAACTTGGAAGTCTTTGGAGTCTTCCAGGTTAAACAAAGTCTGGTTAATTGAAATTTCCAATTAAAAATGATAATCCCAATCTTTAGGGAATACCAGTTCAACACAATATTAAAGCTGCAAACAAGCTTTGCTTTTCTGAAAAGAATTACACTAACAACTAAAACAAGAACATGATGATTAAAACAAGGCTATTTTTAATCTTGATCATGGCTGAACTGTAGAAGGACAAGCCATTCAAAACATTAATTCACAACCATATTTACAACCCCTATTACAATAGCCCAGCTGAATGTGTTATTAAGCTTTTTTCCCCATCAGAAGGAAAATAATGCATATTATCATTATCATCATGCAGCACAACTTGTATGTGTTTCACCAGCATTGTTCTACTGGTGTCCTAAGTAGATTACAATTAAGGCTACAATGCAAAAATCCTCTTCTACATGCTAAAACAGCTGTTTTCCTTTCACAAAAACCTTGAATGAAGAAAACCCAGCTGTAAAAAAAGATCTGTACCACATTCTGATGGTAGACCACAGAAGTCCATTTCACACAGTTAATTGCACATCCATCATGGGAAAGGGTTTGTATATGCAAACCACACAAATAGCATTTTTAGCTTTCTTTCCAGTAGGCTTATGAGATCACCCGGCATTCTGTTTGTCAGTGTGGTATGTCCCACCCCCACTTTCAACTTTGCAATGCCTGTACCAATATGAACCAAATCCGGTACAGTTGTAGAAACACAGTGATACCTCAACAGCGTAGTTTGATGCCACCCACCCCAATTCAAGATGGCAGCTATGTAAACATTTGAGGTGCAAGTGGGCAAACCAAATTTACTACAGCTTGCTACAGCTGTAGGGATACACAGGAATGCCCCCATGGCATAGTTTGATGTTATCCACCCCAATTCAAGATGGTGGACATAAACATCTGAGGCGCAAATGGGCTAATGTGGACTATCTAATCAATTTGAACCAAATAAGGTACAGTTGTAGTGAGTGACACACAGGGACATCTCAATAGTGTAGCTTGTGATGTCACCCATCCTGATTCAAGATGGCGGACACAAACTTTTGAGGTGCAAGTGGGCTAACTTGTGAACCTCCTCACTGATTTGAACCAAATTTGCTACAGCTGTATGTACACATAGGGATGCCCCAATGTGTAGTTTATTATGTCATCCACCCCAATCTAAGATGGTGACACGTGTGAACCTTTGCATCGCAAGAGATCTAACTTGTGGACCTCGATTTGTACCAAATTTAGTCCAGTTGCAGACATAGTGAAAGGAAAATAGGCAAATTAGTTCTTACTAGAACAACTTGTTCTTCCATGGCAGTGGTCTAGTTAAGGGGAAGGCAGACTTCTGGCTTGTGGGATTTTTTTTTTAAGCATTGGGCAGTGCCACTTACAAAATGGCAGTAGGCAGACAGTGGAAGACAGAAAAAACACTATTCATAACATGCAATCGCTGTGCTTTCTAAATCAAAGTGAACTAACCAAAATGCCTGTCAAAAATGATGGGAAGAAACATGGGTCCCAAGATCCTTTCCAGCAACAAACAAACAACACAATGCTACAGGGGAGGTTGGGTTTTTCCTCTCTCCATAAGGAACAATAAAATTTCAGGATGTGTGTCGGGAGGCCGTGTGAGAGATTTTAATATAAGATTGCGAAACTTCCATAAACAAATGATCAAGGGAGTCAGTGGAACACACTTCATTTATAAAGGTGACTGGCTCTCCTAGGGGCAAGTTCCACGGGTTTCAGAGAGACTTAACTTCCATGTGTTTCAGAGAGACTTAACTTCCACTATTTTAACTTGGAGTCGTGAACTTGCTGTATGAAACCAACTCTCTCTAATCTAACATTAACAACTGTTAATATGAGGGGAATGTGGAGGGATGGAGTACACAGCCATTCTTAGACTGTTAAATGTCCTCACATTCTAGCAGTATTGAATAAAAAGTATGTTTATTTCTTCAGGACAAGGAATGTGCAGTGTTAATCCTGTATTGCTGGCAGCTGTTCATTTTCTGTGGGCATGTGCGCGAGAGAGATTTTCCCCTTGTGGGCAGCTGTATTCCTCAATGTGGTTTTTAGTGTTAGTGATGCAATTGTAAGAGGCTCCAGTAGATGTTCCAAAAAGGGAAAGCAGGTGATGTCAAAAATATAACATTCTCTATCTGAATGTATGGAAATGGGCTGGAGGAGAGCATGAAGCATCCACTACTCCTCTGCTGAAGATGACAAAGGTTTGAGATTTTGATCATATGTCACGGGATGGAATAGATGACAATTCTGATTTTTCAAATCCCTTGAATGACAGAAGGTAAGAGAAAGAATCGTGTTTGGGGCATAAGCAAAGTCACTAGTCACTAGTAGTTGCTCATGAGAACTTATTTTTTAATTTTATTTAACATATTATTTTTTAATTTTATTTAACATATTTGTATACTGCCCACTACTGAAGTTTCTAGGCATTTTACAGCAATAAAATAAAGAAATTTTAACAATTAAAGCATATTAAAATATAAAATTAAAATACCCATTAAAACTACCCAATAGCCAAAAAGCTTGGCTGAAGAGATTCATCTTCAGTTGTTTCCTTTAAGTCAACAGGGATGGAGCAGCTCTTATCTCAGCAGGAAGTGCATTCCACCGTTCTGGGGCAACTAAAGAGAAGGCTCTTCTTTGAGTCGTAGGTGTCTCCCTCAGATGAACCTGCCCTCAGTGTACTGATAACACCCTACACCAAATCCCCTGATGATACCATACAAAAGCTCTTGCTTCATAGAGCAGCAGTCTCCAAGTAACACCTTCTGAACTCTATCTGAGAAGTATGAGCAGAACCACTGCAAAGCAGTGTCCCCTACACCCAGTCCCTCTCAGGCGACCCACAAGGATACCATAGTCGATGGTATCAAAAGTCGCTGAGAGATCAAAAATAACTAGGAGTGTGCACGGTTCGGTCCGGACACAATGTAAAAGACCGCCGGACCGGTTCAGAGGACTGGTGGTCCAGAGGTTTGGGAGGGCGGGGGCATGTAACTTTAAGGGGGTGGTGGTAGTACTTAACCCCCCCCGGCCGCTCTTCCCCCTCCGGCGCTGGTGCGTTTTAAAATCTTCCTGGGGCGGCAGAGTTCCTCCCTGCCGCCCCTGCCCCCGTCGTTGTCCTCCAAAGCCTTCAAAGGAGTAAAGCTAGCGGCACGCGCGCTTGTCTCCGCCGCTGGCGCACGCGCGCTGTGACAACGACGGGGGCAGGGAGGAACACTGTCGCCCCAGGAAGATTTTAAAACGCCTCCGTGGTTCCGTGCACATCCCTAAAAAGAACCACCAGGTTCACACTCCCTCTGTCAATTCCCCTTTGGAGATCATCCATCAGGCCAACCAAGGCAGTGCCTACCCCATAACCTGCCCAAAATCCAGTTTGAAATGGGTGCAGATAATTTGTTTCATCCAAGACTGCCTGGAGTTGAGAGGCTACCACTTTCTCAATCACCTTGGCCAACCACGGGAGATTGGAGACAGGCCTATAATTGCCTAACTCTGAGGGATCAAGTGTGGACTTCTTTAAAAGAGGTCTAATAATTGCCTCCTTTATACTAGGAGGAATCCTACCTTCTCTCAGAGAAGCATTTATGACTTATGCACAGTATAACATCCTACCACAGATGTATGACTGTGTCATGAAACCGCACAATATAGGCAGTGTCGGGGGGTGGGGGGTGGAGAAAAGGAGAACTAAGTATAATATGATACTGCAACTGAGGTGGATTTAGGGAGACATGGAGCAGATTACAACTCTTGCTTCATTCTGCATGAGCAGCCATCCAAGTTTGCATTTCCCCACCACCCCATTACAAGGTTATGAAAGCAGCAAGCACATTAGAAATCAAGCCCTATTGTACACAGAGGGATGTAGCTTTGAATAAGCATGTGTAGAGATTACACTGAAAACAACCCTTCCTTCAGCATTCAAGTAGATAAGAACATAAGAACAGCCCTGCTGGATCACACCCAAGGCCCATCCAGGCCAGCATCCTGTTTCACAGAGTGGCCCACCAAATGTCGCTGGAAGACTACAGAGGAGTTGAGGGCATGCCCTCTCTCCTGCTGTTACCGCCCTGCAACTGGTACTCAGAGGCATCCTGCCTTAGAGGCTGGAGGTGGCCCATAGCCCTCCGACTAGTAGCCATTGATAGACCTCTCCTCCATGAAGTTATTTAAGCCCCTCTTAAAAAGAATTCTACAAGTTGATTGTGTTCTGTGAAAAAATACTTCCATTTGCTGATCCTAAGTTCCCTGGCAATCAATTTCATGGGATGACCCCTGGTTCTAGAGTTATGTGAGAGGGAGAAGAATTTCTCTCTATCCACTTTCTCCACTCCATGCATGACATTACAGACCACTATCATGTCTCCCCGCAGTCGTTTTTTTGAAACTAAATAGCCCCAGGTTTTGTAGTCTTGCCTCATAAGGAAGGTGCTCTAGGCCCCTGATCATCTTGGTTGCCCTCTTCTGCACCTTTTCCAGTTCTACAATGTCCTTTTTTGGAGGTGGTGACCAGAATGGTACACAGTATTCCAGGTGTGGCCGCACCATAGTTTTGTATAAGGATACAGATTCTGAAGTCTGACCACCTAGGGGTTGGAGTTGTAGAAATCTATAAATCATCTGCAGTTGTGACCTGAAAATAATCCCATGTCAGGAAGACTTGTGGAGAATTCCTGTATTCAAAACCAGAATACAATCGGAGCAAATTAACTTCTACCCCACATGAAAGAGAACAGATCCCTTATTAAAGATCCTGAGACTAAACCACTGATCTTGAACAATAATCCCCCTTACTAAAGCATCTGCCAAACTATGAAGACAAGGGCCCCTAGCTTACAGCCTAACTAAGAATTGTACACACACAGGTGAGGGACCATTTCTGGAGATAGTCCTTTTCTCTGCAGCTGCCTATGCCTCTCAAAAGGATGTTCCTGAAGGGACATATTTTCCCTCGGGGTCAACAACTGCCTCAACCTTCAGGGACATATTTACCCACAGTGAGGCACAGATGGCTGCAGATGGAAGGGCAGAAAGCAGCCCTTTCCTCCATGTATGCATGGAAGCTTCCCCCACGCACCCCAGCTCTTAATTTTGGTGTAGACCACTGGATTCCTGCAACATACAAGAGCTCAGTATGCAGAAGGTTCCAAGTTCAGACCTTGGCATTTCAGGCTAGGATTGGAAAGACTACTAGCTAAAGTTCTGGAGAGTCGTTGACAGACGGTGTAGACAACACTGAATAAGATGGACCAATGGACTAACTTCATATAAGGCAGCTTCCTATGTTCCACTCTACCATTAATTTAGATAGGAGGTAAACATCTTGAATCCCTGTGTTACAGATCAACTTTAATAATAATACAGAAACTAAAACTTGAAGAATGATGCCTTTGTGTTTCAAACTGCTTGCCTGAAAATGTACTTCTACTGACTTGCCTCAAAACCATATATACTTACCATATATTGCTGTCTTTTATCATAATTTTTAACTTTAATCAACTGCTTTTACTTATTTGCCAAAGACTAAAAACATACAAATAGCTTTGTTCACAGCACTTCAAAACCAACTAAACTAAGGAGTAATCTATTTTACGACAGGAAGGGCCCACCCTTAATTGATTTATTTCTTTATAAAAGTAGCCAACAGACCAAAAGCTGTTTCCTAAAACTGTTCCATAGTAAACTTGTTTCTCTGTCAAAAACAGGAAGAGTGCCATTTATCTACAAAAATATTTGGTTAGTATTGATTTGCTCACAAGAAATGCATCAATTTTATGTTGACAGGGCCACCTGAAGAGGACATAGGTTAAGTAAGGGTGGAGTTCATTGGGCTGGCATGAGAACAAAATCCATTTTTAGCAGGGATGGAGATTTTGTTGTTGAAAATATAATTCAAACAAGATGTTGTAACAAGGCCTGCCATTACACAAATCATAGATAAGTAAATCGATCTGCTTCTGATAGACTATGAGCAGGATCCAGATTAAGTTAGAAATAAAAGGGACAAGTCCATTAAAGTCATGTCTAACTTCCATTGATTTCAGTGGGACTTAGCTGAGATCCTATCCTATGTATTGTTTTCTGCTCTTATTACTTTCAAATCCCCTTAGTCTAATCTAGCTGACATAGCAGTTAAATGTAAAACTAAGTTACCACAGTTTAAAATTAAAAGGAAACAAATACAAATGCAAAGTTTCTGAAAATGAGTCATGCATGACACAAGTTTTTCTCAGAAAAGAACCACAAGTGGAAGAAAAGCAAGTAGTTCTAAGTAGAATGAATAAAGCCAACTTTTGTCTTAACATAGTGACTCTTACTTAGGATCCCTTCATATTTGCTGTTAATCTGGTTTGTATCTGACTGTCTGCACATAATTACAAAAATGTGTTTTCCTACTTTAAGTGGCTGCCATTTTGGAGCAGCAAGGTGGATCAGCAAAAAAAATTTCATCGGGGTCCCTAAGCTATATCTCTGATGTACTGTGAATTTGGCTTGTGCAGGAGACCCTAGTTATCCATGGTTGCATGTATCTGCAGATGGGTCTTAGAGACCAGCTTCTTTATACACGGCATGAAATACTGGCAATATTTTAGATTGTGAGCCCTTTGGGGTCAGAGATCCATCTTATTTATTTGTTATTTCTCTGTGTAAACCACTCTGAGTCATTTTTGGAAGGGCGGTATAGAAATCGAATGAATGAATGAATGAATGAATGAATGAATGAATGAATGAATGAATGAATATTTGCCTATCTGTGGCTCCTGAGAGGCTGGAAATGACTTCCATTTTTTTTTGGCTCTTTTTTTGTTAAAAAAAAACATTTTAGATTGAAAATAAGAGGATCTGGGGGGAATTCCTGGAGAACAAGGATCTATGCTTTTCTACCTTTATTTCTGCTCCCTCCCGCCTTTTTAAAAGCATTTTTTAATCTGAAGGAGCCTAACCCCTCAATCTCCATACGGTTACAGTCTATTCATGGTTTTATTATCCAAGGAAATTGGGAGTAATTGAACCTCCGTGAATAACGAGGGCCACCTATATCTATAAATGCAATAAAACACTATAAATGCAAAAGTTATTGGGGTAGGAGAGCCACACATGATGTTCTCACAAGTCGTCTTCCTTCTGAAAGTAGGCTAAAAATGGCCCTGAAGATAGTGACAGGTGGAAACACATTGGGCAACTGTAATTTATCACAAACTTTTCTTTTACAAGGATCCTTTTGAGGCACAAAGCTGGAAGTAACTAGCAGTCTGGTGCCAGGAAAGTACCCAGGCACACACAAATGCAGACATACATGCACATATCCACACAGAGTATGTGAGGCTGCACAAAGTTGTGGGGTAATCTGAAGTAGAGTCTGAGCCTTGGGATCATGAAGTCCATCCTCCCCTCATCCATACCAATTCCCCTGTCTGATTTTGGCAAACCATATTTTGCCATTGCCTCTGAATCCATGAAGCATGGTGTGAGCTTGCCCTCCATACCAGAAGTGGGCTTCCAATTCTGGTCAATAGGGCAAGTTCAAGCCATGGTCTGCCAATTTAGATTAAACCTACAATTTGCACAAATCAGTAAATCAGGGATGGAAATAGAGGAAGAATGGAAGCCAGAGGGCAGTCAAACAATGATTTGGTGCTCTATGTTAACACAGGATGAAAAATAGCTGGTTTTCAGCTCAACTGCAAGCTGTAGAAGTGCCCCTCCACTGCCTCTCCATCAGGAGGCTTCCATACTGAAATAAAGCCAGCAATAGGGTGAAGAAAAATTGTGCTTTCCCCCAATTGTTCCCCTTCACTAGACATTATCATGCCATTATAGGTTTTAATCTCTCAGACAGAGATCAATTGTAGTCCAGTGTTCCCTGTAACAGGGATTCCCAGATGTTGTTGACAATAACTCCCAGCAGTGTTCCCTATAAGGCGTGCACACGCTCACAAGTTTTTTTTTATGTCCTCTCAGTTAATTTTATATCCCACTCAGGAAGGCCCCACTCTGAATGCATATGCGCGCACACTGCCTTGATACTGCCGCCCAGAACAAAACTCATCCCACACACAGATGAAAAGAGAGAGAGAGAGAGAGAGAGAGAGAGAGAGTACATTGACTCCCAGCATGCCCAGTTGCAATAGCCTTTGGCTGAGGATTATGCAAGTTGTAGTCAACAGCACTTGGAAATCTGTTACAGGGAACACTGCTGTAGTCCATAATGTATAGTGCTGAGCCAATCTATAGGGACTACCACACTCTCCACACCAACCCACTGCAAATACATCCATGCATACAGGGTAAAAACCAATGTATGACAAGGAATAAATTAAGACTAGATTTCAAAAACAGAAATCTGATTCCACACACAGATGTCACTTAAATTAAAATGCTGCCATCTTTGTTCTGAACAACTATATACATAGATCCCATAAATTTCTGTAAGACTTTAATATGTCTAACTCTTGAATCATAAAGTATTTCCATTCCTGGGTACCTGTGCAATCAGATACCCTTGAAATTTCATCAGCCCCCAAAGAAAATTACATCAACACACAGCCTCTCATTATACTGTATGAGCTATACTAGTTACATGCACTTCTAAAATTGATGACGTATATACAGGGCAACTTCCAGGTTAGTAAGTCATGACTAAACACCACTGAAATCAGTGATGCAATTAAGACTCATTAATTTCAATAACCCACTTGCTCTGCAGCATTAGAAGGGCAAAGCAAGAGCCCCATCTTTGCATAGAGGCCCCAGTAGATCTCAGGCAAAGGCTTGCCACGCAGCAGAGTGCAGCAGGAAGGGGCAGTAATTTTTGCTGCTCTTCTCTCTCTATAGAAATGCTACATGGTTTCCAGAAATATGTCTCTGAGGGTTACTCAGCCCTTAATGACATATTTTGGGAAGTCAAATAGCATTTTTGGAGAGAATGGAATGCAGTGAAAATTGCCCCCTTTGCACATGCTTAGCTGTGCAGCAAATCTGAGCGCCGCAGAAGCCTCCTAATGCCCAGGAAGATGTAGGTCATGGGTCTAAAGTAGTCATGACGAACTTATTCTCAGTGCTGTTCACAGAACATTATCCGTGTCAAAAAGTCAAGTGTCTCAAAGAAAACCTTTGAAGTTACTTATGTATGCTTATTTGGGAGTAAGAACCTAGAATTCAATATAATTTATAAACATATTTAGGATTGCACATTGCAAACCTGAGAAAATCAAAATAGACTGAAAGGAAAAGACACTATAAATTGTATTTAAAAAGATTAGAAGATGGTCAAGGGGGTAAAATTCAGATCCGAATGGGGGCACTGAAATAGGGGATTTTACCTGTTCTTTATTATCCTGGTGAATCCCTCCACCCAAGCTAAAGTTATTTACTGGACAAACAAATGAGGGGAATTTTCACTGAAGAAAATAAGATTGGGAGAGTGGGGGTTAAATATTTCACCCTACATCTTTGGATCCAGATTGTCCTTCCTGTATTTATCATTTAAGCAGAGAGGAGATGTCATCATGGATCTCCATTACCTTCTCTGGTTTGGTCGTAAATTTAGCCATATCCAAAAGAAGTAAAACTGAACTAATAGCTAGACAGACAACATCTACCTAAAGTACTCCAGGACCCAGGCAAAAAGGAGCGATGGCAACTAGAAATTTAACTGTCCTTATACCTCTGACATTACCCAAACCTCTGTTAGCCAAGTTATAAGCTAAAATGTTCTCTAAAATGCAGCTCATAATCTCAGAGTTTAATTTGAGCCAGCAGTTACCAATACTGGCTCTAGTTCCTGTACAAAGGAACTTTTTCACTTTTCCGATACTATGATAAAGCCTGGATGGAGGGTAGAGCCTATTCTTCTCAAGAATTTTTACTTTGTAGCTCAAGTCTGAAAAATGACCAATCAAAAATTTGAGGAACATTTCCATCTTTCATAACATTGTTGCTACTTATTTATATACTGTAGCTGCTAAGTGCAGTGTTGGGTCCAGAAGAACCCCCAAGCTACCAACTTGGTCTTTCAGAAGGAGTGCAATCTCATCCAGGACCAGATTTACCTCACTACTCAGATAATCAGTTTTGCCAACCTAGAGCACTTCTGTGTTATCTGAATTAAGTTTCAGTTTGTTTGCCCCCATCCAATCCAGAATGGCCTGAAGACACCGGTTCAGTCTATCCACTGCCTCCCTGGTGTTAGCTGACTTAAACGATAGGTAGAGCTGGGTATCAACAGCATACTGATGACACTGTAGCCTATACCTATGGGTAACCTCTCTCAGTGGTTTCATGTAGATGTTCAACAGCATGGGGGACAAAAACAGAAACCTGCAGCACCCATAGGCCAATGGCCAAAGGCTACAGCAGGTGTCCCCCACTACCACTTTCTGGGTGTGACCCTCAAGGTAAGAGTGGAATTACCATATCACAGTGCCCAAAAGTCCCAACCTGGAGAGGCAGCCCAAAAAGATACCATGATGGTATCAAATGCTGCTGAGAAATACAGTGGTCCCTCGACTTACAAACTACTCGACATAAGTATTTTTCGAGTTACAAACGGCAGTTTTAGATCCGGTTTTAGATGGGGTTTCCTCGACTTACAAATTTTTAGATGGGGTTTCCTCGACTTACAAATTTTTAGATGGGGTTTCCTCGACTTACAAATTTTTAGATGGGGTTTCCTCGACTTACAAATTTTTAGATGGGGTTTCCTTGACTTGCCTGCCTGTTTACTGCCTGTTTATTCTTGAAAAGAAATGTTCCTGTGCAGTTTGCAAGCCTTACTGGGGGTCTGGGTCTTTTTTCTAGGCTCCGGAACGCATTAATCCGTTCCCAATGCATTCCTATGGGAAACCGCTTTTCGACTTATGAATTTTTAGACTTACAAATGTGCATTCGGAACGGATTAATTTCGTAAGTAGAGGGACCACTGTATAGGAGACTCAACAAGGTCACACTCCCCCTGTCTATCTCCCAACATAGGTCATCCACTAGGGCAGCCAAGGCAGTTTCTGTCCCATATCTAGGCCGGAAGCCAGACTAGAAAGGATCCAAGTAATGAGTTTCATTCAGGACTGCCTGGAGCTGAAATGCCACCATGAGCTCCAATACCTTGCTGAAGAATGGAAGGTTAGAAACTGTCCAGAATTTGTTTAAGATGGTTGGATTTAAAGAGAGTTATTTCAGGAGTGGTTTAATTACTGCCTCCTTTGACATGGAGAATACCACCCCCTGATTCAGGGAGGCATTTACCACCCCTGTCATGCATGGACCCTGCCCTTCTCTGGCCACATATCATATTTTAGGGATATGATTTTTCCAACAATTCTTAGCCAAAGGATTATCAATCAAGGTAGTATTCTGCACACAAGTATAAATGTTGATATAAGAACAGAAGTGAAAAATGCTCCTTAATTACCTAATCGATACTGGAACAGCCAAATGAAAAAAGTTAGCGACAAGCAAAAATTCTAAGAAATTAGATTTCATTATAGGGGCTCAGTAATTCAAAGACTGATATTTTGATTCTGTCTGATTCTATTTGGACTTCCATATTTAAAGTTTTGCCAAAACTAAACTTGGCTCAAACTCAGCAAACAATATTACAATCTGTTTCCCTGTCCCCAAAGGGCTCACAATCTAAAAGAAACATAAGGTAGACACCAGCAACAGTCACTGGAGAGACAATCTTCAGAATTTAAGTGTAAATGCTCATTATATTTACACTTAATGTAATCATTAAGTCATACATGAAAAATTTGTGTATTTTTTAAAAATAAAAACAATTACTTAAATATAGAGGGACAAAGCAACAGAATTTTTATTCTATTAAATAAAAATAAAGAGTACATCCCATTTAAAGTCAACACAACATCACACAAAATCACCCTAAATTTAAGAACTGTTCTTGTGTATGTCTGGAAGTGAGAGCATTTAAAGACCACAATGCCACTCCTATGATAAAGGGACAACAACAATCTTATACAGAGTGCACTTTACAAACTACAAGCTTTTGAAAAGTCATTGGTTCTAGTAAAAGAATACATCTGAACAGAAGTTCTTTCCCCCCAAATTTCCAGGTACTGAAATTACTCAATTATATGCATTGGGAGCAAAAATTACATAATATATAATCTAATAATTCTCTAAAATGTACCCATCGCTAATCCGATGTGTGGCAGCTCTCACGAGAGTTCTCAAGCGAGCTGCTGGGAGGGGGAGAGGAAAGCGGTGAGGGCCAGAGTAGTGGTGTGCCCGAACCGGTCCGGCGGCCATTCCAAAGAATGGCCGAACTGCCGGACCGGTCCGGCCCTGCCTGGTTCGGGTCCGGGTGGGGGGGTATGCCTTTAAGGGTGGGGAGGGCTTGCTTAGCCCTCCCGCCTCCTTGCCCCCGCCAGCGCCCGTATTTTCTAGTATAGGGGCGCTGGAAACCAGCCGCCCCCCCCCTGCCGCGGCGGCGAAAGAGCCCCCAATGCCAGCCCTCCCTCCCTCCCAGCT
Organism: Hemicordylus capensis; assembly: GCF_027244095.1. NCBI lineage: Eukaryota > Metazoa > Chordata > Lepidosauria > Squamata > Cordylidae > Hemicordylus > Hemicordylus capensis. The sequence continues at coordinate 179,541,602 of NC_069661.1, read as the reverse complement.
AGCTGCCCGCCCGCCCGCCCGCCTGCCCGCTCACCGGATAGGAAACGAGAGGAGCTCCGGCACAGAGCTCCTCTCGTTTGGAAGGCCTCCGGCAGAATGGTGTTTTGCGCACGCGCACATGCGCGCACCACAAAGCACGCCGTTCACCGGAGGCCCGGTCTACCTGCCGGGAAAGGGCCGGGTAGACCGGGCCTCCGATCGCTGGGTAGACCGGGCCTCCGGCGATTGGAGGCCTGGTCTACCCAGCGATCGGAGGCCTGGTCTACCCGGCCCTTTCCCGGCGGGTAGACCGGGCCTCCGGCGAACGGCGTGCTTTGCGGCGCGCGCAAAACACCATTCTGCCGGAGGCCTTCCAAACGAGAGGAGCTCTGTGCCGGCGCTCCTCTCGTTTCCTATCCAGTGAGCGGTGAGCGAGCGGGCGGGCGGGCGGGCAGCTAGCTGGGAGGGAGGGAGGGCTGGCATTGGGGGCTCTTTCGCCGCGGCCGCGGGGGGGGCTGGTTTCCAGCGCCCCTATACTAGAAAATACGGGCGCTGGGGGGGCAAGGAGGCGGGAGGGCTAAGCAAGCCCTCCCCGCCCTAAAAACAAGGCCCCCCTTCGGTGCCGGTCCGGACTTCTCCGGACCGTGCACATCACTAGGCCAGAGAAAACAGTGGCAGCAGCTGGGAAAGAAACGGTGGCAGTGGTGGGGAGAAAACAATGGTGGCAGGGGGGAAGAAAGCGGCGGGGGGGGGCTGAGAACGGGGAGAGCCAATAGGGAGGGGAGAAGGAAGGAAGAGAACTAGAGGTGTGGATGCTCTGTGCCCAGGCCATCTAGTATAATTTAATTCTACAAATGAGGATGAGCTTTAAGAAAAATAGAAATGTCAGAAAGATTCAGTTTATAGAATGAAGCAGACCCAAAATATGCGAAGTAAAATGCAACTCTGAACCAATTTTGTGTCCACAAGTTTCTTTTTGTCAATAATTCTCAATGTTAACATAAAGATTTTAAACTAAAACTTATCATTAGGTTCTAGACAGCTCAATTTAAAAAAATAATGTTAAAAGTCATACAAATAGCCTTAGTCTGTTTGATTCAGCTATTTCCTGCCAACGAATAAATGTATTTTAGAATACAATCATTCTGAGTACAGTCTTAAAATAGATGCCGCTTTCAAGCAGCTGTTGCTACAGCTTCATAGTAGGAACTAAATGCCCTGTATGAGACCTACACTGGTTTGTTCAGTAGCTGACTGTAAGAACAGCTGCCTGAAATCTGCACTTATTTTTAAACTCTCACTAGTTTGCTATGCTGTGAAAAGCCTGCTCCAGTCCCACACGAAATACTACCTTTCTGGTGTCAAATGCCAAAAACAGGTATAGTACAACATGATTTAAAGATGGCACAGGACTTAGAAGATTTGGTATTGCAGTAGACAGTGTAGTGTGTCTTGCTATCACTGTCCATTAGCTTCTGTTATACCTATCACAACAGTTGCTGCTGGGACAGCAGATTTTCACAAAGCTATCACATTGGGGCAGTTATATTATATTCACAGTAACATAAACGGCACAAGTAAACAGAGGTTTTCATGGAAAATGGCAATGAGAAAGTAAAAGGCATGCTTGCTGTGCAAACTCAGTCTTCCCAGCCAAGATGACTTGCTTCCCTTAAGAGATCAAAATGAACCTCAGAAAGAGCACTCTAACAATAGACTGCATGGTCATTTGACAGGTTCATTGGTCTACTTTCCTTAGGGAAGAAGGTTTATAAGATCACCATGTCTATGTGTAGGTCCCTGTTTACATTTGAATTATACGTGTATCTGTGTTTACAGCTGGTTGCAATACAAACCACATTCACAGCACATGAAACGGGGAACCTGGAAGGACCCTGATGGTTTTTGTTTTTATTTTTAGCCACACAAAACATTACTAAAGCCACTGGCGCAGCAAGGGCAAAGAGGACCTGTGTTCAATGGATGATCACAGGCGCTCCCCCCCGCCCACCCACTGCAATGGTGCGATCATCCACAGCCACTGCACACTGTTCCTGCTGCCTCATGGCGGCACTTCTGCTGCTGCCTGCGCTGCCTCCCACTGGCCAGCTGCTCTTGCTCCTCCACCAGCCGGTTAGCCACCACTGCTGCACCTCCTGCCCACTGTAGCTCCTTGCCAGCCACTCCAGGAGCCAGCTGGGAATGGAGGGTGTGCATGTACTCTGATACAGACAAAGGGTGCATGAACATCCTCCATTCCCAGCCGGCTCCTGGACCAGCTGGCAAGCAGCAGTGGTGGCAACAGCCAGAAGGGCAGCAAAAACGAAGGGGACAGGCGAGCAAGGCAGCCCCCAAACCCTGGGCACTTTGGGTTCCTAGAACACTGATAGCTTGCCCCTGGCTGAAGTAGCATCAGAAGGCAGCTGAGGGAAGCAACTCCCACACCAGCTGCTGGTAACAGTGCTCCTGTATGGCTACTGATGCACTGAACACACTAGGCAACATCCACAAGGTCCAAATTAATGGGACTTGTTAGTTATGACTAACTTATTTCACCAATTTCAATGGCACTTAAAGCACTATGAATGTTGGCCACTGTTTTAAATCTCAATATAGAGGGTGAATAACTTTGATTTTTGCATTTAAGGCAAATGTTTCAACTTTTTTGGATATCTAAAGATTCTAATACATTTTCTAATTTATATTAGCATTGCTAGTAGCCTTTAAGAAGTCAAGTTGTACAGCAAAAGAGTCACACAAATATTTAAGAAGGAGCAGAAAAGACAGCATTAACTGCAAAAAAACCCAAGGCTTACTTGTTCAATCTCCTTTGTCTTTGCAGCAATTGCCTTTGAGCGACTAACACGCTGACTGTCTTCATACAATTCGTTATTGTCCGTTACGTTGGCACCCGTTTCTTCATGGTGCTCAGCATATAACTGTTCTGCAGATCCAGCCTTCAAGAAATGCACAGTAGTAACAAAGTTATATTTATTTATTCAATTTATATACCACCCTTCCAAAATGGCTCAGGGTGGTTTACAACAAGAAAAAACTATTAAAACCAGTTAATCAAAATCAAAACTATAAAAACAGAATAAAACCAATTAAATATTCAAATAACTAAAAACCCTGGAAAATCAGGGCAACCATTTAAAACAGTTAACAGAAGTTTAAAAACCCTGGAAGGCCAGGCCAAACAGGTAGGTTTTAAAGGCTCTCCTGAAATACAGTAATGAACTCAAATTACGGATTTCTGCCAGGAGTGCATTCTATAGCTCAGGAGCAGCTACAGAAAAGGCCCGCCTCTGAGTTGCCACCAGACGAACCGGTGATAACTGGAGATGGACCTCCTCAGATGACCTTAACGTGAGGTGGGGATCATGTAGCAGAAGGCGGTCTCTAAGATAACTCAGACCTAAGCCATTCAGGGCTTTAAAGGTAATGAATAGCACTTCGTATTTTGTCCGGAAACATATTGGCAGCCAATGTAACTGTTTCAAGGCAGGCATAATACGGTCTCTTCAGGTTGCCCCAGAGACCAATCTGGCTGCCACATTCTGAACTAACTGAAGTTTCCGAACTACGCACAAAGGCAGCCCCATGTAGATATAAAAGATTAGATATATAAAAGATTATCTTGCAAAAGTTATTCTAGCAACATTATATAGTACTAGTTGGATCTTTAAAAAATGCACCAACAGTAGACATCTTTCAAAATAAATTCAAACAGATTTAGGAATGACTTATAAATTTGAGTATTTGTGAGCTCTATATTAATTGTGAAAGCAGTTAGGGAAGCTACATTTTTATTTAAGGTGCAGATGGGGGCAAAAATGAGAAAAAACAAAGAAGGGGCATAATACAGCAAAAGCTAGTGAGAGTTTAAGGCTGCATACACACATACATATTTATCAGTTTTGCCCTCTGTGAAAGCAGTCTCCAAGCATTATGGAAACATGTAACTTTCCCCCCAGATCAAGTTCAAGCTTGTCTTGCGGTAGCAGGTGTGAGTTCTCCCCTTTGCTAAGCAGGATTCACCTTTGTTTGCATATGAATGGGTGACTACACACGAGAACTGTCTGCTGTAAGATATTCTACGCAGAAGGTCCCACGTTCAGTCCCCAGCATCTCCAAGATAGGGTTGGGAGAGACTCCTGCCTGAAACCTTGGGAGTCACTGCCAGTCAGTGTAGATGATACTGAGCTAGATGGACCAATGGTGTGACTTGGTATAAGGCAGCTTCCTAAGTCCAAGGAAACCTGTATTTTTGGATTTTAGCAGAAGCCAGGTTTACACAATGCTGATTGACACAAATGGCCAGCTGATCATGAAGCCACCTCCTCACTCCCCAGAGCAAAGCTATGCTTAGCATGATGGGCTAGCACTGATCAGCCAGAAAGTCACCCATTCTTCTTGAAACAGGTTTAAACAAACACAATCAATCACTGAACAAATGTTTGAGCAAACAGTCTTTTGCTGCATTTCATCCAATAAATACTAATTTTCCATAAACACACACAAATGAACACAATTTAATCAATCAAATATGGAGTATGCTGGTCTAAAGGAAAAATGAACTGAAATTCAGATAATACTCATTAAAATCTAGTTCTGCAGGAGTTCAATGCAGGCAGTGAAGGCTGCAGAACTGTGACCCTACCTACTAATTCTGAATATTAACTCTGAATATTGGGTAAGTTCTGCCTTCACTGCCTGCAGAACTGTGAACTTACTGAATATTCAGAGTATCAGATTAGCAAAATACACAATTGTTCTTAGTAAAAAATATGGTATCTTCAGCCAAAATACAGTGTTGAAATATCAGTTACAGACTTTAGTTAAGATCAGATTAACGCAGATGAAGAGGAGGGATAATTTTCACAAGGATAAGGGGCAATTTTCACTGATCTCCCCTTCACTCTAAAGTCCATGGTGCCTCCTGAAAATATGTCCCTGTCCCCACCTCCGTAGCACCAGCAAAACATTAGTGTGAATGTCAGCCTTACTATTAGGTAAGTTCTGAGTTCTGCTTGATCATTAGTTTAGGGGGGAAAGCAAAAGTGTAGACAGCCAGTTTAGGAAATATCTACTAGCACTACATTTCCACTGCTTACATCATACTCTGAAATTTCAGGTACACTGCTTGCATCTGCTTTCTCTCCTTTCTCAGCTGCCCACCTGCTTGCAGCCTCTACAAGTTCCTTTTCCGATAATCTGCTGCTTTTGTCCAAAGCCTGATGAAATACAAATTCAAATGTGTGAGGATTAATGTACAGTTGTGCCCACTAAAAATGTATAGACAGAAGCTGAAAGGATCAAGAAAACTTAAATATTATTGTTTCAAGCACTGCAGATATTAATGGCTTTTAAAAGTAAATTAAGAAAATAGAAACTGAAGAGGAACTAGGAAGATACAAACAGATGGATTCAACAGGTCTGTATTTTCAAAGACAGACCATTTTTAAGGGTACCAAACACAAACATCCACAATCGATGCAGCAGTGCATCAGCAGCAGAGGCTCCTTCCTGAAGGAGAGTTCATGCAAGGACAAGCACAACTCTCCTTCCATCCATCCAAGAAGTTTCTGCCAACATTGCACCAAAGGTATGGATACTATCCATACATTAGATTATCGCTTGGTGCAGACAACTTTCCTGAACATGGACTTCAGCAACATACCACCTTGTACGCTCCTTCCCCTTTTCTCCCATACTAATCTTCTCCCCCCTTCCATGTCAGCAATAACCACAGTGTCACCTGCTTTGTTCATGTGTTTAATGCTAACCAGGGCGGCCATCATAAACAAAGTTTGAAACTAGCATGTGAGCTCCATTTTCTAATCATGTTTAGACAGGGAATATTCCATCTGCAGAGGGCTTATGATGGCAAAATAAGTCTGTGTCACAAGTTGTCCTACAATTGCTTCAGACTATTCATTTACAGTCAATGATACCGTTTTAGCAATATATTTAGATTCTTGCACACACCCTGAAGGGCTAGGGTTGGAGAAACATGTTAACAAAACTTCTCCATCCAAGCTAAGCCCTCCAAAAAAATCCTGAAGCCATCTCTGTCCTCCATGAACATACCAACAAACTTGAATGCACACACACCACAAATTGACTGAAATCTGATTAAAACAAACTAATATAGATCTCTACATATTTACAGAATTCCTAAACCAAGAGGGTGTGACCTAGACTTCCTATATTCCAAATTACTATTTCTCCCTAACTTATTCACCTTTGAAGGTGGTACTGCTGTGGTTCCTGAGGGCGATACTTCTCTTGATGTTTTCAATGACTGAGATGAAGATCTTTCTTTACCTATATAGACAATAGCATTAAGGTTTTATTAGACAGTGTGTACAGAAGAAAAAACTACTTTGGAAAAGAAACTATGTTACATTGTTACTTAACTACTTTAGTTGTGCTCAAGTTATACTGTAAAACTCACTAGATAAACAAGTTTTGGTCTGCTTCCTAAAATCTCCAAGTGAAGAGCTAAAGTGTGTTTTCCTGAAATAATAGTACAATAAGGAGTTACATTATTGGATATACTTCTAATACTGCTCTGTGATGCTGCAGAATAAGGATTGTGCTGGAGTGCTGCCCACTCTACTGCCCAACAGTCTCCCTGCCTGAACTGACAGAGATGGTCTTGGGGTTGGTGTTGAGGACGCCCAGGATGTTGGTCTTGGGTGACTTCAATTTCCACGCTGAGACCATGGTCTCTGGGGTGGCTCAGGAATTAATGGGTGCCATAATAAGCATGGGACTGTCCCAACATGTCATGTGGCAGGACATCATCTCAATTTGCTTTTCACTAATGAGAAGCAGATGATCATCTGGAAGCAGCAAATTCAACATCTATCTCACTGTGACATTACATTACATTATATTGAGGTTAAGGCTTTTCGTTTCTTTTCCCTTCTGCAAGGATGGTGGACCTATTTGAATGGTCTGTCCCCGAACTTGGTCTGTCCTCTCTTGAAGGAGATGGTGGTTCAATCTCTTCAGAAGAAGTGAGACTGGATAGAAGTGAGAACTTCATAGCTTTTGACCAATGCCCAATACACTGTTTTGGTGCAACGTGATTGAGCGAGTGGTTGATGGTCAATTCCAGGAACGTTTGAATGAGACTAATTATGTGTACTCATTTCTATCAGGTTTCAGGTCTGGTTTTGAAATAAAGACTTCCTTGGTCACCCTGTGTGATGACCTTTACCTGGAAAAAGAGGAAGGAAGTGCACCCCTGCTGGTTTTTCTGGACCACAAGTGTAGCAAGGTGGAAGTGGGTTTTGGGACAAAACATTGATGGGCCCCTGCCACCCTCGCATCCTTCTTCAAAGAGGCACAAGGGGGAAAGCAAAGAGCAAGCTGTTATCCAGCCAGCTCCCCGTACCCTCAGGGGCCCAGGGACATTTATCCCACCCCCGAATCCCTTTCCAACTGTAGCTATGCCCCTATCCTGGACCTCTCAGTGGCTTTGATACACTGACCATGATATCCTTCCAGGGAGGTTGTCTGGATTGAAAGTTGAATGCACTGTTTTACAGTGTGGTGCTACAGGGGCTCTTCTGCCTATGAAGGCTTTGTTTGGGGAGCCCTTGGGGGTCCATTTAGTCCCACATGCTTCTTAATAACTACATGAAACCACTGGGAGAGACTGACTAGTGGAATGGAGTGAGATGCCACCAGTGTATGGATGGCACTCAGCTCTCTCTCTCCTTTTCATCAAATGCAGGTGAGGCAGTGGCTGTCCTGAAATGATGCCTAGACTCGGTAAGGGGTTGGATGAGGGCCAATAAACTGAAACTCAATGCAGACAAGAAGGCAGAAAGTGTTCATTGCAGGTTACCAATCCATTATGTATTAAACCGTTCTGTCTTGTTTAATATAACTACACATTTTGCCTTACTCTGGGAAAACATGGATGCTGCTATTCCAAACACAGACTGGGCAAATTACACAGGCACATTGTAGCTATGCAGGCTAACTAGTTAAAAAAATTGTGCACATTTTGCCAAAGTATCCAGGTTCACATATTCACCACCAGTTTGGGCTAAATTGGCAGTAATCACCCAGGAAACCAATCTTGGGGTCATATGGGTTCACTGAATGTGTTGTGGCAGGTAGGTAACACAGCAAAATCATTATTAATCACCAATAAAGAAAACAAAAACAAGATAGCTAATGTTGTGATATACAAATATAAAATCTATGCCACAGCTCAGTAGTGTGATCATTCAATTTTTTGAGATCGAGTGACCACATTACTGAGTTGTAGATTTTATATTATAGTAAGATTTTATATTATATTTTATAGCATAGCCCAAGAGACAGTAAAGAAAAAGTACAACTAAAAATGACTGCAAGGTTGATTTTCCATAGCGAGTAATTCTTGATCGTGTTTTTGTTGGTGGTGGTTCAGAAAAGATTAGAGAGAATTAGAAGACTGAATGACACAGAAAGAAGCACAGAAGAATATTCACTAGAACTCTATGTCATACAGTGAAATTCAGTTGACATAAGTTTAGGACAGATTGAAAACCTCTCTCTTCACCCAACCCTTGAACTTATGCAATTCATTGCTACACAGTGTTCCATTGGCCACTAAGAGTGATGGCTTCAGAAAGGAATAAATAATTCAGGATGGATAAATAGCTATCAATCATAACAACTAGAAATGGAGTTTCAATGTTCAAGTGGGCATTAGAGCAGGGCTGCACAACTTCAGCCCTTAGGTAGATGTTGGACTACAACTCTAATTCCTGGCTATTGGCCACTGTGGCTAAGGATGATGGAAGTTATAGCCCAACAACAGCTGGAGGGCCAAAGTTGTGCAGCCCTGAATTAGAGGATCAGAACTGGGGATAGCTATCACTATCAGGGCAACTTGTGATGTTCCTAGATGCATCTGGTTGGACATTGTTGGACACAATGCAAGACAAGATGAAGCTTTAGTTTGAATTAGCAAGATTACAGTCTTAGGTAATAGGACCCTGGGCAGAATAAGACAATACTGGATTTCCCATTCCTTAAAACACCCTGCATATTCAGACAGGATACATACAGTGAGGGAAATACGGTAAGTATTTGATCCCCTGCTGATTTTGTCCGTTTGCCCTCTGACACAGAAATGACCAGGCTATAATTGGAATGGTAGGTTTATTGTAGCTGTGAGAGACAGAATAACAACAAACAAACCCTCAAAAGCCCAGTGCCCAAAAGTCAGCGATGGATTTGCATTGTAGTGAGGGAAATAAGTATTCGATCCTCTATCAACCAGCAAGATTTCAGGCTCCCAGGTGTCTTTTCACTATATGCAGGTAACGAGCTGAGATGAGGAACACCCTCTGTAAGGGAGTGCTCCTAATCCCAGCTTGTTACAGTACCTGTATAAAAGACACCTGTCCATAGAAGCAAGCAATCACTCAGCTTCCAAACTCACCACCATGCCCAAGACTAAAGAGCTGTTGAAGGATGTCAGGGACAAGGTTGTAGACCTGCACAAGGCTGGACTGGGCTACAAGACTATCGCCAAGCAGCTTGGTGAGAAGGTGACTACAGTTGGCATGATAACTCGCAAATGGAAGAAACACAAAATAACTGTCAATCTCCCTCGGTCTGGGGCTCCATGCAAGATCTCACCTCGTGGAGTTGCAATGATCATGAGAACGGTGACAAAGCAGCCCAGAACTACACGGGGGGGACTTGTCAATGATCTCAGGGCAGCTGGAACCATAGTCACCAAGAAAACAATTGGTAACACACTACGCTGTGAAGGAGTGAAATCTTGCAGTGCCCGCAAGGTCCCCCTGCTCAAGGCAGCACAAGTGTTGTGGTCAGATGAGACCAAAATCGAGCTCTTTGGCATCAACTCAACTCGCCAAGTGTGGAAGAGCAGGAATGCTGCCTATGAGCCCAAGAACACCACCCCCACCGTCAAACATGGAGGTGGACACATTATGCTTTGGGGGTGTTTTTCTGCTAAGGGGACAGGACACCTTCACCGCATCGAAGGGACGATGGACGGGACCATGTACCGTCAGATCTTGGGTGAGCACCTCCTTCCCTCAGCCAGGGCATTGAGAATGGGTCGTGGATGGGTATTCCAGCATGACAATGACCCAAAACACACAGACAAGGCAACAAAGGAGTGGCTCAAGAAGAAGCACATGAAGGTCCTGGAGTGGCCCAGCCAGTCTCCAGACCTTAATCCCATAGAAAATCTGTGGAGGGAGCTGAAGGTTCGGGTTGCCAAACATCAGCCTCGAAACCTTTCTGACTTGGAGAGGATCTGCAAAGAGGAGTGGGACAACATCCCTCCTGGGTTGTGTGCAAACCTGGTGGCCAACTACAAGAAACGTCTGACCTCTGTGATTGCCAACAAGGGTTTTGCCACCAAGACATCTTTTGTGAAGGGATCGAATACTTATTTCCCTCACTACAATGCAAATCCATCGCTGACTTTTGGGCACTGGGCTTTTGAGGGTTTGTTTATTGTTATTCTGTCTCTCACAGCTACAATAAACCTACCATTCCAATTATAGCCTGGTCATTTCTGTGTCAGAGGGCAAACGGACAAAATCAGCAGGGGATCAAATACTTATTTCCCTCACTGTAATAGAAGAGGACTACAATTAATCTATCCACAGTTTCAGGTATGCAAAAGGAAAGAAGGAAAGAGGAAAGAAGCTGTTGAGCTTCTCTAGAAGAAAGGATGAGAAGGAGAAGAATTATCTCATGCCTGGAGCTACTCTAAAATGAGAAAAGTAATACCGTATTTTACGGACTATAAGACGCTACAGAATATAAGACGCACCTTAATTTTAATCCAGTTTTTCAGAGTTTTAACATATTAAACTGTTAAAACATATAAGACGCTCCTGAATTTTGGCGGATATTTTTCAAGGAAAAAAGTGAGTCTTATAGTCCATAAAATACGGTAAATAAAATGCATACAAATTCCTACAAGATCATCCCAAAAATCACAAGCTAGATTTAGATGAGCAGAGAAAAGATAAATATTTAACTTACATGTATACATACTGTATATTTACAAGGGGAAAATCCTTACTCAGAAATGAGGCTTTTCCAGAAAATTATGAATTGCAGAATTTTCCGAGAAAAATTTCCATGCAGATTTTGCCCTTGTCTGCCCCCCCGCCCTGGAAATTTTTCTTTAAAAATTAATGTGCACATTTTTGATGCCAGAAATACATTGTGATCCAATCTGACACAGCCAAAAAGAAGTTTTGGAAATAGAAAGGTTTCCACTCCGCATCTCTCCCCTTACCAGCAAAAATGAAACAGGAACATCTATAATACTATCAAAGAAAACAAGACTCTAATTTGATCCGTAATATGTTAAGTCCTTTGAGTTTGTTTTTTAACCTGAATGTATCACCACATTCATCAGGTTTACAACTGCAGTGATATATAAAAAGGGTTTAGGAGAACTGCTCTTGCTAATAAGATAATACTAACAAACATGGAGAGAGGGGCTGCATACACACAGATATTTGATGTTGTAAGAACATAGGAAACTGCCATATACCAAGTCAGACCATGGGTCCATCTAGCTCAGTATTGTCTACACAGACTGGCAGTGGCTTCTCCAAGGTTGCAGGCATGAAACTCTCTCAGCCCTATCTTGGAGATGCCAAGGAGGGAATTTGAAACCTTCTGCTCTTCCCAGAGCAGCTCCATCCCCTAAGGGGAATATCTTACAGAATATCTTACAAGTCTCCCATTCGTATGCAACCAGGGTGGACCCTGCTTAGCTAAGGGGACAAGTCATGCTTGCTACCACAAGACCAGCTCTCCTCTCCAGCATATCCCATGGGGGCTTGCAGATAAAGGAGGTTAATTTTACCTCATTACTATTAGTCTCCATAATTAACCCAGTATTACCTGGTTGAGAAATATTTCTTTTATGTAAAGATGATATACTTCTGCTATGCTGGGGCTGGTGGAAGGCATAGGCTTTGCTTCTGTCAGGCGAATAACTCCTGCTGCTGACGCTGGAGCCAGATCTGCTGTGAGGAGAATCCCTTCGGTTGACAGGCGATTCCCTGAAGTAAGGAGAATCCTTCTTATGTGGGGATCGCTCTCTTGGGTAGTGGGGATACATGTTTTTCCGGCGCATGCCATCTCTGATGTCCCTTTAAAGGTAACAATAAATAGGTAAGTACTTGCTCTTCCTAACAGATATCAAAAATCTTGATGTACACAATTAGGAAATTGAGTGTAAAAAGATATCTTCTATTGAACTTCCATCTGTGAAGAAAATCAGCATGTATCCATATCACTGAGGTTGCAAGCAACAGCACCAATATAAAAAATGAAACTTTTTTTTTTTTTAAGGATAATTGCAAACCGATTGTGCACGCCCAACTTAGCTCCATTACAATATTTTTTCAGCTGCCAATTAACAAAATATTTAATGGACTGAGCAGTCTATACCAATGAATTTACACAGAACCATGAAGAAAATATTAAGCTGAGGAGGGATAAAAGAACAGCCTTTTACATTAGCACCATACACTTGGTGGATCACATCAAGAGTTTGGGGAGGTTTTTTGCTCCACATTCACAATAACCTTGATTTTTTAAGGATTTCATTTTTAAATAAGAACACATATATTCCATTATCTTTTATAGTTGCAAACCTTTCCTTTGAGACAAAGGAAGTAAATCTTTATTTGGTATAGCCTGGTGCAGCGTTGTTAGCGTCATGCAGCATATGTGCATGTAACTCTTATAGAACAAAATTCCTTTGGAAGAAACTTGAACTTTTAATTTGTTCATACATTGTGTCATTCTATAAAATGATGCCAATTTCAAAATGATAATGAATGTGAAAATAAATAACTTCATTACAATCAAAATTAAGGTTGCAGCTGGACAATAAATTAAGAGCAAAATGTGTAAGCAAAAGCTGTACACACAAAAATAAGCAAAGTTTCAAACTGAAGACTCTCATAAAGTTAATACGTGTGAAAACTAACACCAACTAGATCTAGATTAGGAATGTCCATACAGGCCCGGAAATACATAAAGAAGAACTGAAGAGTTTTCACCTCCTTGTCAGGTTTTTATGGCCATTATATTGCCATGCAATAAATAGAAAATATTTAAAGTAACTGAAACACAGGTTCTTTTATTGCTTTATTTCTGTCTCTTTGTGGGTTACGCACTTAAAGCATACTTACAGAGAGCCACATACACAAACTAAACTGAAGGTACATGGAGAAAAAGAGCCCTCTAGTGTACATTTAGTAACAGACCTTCGCTGAATAAAGTTTATTTGCATTAGGCTTCTGCAGGAGTCCAACGAACAGTATAAACAAGAACACACTATACTGGTATAAGGTATCTGTGTTAGTCTAACTACATCCATCCTTGCCATTGTCTACAATAACATAAATAATGTATTTCAACACACACACACTAATACAGCTTAGAAATAATTTTTTGGTATCTTGTTTATATATAATTCTCCAAGTATAATTCTCTAAGACATACCCGTGGCTAATCCCATCTGTGGCAGCTCTCGCAAGAGTTCGGAGAGCAGCCAGATATCCATGGTCCGGGCCAGAGAAAGAATATGGCAGTGGCGGCTGGCCAGCCAAAGAAAATGGTGGCGGACGATTGCAACTGGTAGCTGGCTGGCCACCAGGCAGGCAGCCAGAAAGCGGGGATGGACAGTGCAAAAGAAAGAGATGGGGGCAGTGGGAAACAATAAGAAGGCAGCAGCTGTGGGCAGACGGAGGGAGAAGAAGGTTGGCGGGGGCAAGCAAGCAAAAAAAGCTGCGGAAGGGGGGTGAGGGGAGAAGGCAGCGGCGAATTAGGGGCACAGATGCTTTGCACTGGATCAGCTAGTTCAAACTATTTCAACCACTACAGGTTACAATGCACAAGTTTGCTGCTGGGCAAAGCATTAAGCAGCAGCCATGTTCTCAGTCAAAAGCTTCTTGAACTAACTATTTTGGGAGCCCAAGACCAGAAGGAGGGGCTGAAAGGTCCTTTCCACCATAGAGAAAACACAAATTCCTACACAATCCACCGGAGCCAAAATAATTTACACAATAAAATTAGTGAACATGTCAAAAATACAGCCATGTGCAACACAACCAAAGAAACTGTATTTAGATGTGCCAAAATGCAGTAAGTATGATTACTGAGTTTATTTCCAGGCTTGAAGTCTAAGGCCAGAATTATAACCTGTGAACCACAGCCCAGAAAGGCAAGGATTGATTTGGGCCAAGAGTCCTCCAAGCCCTACCAGTCTCTTTCAGCACTGGCAACACTTGCATGTCTCAAAGGATAGCACTGTTGCCACAGATAGGGATGTGCATGGAACCGGCAGGGGGTGGTTCGAAGGGGGGGGGGGGATGCGGCATACCTTCAAGGGCGAGGGAGGATGTCCTTACTCCTCCCACCGCGTTTACCCTGCTGGCACTCCATTTTACAAGTTTCCACTGGGGCCGCAGCGTACCTCCCTGCCGCTCCGTGTCCTCTTTGGTTGGAAGTAACAGAAACTACCCGGCACGCATGTGCACACCAGGCATGCGCACCTCCCCCGAACTTAAAGGTATGCCCCCCCCCCCACTGTCAAGCTGGCTTGGAAGCCCTTAAAAGGGCCTCTGAACAGGTTCATGCACATACCTAGCCACACACAGAAGTAAGTAGGCAAAACAGAGTATGGTTCTGTTGCCCATACTTCTGGTTTCTCCGCTCAGCAGAGAAAGCCTAGATAGAGTGAGCAACCCAAGTCCAGTCTGGTTCAGGTTTTGTCCCGAACAAGAGGTGAGATTAACTTGAACTAACAAGCTAGATCTTCCTCCAGAGAAGAACAACTTGTAGTTCAATTTCATTACACCTCTTCTTCCATTTTTCAAGTCTAGACATTGAAAGGGCCCCCCCCTCCTCCTCCTCCTCCTCATTTCATATCCCGCTCTTCCCCCAAGGAACCTAGAATGGTCTACTACATACTTAGGTTTCTCCTCACAACAACCCTGTGAAGTAGGTTAGGCCTTATGTGTAAGAGATCCACTGGGGCAACAATTTCACCAACTGTGGCTTGTTTTATTTTATTCTTAAGTCATATTTTTTCACCCTTGCCCCATAGGACCCAGAGGGGTTTATAACAATAAGAATCCACAAAAACACCAACCATAGTGCTGCAGCTTTCCCTTCTATGCATCTCTTAAAGACACAGAAACCATCTTGGGCTGCAATCTGGCAAATTAATGAGACCTTGGCTCTCTGGTACATAAGAACAGCTGTACTGGATCAGGCCAATCTAGTCCAGCATCCTGTTTCACACAGTGGCCCACCAGATACCGCTGTAAGCCTACAGGCAGGAGTTGAGGGCATGCCCTCTCTCCTGCTGTTACTCCCCTGCAACTGGAACTCAGAGTCATCCTGCCATTGAGGCTGAAGGTGGCCTGTAGCCCTCAAACTAGTAGCTGTTGACAGACCTCTCCTCCATGAAGTTATCCAAACCCCTCTTAAAGCCATCCAGGTTGTTGGCTGTCACCACATCTTGTGGCAGAGAATTCCACAAATTGATTATGCATTCTGTGAAAAAGTACTTCTGTTTGTTGGTCCTAAATTCCCTGGCAATCAATTTCATGGGATGACTCCTGGTTCTAGTGTTATGTGAGAAGGATATCCTTTTTTAGATATGGTGACCAGAACTGTATGCAGTACCACAAGTATGGCCGCACCATAGTTTTGTATAAGGGCATTATAATGTATAACTAGCTGGGCCAGGTGCAGAGCATCTGCACCTCTAGTTATACCCCCTCCTTCCCCCCTCTGTTTTCCCTCTGTTCCCGCACCCCCGTTTTCATTCCCCACCCGTCCACCGCCTTCTTTCTCCCGCCCCGCTGCCAGAGTTTTCTTTCCACCTGCCCCTCCCCCGTCCACCACTGGCATTTTTTTAACCCCCTTGCCTGCAAGCCTGTCTGCTGCCACTTTTCTCTCCCCCTCCCAGAAGCTCACTTGTGAACTCTCATGAGAGCTGCCGCATATGGGTACACCGTAGAGAAAGGAAAGAAAGAAAGAAGTGAATGAATGAATGAATGAATGAATGAATGAATAAGAATGTATAAGGGCATTATACACAGTCCTATGGCCTCGGAAATCCTTGCTTTTCCATAGCTCATAGCTCCTTGTGTTCCTAGAAGTTCTGAAGGGTTTCCACTTTCTGTCAGGGCTCCTGCTTAACAGTATTAACACAGCTTCAGCTTTTTTCAGAATCAGGATGCACCAATGGGGAAAGGGTAGCTTTTACATTTCAGTCAGTCACTAATGGACAGGAACACTCCCAGAAAAAGGTCAGAAGTACCAGCCTTGTATACGTTTGTCCTATGTTCCATTCCTTCCTTGTCCCTTTCTTTCAACTACCATTGTTTCATATCCTCATTTCCCCCTACAACATAGTACTATATAGTTGATCCGGTTTCCTCTAGGCGCCCTAGCTCTTAGTTAGAATCATTCACAACCCAACCTTCTTCTTCCTCCTCCTCTCCCAGCCCTGTTCCCTGCCCGCAACATACAGCTTCTCCCATCCTTAAGCTCTGTGTTAACTACTCCACACATGCCCCATATCGCCCTTCCCTTTAGTTCCTGTCTACACCTCATGTGTCTCTTTCTTCCATCTACTCTTTCCTCAGATGCCCTTGTCTCAGACCACCATTGACTCTTCCAACTGCCTTTGGTTTCTCTGACTCTTAGGCCCATTTTCTTATTCAGCTTGTCTACACAGCTTGTCAGGATAGCTTCTCTTGACCCCAGAACCAGGATGAAGATTTTACTCTCAAGAAAGCTGATCCCTCACTCCTTCAAAGCAAGTTGTATACGATTATTCCATTCTACCAATTTCATTTTCACTTACAAGCCCTACTCAAACATTATTTCAAAAGAAGCTACGAGTACAGCTATCCCAAAGCACACTGGAAATGCCACCTTGGAGCCTACCAATCACAGAAAATGACCAGTTAGGGCACTTTTCAGACAAATAACACCCAAACCATGAAGAGTACAGGGAGTGGGTGAGTGATGTGCCAGGGCAGGATCTCTGGCATGCTTTGGGATGGCTGCACTTCCTACAGATTTTTTTTAAAAATAAGGTCTGAAAAAGACTTGAATGTTCATGCACATTCTAAGACATACGGGTAGCCAGTAAGAGTTCATCATAGCTCCCACAAAATCTCTTAACTTATTACAATATAGTGACTAATACAAAAATGTTATTTAGCATATTATAATATAAGTGACTACCCCCAATTCCTCACAATTAGCAAAATGAGGTTTTGGGTTTTTTTTAAAGTCACGTAACCTCTTGGAATAGCAGACAATGGGACCTATGGTTCAACAGAATTAATCCACTTCATAACGCTCAAGCCAAAATACAGTTACAAATTTGTTCTCAAATCAAGTAATATACAACATTCTACTTTTAAGCATCTTTGATAAGACCATTTCAAGCAAAACCAAGCTTCCAGCTTCCTTAGACAACAGAAAACATATTTTAATATTATGCTAAGTATTCTTGGTGGTTGTTTTTTAAAAGGTTTTTTTCAACAGAAATCAGGGGAATATTGATAATAATAATAATAATAATAATAATAATAATAATAGTAGTAGTAGTAGTAGTAATAATAATAAGAAAGATATTCCATTTATTTTCATGGAAATCAATGTTCTGTTCTGAAAAAACAAAGTGATGAAGCCAGGCAAACCTCACTGGGGAGGCTATTCCATAAACAGGGTGCAAATAAACATTAGGATTTAAATGCAAATTTTTATTGCACTAGTGTTTCTTTAAGAGTTGTTAAGATGCACTGATAAGTTACAGACTGAAAAAAGTTACCAAGACTTATTCACATTTAATTTCATCATTTGACTGTTTTAATGTACAAAGAACTAAATTTAGATTTTTACTAAAGCATAAAGTTTGCAGACAGCCATGTACTTTTTACTTATTTACCCACTGAGCATTTTAAGAGATTTCTATAAACCCTTGTAAAGAGAAGTTTATTATGGAAAAGTTTGCACAGTGTGACTTCTAAATACTGACAATAAACTTCTCAGAGCTCAAAAGCATTTAAAAACTACTTTCTAAACATAACTTTGCTGTCTGAAAAATAAGTTGGAAAACCGGAGACAATAAGTGATGGGGGAAGGAACACTAACTAGTAGCTTAAATTTTTGCAATTATTCTTCAATTGAGCTTTTTCAAACAAAGCGATTTAAGAAAAACAGTTATCAAAACAGTACTAAATTTACCATTTTGCTGATATATTTTAATAGTGACTAAACAGTAATATTCTGCTTTGCTCTCTAATTACATAAAAAGAATGATTTGTAGTCTGGTTTGAACGGGACTGAATAAATGGGTTAGCTTTTCTGAGATCGCAATATGACATAGGTTCTTGTACAAGATGTCCATCAACATGGTTTGATTTTTCCAATGTTTGGCTATAGCTAACCTGGCAGCAGTTACCATAAACATAATTAATTTTTTTTGATGTCACATCTGTATTGACCCCAGAAAATACATTTACTAACACTAGCTGGGGGGATAATCCTATTTGCTGGTTCGTAATCCTGCACATCTCTGTGAATACCTTTGTCCAAAAGGATTAGACCCTAGGACAGGTCTACCAAAGATGAAAATAGATTCCCTTCATTCTGCAACCACTCCAGCAAAGTGGAGAGCAGTCTTTTGGGGTGCATGCTATTTTTACTGGGATCAGTTACCAACAATGGAAAACTTTGAGAAAGTTTTCCTTAATTTGGGCTGAATAACTGGCTTCCATTTCCACTCATCCACTCCTGATCTTTGATTTGTAGTGGATGTCATTTCCCCAAGACACTTTAAGGCTAGGCAGTGGGTTCAGTGTGTGGTTTATAATCTAGTCATATAACTTTGAAATCACACCTTTGAGGGTGTCCAGGGTTTCCAAAACCAGTACTTCAAAATTTTGTTAGCTTGTGCTGTTATTTCTGGAGTGGATATAAAGGATCTGCACTGTAAAAGATGTATCCACGGTACAGTGCAGAGGACCCAAAATTTCTCCTATAGCCTCTAGATCAGGCCTGCTCAACTTAGGCCCCCCAGACGTTTTTGGACTACAACTCCCATAATCCCCAGCCACAGTAGCCAGTAGCCAAGGATTATGGGAGTTGTAGGCCAACATCTGCAGGAGGGCCAAAGTTGAGCAGGCCTGCTCTAGATCAATAGGATTAGAACCCTTTCTATTATTTTACCCCTTTGTTTCAACAGCTTCAGCCCCCTGAATACAACTGCCTTCCCTCATTTTGCAGGGGATGAAAAAAGGAGCGTTTGTTCCCTTTAGACAGGTATTTCTTTGTCAACATTTAAATGCCAGATTAAACCCATCTTCAATAAACATCTTTTGTTTCAATGTCTATAACAATAAACACACGAGCAAAAAAGTCTAGCTAAATCTGCAACTCTCTCTACATAAGCAAGCTCTTATCTAAACTCAAATTCCAGAACTTAAGTGCCCTTAAAGTAACTCAATAGTACAGAAAATACAGAAAGGAGCTAAGTAACTGCCAATAACCTTTCACTTCACTGTTGATAGAGCAAGGGAATGTGTCTGTGAATGCATTCTTGGAGACAAAGGGCAGGCAATAGGCCTCAATATACATCTGGACACAGACCACATGAGAAAGATGAGTAAAGAAGTGAAGTGTTGGCTGCTTTTTCTGTGCAGACCCCCCCCACACACACACAAAACACCCTTTTCTATCAATAGTTTTTATCTTAAATAGTAAAAACAACAAACAGGAGTTGGTAAAACTTCTCACTAAATGAAAGAGCAGGTCAATCTACATATCAGTAAATCACACAATGGCATTTATTAGCAATCCTTTCTCTTAAGACCTCAATCAGCTCCAGAATTCTCTTTTAGCAAAGGATCACAGAGTGCTGTACTATTGTAGGTGTAAACAGATGCACCTGGAGTGAATGACCTTCATTTGAACCTGGAGGCTGGAGCACATTACAAAGAAAGACTGGATTGTTATGTCATTTGGTTTTTACTGCTTTAAGGTCAAGGAATTGTTTATAGTATTCAACACTGAGGAAGCTGTGATGCTAACACAAAGCTGAGCAATCTTATGAGTACTTTGGAGTTGTCCATCCCAAGATCATAACTGAAATAAACTATGTATTGCTGATTTCAGACACTTTGGCTGGAATCTAACAAACTGCAAGTTTGCTTCCATGCATGTTGCGACTTTTTTGGTTTCCGCTCCCCACAACATGTCCACCCCTCCACATCGCCGCTCCAGAAGAATGTCAATCATGAGCTACTCATGAGGGACCCTGTGCAGAATCTGAGATGAAAGACTGCCCATAGCATCAAACAGAGCAAGATGATGCAGCTGAAAATAAAAACATGCAGCATCCTGAACACGCACAGGAACACTTTAGGCACACACACAGTTTTCTTGTTAACATAATCTGTTAACTAATAGAGCAGTCCAAGTTTTAGGTTACAGCCAAAATTCAGTTTCAGTGAACACACAGAGGCCAAATTCAGATGTAACGCAAAACCAGAGTTACACAGGACAGAGAATGGAACTCGCAGTGCAAGTGACCTGCGGTTTGCCTCACCAAACTCCAATTTGAACCTTCAGTTTGCAGTAAGGTTCACTGCCAAAACCTGAGCTTTGGCCACTGAACTGTTAGAGCACCATAACTGCAATTATGCAATTGTTGAAACCGCAATCATAGAGATGGAGGCACAGGCCCACCCAGAATTACACCCGGTCCATGCCTGCAGTGCTCGTCCCACCCCTCCTTTCTCCAATGCAGCGACACAGTTGCCCGGCAATAGGGACACCACCACGTCTCATCCCTGGCTTGTCAGCCTGTCAAGCGACAAAGTCACACTGGGCATCCCCTCTTCTCACTCTGTCCTTTGCTCCCTCTCCACCCTCCCGGCAAGAAGGAGGGAAAGGGGACAGGATAACAGGATGGGCACTAAGTGCTTTGCTCCCTGAGAATAAAGCAACAATGATGTATGTCCACAAGCACAAACACTCCAGGTGGCAAAATAAGCAGGGCACCCCATTAGAACACCAGGATGGAAACATATCGCGGGAGGTTTACTGGGAGTTAGGTTTTAAATGCCGCCCCAACCAGGGAGTCTCAAACAGACTAGGCTCCCTAGACAATCTCCCCAGGCTTACTCATGAGAAGGGCCAGGCAGCAGGAACAGCAATGCCAACACTGAGAAGACTCTTCCTCTGTGATAATGGATGCTGATCCCACACGGAACGCTCATTCATGGGGACATCCCCTCATAACACACAAGAAGAACTATCTGTGGGGACCAAGCTGTTGGGAAGAATCGCTAATAATGTGTGAAGATAAACAACACCTTCTCTCACAGACCTCTCTCTCATGTGAGTGTCAGGAGACTGTATCAATCCAGGTTGCTCTATACAGGCAAGCTGCAGGGATGGGTACTCTGGCAACTGCTCTCCCTGTCTTGGTGACTGCCGCCAAGTAGCTGTCAAAGCATGTCCCCTGCCAGCCCATCTGCCCATGTGGACATGGGCACCCTTCCTTGTGCCCTAAAATGGTCTCCTGCATTCACTGGAAATCAGGGCTCCCCTCTCCCATGATTCCCCATGGCATCAGATCTACATACGGCACAACACTGGACCCAACTCAGGAATTTTGAATGGGAGTGAAGATCCATTCCCACACCTGGTATTCCCTCGTCTGCACACACAGCTAGGCTCTGACACATGGAGCGTCACAATCTCCTTTGGGGCCGTGTGAGGCTTCCAGGGATGAGGGGGTTACAGTGCAAAAGTTCTAAGAGAGTGGGACCCCCTTTGTTGGGTTAGCTCAACTCATGAGCACGTAGTCCTACAGAAGACCAAAGGTGTCCTCCGCAGTAGACCAGCCTTCTCATGAGAGTACTAGTCCACTGGCAGCAAGCTGCCAGGGGAGCCAGAGTGTGGTTTGGTCTGCATGGATTGCTTTGCCAGGATGAGCCCTTGCAAGAGCATCCTAGCTAATGGCAGGACAGATTAGGATCCTTTGCCCTCCGTTATATACATATGCCTTTTTAGGAAGTCATCATGTTCCCTTCCCTGAGTAACAGGAAACTAGTACTCTCCAAGATCATCCAGCCCTCTCCCCCCACCGCCTTGTGCGCCCTCTCCCCCCACCGCTTGTGCGTGACAGTTTTGTTGAGGGGCTCTTTGGAGCAGGGCAGTGAAATCGCTGTAAGAAGTAGTGCTGGCATGGCATGTCATTTTAATTGATTTAAATGTCCTTTCCCTGCCAACAGGTGGCCAATCACAGTCACTCTGGTGATGTGCTGACACTTTGCCCACACTCTGTGGCTTCAACAGACCAGGCTTCAACAGACCAGGAAGAGGGAGGGGCTCTTCTCTCCTGAAACCATAGGTTGCCGGACTGCAGTTGGACGAACTTCTGTAACGTAATTTATGATTTAAAATTGAAACCGCAGGTTCATCAACTCCAGTTTCACTATACATATGAATGCGGCCAGAATTTGGACCCCAGAAATTACAAAGTGACAGGTTGGACACAAACGTGTGTTGTGTCAGTAGAAAGATAGTTCTGTAAGGTGTTCCCCCACAATTTCCAGATTCTCCACACCTTGTGCTTGATCTCATAACATTCTGGAAAGTCTACCAACCCTCAAGAGGGGCTTTTTGGTGGCACAGGTACTTGTTGTAAGAAAGAAGGAATTGAAAACTTGTGGTTCTCTGGATCCAATACCATGGATCCCTGAAAAACCATATTTAAATCCATGAGATTAATTAAACATTACACAGACTGTTTTCTATTATCTTAGAACAAACTTTAAAATAATAACTTCCTATTAGCTCTAGGTCAAGATAAAACTCCTTCAAATCATACTGTACAGTATATATCCAAAATAAATTTTGTCTTGGGTGTGCACACTAGCACATTTAATGCACATCTCTTCCCAACAGCCAACTCCAGGCTACAGCTTTCTTCCATTGCAAAGCTTTATTTAAAGAATGTCATTTGCAATACAATCAGAGGTCAATACATTATGTAGAAATTTAAGATTACAGCCTTCTTCAGCAGTTAGGGAGACATTCTGTTGTTCAGAATGCATAATCTAAAAATTAAATCACTGTGCCAGCTTTTTCTTCAAGTAATAAACTATGACATGATTTTAAAAAATGGGGAAATAAATGTTTCAGTGCTATACTATATTTTGCCAAGTTTCTATTCAAAGCGAGGTTTTTTTTTTAACAGCTGAGCTTCATACTGTGTTCCTGAAAAGAGGACTCTGAAATGGAAATCTTGGCAGATCATATGGTGTACAATAGCTCTTTGCTACAGTATAACACCATAGTTACCATTTCCCTTTAAATCACAGAAAAGGTTATTCTATCAAGGAGATATATTGGCTAACCAAAGAAAATAAAGATTGTGTTAGTACTCTCGAACATCAGTTTCTAATTTATGGGCAGAAGCGAGTGATGGGTAATTTTTTTTTTTTTTTTTACAGAGTTTCCTGTACCTCAATCTAATGCAATCCTGCCACATACGTGTTTCAACCCCCTTTCTACTTTAGCTTTTTTTGCAGATTATTAAAATTAAAAGTGATTTTAAAGGCTGGCAAAATGAAACAGACACATGTACCCACATTGATCTCTTATAGATGAAGGGACAAGGGGAAAAAGAAACTTTACCACTTGAGGCTAATTTTCCCCCTCAAGTGCTAGACTGCCACTTAACCACAATAATCTTAAGAGCAAAGTGCAACAATGTGTTGTCTGAGCTTCACTACACATAAATCAAGAGGATCCATCAAAATATATTATGATAAATAAGTAATCATATGCAGGGTTTCTCCATAAGCGGGGACTTGTTTGCAAAGCTTTCACATATTATCCTGTAGCAAGGCATGGCTTACTGTGCAAACCTCTGTCTAGGATTTCAGAACATCTCACCTGGCAGAAAGTATTGAATCGCTTTTGATAACATTTTGACCACATTGTTAAATTGCTCAATAACTTAACTCATTACATAGTTAGGGATTGGACACACATGTTGAATTGGTTCACATGCAGTACTAAACCATGATTTTGGCACTACATTGTGCTCACATAGCCTTGTGCTTCACATGCAGCTGCCTCCTTCCCTTCTGCGCTCATGCTTAATTAAAGGGGATGTGAGTGCCCCTTTAGTTAAGGTGAGTAGCCTCCCTCCAAAAAAAAGGGTTCCCCCATGTTATGTCAAAATTCTATCGCTTATAAATATTACAACTGTTGAGCTAATAACTTGAAACTTGGCATGTACAATCTACTTGATAAGATTTACAAATGTGCCCGCCAGAGAGGTATTTCGTGAAAACATTTACTTTAAAATATACTTTTTCAAGAAGGTTAAAGAGGCTTACAAATCCACACAATGCAATACAATATAATAATACAAAACGATTGTACAAGAATTTCTAGATCAGCCAATCTCAATTACCAAATTGAGAATTACAAGTCACAGAGAAGGGGAAGCATGCAGGCCCAGGGCAACTCCCCAGTCCTTAAAGCCATGATTTAGAGCAGGACTGCACAACTTTGGCCCCTCTGCAAGTGTTTGACTACAACTTCCATAATCCCTGACTACTGTCACTGTGGCTGAGGATGTTGGGAGTTATAGTCCAAAACAGCTGTAAGGCCAAGTAGTGCAATGTTGGTTTAGAGGATCAGAAACACCACATCTGAACTGAAAGAGAGAGGGGAAAGTCTTATCACAAGTCTATTGAGAGTGCAATTTACATCTGTTATGGATAAGTATCTTAAAAAGCTACCATAGACTTAGATTTCTGTACTATGTCTGAAGCATTTCCCAACAGACCACGTGACAAAGTGTTAACAAGATTCGAGAGGAAAATCAACCCTTCCACTACAAATCACTGGTTCTACCAGTGTTTATATTATTTTGAGTATTCTGCAAAACACAGGAGCAGTCGTTTGGGCAGCAACACAGTCTCAAAAGGAATCTGCCTGTCTAGTCACTTTTTCACAAGGTCACCAAGACTTTCCGGTATAATCAAGCTGCAATCATGGAACTTGTCCTGCAAGACTTCCTGCTATTATTTCTGCAGTACCAACATCCTACAGTAAGACAATTACCTCCAAGCACCCTCCTATTATACTGGCCCCTCCCAAGATTGCTTTATTTAAAATTACCATTATACAAATACATGTACTTTCAATAAAATGTTCTTATTCTCTGGCATAAGAACCCTACATCCAATGTATTAGCATAAAAATAAGTCAACCAATAATCATGTATTCACTGCATGTAACATTGTATCTAAATGCAACAGGCTGCATTTAGCACATTACAGCTAGCCTCCATCAGTTATTTTGCAAGCATCTTACTGATTCTACCAGAGGTTTTTGGTGCAGTATATGCATTACCAAATAAATAACTAAAACTAAGAATGATCTACACATTGGAGGCCTCTCAGATATGGTTTACAAAACAAGTTAATAGCAGGCCTGCAACATTTGATTTAAAAAACCCACTTTTAATCAACCAAGCAGATGTTCCTGATAAATCAGGCAGCAGATTTCACTCACTCACACACAGTCTCTCTCTCTCTCTCTCTCTCTCTCTCTCTCTCACACACACACACACACACACACACACCATTTTAAACACAGTTCTTAAAAAAACATAGCCACCTAATGGCACAGTGGGGAAATGACATAACTAACAAGCCAGAGGTTGCCGGTTAAAATCCCCGCTGGTAAGTTTCCTAGACTATGGGAAACACCTATATCGAGCAGCAGCGATAAAGGAAGATGCTGAAAGGCATCATCTCATACTGCGCAGGAGGCAGCAATGGTAAATGCCTCCTGTATTCTATCAAAGACAACCACAGGGCTCTGTGGTCGCCAGGAGTTGACACCGACTCGACAGTATATTTTGCCTTTGCTTATAAAAACAGGAGATGGGAAATGCCATCGAATAAGTAATTTCTCTCTCATACATGTGGAATGCCTCTTCTAAGATACCAGGTTCTGGTAATATCTTTTCTAGGACCAATCAAAAGGACAGATTCATGAGCAACCAGCTTTCAAGGTATCCTGAATATTTCATTTCATCAGGCTGGATTTTAAGCAAAGCAAAAAATGGGGAGAGGGTGGTTGGGCATGGTGAAAGAACCCAAAAGTCTACAGCTTATATAACAGTGTTAAGATAAAGATATTGAGGTGGGTCTCACAATCACTAACCTCAAGAGGGTTAGCGGGGAGAGTGGGCTTAGCCCGCTCTCCCCACAGATAAGCAGGGAGGCAGCCCTGGGTGGCCAGATTGGCCGCCCACACGACTGCCGTCTCAGTTACAGAACCTGCAGGGGCTGGGGGAATCGGGGGCCGTGCAGCCCCTGGAAGCTTCGGCATGCCTTGTGCGAGTGTGCAAGGCATGCTGGAGAGACCCCTGAGCCAGGAGGCTGCTTGTAAGCCTCCCAGTCAGGGGTCTACTTGTGAGTTGCTGCAATGCGGACCTGCGCCATGGCAGCACACAATCGAAAAGGCCGGGTTAGCGGAGCGCTTGCTCCGCTAACCTGGGCTTAGGGGAGGGTAGTTTCAGCGGGTGAGCCACTTTGGTGAGACCGGGCTTGGCTGTGAACCCAGTAGTTCTCACAGTCATACAAAATCAGGTTAGGCTCCCTTAGCCTGATTTTGTACGACCGTGAGAATAGCCTCATTATCTTTATTAAGATAAAAGTATTTTGAAGATTAAAAAGTGTTATCTTTTTTCCTAATGGACTCACTTGACTCTTTTCTTAGAGTATGCCTGTAACACATATAAAGGTAAAGTGTGTCGTCAAGGCTATTTCAACTTCTGGTGCCCACAGAGCCCTGTGGTTTTCTTTTGGTAGGATTTACAGGAGGGATTTACCATTGCCACCTCCCGTGCAGTATGAGATGATGGCCTTTTAGCATCTTCCTATATTGCTGCTGCCCGATATAGTGCCAGTGGGGATTCAAACCAGCAACCTTTTCCTTGTTAATCAGCCATTTCTCTGCTGTGCCACTTAAGGTGACTGTGACACATATACATCAATACATCAACCATATATCATGTATGCTTTTTGCTTGAGCTATCGATTTAAATTGAGTTATCGTTTTTAGCCCCATTCAAGTTTAATAAATCAAGTCCAACTCACAGGAGTAATGAACTATGGTTTCTTCGATCAGGTGACAGCCTTCGTTAACAGACATCAACTTGACAGCATTATAGTTCAGTGGGAGCATTACTACTGGTTTGACTAAGGTTAAGATTTCCAGCAATGTGCTAATTCAGATCTCTTTCACAATTTGCAATTACTTTTTTTAAAGCCAGACACAAGAATTATTATATCCACATAAATGGAAAAAAGGTTTACTTTATTTTACAAACCCATCAGCCACCTTTCCAGAAGAAAACACTATGCCCAAGACAACATACAATAAAATAAGGAACTGACACGTTGCAATACCCGTCTGAAAATCTGAATATTACTGCTGTGCTGAATAATAAAATCTGCCCACTACAAATTTCTTAAATACAGGAATAACTCTTATATCTGCAAAAACAAGAACCAAACGTCCTGATTTGTCCGGTATCAAGACAAGCTCAAATTTGAATATGCAAGATTAATCCTGTCTGGCCACTGGAGGCCACTATTGCTCTTCAAACTAATCTGCCTATCATTGGGTCAATTTCTTACTGCAGCTTGCAGCCTTTTCAGGTTTTAAACCAGGAAAAAACACACACAAAACACTAAGTATGAACAGCTAAATTTCTGGGCCTTCACAATTATTCAACATGTTTCCCAGCAATCTAAGTCTCACTGCACCAATACATGTGTGTTCAATGGGGAGTTCACCAAGAGCCTACCTAGTCTAACAAAAACAACTTGCATGGTCCTGCATTGTAGGCACACATTGGTGCAGATGTTTATGTGGGAGAGAACACAATGGCTGGCTGGCAGTCACACTCCCCATCTTGGGGAGAGGACCACAGCTCAGTGGTAGAACATCTGCTTTGCAAGCAGAAGGTCCCAAGTTCAACCATCTCCAGATAGGGCTGGGAGAGATTGCTGATGATCATTAGACCAGGGCCTGGAAACCCCTTGCATGTCTGCCAAGAGTGGCACATGAAGCAATTCTCCATAGAACTCCAACTGGCTGTTTTGGAGAGAGGCTGAGGAGACAGTAAGTGGGAAGGAGGCAAAGCAGCCCCAGTCCTGACATGGGTGTGAGAAGAGCATTCCACCTCCGTCTCATGTGCTTCCTCCTCAGCCTCTCCCTGCTGGCGTGCAGCCAGTTTGATAGCTGGGGGGTTGCTTTCTAGAAAAAGCAAACCTCCCAGCTAACGAACCAGCTGTAAGACGAACCAGCTGTAAGACGGCTGAAAGAGGGAGAGGAGGGAGCACGCGGGAAGGAGGCAGAGCCGGGAGTCTTTCACACTGATGTCAAGAGGATGCCAAAATGGTTAACTAGCGAGGTCAAAGACGCTATTAAGAGCAGGGGGGCTACTGTCAGAGAATGGAAATCTTGCGCTAATGAGAACTACAAAAAGGAATAGAAACTATGGCAAAAGAAATGCAAGCAGACAAGAAGAGAATGGGGTTGCGGGGGAAGACTTTGAGGAGCATATGGCGAAAAACACTAAGATCAACAAGAAAAAGTTCTTTAAGTACTTAGAAGCAGGAAACCAGCTAGAGAAGTGGTTGGACTGTTGCATGACAAGAGAGTGAAAGTGTGCTAAAGTATAAGCAGACTAGAGAGAAGTGGAATTAATCCTTTGCTTCACTACTGAAGATGTAGGGCAGACACTGGATCAAACAAGGCAAATAGTGGTGACAAGAGATGAAGTTCTAAGTCTTACCGACAAATTGAAAATAAATAAGTCCATGCCCCACTGGTATCCACCAAGCACTCAAATGTGAAACTGCAGATCTCTTAACAAAAATATTCAACTTGTCCCTAAAATCAGCCTCTATGCCAAAGGACTGGAAGGTGGCCAATGTAACTCCAATTTTTTAAAAGAGATCCAGAGGCAATCTAGGTAACTACAGGCCAGTCAGTTTAACACCTTTAACACCAGGGAAACTGTATATTTCCATCTAGATCAGAGGTGGCATGCCCCTGAACACCAGGTAGGGAACTTCAACAGGAGGGGGCAATTGCCCACTTTTCCCTGCTTGCAGGCTTCCCAGATGGGGGCACCTGGTTGGCCACTGCACAAGGCAGGATGCTGGACTGATGGGCCTTTGGCTTGATCCAGTGGGGCTTTTCTTAAATTCGCCTTCCCGCATGCTTCTTCAGTCTCTCCCAGCCAACTTAAGGCTTGTCACTAGCTGGGAGGCTTGCTTTTTCTAGAAAACAAGCCTCCTAGTTAGTGAGCCAGCTGCAAATTATAAGAGCATAAGAACAGCCCTGCTTGATCAGGCACAAGGCCCATCTAGTCCACACAGTGGCCCACCATATGCCTCTGGGAAGGCCACAGGCAAGAGGTATGTGCATGCCCTCTCTCCTGCTGTTGCTCCCCTGCAACTGGTATTCAGAGGCACTGTGCCTCTGAGGCTGGAGATGGCCCGCAGCCACCAGACTAGTCGTCATGGATAGACTTGTCCACCATGGATTTGTCGAAGCCCCTTTTAAAGCCATCCAAACTGGTGGCCATCACCACATCCCATGGCAAAGAATTCCATAGACTAATTATGCGCTGTGTGAAAAAGTACTTCCTCTTGTCAGTCCTAAATTCCCCAACCTTCAGTTTCATGAGGTGACTCCTGGTTGTAGCGTTGTGAGAAAGGGAGAAAATATTCTCTGTCCATACTCTCTACGCATAATTTTATACACCTTGATCATGTCTCCCCTTAGTTGCCTCTTTTCCAAGATAAAGAGCCCCAGATGCTGTAGCCTAGCCTCATAAGGAAGGTGCTCCAGGCCCCTGATCATTTTGGTTGTCTTCTTCTGCACCTTTTCCAGTTCTGCAATATCCTTCTTAAGATACCGTGACCAAAGCTGTACACAGTACTCCAGATGTGGCCACATCATAGATTTGTATAAGGGCATTATAATCTTAGCATTTTTATTTTCAATTCCTTCCCAATGATTCTAGCATGGAATTAGCCTTCAGTCAGCTGAGATAGGCTGAGGAAGCACACAAAAACAGGCAGACTGGTCCTGCCCTTTATGTCAACATGAGGGGCACAGCCTCAACTGGCACGTTCCTACAAAAAGTTGGATGGACCATCACCTGACTCGGTATGAGGCAGTTTCCGATGTACCCCTGCTGTTTGAACTATAGAACAAAACCGCAAGAACATCTCTAAAAAGAAGACACAAGACACACACTGTACTTGCCAAGCTCATTCACTTGCATTCTATTAAAACACAATGAAGTTTTATGTACTGCATTTCTTTAGTTTTTGCTTAGTATTCATTACACTTCTGCTACTAGCAGCTTTCAGCAGTGTACTACTTCAATGAAAAATGCTTCCAGTGATGTTGACCAGCAAAACATTGGTACAAATACTGCTACACATCAACTAAAGACTACAGAGACATATTTTCTGGAGTTGGGAAATCTCAGATCACGAAGAACTACCACAAGGGCCTGTCAACAACACACCTAGCACAGTATTGAGTCTCAGATAGCAAGCCCACACTAGATAATTATTTCAGATTTTACACTGAATTATGAAACAACCTACTTCATTTGTCCCACAAGTAAATTTGTCCCACAAGTAATTTTGTAAAATGAAATAATTTTCTCATTTGCCCCACAAGTAATTTTGCACTTCACTTCATGAGCATATGGTTATCTTGTCTAGCAATAACGGGTAGGCCCAGCTCCTATAATCAGTGCAAAGTCATTTGATCTGTAAAATCTCCCAAGACACCACAAATTATGCAGTTCACTGCATGAACTATACTACAAATTATGCAGTTCACTGAATTGCACATGTCTTTGTGAAGGGGAATGTAGTGTAAATCTAATAATGGTTGAAGCCTCAGTTATAAATGTAATGGAAATGCATTTTGTTTCTGCAAAGCTGAGACACAAACAAAAGCAAATTGCCAAGCAAGAACATTTCATAAAAAGATAACACAGAAGAAAACAAAATCTTCACAAATGAAAGGCATGCAATGACCTGGTGGTTCAGGAATCCTGGAATTCTGTAAACACAAACTCATGTGGCCATTTTGGAAAGGAAGAAAATACTATTGTAGATTTTGTTTACATATAAATCTATAAGCCACCCAGTCACTTAAGTGTTGGAAGCTGATGGAGACTCTGCAAAGGAGAGGAGAGAGAGAATGGCCTTAAATGAAGCACATCCTCAAACTAATCCTATTCCTGTTGCAGCCGACTGGGCTAATTCCCGAGTTCTTATCGGCTATTCCTCAGCCAATTTGGTGTTTAGTGGTAAGCAATAAGCTTACCTCTTTAGGAATAGCTCCTGAACAGCTCTTAAGAGTTGGGCCAGGCAAATGTTAAAAGAGCAGTGAGACAACAGCTGGTAGATATTGAGCTGAAAAATAACTGGGCCTCTCTAACAGAGTTTTATAAAGGAATAAGATCTGAGATGGCTCTCTCACCTGCTAACTATTTGTCCTCCATTGTCCTTAGTAAATTCCGATAGGCACAAGAGTTAGGGTTAACTCCTTCCCTTCAGCGGTTTTAGTGGGGAGATACCAAGGTATCCCCGTAGAAGAACGCTGTTGTAGCTGTGGATCCGGAGAAGCAGAAACCATCGACCACATTTTATTGCATTGTAAACTACATCTAAACCCAAGGACATGCTTTAGTTTTCCTTTGATATGTAGATCGTCAAACCAGTCTGAGGAATATCTTGTTAAATTTTTACTTTCAGATGAGGATGCCTCAGTTTCTAACTCTGTAGCTAAGTGTTGTTATATTGCTTCCAGGATGTATGTAGGGGAACTGTTTTTAGGATGTTAATGTATTATTGTATAGATGTAATTGTATTCACAGATGGTATATGTTTTCTGTTTTGGTCTAAGACCGTAAATAAAATTTGAACTTGATCCTATTCCTGTAATTGCCTAAATTGCAAAAGGACAGTGTCCCTTGGAGCTAGAAGATCAGGCAGAGGGATAAGATTGGGCATAGAGCAGGGCTGTCAAACCCCCTGCCCCTGGGCCAGATCTGACTTGCACAGCTCCTTCCTTCCTCTGGCCCTCCGATCTTCCCCCTGCTGTGCCTTGCTGCTCCTTCCTTTTCCCTTCCCCCTGCTGTGTGCTGAAGTGCCAAAGCACCAGCCAGCTCCCTTCATTCCCCCACGTGCATTGCATCACTCCTTCCTTCCCCTTGCCAACTGAAGTGGTGGCATCCAAAGTGCCGAATGGCTTCCTTCTTCTGCTTGAGCTGCTCCTTCCTTTCCTCTCATACCTTGCTGCACGTCGACTGGCTTCTTTATTTCCCCTGCAGACCCCCAATATTTATCTCCCTAAAGCTCTCTAAGCGGTTTACAATGATTTAGCATATTGCCCCCCAACATTCTGGGTACTCATTTTACCGACCTCAGAAGGATGGAAGGCTGAGTCAACCTTGAGCCCCTTGGTCAGGATCAAACTTGCAACCTTCTGGTTACAGGGCGGCAGTTTTACCACTGCGCCACCAGGGGCTCAAACAATACAAACAAAAGTAAGCATATTCTGGTCATTGGGAGTATGCCATTTAGAATTTCTTCCAAAAACTATCAAAAAGTCATTTAAATTTTACCTGAGCAAATTCTGGTGTAAAAGTAGTGCATTCAGCTAATTTGACAGGGCAAGGGGTGGGGAGGAGAAAGAGAATAATAGAAAGAGGTGGGAGGAAGAAGACAGAAAGTGGTGAGAGGTGGGCATGGGGCAACAAAAAAGTGGAGCGAGGCTATGTGTGGCCCCCCAGAGGGGCATCGGCATCCAATCCAGTCCACCACCAGATCCGAGTTTGGATACAGGCTACAGAGTGGGTATCCTCCAAGTCACATTTCCTCCCTGCATCACCAACTGCAAGAAATCAAGTTCCGACCCACTTGCTACACTTCAGCCTATCTAAGTATCAGAAAGCTAAGGACTAGTGTGTACACACAGCTCTATGCTTTCTTGGGAGATGGAAGGGCAGTGTGCATGTGGAGTCTTCAGTCCTGATGATTTGGGGGGAGAGGTGGTAAGTAAGTAGAGATGTTCTAGTTAATGGCACTTTAACTATATTGCAGTGCACACTCTGGAGCAGAGAGGGAGGCATTACCACTGCAGAAAAATACCAAGGGGGCTGTCTCTGCTTTCAGCAGAGACCCTCTTTTTCCCCTGTCTGTCCATCCTGTTTCGATTCCAACCAAGCCCGCACATAGTACATCCATATTACTAATATAGGAAGCGATATATAAATTTTTATTCTCAAATTAATGGGTCTATCCTAGCCATAAGAAATTAAGTTCAAGCTTTGGCAAGTTTCTGAAGTCAGTTACAGTAGGGAGCACTATCAAGAAGAATATCCTTCAATACTCATGCTTGGGACAGCAACTCTATTTTAAAACCAGCAATTGAAATTTTTCTGGGACACAAGGAAGGAGGAAATTCAAGATATTTAAGGACAAAGCCCTTTTAAACTTACTGGTCTAATTAACCAATTCAACTGGTTGATGTTTTAGTTGAATTGTATTTATTGTTTTAACTGTTTATTTTATATATGTTTTAAATGTGTTGATTTTTTGTTTGTTTTTGTTATTGTAAACCACCTATAGAGACTTTGGTAGTAGACAGTATAAAAAATATAAAATAAATTGCAGCTACAATATTGTATGGAGTTTATACAGAGCTCATTATGCACAACTAACCTTTGATATAAAGCTTCAAGAGATGTATAGTGAAACTAATCAATATTCTAATTTGTTATGCAAAAATTGTTTTCCAACACAAATTTCTTCAGAGTTTTCAGAAATGTACAGAGTTTAATATAGAACAATACCTATAATCAGGCTGACGACTAGCAGGATGTTCATCCCTTGGCCATCTATATCCTGGATCATCCTATAAAGTATAAATAGAAGATAATTCAATGTACTGCAAAATGCAGTTTGATCAAGAAAAAGAAATGTTGCTTTTCAACCATTCCTTACAAACAGGAAGACTTTACCATTCACTCTGATATATTTGTGGCAATCTCCCTTACAAAGCATTTCTTTCTTAAAAGAATATAAACACAACTGTCTTGCACATTGCAAAAATAAAAATAAGGCGAGGCCACAGAATATCGTGGGAGTTATGCTCTACAATACCACCACAGATGCCCAAATGGCAATAATTGAAACCTTGTGCCTATGGGAATGATGGGGTTAGGAAGCTGTCATATACTGAGTCAGACCATTGGTCTATCTAGCTCAGTATTGTCTTCACAGACTGGCAGCGGCTTCTCCAAGGTTACAGGCAGGAATCTCTCTCAGCCCTATCTTGGAGATGCCAGGGAAGGAACTTGGAAACTTCTGCTCTTCTCAGAGTGGCTCCATCCCCTGAGGGTAAAATCTTACAGTACTCACACTTCTAGTCTCCCATTTATATGCAACCAGCACACACCCTGCTTAGCTAAGGGGACAAGTCATGCTTTCTACCACAAGACCAGCTCTCCTCCTTCTCTCCTTGGTACATTAAAAAGTATTTAAAATACAAAGCAAAACCCCAGAAAAAAAGAGAGGAGTATCTGTACTCCAGCTCTCTAGTAATGACCCTCCAATACAATTAAAAAGTGCCTCAAAAACATGTCCCAACATGGTTCCACATGGCTTCCAGATCTGTCTCCAAGCTAGAAATGCCACCAAAAGTGTGAAATGCAGGACCAGTGAATGGCTGAAATTCACCCCTGTGTTAAATGAAAATGGATATAATATAGCGTGGCCACAAATAGCTGAAACTGCAAATGTGGAAACCGTTATATATGAGGGCCTCCGCTCCTGTAGATTTGTTTTGAAAAGGGAACAAATGTAAAGATGCGCCAATTAAACATTAACTGAAAAGCAGAGTCTGAGCCCCATTTGCTGAATTGCTGTTTCAAGTGGGGAGCATATAGCATCAGGCACAGCAGCTAGTACACCGATGAGACAGTTAAGAAACACTACTGCACTAGCTATGTTCAACTCCCAAATACACCACACTGTAAGTATGTACATCAATTTCAAAAATGAACACAAAGGAGACTGGGCAGGTTTGAAGACTATTAATGCACCATTATAAAGGTAACTTCACGTGTTAAGTCAGGATTGGCTGCTTTCCTGTGATGACCAGCACGCCATTGATGGCGGGGAGCCATCAGGACTGCTGCACAACTTCAAAGGCAGCCCCTGCAGAGCAGCTGTGGAATGTCTTAAAACTGCTTCCAGGCAGCAGCACAGGGAGCCTTCATTTCTACCTGAAGGAATGCTGTGCTGCTGCCCAGAAGCAGTCTTCAGGCAGGCATCTACAAAGCCACTTGCCAGCCTTGAGTGCTCCCAGCCCTCTGGCGAGGACATGCTGCATCACACAGAACTCCACACCAAAGATCTCACTTCCACCACCACTTCTGAGAAGTTAAGAAATAGCAGGAATCCTTTGGAGAGGAGAGCTGGTTTTATTTATTAAATTTTTCTTATATACCACCTCCTCCTAAGACTCTAGGCAGTAAACAACAATACCAATAACAATTAATTTAATAATAATAATAATTAAAGGGCAAATGCCTGGCAAAACAGGTGGGTCTTAAGAAGGGCCTTAAAAGCAGCAAGGGAGGGGACTGAATGAATCGAGGGGGGGGAGCGTTCCAACGAAGAGGGGCAGCCACAGAAAAGGCCCTCCTACAGGCCCAGGCACCACACACTACCCCTGGTCTTGTGGTTGCAAACATGACTTGTCCCCTTAGTTAAGCAGGGTGTGCCCTGGTTGCATACAAATGGGAGACTAGAAGTGTGAGCACTGTAAGATATTCCCCTCAGGGGATGGAGTCGCTCTGCAAAGAACAGAAGGTTTCAAGTTCCCTCCCTGGCTTCCCCAAGATAGGGCTGAGAGATTCCTGTCTGCAACCTTGGAGAAGCTGCTGCCAGTCTGTGAAGACAATACTGAGCTAGACAGACCAATGTTCTGACTCAGTATATGGAAGCTTCCTACGTTCTGAACAATAGGAGAGGGCTCCCTCTGTCCCTTACCATCTCCATATTCCAGTACAAATGACAGAAGACCCACTTCTCTCCTAAGACCTCTTCCTATGTGTCAGAAAAAGATCTGAAGGAAGAGAAGGGTGGCAACCACAAATAATGGCTAGCTAGTAAGCCAAGCCCAAATCTGTGAGTGAGTGAATGAATGAATGAATATGTTTATTGATTAGTCATCTGACCATATCAAAATGCCTAAATTTGTAGATCACTGTTTAAGGCAGCAGCCCCCTCGTTACACCATTGCAGCTGCCTTTGAGGCTGCCGCCCTGACGGATCCCTTCTGTGAACAGAGTGCTGCCTGTCATGTTAGCCAGTAACTTTAATTGTGAAGCAAGTTTTATAGTGTTCCAGTGCGAGCCCAGATCTTATGTACTTTCTTCAACTGTCCAGTTTGTTAATTTAATACAAAAGTATCTAACACCCTTTTGAAGTATGTAGTTCCCATCAATGTGCCCACAAAGGAAAAAACTGAAGTACTTACACTTCTATGTGGTGGGGCACTTCTTCTTTCGTGGGCAAAGCTGCGACCTTCATCGTAGTCTCTATAGCCAACATGAGCATGACTATACTCGTATCTACTGTAGCTTCCTTCACTGGGTCTCTCTAGAATTGGCTTCTTGGGTGCAAAGCTGACTACTCGAGCGTAGTCATCCTAAAAATTGAAAATATATGCAACATCTAATTCTGACAAAATATCCATTATAAAACAATAAAAGCCTGAAATATTAATATGGACACTGCACTTTACATACAACCAAGCCCAAAAACATTATAACAAGACATATTTAATTAATGTATCAGAGAAACAATGGAGAAAAGCTAAATAAAACTGCCTTAATTCAACAAGGAGCTGAAAAGATGTTGAAATATACTCAAAGGATACTCAAAGCCATGGGCTGCTGCCTCACATAAGACTATAATTAAATGGAACACACACAAATTTTAAACTAAATGAAGAGTAATTACACCAACTAATTTTTGCATGTATATACTCACAGAATGTAGACCTACCCCAGAGCATTATTTTTAATGACAGACCACATCATCTGTGTTATACAGATAATCCGGCAGTTAAAAGTCACAAAGATCCCTTTCTTCCAACATTCCATAAAACCTTGACCACTACTTTCCAAAACAAAAGTTCTACAACAGTTTACTGTTTGGATTGACAGGAAGGGTGGGGTTCAAAACTAACACCACCACTTTTGCCATTAAATTTCTTTTCAGGTTTTGTTTTGTTTTTAATAAGAAGTTTTAAATAAAACTTACTGGGTGGCATCGTGGTTTTCCCTCCTTATTCTAGAACAAAGACTCTTTGTCCCAGAAAAAGGAAAACAGTAAGTATCACCTGTTAAATCTCAAAAATTCAAGACATATCCATCTTTGTAGGGTATTAATCAATAGGATATCAACTGATAGAAGTACATAATTCCTACCATATTAAAATAAAGATATTAAAGCAACTATTGCACTCCCTGACAAACTGGGTATATAATGTTATATTTTCAAAAAGATGAACTGAATTTTTCTGAGAATAGCAGAAAACATCAAAATAGAATCATAATATATTTGGGTTATATACATGTTATATATATGCTGTGAATTTTAAACCAGTGCTATCTTAGAATTAAACGGAAAAGGTATAAGATATAAATTTAAAAAGATGCTGGACATTAATTAATTCAATTGCCAATGTGCAAAATGGGCACCCACTATTATCTGAATACAGGAGATATTCAACAAGCACTATGGATATCCAGAGAACCAAACAAAACCCAAAGAGGTTTTAAACCCATTTTCTCTTAAATACGGGGTGGAGTGGGGAAGGGTCTGCTATTCAAAGTCAAAAATCCTACTGGCCCTGTCCAAGCCTTTGGGCATTCTGCAGTAGATCTTTATACAACCAATGATACAGCTCTGTGTTCACAGGACATAGCTGTATGGGAACACATGTAAAGTTTTGCAACCGTCTTTGGGATTGGTCTATCATGCAACTTAATTGTTAATAACTATGTGTCTATCTTGTATTGAGGCATTAAACATTTAAAGTACCTAAAGCGATTACACCATTAATACTTTAGGTTACACCACCACACACTGATTCCTAGGTGAAGAACACTAGTGTGGAACACCAGTTATTGCCTGATTAGCAAATTGTTGTGTTGCCTGTCACTGTATCCTATTGCTGATTGACTGCCAAAAGAAGAACTGACTGGCTGACTCTCTATACCCTGTTCATTCTTATCCAACATCCAGCATGTTCAAAATGTTGAAAGCTTTCTGGCTCCTGTAAAAAGAAGTAAGAAACATCACAAAAGCAGCCAAAATATTCACTCTGAACTGAGCATACACCCTGGTTTTCCCCCTTTTAACCAAGGCTCCCTCCAATTGATTTAACCAAACCCATTTTGTGCTTATGCATACAGCAAAACACTTTCACTCTAGCTATGCTGCTGAAATAGCAGCTTCTTTGCTCTTTGGGACCATAAGGGGCTATTCTCACTGCAGGATTCTTAAGCATGGGCATTCTTTCCTTCTGTGTACAGGGAGAGAATGAAGCTAGGAACAGCTCCTCCAGCTGTGGCTTTCAGTGCTCTCACCCCAGACAAAGTGACAGTTGTGCAGGTAACTGGACAGTTGAATAAGAGTCCTAGTGCACAGTTGTCCCAGTGTGATGCTCCTGACACACAAAAAGTGCTCAAATGGAGTCACAATACTACTAGTGCAATGTGCCTCTTCATGAATAATGTGCACCAAAAAAGGGATGAAGAGAAAAGTGAGATACAACCATTAAGGTTTACTGAAAGCAATGCTAAGTAAAGAAACGGAATGACAATCTATATAACAAATTCTAATACCTGAAGTTTAACGCTGCCAAATGAATACAGCATACCCTGTAAATAAAATAATGTATTCTTTAAATAGGTTATTTAAATCCTATTTAATGTCACAAGGTGTCAAGACCTGAATTATGTATTTCAAAGAATAATAATGTGCTCACATTAGAAATTCTTAGGCTAAACAGCAGTTGATATCTATTTATCTATCTATCTATTATCTATCTATCTATCGTTAAAATGTTTATACCACCTTTCATTAAAACAATATCAAGGCGGTTTACAAAACATATAAAGCAATATAAAAACTATAAAAGTTACATAATAAGAATATTAAATTATTTGGGCTATTCTCACTGCCAGACATGTTACTGAAGCTCAGACTAAGCAAAATAAAATTTAATCCTGACTAAAGAAAAGTTATTATTTCACTTAGAGTATTTATATACTACATGCTTTAAATTTTGCTTTGATTAGTCTCCCTGTAAGAGACAGTTATGTTATTGTTTTTTTCTACTTACATTATGATGCAATTTAAAAAGCAGATGAACATGGTCAAAGGAAGAAATCTTTAACATCAGACCAGTCAGGTGTAAACCTGACACAGAGAGAGTTCCCAAAGCTGGTCCATAAATTTCATGACTTGTATCTGGCATTAAAGACAGGGCCATTTCCTGTTCTTTACACCCCATCTCTGCATTTAAGCTTTCAAATGTGTTTTCTTCAGTTATGTAGCCAGTTTAAATTTAAGACACTACAGAACACTAATAAATAAATGGACAGAGTACCATGAAACTTTTTCAGAATAAATTCTGTTTATGCAAATAAGTGTTCCACAGCTATATGAAGCATAGAAGTTGGGACACATTGTTTACGTTCACAAACTTCTTGCAGCCTGGGAAACAATCCTATCCATACTGTGGGATTTACTTCCAAGTAAACATGCACAGGATAGGGATACAAATCTAACTGTATCCTGGTAGATATCATAAATGCTTCTCTGAGGGAGGGCAGGATGCCTCCTTGTCTTAAGGAGGCAATTATTAGACCTCTCCTTAAGAAGCCTGCATTAGATCCCTCAGAGTTGAGCAACTATAGGCCTGTTTCCAACCTCCCATGGCTGGGCAAGGTAAATTGAGAGAGTGGTGGCCTCGCAGCTCCAGGCAGTCTTGAAGGAAACTGATTATCTAGACCCATTTCAAACTGGCTTTTGGGAGGGCTATGGGGTGGAGACTGCCTTGGTGGGCCTGATGGATGATCTCCAATTGGGAATTGACAGAGAAAGTGTGACACTGTCCTTTTGGATCTCTTGGCGGCTTTCGATACTACCAACCATAGTATCCTTCTGAACGTATGAGAGTGTTGGGGGTGGGAGGCACTGTTATAGTGGTTCCACTCCTACCTCTCAGACAGATTCCAGATGGTGTCAATTGGAGACTGTTGCTCTTCGAAATCTGAGCTTAAGTATGGTGTCCCCCAAGGCTCTATACTTTCTCCAATGCTCTTTAACATTTACATGAAACCGCTGGGAGAGAACATCAGGGGATTTGGAGTGGGGTGTTATCAGTATGCTGATGACACCCAGATCTACTTCTCCATGTCAACTTCTTCAGGAGATGACATAACTTCCCTAAATGCTTGCCTGGAAGCAGTAATGGCCTGGATGAGGGAGAATAAACTGAAACTGAATCTAGAAAAGGCGGAGGTACTTATTGTGCGGGGTCAGAAATCTAGTGACGATTTTGATCTCCCTGTTCTAGATGGGGACACACTTCCCCAAAAGGAACAGGTTCGCAGTCTGGGAGTACTTCTGGATCCACACCTCTCCCTGGTATCTCAGGCTGAGGTGGTGGCCAGAGGGGCTTTCTATCAGCTCCGACTGATATGCCAGATAAAGGACCTCAAAACAGTGGTACATATGTTGGTAACCTCCAGACTTGACTTCTGCAATGTGCTCTATGTGAGGCTGCCTTTGTAAGTAGTCCGGAAGCTTCAGTTGGTACAGAATGTGGCAGCCAGGTTGGTCTCTGGGTCATCTCTGAGAGACCACATCACTCCTTTGTTGATACACTGGCTGTCAATAGGTTTCCAGGCAAAACACAAAGTGCTAGTCATAACTTATAAAGCCCTAAATGGCTTAGGCCCTGGGTATCTAAGAGAACATCTTCTTCATTATGAGCTCCACCACCCATTGAGGTCGTCCGGAGAGATCCGTCTCCAGTTGCCGCCAGATCCAGCTGCCGTCACACGGGAACGGGCTTTCTCGGTTGCTGCCCTGAGACTGTGGAATGCGCTGCCTACTGAGATACGATCCTCCTCATCTCTGACAATTTTTAGAAAGCATTTGAAAACCCACCTCTTCACCCAAGCTTTTTTAGTTCTTTAAAATTCTAAGGTTTTAATTTTTGGGTGATTTTTAAATTTTTAAATTGTTTTAAGTTTTTGTATATATTTTAACTTGTTTTATGCTATTGTTAACTGCCCAGAAATGAAAGTTTGGGGCGCTGAACAAATTAGATAGATAGATAGATAGATAGATAGATAGATAGATCCTAATCTGCTGTTTGGAGAGTCTGCCTTCTAAGCTCTTCAGTCCAGTATGAGAAACCATGATTCGACAGAGAAAGGCAGGACTGCCTCAACTTCTATTCTAAAGATATGTAGATAAAGGGATCATATTCCTCCAACAGAAAATGCCCCCTTTTATAGTAGTATTTCACAACTTTCCAGAATACATCAAAGATGTAGATGATTTCCAGAATACAACAAAGAAGATGCTCCCTTTTATAGTAGTATTTCACAACTTTCCAGAATTCAACAAAGAACTGTAGCTGTACTAGATGACAAGTACATTAACATTTAGAAGCCACAAATATCCCAATACATACACACATGGACAAATTTGTTGGTACCCTTACAGCTCATTGAAAAAGTGTTTTATGCCTCCTGAAAAGTGATTAAATCAAAAGCAACTGCCCCATGTATACCTGCATGCCTTTGGTATGTCATCGAGTAAAGCAAAGCAACTGTGAAAGGAGAAAAAGTATTGCTTATTCTAGAAAGATATTCTAAAGTGGCCTGGACACATTTGTTGGTACCCCTAGAAAAGATCATAAATAATTGGATTAGAGTGATTTTTCAAATTAGCTGTTTTCTTTAATTAGTATCACACATGTCTCCAGTTGTGCAATCAGTCATTCAGCCTATTTAAATTGAGAAAAGTAGTCACTCTGCTGTTTGGTATCATCGTGTGTCTCACAATGAACATGGACCAGCGAAAGAACAGGAGAGAGTTGTCTGAGGAGATCAGAAAGAAAGTTATAGACAAGCATGTTAAAGGCAAAGGCTATAAGACCATTTCCAAGCAGTTTTATGTTCCTGTGACAACAGTTGCAAATATTATTAAGAAGTTCAAGATCCATGGGACTGTAGCCAACCTCCCTGGATGCGGCTGCAAGAGGAAAATCGACCCCAGAATGGGCAGAAGGATAGTGAGAATAGTAGACAAAAAGCCAAGGACAACTTCCAAAGAGATACAAGCTGAACTCCAAGGTCAAGGTCCATCAGTGTCTGATCGCACTATCCGTCGCTTTTTGAGTGACAGTGGGCTCAATGGAAGAAGACCCATGAGGACTCCACTGTTGAAAGGAAAATATTAAAAAGCCAGACTGGAATTTGCTAAATGCATATTTGTTTGATTATTTATTTGATTATTTATTTGATTTCTATACTGATTTCTATACTGATTTCTATACTGATTTCTATACTGATTTCTATACTGATTTCTATACTGATTTCTATACTGATTTCTATACTGATTTCTATACTGACAAGCCACAGTGCTTCTGGGAGAATGTCCTTTGGATGATGAGACAAAACTGGAGCTTTTTGGCAGTCACGTTAGCTCGATGTCCACAGCTGAAAAAATGAAGCTTTCAAAGAAAAGAACACTACTGTGAAACATGGAAGAGGTTCGGTTATGTTTGGGGGTGTCAGGGTCTGGCCAACTGCCAGGGAAGATCACGAGACAAAACAGAGCTGCTGAAACTGGATACGGCTCGGGAAGTTCGTCTTGACCGGACTTGGCAGCACGCTGTCAACACGGAGGTTGACGAATGTTGCTTTTCAGCAGTGAGTAGAAGGCTGGTGACGTGATTTATAGTGCAAGCTGAGAGCTCCCAGCTGGCAGGAATTCAAGGCTTATCAGCCCTCTGCAAGAGGCGTTTGCTTCTCCTAATAGTCTCCAATTGAGCCCTGCATCTCGTGACACGCCGCTGTTGTGGAGTCAGCGGGGGTTGGTTGCATAGCTCCTCTTCGGATTGGTCCTTCATGATTTCTGCTGCCTCAGGTTATTGTGCCTGCTCTGAATCATTAGCCACAGCTGTTTCATGAACACTGACAGCCGGGCTCTGCCCCTCAGACACTCCTGCATCGCCTGGAAAGTTGACAGCTTCCCCTTCCTCCTCACTGTCTGAGATCGAGGGCGTGACAGGGGGCTGCTTTGTTGCATCTGGCACAGGGTGCCTTGAGTCTGTGTAGGGAACAATGAAATCTCAAGACTATCAAGACATTCTGGAGCAAAATGTACTGCCCAGTGTCAGAAAGCTCTGTCTCAGTCGCAGGTCATGGATCCTCAAACAGGATAATTACCCAGAACACTCAGCTAAAAGCACCCAAGAATGGCTAAGGACAAAACATCGGACTATTCTGAAGTGGCCTTCTATGAGCCCTGATTTGAATCCTATTGAACATCTATGGAAAGAACTGAAACATGAAGTCTGGAGAAGGCATCTTTCCAACCTGACACAGCTGGAGCAGTTTGCTCAGGAAGAGTGGGTCAAACTACCTGTTGCTGGGTGCAGAAGTCTCACTGAGAGCTACAGGAATAGCTTGTTTGCAGTGATTGCCTCTAAAGGTTATGCAACAAAATATTAGGTTAAGGGTCCCATCATTTTTGTCCATGCTATTTTCATTTGTGTTATTATGTGAAATATTCTGTTGCATCAAAACTCTAAAGCAAAGTCTGATTTTTGTTAAATGCGGAATAAACAATTTTGGGTGAAATTACTTGTGTCAGTTTCAAGTTATTTCAGAGACAATTGTGGGTTCTTTTTTCATAGAGGGGTACCAACACATTTGTGCACATGTGTATATTTAAGAAATGGTGATATCCAGTGTTCCCTCTGAGAGCAATGAGGAATCTTAACTAAATTGCAAGTATCCCCTATGCGGGTCAATCTCATACGGGTTATGCCCACAGGAGATCAAAAGACCAGGCTTTGATTTGGCTCGGTACTCAGTCCGAACCTCTTCTCCTTGACGTGGGTAACCTCGTGGTA
Organism: Hemicordylus capensis; assembly: GCF_027244095.1. Classification (NCBI taxonomy): domain Eukaryota; kingdom Metazoa; phylum Chordata; class Lepidosauria; order Squamata; family Cordylidae; genus Hemicordylus; species Hemicordylus capensis. Next base: position 179,497,166 of record NC_069661.1, on the reverse strand, counting down.
GAAATGCATTCCAGCCCACCTCAACCCAGGTCGCGAGCCAATGAGCAGCGTTCGCTGGCATGCATCTGAGTGGGAGCGGATCCAGTGTGAGAGTCGCGAGATCACCAAGCCTTCTTCCGTATTCCCATTCACCATAATGGCCCTTCAACCCACCACCAATGTAAATTAACCTACCCCGACCCACACTCATCCACAAAGTGACCAAATTACCCCATGGACAGCCTTAATGAAATCAGTGAGAAGTAGGCAAAAAAAGGCTCCGACATTAGCCAATGAGACCAAAAAATTCCTACTTGGCCCCAATGGGGACCAGAATACCCCTCACTAAGTCCAGGGGCAGGCAGGAGGATGGCTGCCCACAGAGCAACTGAAAGACAGAGCAAAGGAGCCGACTGCTTATGCAGCCGCTCCTTGCATATGATTGGTCTGCTGGTGTCATGTGCTGGGAGAATAAAATGGCAGCCCGCATGCCTGTCTCTCGGCCCAGGCCCACAACTCTGCCCCTCGCTTATTCCATATCTCCACTAATGCAGTGAAAGGGATGGAGAATGGCTTTGTTCCAATAATAGGTAATTTATTGCCCTTTAAAAAAATTAACAAAACAACTGCTATCTACTGAAGAACTAAAGAAAGTACACTTAATGTATTGCAGACTCATATCCTCCAAAGGATTCCAAACCCAATAATCATAGGGCCATATATACAACCTAAGTTTGACCATCACACCCAAATATCAGATGCCTTAAATTTAAATCCTTAATATCTGGGCTAACAACACAATATTTAATATATAAATACAATCAAGACAAAGTTCTAAATGAATGTACATTAAGAACCATTTACTTACATCAGGACGTACCCGTGGAGGAAGCCGTTCTCGTGGAAGTCTTTCATATTCGTATCGTTCATCAGACCACATTTCATCTCTTCTATATGACACTAAAGATGAAAGCTTTTATTAGCAAAATGTGGTATCTGGTGGTTTTAAAAAAAGTATTGGATTAGCCTTCTGCTTATCCTGAGTCACATTGTTCTGCACAAGAAAAACTCAAGTTACTAGTATTCAAATCCTACATAATTTTACTAAGAAATAATTTGCACAGAGATCAATGAAATGTATTCCTAAGTTAATTTTGTTTCAATTTCATTTTGACATTAATGACTTTAAGAATACATTTCAAATCATTACTCAATGCAAATATTTTACAATGCAGTAACTCATTTTGAAGATTACTTTATTCATGATTTTGAGGCTAAGAAGTTAAGAGTGTAAATCTGAAATGTCACCATTTAACATGTTAGCAACTAATTATATTTTCTACATATTTAACTTCATTGGACTGCCAATACAATTCATTTTTTCATAGGCACTTCCCCCCCACTCCAAATCTTAATCGTATTGCTTATACTGCCAAGAACATATGCTCAGGGCATATGCTCACCCAAACCTAATTAAAGATTATCAAATGAGCTTCGAAACATATAGTCAGCCAGCCAGCCAATAGACAAATACAATGGTTTTGTGTGAAGATTTCCACTGATGGATGATCTTTAAAAAATTCTCACAGTGCATTGGAGTTGCAGGGTGATCATATTACATTGTTTTCAAAATTCCATCCTTTATTCATATGGGACACAGAAGACTGAACATGGTGCCAAATACCATGCTTCCGAGGTTAAAAAAATTACATAAAATTTAAATGTTTTTATGTTTTGAACAGTTTTTTTAAGCATTGAATTTTATCCACCATATAAAGTAAGCAGCCTTGTTTGTTGTCACCAGAACAAATTCTAGTCCATCAATACACTTTTCAAAATCAAATAGCACTTCCAAACACTACTTACTTTTGTGTCTGTTTCAGCAATGTTTTAACTCTCAATCAACTAGCTCCTGTGTATTTTAAAAAACAAATATATTAGAAAAACTCAGTTTCACTCAAACCATTTAGTACCACTTTTATCCAACATCAATGCAAATTACTTAATAAAAAATATGTCAAAGGGGTTCCCCTACTCTTAGGAACACTTATTTATTGGGACAGGGAAGGAGGACCTGGCAAAAATCCCATTCATGTGTGAAGATGCTTAGTCCAGATGCTGACTGATTAAAAATGTTATAATCTACAAAAAGGATGCTATAAATTGTTTAAGCATCAGCTTTCTAAATAATAATAATAATTTAAAAAAACTAACCACAGAAGCTAGAAGAGGAAAGCACCCTCCTCTCACAAACAGGAAGGAACAGTTGAAGTGAAAGCTGTCCCTAGACCAGAGCTGCACAACTTCAGTCCTCCAGATGTTGTAGGTCTCTAGTTTCCCCTGCTACAGGGACAATAGAGATTATGTGAATTGTAGGCCAAAGTCTGCGGGAGGGCCGAAGTTGCGCAGCCCTGCCCTCAACCCAGTTCCTCGAAAAACCTGGGAATGTCTGCCACCAAGGTTCCCTCTAACAGAGATTCCCAGATGTTGAGAACTACAACTCCCAGAATCCCCAGCTGCAATGGCTTTTGCTTGGGGATTATGGGAGTTGTAGTCAACCTCATCTGTAAATCCCTGTTAGGGGGGCGAAACTGCCTGTCACATCCTTTCTGTTGCAGCCGGGTGGGGTGGGGTGGGAGCAACAGAAAAGCTTTCTCTTCTTTGCCTTGCACGTTGTCTTTCTCTTCTATAAATTTTTCTCTGAGGTCCACATTTAATATTTAAAACCAAAAGAATTGTGCATTTAATGTATAGCAAAGCAGGGATGTAACAGAATGCAGGAGATAAAACGGAAACGATGACCTTTGTTGCAAGTCTACCTTTTTTATCCACAGATAATATAGATGACAACATGGTGCAAGAATGTGGGGAGAAGAGTAGCACCTAAAGGGAAGGCTCAGAAACCGCAACTTGCTAAACATTGTCTAGATTTGTGTGCAGCCTTTTATCAGTCATAAAACACCTCACCAAATCTATAAAATACAATTTTCAAGACCAGCTAAGTTGAACATGCATACACAGGTACAGGGCCATACACATGTACAGTTATGCAAACATTATGTCCAACATATGTGCAGCAGTACACTTCTCATCAGTGCCCTACAGCTGTGGGGGCCTGTAGTCATTTTTAAAATGAACACACAAACAGGAACTCACACAAAAACCATGTACATGCATGTACAGAGGCACCTGAATGCACATACAACACAATGCCTGGATAATGGCCACTCTAATGAGCTTAAAGCAAATCTGAAGCAGGAGTTTTCCAACTCACAGCCCAGTCTTTTGCCTCGGAACTACATTAGCTCTAAACATAGCTCCCAGAGCCTTCTGACTCGTTGAGGGGACTTTCCACTTAGGCAAATTGTCAACTCCTCTTCCAAACTTTTTTTTAAATTTGGCCAGAGGTAAATCTCTCCCAGCTACAGCCACAGCAACAACGACCAAGTTAATGCTTGGGGAGACCATTTGGAAGAGGTCACATTTATGCCCTTATTTTACGTTTAAGTTCTCTCTATGCTGTTTTCTGTTGAAGGTGGCAAACATCTACCTTCAACAAATGACAGCACAGAAAGATCTTAAAACAACTGCATAAATGCGACCTCTTCCAAACTGCTACATGGGCACGGCTGCAGGCGCTGAAGCCACTCAAGGCACTTCTGCAAGGAACAACGAAGGCTTGTTTCCGGGGACGCCTCCGCCTGACACACAACCCGCCGTCTCAGACAACTAATCGCCCGCCCATGCCGCTCTAACACACCTGGCCATAGGCAAGACTCCAATCGAGGGCAGCGAAGGGTGACGCGGCGCAAACCCCATAGCAACCATGCGAAAGGGAGAGGAAGAAGGGGAAGCGAGAGCTCCGCCGAGGGGCCCCCCACTGCGCCTCCTGACCAGGCCAAGAGGATCGCCCAGCGCGAGTAGATGATGGAGGCGAGAGAGCTCCCACGGGAAGCCCACCGCGCACGCAACCCCTTCCCTTCCCTTCCCTTCCCTTCCCTCCTTCTTCCCTTCCTTCCCTTCCCATCCCAACGCGCTGCGCGACTCACCCGCCGTAAGTCAAAGCTACAACAGCCCCACGCTCGGCGCGCTGACCCGAGCTACTTCCGGCCCTTTGGAGGACGTCACGGGAAGTGCGTTAAAACTCACCCTTCCCTCTTCCCTCCATGCTGAAAGTAGTTACCATAGAGACTCTCTGCCACATTGTGTGCCAGTTATGGAACGGACACGCGCGGAGAGCGATACAAAGAAACAGGACAGGGCACCATAGGGATGTGATAGTAGAGCGCCTCTCCCCATTTAGTACCAGGCGCCGCCTGAGCAGCCCAAGGGAAAATGTCAAGCGGAAGCCGGAAATGAAGGCGATGTGTCGTTTGTCCTTTCCGACTCTATGGTATTTATCTCTACCCTCTCAGTTCCTAATATTGGGCTTGATGTGTACGTCGTCATCGGGAAAGCGCCAAGCTTGGGATGGAAACGTTGGCGTTTACTTGAAGCTCACAAGTGAGGCCGTCGTTTTAAAAGGGAAGGTGGGCGGCCCGGAAGAAGTTGACATGATGGTTTGGTCCGAGCCTGCCTGAGCGGCTGTTGTGGTTAGTAAAGCTTTGCTACGTTCCGTTTCCCTTCCTAGCTCTACTCAGAAGTGGAGATTAATGGCGCTTGCTCCCAAATAAGGAGATTTAAAGGAATTCTTTATAGTTGGTAATGGAATTACCGTTGTGGTGTATCTTCAGTGATTGTTCTGAGTTCCAGGACAAATACCCGGTTTCAAAGAACAGAGGTCCTCCTATCTCACAAACTTGTAGGACGCCGGTTATTTGAGTCGCCGCCGAGCTTGTAGAATACGAGTACTAGCGGTGATACAGAGGTTGCAATTCTGTGCACACATGCCTGGGAGTAAATCCTATTGCAATCAATGGGATCTCTGAAGGTGTATGCAGACTAGATCGAGCTGTAAATACGTTTTTGACAGAATGAGCAGGTGCGTCTACTAATTCACCTGCCCTACTGTTTAGGAGTCGAAAGAGATGCAGATCTATCTTGGTTGGGACTGGGGTTTAAATATTTAAATAACTGGTTAAAACAGGAAGAAATATATAACTATTAGACTGCAGTTATACCAGAACATCTATTGGCCCAGGTTCCAAACAATGGCATCTGTGGACAGAGCCGGATTATCCATTGGGCACAATAGACGCAGTGCCTAGGACCCACGAAGCTCCCATGGGCCTACTAAAAAGGTTTTGGGGTCTTCTTGCATGATTGTTTCCCTCACTTAGAAGCCACTGTGTGTTTATCTTTTCCCCACCTATATAAACCATGTGTGTTTGTGCATGTGTGAGATAAAGATCCCACCCCCCACTTGGAAGCCTTCATTTGTGTTCTGTTTGAAACTGTGAGAGAGGAAGAGATCCCCACATGCACACTTGAAACCTGTTTGTGTGTTTTTCTTCTCTTGTTTTTGCATGAGTGTGTGAGAGAGATTTTTAACTTTTTAAGAATGATTTTCCAAGCAGTACAATAAGGTACCAACAAGTATAAGCTAAAACTGTAAGAGTACAAGCTTGTAAGAAAAACTCTCCCTTTTCCATCCCACAATACACTTCCTTGTGAAGAAATAATGGATAATCCAACCCTGCAGATGACCATTCTGGCACATTAGATGTATTCTAGGACATATTAGGGGACCTATATATTGTACACAATGCAAATATTTATCTATGGATCTATCTTGGGGGGCTTACAATTATGAGAATGTCTAGAGCTTACAAAGACTTTAATCTGGCCCTGTCTGTGCAGTTATGTAGGTACAACAAAACAAAACACAGAGAGAGTGAGAGTCTTAGCATTAATTTGCAATGTTAGTTGTGTTGAAGCTTCATCTACTGTGTTATTTTTATAAAGATATAAGATGATTTTTTTTCAAGTGAACAATACAATATTGGTATCTTACACACATCTCCACAAACACATAAAAAGCCATCTCCCAAATGTATCTTTTCTCAGATGATATTACTGGACACACAAACATGCACACACAGGATCTCTGTCCTCTAAAGAAATGGAGCAGAAGGAAATTAACACCACATGTAGTCTGTTCTCCAAAGTCCAACAGACGTTTGTGTTGCCTTTTTGCATTTGCTTGTAGGATTTCACATTTGCTTGCTTACACTTAAATCAGTCTAAAGAGGTGTGTGACACAAACCTACACTGGTAAATTGAAGGTATGGACTTTTTCATCTCCTATAGTATAGTAATATCTACAGTAATAACTCCTTGCTCAAGAAGAGTGGACATGTGTTCAAGCCAGGATGTTAACCATTGCTTTTCCTTCTCCCTGCTTGCAGTAGCTTTTAAGATGATTGACTGGCTGGAGAATTGAATTTTTAGCTAGAGGTGGGTCTGGCCCAAATGGTCTGTCTTAACTATTGCCAGCTCTTCTCCCGATTGCTGCAGTTTCAAGGATGATAACTATTTGGCATTAATCAGCCTGAGCATGTAGTTGTCATGAACACCTAACTGAGAAAATCCAAAGCCTTTGTGGTTTGAATTTTAGGACATGACTATAGTTTATAAAACTGAACTTGATAACTAAAGTTGAGGCTAATTTTGGGAGACAACTAACAAACATTCTTGTCTGTTTCTAGGAAAAACATGAGTGGAGGCTTAGCACCCAGCAAAAGCACTGTTTATGTGTCCAATTTACCCTTTTCACTGACAAACAATGACCTATATAGGGTAAGAAAGTACATTTTTAAATTAAATATCACTGTTAAGTTTTATCTAGTTTTTTATGTACATAATCATTAAATATTGCAATGTTTTGTTTGTTTGTTTGATTTCTGTACCACCCTTCCAAAAGTGGCTCAGGGTGGTTCACATTAAAATAAAAACAACTAAAATAATTAACAGTTAAAATCAAACTAAAAACAATATAAAACCATTTACAATTAAAACATTTAAAACAGTTTTTAAAAACACTGGAAGGCCAGGCCAAACATAAAGGTTTTAAAGGCTCTTCTGAGGGCCAATAATGAACTCAGATTACAAATTTCTGCCAGGAGGGCATTCCACAGCCCAGGAGCAGTTACAGAGAAGGCCCACCTCTGAGTCGCCACCAGATGTATTGGTGGTAACTGAAGACAGACTCCCTCAGATGACCTTAATGTGTGGTGGGAATCATGCAGAAGAAGGCGCTCTCTAAGATAACTCGGACCTAAGCTGTTCAGGGCTTTAAAGTTAATAACAAGCACTTTGTATGTTGCTCGGAAACATATTGGCAGCTAGTGTAATTGTTTCAGAACAGGCATAATATGGTATCTCCAGGTTGCCCCAGAGACCAGTCTGGCTGCCGCATTTTCAACTAACTGAAGTTTCCGAACTACATACAAAGGCAGCCCCATATAGAGTGCATTGCCAGGAGGTTAGCAGCTGATGCACCACTGTTTTGAGGTTATCCTCTTCAAGGAATGGGTTCAGCTGTCTAATCAGCTGAAGCTGATAGAAAGCACTCCTGGCCATGGCCTCCACCTGAGATAACAGGGTGAGGCCTGGGTCCAGGAGTTCTCCCAAGCTGTGTACCTGCTCCTTCTGGGGGAGTGCAACCCTATCCAGCATAGGAGGATCTAATTCATCCCTCAGATTCTGAGCCCCTATAATGAGTACCTCTGTCTTGCCTGTATTCAGTTTCAATTTGTTATCTCTCATCCAGCCCATTACTGCCTGTAGGCAAGCATTTAGGGAATGAATGTCATTTCCTGATGATGATGAAAAGGAGAAGTAGATTTGGGTGTCATCAGCATACTCATATCACCCAGCACCATATCTTCTGATGACCTATCTTCTGATGACCTCATAGAGGTTTCATGTAGATATTAAAAAGCATTGGAGACAGTATGGAGCCTTGTTGGACTCCATACTGGAGCTCTTGTTTTTAAGAACAGTTTCCAAGTGACAACATCTGGAATCTACCTGAGAGATCCAGCAGGACTGTTCTTATGGGCTAGGAGCGGAACCACTGCAAAGCAGTGCTCCCTATCCCCAACACCCCCAGGCGATCCAGAAGAATACCATGGTATCGAACGCCGCCGAGAGATCCAGAAGAACCAGCAGAGTCACACTCCCTCTGTTGATTCCCTGGTAAAGGTCATCCATCAGGCCGGCCAAGGCTGTCTCAACCCCATAGCCAGCTCTAAAGCCACTTTGAAATGGATCTAGATAATGTTGTGCCGTGTTCCCTCTGAGGCATGCACATGTGTGCACACTCACAAGTTTTTTTTATGTCCGCTGAGTTAATTTTAGATCCCACTCAGGTTGAATCACTCCGAATGCATATATATGTGCACACACTGCCTTGATACTGCCAACCAGAACAAATCCTGTTTTGCGCACAGATGAAAAAGATTAGAGAGAACAATGGTTGCATCACATATTTCGACACTTGAAAAGCACCCTTTTCCATTTTTGTTATTGTACCCAACCAAGAGTTGATTTTTTATGTTTTTTATTTCAGATTTTTTCCAAGTATGGCAAAGTGGTTAAGTAAGTAAATATATAATCTTATTGCATATTTTTAATGTAGTATGTAATGGTTAAAATACTGTATCTGGGATAGCAAGGATACACGTTTGCATAGTGAATTGTCTGCTGCAGTACACGGCAGAATCATGTGTTCTTTTCTGCTGTTACAGAGATGGGTCTGTCCTTTAAAACCGTTTGTAGCTGGTGAAGAAAATGCCATTCCATCCCATGGTAGGGTAGATCATAGAAAGTCTTAGCTAAACTATCAAAGTAGCTGCTTGTGACCCGTATTTGTACACTAGAATTATTTGTGTTAGCCATATTTGATCCGTTCTGTTGGTAATATTTTATTACCATGTTGGTGGCATTGAGACAATAGCATGTGGGCAAGTAATGGTTGTATGCTTTATATTTCATGCTGGCTGTCTTGTAGTGTAACTTCCTGGAATCACTTCATTAGAACTAATTCTTATTTACTAATACTCACTCTTTGAAGCCTTATCTCTGTTTCCACCGGAGCATTTTGCTCTTTTTTGGCAGTAGATCTCTGCAACATACTGTTCAGCCAGTGCCCAGGTAGTGTGTGTCTTTCATATTCAAATATAAGTTACACAGGTGATGCTCCAGCCAACCTGTTCTGGAGAAGGCAGAGTGAATATTACCTATACATGGCTCATCTACATTAGGACTTCACATTTACACAAACAACAGGTTGATGTGTAATACAACTTTTCACACAATTCCAGTTATACTTTTAGTAGAAAATGTTCAGAATTGGTAAATAATTCAAATTCTTTCAAAAAGCAAAGATTCAAGCATTTCTCAGTTAAGATACTGAACCTTAATCCCTAGAATAACTACTTAAAAGAATCTTCGGTTACCATGGTTGGGAGACTTCTGTTCAATCTCAGAGAGATGGTGCCTGTCAAAGCTTACAGTCCTGGGCTAGATACACCAATGGCCTGGTTTGGTATAAGACAGATGCTTATAATATTTTTAAGATTATCCTTTCCTCTGCAGCTGCCTTTGCCTCCCAAAAGCTATGTTCTTGACAGCTGGGGGGCCCTCAGAGAGAAGGGGTAATAAAAAATTGACACTCTCCATTGCAACAGAAAGATCTGGCACATTAGCAAAAGGTTATTCTGGATGATAGATGACCACTGCAAATAGAGAAATTCAGCTGAAGACTCAATCTCTTCCTTCAAGATAAATTTACCAGTATTCAGTTGCAGCTATAATACGCATAGATCTCTAGGCAACTTCAAAACTGATAGGAAATGCCAGACAAACCATAGGAAGTATTTAATTTTTTAAAAAATCTTATATAAACTGAGGGAATATTTTACATGATAAACTCTATATTTGAAATGTTTACTCCTCCTTTTCTCCTAATTTCTAAGTGAAGAATCCTGTATTTATTTATTTAGTAGTACATTTATATACCGCCCCATACAAAAACATCCCTGGGCGGTTCACAATATAAAACAAGGTATACTCTTAAATACCTTGGACCCAAGCTGTTTAGGGTTTTATAGGTAATAACCAGCACTTTGTATTTGGCCTGGAAACTCATTCGCAGCCAGTGTAGTTCTTTTAAAGTGGATGTAATATGATCTCTGCAGGCAGCTTTGGAGACCAACCTGGCTGCTGCATTCTGCACCAACTGCAGTTTTCGAACTACATACAAAGGCAGCCCAACGTAGAGCACATTGCAGTAGTCACGCCTGGATGTTACCGGCATATGCACCACTGTTCTAAGGTCATTTATCTCCAGAAATAGATGTAGCTGGTGAATCAGCCGAAGCTGATAGAAAGCACTCCTGGCTACTGCCTCAACCTGAGAAATCAGGAAGAGGTTTGGGTCCAGAAGTACTCCCAGAGTACATTCCTGCTCTTTCCAGAGGTGTACAACGCTGTCCAGAACAGGCAGATCTAAACCACTTCCTAAGTCTCAACCTCCCACAATGAGTACCTCTGTCTTGCTTGGATTCAGCCTCAATTTGTTGTCCCTCATCCAGCCCATTACTGCCTCTAGGCAGGCATTTAGCAAAGTTAGTCCATTTCCTGATGAAGTTGACATGGAGAAATTGATTTGGGTGTCATCAGCATAGTGATAACACCTTGCACCAAATTCCCTGATGACCTTTCCCAATGTTTTCATGTAGATGTTAAAAAAGCATTGGAGACAGTATGGAGCTTTGTGGGACTCCATACCGGAGCTCTTATTTTTAAGAGCAGCAGTCTCCAATCGACAACATCTAGAAACTACCCAAGAGGGTAAGAGTGGAATCACTTCAAAGCCATGCCTCCCACTCCCAACCCCTTTAGGCACCCCAGAACGATACCATGGTCGATAGTATCTAAAGCCTCCAAGCGATCCATAATGATCAACTGAATAACATTCCCTGTCAATTCCTAATTGGAGATCATCCCCAGGGATGGGGAACCTTGGCACTCCAGCTGTTTTTGGACTACAACTCCCATAATCCCCAGCCACAGAGGCCAATAGCTAGGGATTATGGGAATTGTAGGCCAACATCTGCAGGAGTGCCAAGGTTCCCCATCCCTGATCCAGGCCAACCATGGCTGTCTCAACCCCATAGTCCATCCGAAAGCCAGTTTGAAATGGGTCCAGATAATCCACTTCCTCCAATACAGGCTGGAGCTGAGATGCCATCACTCCCTCGATCACCTTGCCCAACCATGGGACATTGGAGACAGGCCTATAATTGCCCAATTCTGAGTGATCCAGTGCAGAATCATTGCATCAAGAGTGTAAGCACACTTTTAGCTCTCTCTTCTTTATGTGAAGGAATGGAACCTTTGGGTCCAACTTATAATCCTTATCTGACTGGAGAGACTTCTGCAATCTGTTTTGATTCAACTGTTTTGTAGGCAGATGCAAATGTCATTTCTTAATTATTGCAGTTCAAGCTCAGGGTTGCAAGTTTATAACTTGCTTTTTAACACATGGCTTTCATACCTCACACTCACATAATGATTAGTCCTTATGCTTTTTCCCATCACTACTTCATGCTGTGCTTATTTTGAGGGCTTCCCTTTGGCTGGATTGTGTAATGAATGAACCAAATACATAATACTTCATTTTCCTATGTCTTAAAAAAATATTAACTGTTAATCTTGCCTTTATTTATTATAGAGTATGAATTGTACCTTTCCTTTTGTCAGTAGAGTTGGTATTCTAATAATTGTTATAGAGTAAAAGGCATTTACTAATGCTTAAAAGTACCAGTTTGTCATGAATAATATGTAAGAAAATGTTTTTCATTCATATTAGTAACTTACTTCTCTTTCAGAGTTACGATTATGAAGGACAGAGATACACGAAGGAGTAAAGGGGTTGCATTTATTTTGTTTTTGGATAAAGAATCTGCACAGAACTGTTCTCGGACACTTAACAATAAACAAGTAAGTGGCTTGTAGTGTTCTGAATAAACGTTGGGGACATTCAGAAAATTAAGACTGTGTTTTTCTCCTTTAGTTATTTGGAAGAGTAATAAAGGCAAGTATTGCTATTGACAATGGAAGAGCTGCAGAATTCATCCGCAGGCGAAACTACTATGACAAATCAAAATGTTATGAATGTGGGGTGAGTAACCTTACATTGATTTAGGTACAAAAGAAAAATAAGCAGGAGGAGAAATGTGTTAGAATTTTGTAATTTTGCAAGCACTAATGCAAAACTTGCAGTAGACTACCACAATGAATTGGAGGTTAAGGTTAGCAGTTGGAAGATAGCAATTACTCCTGCTAACTGAGCAAAGTTCTCATCTTTTAAACCTTTCAAAGTGGTGATTCTCTTATATTTATCAGGGAGAGAACAACCAGCCCTAACCAACCCCAGCACAGCACCCTTTCAGTGGCTGTTGCTGGTATCTGCCTTAGGTTTCTTCTTAGATTGTGAGCCTTTTGGGGACAGGGGACCATCTTATTTATGTATTTTTCCATGTAAGCCACTTTGAGAACTTTGGTTGAAGATTACATATTAGTAATAGCTGTATGTTATATGATAGATTTGGAAGAAAGAGGCTGTAGCCCATTTCATATAAATCTAATGGGCCATATAGCAGTGCTCAAAGGAGGTTGTGCAAATGGAATATTTTCTGTGAATATGCAGTCACTTTTCACATCCAATTCTCTTCCACTAGGTCTGAAACAGCCTTTCCATGAGTGGAATATGTTTTCCATTACTGGAAGTGAGTTTTTGTCCAAATCGGTGACTGAGATTCAGACTAAAGCTGAGCTGACATACCAGGGTTTTCTGTTGCATGAAGCAAGCTGAGATTCCCCCATCTGAAAACTATGCTCCTGAGAGTCCTCACAGCCCTCAGGCATATTGTTTGGGAGGCACAGGTAGCTGCAGAGGGAAGATAGGACTGCTGAAAACCATTGCCCAAACTCCAGACTTTGCAGCTAAAATCAATCGTGCTTGTTATACTGCCAGAATTCCAATTTTAGTCTCTTAAGAAATTCACAAATCTGTATCAGGCACCTGGCTTCATTGTGCTTCATAACAGTTCTTATGCCAAGGTTTGTTTGTATTGGTTGTGCATGGTTATATCCCACCTTTCTAATTCCAAAGAAAGCTCAAAGTGCCTTACATATTTAAAAGCATAATTCAAACTGAAAACAACTCTGAGCAATATAAAATCAATCAGTACAAACAAAAGCAGCCACAAGAGTAAAAGCTAGATAGCAAAAATGATCCTTAAGAAACTATCCATACTTCCAGCTGAACTCTCAGAATCGTTACTCAGCAAACCATTAAACAGCAACAGGCAAAATACCTGTCTAAACAAGCAAGTCTCCACCAAACAACAGAGCAAGATACACCTCCCAAGGCAGGACACTTCATAGTTTGGACATCACGAGTGAGAAGGCCTGATCCCTTGTTCTCTCCAGTCTTATCAGAGTCTCCTCAGCCAATCATAAAGGATCTTGTTGTGGCTGGGACATGTCACCACAGCCACATCTGTCCTCTCCAGAGTAGGGCATAATTGGTGCACTAACTGACACCTCAGAAGGATTCCTTGAGATTGTGGTCTGATGATCAAAACACACTGCCATGTTCAGGGCCACCACCAAGCAGCACACCTGATCCACTGAGAATGTTACTCCATCTAGAACAGGCTGAACTACAGTCACTGGATCAGCTGTCCTTCCTACCAGGAGCACCTCTGTTTTGCCTGAATCAAACTTCAGTACCACTTCAAGACTGAGAGGGAGAGAGCTGCATGCCATCAGCATATCCATGGCAACGAACTCTGAACAACTTCTGTCAGCAGTTTCATGTAGATGTTAAATAGCATGTGGCACAGAATAGAATCCCTTTGGGCCATCACAAATCTAATGCCAGGGCTATCGAGCAGTAGTTGTTCAACCCCACCTTCTGGAACTTACCTGTCAGGTAGGACTTGGGATGATTGTGTTAGAGTGCTCCCAGACAGGTGGTCCAGAAGGATACTGTGGTTAATAGTATCAAAAGCTGCTGAGAGAACCTGCAGAAGCAACAGGGACATTACCAGTGTATATCTACCATCAAGACTTGAGTCCTAAAACTATGCCAGGTTGAAATGACTGAAGATAATCAATTTCATTTTAAAAAACAAACAAACCTGGGCTTGAAACCACTCCATACTCTCAAACAACTCGCCCACAAATGGAAGACTAGATACTTCACATGTGCTACATGTTCACATGTGCTTTTCAGTCCAGGCTTCTTTTTTTGTACTTTGAGTTCCACAAATGCTTTATTGTCCCTTCCAAAGAATTTATGTAGAAACTCACTTTTTATGATATGAATTGGGGGGGCAACCTTAACCTGTACTTCATCTATGAATGTAGTATTAGTTGAATTGGCTCAATATTTTTATTTGAATATTGAGTCTCCAAGCTAGTGTACTTTTCTTTGATTCTGTTCAATATTTATTTGGCAAATTTCTATACCACCCCAAAATCATGTCTCTGGGCGGTTTAAGTAATATTTACTTCTCTTCTTAAGGAAACGGGGCACTTAAGTTATGCATGCCCTAAAAACATGCTAGGAGAACGTGAGCCACCAAAAAAGAAGGAAAAGAAGAGAAGGAAGAAAGTAGTTGAGCCAGAAGAAGAAATGTAAGTGCATTGATAAGCATGGAGCCTTTTTTTCTTTATTTTTTTAGGAGGCAGCTTAAGAATAAGATATATGTAAGGCTTTCCTTCCATTCTTTCTTTCTCCTTTATGGTGCACAGTGAGGAAGTGGAAGAAAGTGAAGATGAAGGAGAAGACCCTGCGCTCGATAGCCTCAGTCAAGCTATAGCGTTCCAGGTACTAAAACTGTACATTTTAATTGTACATAACTTTTGGCATTCTTTTTTCTTGAAGAAAAGATTCCCAGCTAGGTGCTGGGAATCAGAATTTGCAACAAATAATTCTTTTGCTTTTCTCTGTTAAGCAAAATCATTATTGCTATTTTCTGTTCCAATATTTTGTTCTTATCAGTGAGGGAGTTCTGTATACAGCCAGCACCCATCTGGATGTACTTCCCAAATCACAGCACAATGCTTGTCTAGTCACCATTGAACTGGCTAGATGTAACTGTTTATGTAGCTAGGGATGTGTGTCCCCATCTAGGACTGCCAGTTATTACATTCAACATATTGCCTGTTTCTAAGCTCCATTGATGTCTATGACTTTTCAAAAGTAATGAGAACTATAGCGCAGTCTGGTTTTGTATATGTGTTCGTGTGTTTTGGAATATATCTCCCCTGCCTATGTTGTGGGAGAAATCCCTGCAGTCAGATTTTAATGTTAGCTCTCAACAATCAACAGCCGGGAAGCGATCCTTACTCTTATTAAATGATGTGACTTTAAACTATTTGGTTGAATCCAGAGATTCCATTGTGCAAGTGTGGGAAGGAAGAATTACAAGTCCCGTCCTCCCACCCCCAGCTATATCTGCAGTTTATGAAAACAGCTCTAAAGGGCTGGGGAAACTATCTAGAGAACTTCTTTGAGAGGTTGGGGATGGGGGCAGCATATCAGTAACACATTTACATGAGTGTGATTGCTTTCCACTTTTAAATGGTAGATCTCTGGATCCAATTCACCCTTTTCAGGAAAGACTACTGGGAGCAGTGGCTCAATCTTTTTATATATATATATATATATATATATATATATATATATATATATATATATATATATACACACACACACACACACACACACACACACACACACACACACACACACAGAAGTAACTTTCAGATAAGAGTGGTTAGGATTGCAGCCTAAGTGATGCTCCATTTACTTGACATTTCTGACCTCCCTATTGCCTCTCTTTGCTATTTAATGTGGAAGTTGGTTCAGATAGCAAGTCAAAATATGTGTGCCCACACAGTTTCAAGCTTATGGAGATGCTGAGGTGATTCTGTCTGAATATCTATATGTCAACCAAACTAGGAGCCAAAATGAGGCTTTTACATAGAAACTAGCATAAAGAATACAGGGAATCTTGTACTATTAGTGGGCAAGAGCGCAGAGCATCTGTGCTTCTAGTTGGGCCCAGCCATCCCCCGCTGCCGCTGTCTCACCCCGGGGGGGCTAGGGCCAGGCCATCCTGCCTCCGCCTCGTCATCATCCTTGGGGCGGTGAGGCTTCACCCGCCGCCCATCCTCTCTCCCTCCTCCTCAGGTCGGTGCCTCTGCCTCACCCACTGCCCGTCATCCTCCCGCCGCCCATCATCCTCTCGCCCGCCACCCCAACTGCCTCCTGGTGTGCGCTCCTTCTTCCTGCTCTTGCACATGTTGCACCCTTTGGGCTCGACACTGGTCGCGGCTGCAGAGGAGGCGGAGCTTGCCACATCCCCACGCATCCCCTCTACAGGAATTAATTATAACAAGCCGACCCCTGCACAGAGCATCTGTGCACTCTTTGGGGCCAGCTACCTCTCTCCTCACCGCCCCAGTCTCTGGCCGGGCCGAGTGCCGTTCGAAAGGCACACTCAGGAGAATTAAATATATAGATTATTATATAGATAGGTAGATTCTGTTGCTGTTTGTTTTAGTTCTTTACGGTACTATTCACAGGGATTCATCTTGCACTGAAAACGGTATACTTTGACGTCAGAAGCAATTTTTCAATTTGATTCTTATTTTTGCATTTTTGATTTGAGCCAGTCCAGCAAAACTAAAATATCTCATTACTTATACATTTAATGGAGGTTGGAAGATGGACACCCTGATAGCAGGTGAATCTATTTAGTTCAAGGGGCTAGAGTGAGGTAAGGAAACTAAGGAGCCGCTTCAGTACTAATTTTTAGTAACTATAGTCCTTTCCTTCAACACTTTTTTATCTTTCAAAAGAGAGGATTAGCACAGAAAGGTGGGACTGGTGTGTTACTTGCTAGACATGCACATGTGGCCCAAATTGTCCCAGTGTAACCCCAAACAGATCAATGGCCTATCAATATATTTATGCCACAGGGCATGTATTACAGTTCTCCCTGCTTTCAGTCAGATTGTGTTATGCAACTATCTTGCAGCAAGCCAAAATTGAAGAAGAGCAGCAAAGATCAACACAGACTGCAGGAGGACCATCAACATCTGACTCGAGACGTCCCCGGATCAAAAAGAGTGCATATTTCAGTGATGAGGAAGAACTCAGTGATTAAATTATGTTTTATGTAAACTTGTAAAATGTAGACTTGTGTTCTATAAGCTTTGTTTTGCTGTTTAGACTTCTCTACTGTTGTATATAAAAATAATGGTAATTTGAGAACACCAAATATTTCTAATATGCCAGATGATTTTGTTTATCATCAAAAGTTCACTGTATTCATGATTATCATCTTGCTTTAAAATCAATTGCAGTGTTCTCATTTGATCCTCAAACATATTGATTAAAATGCTTTTTATTATAATTTACAGTCTTTTGTAAAGAGATTTTTAGAGCTGTAACGATTCTTACTCTTAAAAATAACATGAACGTAAGAAGCTGTCTTATACTGGCCTAGTTCAAGGTATACTAGGAAATAATGGTTGCTGCTACAAGAACAAGTGTCGGAGAACTTGGACTCACATGCTAACTTCTATGCTCTCCTACTTTCCCCATATGAGAAGAAGACATTTAAAATTTCCACTTGCAGTTTTCATTAAACTATGGTTTCCTTTTATGAATGAACTCTGGGAACTGTGGTTTATTCAAGCCACAGCTAGGTAACAGAACCTGACACTACAGTTTGATCCTAGTTTGTTTTATCTAATCAACCACAACTCCCAAGTCTGTATGGAAAGGATAGTCAGAACTTAACATTGAAGCTTTGAATCTCACAACTTGTGCACATTTTCATGCCCTTACTCCTTACTACAGCACCTAAAAGGCAATTTTTGAAGCTTAAGGAACCCTTGGCAATGAACTCTGCAGACGGTATCTCTATCCAGTTGGTTGGGATTCCCCTGTGACAAAATGGCCCTGACACCTCACCTCCCCCATGTGTTACATAGCAAAATGAGATTATAGCAGCTCTTCATCTAGCTACTCTATTTTGCTTTGTTGTCAGGGACCATAGGGAAGGTTCTTTAGTCTTCTATATTGTCTGCCCTTTCCTCCATCACCACCTTTCAGTCTTTATACTATATCTCTGAGTCTGTAGCCTTTATCTGAGAAGTTGACAGTAAATTCCTCCTATTATGTAGCCTCTGTTGCTCATGGCTACAGCAGGCAAAAGTGGGGAGGAAGTCCCGCCCCCCCCCCGTCAGTCACCTCACACCAGTCATCACAGTTACTGCACCATTCATCTAAAGTGGGTGGTGCTGTAAGTGTGATTGTGGTGAATCCATAAGCTGTAACCTGGTTGGATCCAGGTTGCAGCTCACAGATTCGCCATGACCATGTTTATGGTGCTGTCCCCTTCAGATGAACATTGCTGTAACTGTGATCGTTGGTGGGAGGAAGTGACTGACAGCCGGGAGGCAGGACTTCCCACTTTTACCCACTGTAACTGTGAGTACTCAAGGTGGTCATAATGTCTGAAGAAGGCTTTTGGGACATGATGCGCATGAACAAGATAGACCAATTGCTTTAAGAACCAAAAAGCTTTATTGAATAACTACTTAAAAATATTAGCTGATATAAAGGTGATGCAATATGCATGATGGATCTGTGACAATACTCTCTTGACCTTTATTGCGTAAAATTAAAACAAGTAAAACTGCAACAGAGAACAAATGCTTTAACGTCAACATGTCGGTCTCAGTGGTGGATGTTCCACTGTTTTAAATCTGCATTCTTATATATGAAACTCTTCCCCAATCAGTTCAAACACCTAGTTAACACATAGTGGGGGAGGGATCAAAAGCCAGCAACACACAGCTTTGCCTACTTAACACTAACAGAGAACAACACTAAGGGGAGGAGGGTAAGAAAGCAAACTTGGCTTTAAGTTTAAAATAAGCATAAGCTGTTAGTTAATTTCCTCCCAGCAATCTGAATACTGGAGTTACTGCAGTACTACAGTTCTTGTTTCTTAGTTCTGACTTAAGCAGTGATACTTATTCCACCAATTACTATTGTTATACTTTGTAACTTTTCTTTAATAATTCCCTAATCTTCATAAACCCCAACTTTTTGGGATGGGGCTATAGCTCAGTGGTAGAGCATATACCACTTTACATGATGAGGTTCTAGGTTCAGCCCCTGGCATCTATAGGTAGGGCTGCAAAAGACTCCTGCCTGAAACCTTGGAGAAGCTGCTGCCAGTCTGTAGAACAGGGATTCCCCCACCCCCACCCCATTTTTTTTAAAGCAAGTACAACCCTTCTGTTGCAAACTTTCAGCTCAGGTAGGTGTGAGTGAGTGAATTCACTTGCACATTTAAATAGAAGACGGGCTACTACAGTCACTGGTTTACAGCCAGATTAAGTTACTTATGAGTAAAGTAAAAGTAAAGTGCCATCAAGTCAGTGTCAACTCCTGGCGGCCACAGAGCCATGTGCTTTTCTTTGGTAGAATCTAGGAGGGATTTACCATTGCCATCTCCCGTGCAGTATGAGATGGTGCGTTTCAGCATCTTCCTCTATCACTGCTGCCTAATATAGGTGTTTCTGGAAACATACCAGCAGGGATTTGAACCAGCAACCTCTTGCTTCCTAGGCCAGTTACTTCCCTGCTGTGCCATTAGGTGGCTTTACTCATGAGTACTCCAACTGAAATTAATAGTAAATTTGTCCCATTAATTTTGATGATTGCTTATGAATAACATAATCTGGATGTAGCCAGCCAGTCAGGAGCAGAGATCTCCTCTTCTGCACTGGATACATGTCTGAGGACATGCTGGTTTCAAGCCGATGCTCCTTAAATGGAGAACAAATAGTGCAGCTTCAGTGTAGGGAGACCGAAGGGCTCCGATTACCCCTGGGAGCCCCTCAAGTATCCCTAGGGTTACTAATAATTCATGTTGGGAACCCCTGGTGTAGACAGTACTGAACTATATGGACCAATCTAGCAGATTCAGTAAGGCAACTTGCTCTTTTTTCTACTCCATTTCCCAACTGAACTCTGACTTAACTAGCAACCTCCCGCACCCCCAACAAAGATTGTTGGGGTTCAACAGGAGTTTCTCTGCCTATGTGCAGGGACCCCTTCTCTGTAAACCAACAATATATTTTATTTCCAAAACCACCTTAACAATTTAGTGGACTACAACACTTAAAAAAACAACAGCTATGTACATTTAACTGGATGACGGTCCATTTTGTCACACACCCCTTCCCTTGCAGCCAGCCATGCTATTGCCGAGGGTCCCTCAAATCCTTGAAAATAGCTTTCCAGGGGGCTGCAGCAAGGAATAGAGATAGAGAAAATGGCTTGCATCCGCACTCTTGTCCTAGCACTGCTCTGCATACTAAAACAAATATGTAATATCACTAAAGGTAGCCTCAGTACCAGAGGATCGGAAAGTAGCCAATGCAACACTGCTGGCTGACATCCATACTAACACAGGACTGCAACATACCTGTGTGTATAACAGGGAAAAGGCGATCTGCCAATATATACCTGAGATTACAGAACCTTCTGAGACATATTTTCAAGGGCTATGGAGAGCTGCAGAAGGAAGAGGGGACTGTTGAAAATCACGCCTTGCATGTGCAAAGTTTTAGTCTGGGGATAAGCTACTGATTTTTTAAAGGTTCCACAGTCATGTGGGAAATTGCAGGCCAATTATCTTACCATCTGTTCTGGGTGAATTCATAGAAAGTGTTATTGAAGATAAAATTGTCAAATATGTAAAGAGCAAGGCAGAGAGTAGGACTAAATATACAGTTCTCACAATGGAGGGAATTTAGAAGTTGAGTTCCTAAGGATTATTCATTCATTCATTCATTCATTCATTCCATTTATAAACTGTCCCATCCAGAGGCTCTGGGCGGTGTACAGGATCTGTTTTGAGGTTAGTGTTTAGCTTAATAAATGATCTGGAGTTAAAAGTGAGGTGGCTAAATTTGCAAACAATACCAAATTATTCAGGATATTGAAAACTCAAGCAGTCTGCAAAGCAATCCAAAAGAATTCCCTCAGGCTGTATGGGCAGCAAAGGGGCAAATGTAAATAAATGTAATGTGAGGCACACTGGGGGGGAAATCAGTTCACTGGTGGGGGTCTGAACTGGCAGTGACTGAAGGAAGAGATCTTGAGATCATGGTGGATAACAGAACATCAATCCAGTGTGTGGCCATTGTGGAAAAGGCAAATTCCATGTTTGGGTTTCTTAGGAAAAGAATTAAAAATAAAACTCTCTATATTGTAATGCTCTTATACAAAGCTATGGTGTGGTACTATTCTGGTCACCCTACCTACATTGTGCAGCTAGAAAAGGGCAATTAAAATCAGTAATGGAGCACTATCTCTGTAAGGCAGGGCTGCTCAACTTTGGCCCTTCTGCAGATGTTGGCCTACAACTCCCATAATCCCTGGCTATTGGCTACTCTGTCTGGGGATTATGGGAGTCATAGTCCAAAATCAGCTGGCAGGGCTAAATTGAGCAGGCCTCAATAAGGAAAGGTGAAAGTGGGGCTCTTTAGTTTTAGGGGGAAATCAGCTAATGGCATAATAGACATTTATAAAATACACATGGTGTGGAGAACGTTAGCATGTTTTTCTTCCTCCTAATACTAGAAACTTGGGAGTCAGCCAATTAAATTGGTTAACAGGAGAGTCAGAACAGACAGGAGGATATACTTCATATAGCACATAGTTAATGAATGGAATTTACTGCTGCAGAATGTGATCATGGCCACTAGTTTAGATGGCTTTAAAAGTATTAGACAAATTCACGGAGGACAAGCCTATCACTGGTTTACAGTCATAATGGCTATGCAGAATTGACATGTTTCAGAGGCAGGTTACCTCTTAATACTAGTTCCTGGGGGACAACTGCAGGGATTTGCCTTCAAGATCTGAATGCAGGTTTCCCAGAGGCAGGTTTCCCAGAGGCTTGATGAGCAATCTGCATTTTCTAACAAATGGGGTGTACAATTTGGAGGAGGCGTGGCCAAGCAACCTGGGAGGTATGACATACAGTTCTGATTACAAACATCACAAATGGAAAGTAAATGAAGTGCATACAGAACATGTTATTCCAGACTCCCAAAGCAGATGAGCCAAACTCATACCTCCAACGTGTTGCAGATGAAAACAGGAATACACTCACAACAACTAATTTTCATACAGCCCAAGTCTCCCAGCCACGATTACACATTCTTAATGGGAGTGTCAGGTTTGTATGCAGAAGGTCCCAGGTTCTATTCTCCATCAAGTCTAGGCAGGACTGGGAGCCACTGCCAGTCAGTGTAAACAGTACTGAGCTAGATGGACCAAGGGTCTAACTCAGTGTTGGGATGCCATGTTACCTGGTAGCTTGGGTGGCCCTGTGGAGGCTGGAGAAGGGCGTGGCATCCCTCCTCTGAGGTGTTTGTTCCCTTTAGGGGGCAGCGGGGATGAGAAGGGCCCAGGCTGGTCAGATCCCAGTGGGGTTGAGAGAACAAGGCAGGGAGAGCTGCAGGAAACAGCTCTAGGCAAACGGCTAGGTTGGGTGTGACAGAAAACAGGAAGCAAGGTCCAGAAGGGGCTGGGGCTGGAAGTAGGCTTTAAGCCCTGTCAGCTCTGCATTGGGGTATTTAACGACAAGGTAGCTGATGATGAGGGGCTGCTTCTGAGTATAGGAGCCAGGAGTACTCCAGGAGAGGGAACTGGCTGAATGCAGCAAGCTAGGGGTGTGCAAGGCTCCGAGCCGGTCCGGCGGTTCAGCATGGAGGGGGGTTGTAGCTTTAAGGGCAGGGGGTGGTACTTCCCCCCCCCGCCGCTCTTCCCCCTCCGGCGCTGTGGTTTTAGACAAAGATTCTGGGGCGGCAGCGTTCCTCCCTGCCACCCCTGGCCCCGTCGTTAGCCTGCAAGTGCCAAAGTAAAGATCACGCATGCGCCCGTTCTGCCGCGCGTGTGCACCCGACGCTGCCGTGGCGCGCGCGCTCCACAGACGTCACACGTCAACGTGTGACGTCAGCGGAGCGCGCACGCGGTGGCAGCAGGTGCGCACACGCGGCAGAACGGGCGCATGCGTGATCTTTACTTCGGCACTTGCAGGCTAACGACGGGGCCAGGGGTGGCAGGGAGGAACGCTGCTGCCCCAGAATCTTTGTCTAAAACCACAGCGCCGGAGGGGGAAGAGCGGCGGGGGGGGGAGTACCACCCCCCGCCCTTAAAGCTACAACCCCCCTCCATGCTGAACCGCCGGACCGGCTCGGAACCGGACCGGTTCGGAGGCCTCCAGCATGGCCTCCGAACCGGTTCGGGCACATCCCTACAGCAAGCCAGGAGGAGGACTCAGGTGACAAGCTAACCTTTTTCCCTGGCTGTTCCTGAGGCTGACCTTTTGGGGGTTGCTCCAGTCATTCTGGAGTTTAAGAAGGGCTAGGAGCCCACCTCGTCCCCTGGGAGTCTGACACTCAGTATAAGGCAGCTTCCTATGTGCCCATGAAAATTAGATTTTCACCCGCTATATGCTGTGCACTACATAGTGTGTTAATGTTCTGCATCTGTTTATGTGCAAGAACACTTGAGATATGATGCAAAATCATATGCAGTCATTTTATACTGAGTTAAATCATTGGTTATCTGTCTTCACATAGACAAGAGCACCCAGCAATGGGGGAATCCCCCAATGCACCACTCTCCAGCATTGTAGAATGCCAGAGGACTTCCTCCTCCAGCTCCCGGCTCTGCCACTGATCACGGTGGATCTTGTGTGCCATGTGACCAGCAGAGCCCTCAAGGAAACTGTCGCCAAGTGCGGAGAGGCAGGTAGAACCCTGCCTCCCCACCAGCCCTCCCTGTCTTCGGGTAAGTTGGTTGTGAGAACCAACCCTGGTGTCTACACCAGGGCTGCTCAACTTCGGCCCTTCTGCAGATGTTGGCTTACAATTCCCATAATCCCTAGCTATTGGCCACTGTGCCTGGGGATTATGGGAGTTGTAGGCCAAAAACAGCTGGGGAGCCTAAGTTGAGTATGCCTGGTCTATACTGACTGACTGACCAGTGTAGGCCTGGTCTACACTGACTGTCTACAATGGTAGACAGCTCTCCAACATGGCTCTTTTCCTCAGTCCTAGCTGGAGATGTCAAGGATTGAATCTCTGCCCTGCAGCATGGATCTACAGCCCTTTTGCCCTGAACAACAAAATCTCGTATTGGTCCTACATTTCTTCCAGTACTAAATGTTTACAAATTCTGGCTGACTCTGTGGTGCATTCTTGGCAGCCATATTTTGCACATGTACTACTTTTTACTGAAACAAGTTGAAGTCAGTAAACCAGCAAGCAAAGAGGTATAGCAATTAGGTCAACAGGATGAGATAAAAGCATATATGAAAGGCTTAGTCCCTGGTGAGACTACAGAGGTCATACTAGCTTGAAGCAATTCCTGAGACATCAATGTTGGAATCTTTCTGTCTGATTAATATGTTGATTCCTCAGGAGAGTTTCAGATCAAATGTGTCTCCAAGGTTATGAGCCCATCAAAGGCAGCCTTTAGGAAGTGTGGAGTAGAGAGGAATCCTGCATTGCAGCGAACCAATCCCCAGTAGTGCATTCTTATCAGTATGCAGTTTAAGGAAATTAGAGGACATCGAAGTATAGATATCATAGCAACAGAGAGTGGGTATGTTGCAGGCAGTCACATGGTTTCCTGGCACTGTGGTCTACTTTATTACCATTCATAAGGCAGTTGATAAAAAGATTTAGTTCTCAGTTCTGCAATCTGCTCAACACTTTGGAACAATCTGACAGTATAAGGAAACTTCATAAATTCAGTGCTGTTCCTAACATGGGATAAGTATTGTGTGCAAGGAAAAACCAAGGTTCAAAGAACCATGGAACTAATTCTGCAGTCTCAACAATTATTGTTGTTGTTGTTGTTTGTTGTTGTTTACACAGTCAAGACAGGTGTTATTGACTGGTTTGTTTTATCCAGACATCGAGTCCTTCCCAAGGATCTGGGATGGCTGAATTTTATTATCAATATTGTTGCTGTTATTATTATAGATATCGTCACAGAATATAGGCTGTTCCCAGTTCCCATCTCTGCTACCTTATCATGCCTTTGTTTGTAGTCAGTCTGTGCGATCTTTTTACAACAGCTGATTAGGTGGTCCACTGTTTCATCTGCTTCCTTACAAAGGT
This sequence comes from Hemicordylus capensis, assembly GCF_027244095.1. NCBI lineage: Eukaryota > Metazoa > Chordata > Lepidosauria > Squamata > Cordylidae > Hemicordylus > Hemicordylus capensis. The sequence goes on along the minus strand of NC_069661.1, from coordinate 179,471,933 downwards.
GGCACATGCTGTTTGTTGTGGATTTTTTGACTTTTGCTCTTATTGCATTTGTTCTTAGTGCCTGTTCTTGTGCAGCCAGTATTAAACCCTCTGTTTCTTTCTTCAAGTTGCCATTCTTAAGCCATTGCCAGGTCTTGGTGAAGTTTGATTTTCCAGTTATTTTGTGCAAATATTGACCATGCAGTGGCTTATTTTTCCATTTTTCTGCTTGGTTCTTGACTTGTTCTCTCTTGTAGGCCTGCTTTGTTTCATTGGTGTTGAATAGTTTCTCAATACTGACCATTTGAAGTGCATCTTCTTCACTGTCCTTGATATATTCTTCAAGGCCTCTTTTCTCCTCCTCTTTGTTATTTTTCCTCTGTTCATTGTTAATGCAGCACACTTGTCTAGTCTAAACTCCATTGCTATATCACTACTGAATATACAGACAGTGTTTAGCAGTGCTTCAATTTCTGATTGGGACTTTCCATACAACTCCAAATCGTCCACATAGAGCAGATGGTTTATTTTACTTATCATCATCATCATCTATTTGATTTCTATATCGCCGCCCCAAAAATGGTTCAGGGCAGTTTACACAGAGAAATAATAAATAAATAAGATGGATCCCTGTCCCCAAAGGGCTCACAATCTAAAAGAAATATAAGCTAGACATCAGCAACAGTCACTGGAGATTCAACTAAGCTTTGAACTTCTGTTTTTTTAAAATAACAGCTGTCCATTCATTCATTCTTTCAATTTCTATACCACCCTTCCAAAAATTGGCTCGGGGTGGTTTACACAGAGAAATAACAAACAAATAAGATGGAACCCTGTCCCCAAGGGGCTCACAATCTAAAAAGAAACATAAGATAGACACCAGCAACAATCACTGGAGGTACTGTGCTGGGGGTGGTTATGCTTGACAAATTATTTGGAAAATTATGCTTGACAAATTATTTGGAAAATTATGCTTGACAAATTATTTGGAAAATTATGCTTGACAAATTATTTGGAAACTGAGGGACATTTCCAAAGCAATTTTCAATATGGCATTGGGTTCTTTTGTTCAAAGGGGGAACTAAAACAGTTGCACTGGGTATTAAAAGTAGCTATTTGGAACACAGTGAGAATCACCAGATAAGAGGTTCATGTGGATCTGATTAGCTTTTGTCCACAGATCCCATACATAGAATTGTAAATGGACATGGTGTAATAGCTAGACTCTAGATATCTACAGCTTGGACATTATCATAACTTTTTAAAAAGTTTTCTATTTGAACATTGAACTGAGGTGAAATACTTTGTTATTTGGAGATGCAAACCTAAGCATGGGAGTTACTCCCAGGTAAGTGTGCATAGAATTGCAGCCTTCCTCTGCTATCTTTGTGTTCTCTCTTTTCCTAGAGCACAGTAACTGCAGTTTTGTGACATAAAACCTATGTATCTGGACCAAATTCACTAAGATGATTAAGAATATACTCAGTTGCTATTATCTGATTCTGAATCATTTGTGAGGAGAGACTAATGAATCATGTAAGATGGCATTCTCTGGAGTAGCTGATGAGAAGATGCATATCGTTAGGTTGATCAGAGAGGTCAATGAACTAAATTTACTATGTCTAGACACAGGCCTTTAGACAACTCTATAATACCAGGGTTCCTGTTTCCAGTTTTTACATATTTTAAATCAGTTGTTTAGTTAATTTAAAGATAAGAGTATCAAGTTATAGATCAATGACTAAGTGGTTGTTTTACTTTTGAATCTTTAACTATCTACCCCCAGCACAGTACCTCCAGTGACTGTTGCTGGTTTCTGTCTTATGTTTCTTTTTAGATTGTGAGCCCTTTGGGGACAGGGGTCAATCTTATTTATTTATTATTTCTCTGTGTAAACTGCCCTGAGTCATTTCTGGAAGGGCAGTATAGAAATCAAATGAATGAATGAATGAATGAATAAATAAATAAATAAAAGTGGGATATAATTTTTCAGAATACATAATAAATGAGACATTTGTGGTGCAGTTCTCTTGTGCAAGTTGTTTCCTGTTTTCTTCCTATTTCATGGTCTCTCATAATGCCTTCTATGTCTTTATTGCAACTTCAGCCCTCTTCAGATGTTCAGTGTGTTGAGAATGGTCATGGGTAGGAAATAACAGAAGCATGAAGTCCAACAGCCCCCTCCCTCTGTGTGTGTGTGTGTGTGTGTGTGTGTGTGTATTTACATTTGTGTTTGGCTATTTCTTCATTTCTCTTGGTTGAATTATTCACTATTAATTTTGCCTCCCCCTTCAATGTTTACCCTACTTTCCTTAAGGAAAGTAAGCTTATGACTGAGATCATCCAGCTCTGTGTGTCTCCGTCTGTCTGCCTGTCCATAAGTGTTTGTGTACCCTGCTACCAACTTCGCAATGCCTGGACTGAATTGAACCAAATTTGGTACAGTCATAGGGACACATAGGGACACCTCAAAGGCATAGCTTGTGATTATGTCATCCATCCCAATTCAAGATGGTGGATACATGAACATTTGCGGTTGAAGTGAGCTAACTTGTGAAGATGGTAATTATCAATTAAGATTATCGTGAAATGGAAGTAAGCAGTTTAGTCCTTACCAGAACTTCTTGTTTAAGTATTGTTTTCTCTTTTGTTTTAAGTACAGCAGCCGCTCTCACTGCAGCCACCTCCTAGCAACGGCCAGCAATAGTAATGTTTCCCTCCAACATGGGTCTGTGGAATTGTAGAAAAATGGCAGCCACTAAAAAAGCATGGTTGCACCCACTGTGGTTGCTGTTTTTCACTCTGCAAGACTTGGATCTATGCAAAATCCAAGGCACTGTGCTGGAGAACACAGCAGCCACTAGGATCTTGCTAGGAAGGGAAAGCTGATGTTCTTTTTACACTTTTAAAACAATGTAAATGTTAAAAGCCCTCCACTTGGCCATGTTACAAGCCCACCCACCTCCTGTTCTGAAAATGAAATATATGCAGTTTGTTCTCATTCATTACTCTTGGCATTCATTTGATTAGAGAGTGGCCCCATTTGACATGTATTTGAATGAAAAATAGACTACACTTGGTTCTAGCTTTCATTTCCCCCCAAACAAATGTATACTCATACATTGTAGTGAGCACATCTAGGAACACATGGTCAGACTTGTCAGCACCACACTCCCACTGCCAGCCTACCCCACATTTGCTCCCTACATTGCCTGAGCAGCCCGTTTTCTCCATACACAGGTTTGCTTCCATGACCCTCTTTGATTCACTTACACTTCACCTATTCTTTGCCTCTTCACCTTTTTCAAATATCCTGTAGGGAACTTAACTGATTAGGCATACACAATTGACACACAATTCCTGACTATAGTATCTGAGATAACAATTTTTGAACAAATATTTATCACAAATTGTCAAAAAGCCTACATCAACCTTCCGTTTACATCTCCTCTTGGTTTAACTTTGCAATGAAGGAGGCTCGGCTGTCGTGCATGCGGGACAGGGCCTTCTCTGTTGCTGCCCCCAGACTCTGGAACGCTCTCCCAGTGGCTATTTGCTCCTCAGCCTCTATCACAGCTTTTAGAAACCATGTTAAATCGTGGCTTTTTACCCTGGCTTTAATATGATTGTCACTGTTGCCGCTCCTTGTACTTTGTATTGCTTTTATGCTTGTGTTTTAAATTTTTAATCAGATTTGTTTTATATTTTTAGCTTAATATTTTAATTGTGTCTTTTTTACAATCTTGTTTTTAGGTTTTGCTGTAAACCACCTTGGGATTGTTTTAATGAAAGGCAGTATATAAATTTAACAATCAATCAATCAATCAATCAATCAATAAGCAAGCAACGATTGCTATCAACTGAGAAAAGTCATATTTCTTATCTTCTGTCCTTTCTTGAACATTTTAATTTGCTTAAATATGTACACTCAGGTGTTTTTTTTAACCTCAGCTTTTGTTTAAGCCTCATTCTGTATCTTTTTTTCACAAAGCACTCAATATTTAATCCAAACTTTCAAAGAACTAGTCCATCCCCATTTGAACTCCTGCATAATATTGGAGGTGGCTGTGGTAATATTCTTCCTAAGAAATGAGGACACAACCTGGCTGACAGGGGAGCGAGATAAATTTTTGAAAAGAGACTCTTAGCCAGGTACACCCTTAACTCCCTCTGGGTTTCTGGGATTCTCCTGAGGGAATATAAATTCATTCTCATTTTTACTTAAATGCAGAGCACCCTGACATTGTCTTTTTAGTCCCTGCACTCTGCTATAGCTTAAATTCATTTATGATATTTTAATCCAACTTTCTGCAAGGAACTCAGAGCAGAATTTATGGTGTCCCCCACCCCTGCCAATTTACTCTTACAACAGGTAGATTAGGGCACCCAATGAGCTTCATGAATGAACAGGAACCTGAACCCAGGTCTCCCTGGGTTCTCCCAGGTCTGACAATCTAAACTCCACACCATGCTGCCTCTAGGTCTCTTTCCCCAAGAAATCTCTTGGGAAGAAGTATATTTCTTCTCTGGTCTTGGCCATCAACCAATCCAGTTGAACACCTTAAACAGATTTGCAGACCTATCTTATGCATATTTACTCAGAAGTAACTCCTACTGTGTTAAGTGATGCTTACTCTTAGGGAAGTGTACATAAGATTGCAGTCTTCCTCGTTACAGAGTAGAAGCAAGAGAGAACCTGGATCCAAAAAGCTTAAAAATATGAGCCAGTCAACCTTTGAAGAGCTCTGTTTTTGTTCTTGATTTTGTTTTTGCTGAATTTTGCAGAGGTTGATCCTGTTCTCATCTTTGTTCCCAAGAACCACCTGACTCCCTATGAAATTGCCTGCCCTCTGAGGTCATCTCGGGAGGTTCTGCTTTGGGTTTGTCCAACAGTGGAGGTCAGCTGGCAGTGACTATGTTGATCCCATAGAGAGAAAGAAGTTTATATTTAGATATCTTGATTGTTTTATAATGACCTTGGATATGTTTTTCTTGCAAAAGATAAATAAGCTGTTATTAAAGAATAAGTCAAATTTACCCAATGTTGAGAAGCTGTGGAATGAAGTTAGGATAATATGATAAATCTTGAACATATGCAAATGTATTCAACTGTGCACTGCTGATGGGCTAAGCAACATGAGTAGGTTTGTATGGATTATTGTTGTTATTGTGAATTTTCAGTGGTTTAGGAAAGTCTCATTGACACAAATCCCACTGACGTTTGGGACTGTAATTTCACACAGATTTACAAGTTAATGGCACTTGTAGCAGGTAGTGGATTTAAGCCCAGCCTTTGTCTCAAGGCAAGCCCACATGGGGGAAATAAAAATGCTGAATCATTCCCTCCATGTTTGCTCAACAAAGGCTGTTGCTTTATAACTTAACCATTTCTTGGTAGACATATCACTGCCACCACGCCCAGTTTTCAACAGATTTTAATTCCTCCCTGGTGTGGGCGAAATTCCAGGGAAACTCTCCTTTGTTTACCAAATACAAAACCCCCTCCACGTGCAGCTCCCACGTGGTGAGAAAACTTGTTAGGTTGCTGAACAATTAACATTGAGGCATGTTTGCACCAGAGTAAAACCACTTTTTCCTGAGTTAAAAATCCATCCAGAGGCAGGAAAAGTCCAAAGAACAAAACAAGAAAAACTTTATTCAAAATAAGACAGACTGCTTCAGTCTGAGGCTCTCTCAGCTTTAAGTTACAGGTAAAGAACATTCAGTAACTACAAGAATACTTCAGAAAGCACCCTCAGATGATATTGGGGTGGCACAATTTAAAAATTGTGGTAACCCAGTTGCATAGAACATAAATGCAAGAAAATACAAAAAGCCCCCTTGAAAGTTTACAGAGACGTTTACAATGCCCTAGTTGGAAAAGAGCATTGGCTCAGTTTGCCTTGATTTGTGCAATAAGCCATTTGTAAGGATCTGCATAGCACAAAAAGAAAGAAATCTAACTCGCTCTAACAAACTGTTCCCTCGCTAAACCCTTCAGAAGCCCAAAAGTCCGGGCTTCCTTCCCCCTTGAAACTCACCCCAAACTTCAGGAGAGGTTTCAAGCTTCCTGTAATCCTGTCTCTGAAGGATTTGCAGATGTCCTTCCATGAGAGAATTCTTCAGGGTAGCTTTTGATTATGAGGCAGAAAAAGCTCCATTGCTGCGGCTCACTCAGCCTTCCACCCATCCTCTCTCATATCCCTCCCAGCTCTTTCTGAGAATGAAGACAGCCTTCACTTCCTGCCACCAGGCCCTCTAGGTCTTGGCCACTGTGTGTTGAGTGGCTGATCCCCAGAGGTCACTGCCTCTCAGTCAGGACAGGGTTCACTTCTGGTTCACTCATTACAGCACTGTTTAAACAACAATGGCAATATATCTATAAGATGAAATGTAATGAAATAATTGCAGATAATTTACTTCAGGAAACTTGTTAGCAGCTCCTTATGGAGCATGTGGGAGTCTTCGGAAATATATGCTCATCGAGAAAGAACACCACTTAGCGCATTTGGGGATCATTTGTGCTTATTAAAACCCAATCAATATATTTGTACTGAGTATCTACTAATGCACTAGTAGAAATCTCATAAGCTTAATAAAGCAGAAGAAAGCGTCAGATAATTGGTCAAGAAAATAGTGGTATAAGAGGTTATAGGTTATGGTTCTAGGTTCTTGATAGGAACTGGGTTTCTAATATTACCTCTTGACAACAGGTGATTTATTTTAATTCAGGAAACTCATAACTGATGTGATTATTTCACAGTGCTGAAAGTAATGCTTGGGCTTTGAACACACATAGCTGTATGGGAGGTGTAGAATCCAGAAGAAATAGTTGTGGTATGCAAGGACAAGCCAGTGGAGTAGAATCAGGAATATTAATAGTTTAATGAAATTGACATTATGTACAGAGAGGCAAGAGCAGACTGCTTTTCCATGCTCTTGCTGCTGGCTCTTTGTTAGCTCCATCTCTACTCCAGGACTGGAAAACAAGTAACTAAAGCCCCATTCAAAATCAAGGAATGGATTAACCAAAAACACCACAGGAGGAAGTGTTTGTTCAAGTGTTGGTCTTAGCCGAGGAAATCCCAGTTCAAATTCCCACCCAGCCACAATGCTTACTGACTAACTTTGGGTCAGTCACTCTCAGCCTACTCTCTTGCATGCTGTTATGAGGACAAATGGGAGGCATGATCTACATTGCTTGGAGCTCCTTGGAGGAAGGGTGGGATGAAAATATAATCAATAATAAAAACAATAAATAAAGAGGGATTCTTGGTGGCAGCCAAATTTAGCTCTGGATTGTCTATGAGGGGTGTAGCTATAACTGAAGGGTGGGGTGGGAGGGATGTCCCTGGGCCTCTTAGGCAGAGGTGGTCCAGCAGCTGAATGACAACTTGCTCCTCTCTCACCCCCTACCTCCTTTCCAAAAAAATGGAAAGAAGCGAGGGGTCCACCTTTACTTTATGTCCCTAGGCCCATGCCCAATCCAACCTTGCTACTCCCCTGAGTTCTGTCTCAAGTTTCAAAGTCTTTTTAAAGACAGAATTTTAGTTGCTAGAGAGAAGGATGTGTTATTTGTACCTTTCCATTGTCCATGTATATCATTGAGGTCATTTTTTAATCTTGTTATTAAATTGTATTAATGCAAATAAAAATCAGTTCAAGACTAGAACAATGTGTATGTGTTGGAGGAGGAGTACATTAAAAAAAAAATCAATCCCACTAACTTGACCTTACTAAAATGACAATTTCACTTCCAAGGTCAAAGTCTGCAGCTTTAGAAGGTGAACTGATTACTGCTCCAAATAAGAATCCCAATAAATTTCAGACTCTTTCCTTTTAGTCATATTTGTATGCTATTGTGTCTGGAGACAAAGATATGTTATAATAGATACTGACTGAAGGGTGTCTTTGTTTATTTAATTAAAGGCTGTGTGTTTGGACAACTGGAAATCAGCATATGCCTTTTATTCTGAAGCATAGCATATTAACTTGTTATCTTGTAGAAATGCTAATGACTCAACTGAACGTCTGCTCTAGCAACTGAAGTTTCAGATCTGCTCAGGAAATATTATATTGGTTTTCTTCTTCTTTCTTTCTTTTGCTGGCTTGCAATCCGGCTGATGACATGCTATGAAAGGATGGGTGCAGCTTAAAATGCCTTGCTAAATAATTGATCATCATCGCTCCAGGCTACATCAGTGGATGAATGGATGTGTGAGATGCAAAGACTATGTCTCCCTGCTGATGTACTTAATTGGTAAACAGATCATTTCAACTAAATAATAGATACAAAAAGAAATTTCATGTATGCTAAATACCATCTTATATTTTCCACACTAATTATAGTTGATGAAAAATTGTATGCTTCACTTTCCAAGCTCTGTGTTACAGAAGCAATCATGTATTCCTTCCAAAATGTAACCCTTCCCACATATTCTTTGCATAGCTGACCGAAACAATCTCACAGCCATCAACTCAAGGATGAGCTCTGCATATAATTCTATATAGCTGAACCTGCCACAATAGGAAAAGACAGGGAGGAACTTCAAAGAGACTTCATTTTCATGGGTTTATAGTGTGGGGTAGCCTAGGCTCATTATTATTATCAAAGGAAGTGGTGACAACTTATTTTTTTAGTTAGAAAAAACTGCTTGAAACTATATTTTTATCTGTATGAATTCTACAGAAAAAATGGATTGATAGGGGTATTGTTGCCAGACAATGAGACCCAAATATCACATTTCAGACTGAATAGGATTTTCACTGCTGACCTTGGAAAGGTAAAGCTGCATATGTGCAGCAAGAACTTTTGTCTCCCAGACCTGACCATGGGGAAGCCTTGGTTGTGTGAGCGGTTCTGCTTTTTTGGATCACAACCAAAGAAGCTAAGGTGATACCTTTGATTAGGCTAACTTTTCTTGGTGGCACAGAATGTGGATGCTGGTGTCTTCACAAGGCAGAAAAGAAACGCTGAAATATTACAGACAGAATACAGAAAGATTTTAAAAAGCGTACAAAGATACTGTGTGAAAGATAATACGCCGACATTTGCCTCAAATGGTGTGATTCTACAATACATCTTGTTACTTTTATAGATGGTTTTACGAGATGATTTAAAAGTTATTACAGTTCCATTATAAAACATGATATATGCTGTTTTTGAATGTAATAATACCATTTCTATTTGTCTGCTTTTCTAATAATAATTCATTTTCATTCTTTATTCTGGATACTGCTTCTGTCAAATGTTTAAGCTGAATTTGTTTTATGAAAAGCAGAATAGTTTAAGCATCATTTTTAATTATTTTGTTGAGAGATATTTACTTTTCATCCAGTTTGCAGCTTCAATCCTGATTCATAGTTTCACTCATCATTGTCGTCATACTTTATTGTCGTCATAAACTAAAGCAATCATTGTCATCATAAACTAAAGCCATAACAAACAAAATCACATAATAGCTTAGAACCATAATTCTAAAATCAGACTGTAGATAAACATAATTTAAATTTAATATCAAACATATTTTTTCTCTATACCCATAAATAGAATTATAGCTATCAAAATTCCATATCAATGAAATGTGTAATTCTTAGTTCTGGTGCCTATATTATTACCACTATATGGAGAAAACTGTAAAATGCTTTGTGCATCGTATCTCTAGCAGGATAAGATAGTAATGTGACTCATCCCACCACCAATGACTCTTGGTGAAGGGAGCTTCTTGTGGTTCCATAGGCAAATCATATGGTAAACTATTGCAGTCATGTAATTTACAATGTGGTGACAACTGCCATGTGAAACAATTTTAAATGGCTTCTCTGTGCTAACTACAATATGTCCACTGGCTCTTAGTTGTAGGTAAATTCAATGTGATTCACCAAGGGTACATATTGTCCATACAATAACTTGTTAAATTCCCTGTGGAGTACTGCAGTACAGAATTATTATTATTGTTGTTTACACAGTCAGACAGGTGTTATTGATTGGTTATCGAGTCTTTGGTTATTATAGATATCGTTGCAAAATATAGGCTGTTCCCAGTAAAGTTGCTTTTTGTAATTGGCTGATGCTGATTTCTGTGGCCCCTATGGTGTTGAGGTGCTCTTCAAGTTGTTTTGGAATTGCACCTAGGGAGCCAATTACCACTGGGATTATTTTGGTCTTTTTCTGCCACAGCCTTTCAATTTCAATTTGTAGATCTTTGTATTTTGTGATTTTTTCTATTTCTTTTTCTTCTATTCTGCTATCCCCTGGTATTGCTATGTCGATTATTTTGACTTGTTTTTCTTTCTTCTCGACTACAGTTATATCTGGTGTATTGTGTGGCAAATGTTTGTCTGTTTGTAGTCAGAAGTCCCATAATATTTTTACATCTTCATTTTCTTCAACTTTTTCAATTTTATGGTCCCACCAATCTTTGGCTACAGGTAGCTTGTATTTTTTGCAGATGTTCCAATGTATCATCCCTGCTACCTTGTCATGCCTTTGTTTGTAGTCAATCTGTGTGATCTTTTTACATTATTAATTATCATTAATAATAATAATAATAATTTATTAATTCAATTTCTATACCACCCTTCCAAAAATGGCTCAGCGTGGTTTACACAGAGAAATAATATATAAATAAGATGGATCCCTGTCCCCAAAGGGCTCACAATCTAAAAAGAAACATAAGATAGACACCAGCAACAGTCACTGGAGGTACTGTGCTGGGGTGGATAGGGCTAGTTACTCTCCCCCTGCTATAATGAAGAGGCATAAAAAGTTGGCCATGTGGACTGTACAGTTCATGCTGATTCTACACTGGTTCCTATTAGCCCACTACACCAAGGATCAGTACCGGCTGAACTACACCTCGATATTTGAACTGCAGATGTAGCAAATGCTGAAACAGTGTTTTCAGTTCCAGTAATTGGAGCCATTTGAAAGCACTGCAAATTACAGCTGTGCAATGTTGGGCTGGAAACATAAAAAATGGCCTGATATGGGCCATTTTGAAGGAGGTTGGAGAAGTTCCTGATCAGAACTAGCGAAGTCCATTTCAGTTTGGACTTCTCCAACCTTGTTCAGGAAAAAGCAAATCATTCAGGAGTTCCGAATGGCAGCAGGAGTCTGCTCTTTTTTCTTTTCTTTTCATGACTGTGGTGCTCTCTCTCTCTCTCTCTCTCTCTCTATATATATATATATATATATATATATTCTCCACCTGCCCATGCATTTATTTCTTTAAAAAAAAATCCTAGCCCATTTTCTTACTCACATTTTTAAAAAATGAAGCAGCTGATTTCTAGCTTTCCCCCTAGAATTCTGTGATATACAGGTGAAACTCGGAAAATTAGAATATCGTGCAAAAGTCCATTAATTTCAGTAATGCAAATTAAAAGGTGAAACTGATATATGAGACAGACGCATTACATGCAAAGCGAGATAAGTCAAGCCTTAATTTGTTATAATTGTGATGATCATGGCGTACAGCTCATGAAAACCCCAAATCCACAATCTCAGAAAATTAGAATATTACATGGAACCAATAAGCCAAGGATTGAAGAATAGAACAATATCGGACCTCTGAAAAGTATAAGCATGCATATGTATTCAGTACTTGGTTTGGGCCCCTTTTGCAGCAATTACTGCCTCAATGCGGCGTGGCATGGATGCTATCAGCCTGTGGCACTGATGAGGTATTATGGAAGGCCAGGATGCTTCATTAGCAGCCTTCAGCAATTCTGCATTGTTTGGTCTCATGTCTCTCATCCTTCTCTTGGCAATGCCCCATAGATTCTCTATGGGGTCAGGTCAGGCGGGTTTGCTGGCCAATCAAGCACAGTACACTGTATACTTTTCAGAGGTCCAATATTGTTCTATTCTTCAATCCTTGTCTTCTTGGTTCCATGTAATATTCTAATTTTCTGAGATTGTGGATTTGGGGTTTTCATGAGCTGTACGCCATGATCATCACAATTATAACAAATTAAGGCTTGACTTATCTCGCTTTGCATGTAATGCGTCTGTCTCATATATCAGTTTCACCTTTTAATTTGCATTACTGAAATTAATGGACTTTTGCACAATATTCTAATTTTCCGAGTTTCACCTATACATCACTTTCCCTTAGAATATCTGATGTTACATCACTTCCCCTGTGATTCTCTGATATTACATTACTTTTATTCTTCTTTTCATAGTGAGTACAATTTCCCAGTTACTTTTGAAAAATAATTTAAATTCAAAGGATGGTTGGAATAATTAAATCCAGATTCTGACCATCCTTACCTATTTGTGGAATAGCTTTCCGAGCTTCCTTTTTAGACTTTTTTTTTGTGGGGGGGCGGTGACCTCAACCCCAACCCTGATCCTGACACCACTAAAGGGTCCAAAGGACTCTGAATCAACATTTGTGGAATTGGGTCTGATTGGGTTGGACCTGAGCCCAACTTTTGCAAACATGCACAGGCCTACTGAAAAGGGTAGTTCCAGAAATGTCATGTGATGTGAAAAGCAAACTTTCCCCCACACAGACAAATCTTACATGCAGTGAAGGCTACATTAATGATGGGAGACATGCATTGGAGAAGACTAATGTCACAAACGTATATAACCTCCCTTAGTTTTGTGGTTTAGCTTGCCTAATCAGGGTAGAGAACTCACTCAAAAGCAGGATTTAATTTAAAACAGTACAGGTGAAACTCGGAAAATTAGAATATCGTGCAAAAGTCCATTAATTTCAGTAATGCAAATTAAAAGGTGAAACTGATATATGAGACAGACGCATTACATGCAAAGCGAGATAAGTCAAGCCTTAATTTGTTATAATTGTGATGATCATGGCGTACAGCTCATGAAAACCCCAAATCCACAATCTCAGAAAATTAGAATATTACATGGAACCAAGAAGACAAGGATTGAAGAATAGAACAATATCGGACCTCTGAAAAGTATACAGTGTACTGTGCTTGATTGGCCAGCAAACTCACCTGACCTGACCCCATAGAGAATCTATGGGGCATTGCCAAGAGAAGGATGAGAGACATGAGACCAAACAATGCAGAAGAGCTGAAGGCCGCTAATGAAGCATCCTGGTCTTCCATAATACCTCATCAGTGCCACAGGCTGATAGCATCCATGCCACGCCGCATTGAGGCAGTAATTGCTGCAAAAGGGGCCCAAACCAAGTACTGAATACATATGCATGCTTATACTTTTACTTACACACCTTCAGTTCTTCTGTTCATTTTGACCCCACTGCTTTGCAGGTGGGGGTGGGGAATTAGTGGCATCTCATGTGCCAACTACCCCCAACCCGCAGGGTACTCAGTTTATTGTTTAGGATTTTTTGAGGTGTTTAGACTCTTTGCTAGGTAATGAATCCCCATAGGTTGTCATTATGAGGAAAGGTTATTAGACACCAAAGAATCTAAACACTTGAAAAAAATTCCTAGAACATAAACTGAGTAGTACCCCACTGCCTTGTGGATGGGAGGTAGATGCAGTTGGCACATGGCAGTTGACATTTGGCACTGCAAAGAGAGTCAAAATGAATAGAAGAAATGAAGGTGTGTAATGAATCCTCATAGAGATTCTTTAAGGCAAAGTTATTATACCCCAAAGAATCCAAGCACTTGAAAAATAGTGACCACGCATTTCACTCCATAACTCCACTTCTACAAGAGCTAGAGCTTAGCTTTTTTAAAAATGAAAGCTGGGAATCTGGGGAAATAGATAGGAGGAATCCGAAACTCAAATTGATTCGAATAGAATCTGGCGTGATTCGATTTTGACCTGAATCTAGCCAATGGACAACAGGGGTGATTTGTTCTGTCTCCAAATCGCCTAAATCAGCTAGATTTGGGTACAAATCTATTTGTACCTGAATCGATTCGCACATCCCCGACATGCCAGTATAGATGGAAATTATTTTTTATTTTTCTCCCCCTTTAAAAAAAAGGGAGCAACTATGCAAAGAAAAGGGGGTTAGGTGAGGTGAACATGGCCTGTTTTCTGCTCTTTTTGTCTTTTACCTTAGGAACTCCTGAGAAGAATTTCGACCAGGGCTTCTGAAATCTGCCTCTCTCCCCAGGAAATGAGAAATATCCTGAAAATAAATGGCAACTATTATTACTTTAATGATTTAACTCATGTCTCTAAGAACCTTAGATATCTTAGAGAGCGCCTTCTTTTACATGATCCCCACCGCACGTTAAGGTCATCTGGGGAGGTCCGTCTCCAGTTGTCACCAGTTCGTTTGGTGACAACTCAGAGGCGGGCCTTCTCTGTAGCTGCTCCTGGACTGTGGAATGCACTCCCAGCGGAAATTTGTAATCTTGATTCTTTGCTGTCCTTCAAGAGAGCCCTTAAAACCTATCTGTTTGGCCTGGCCTTTCAGGGTTTTTAATCAGTTTTAATTGTTTTAATACCTGGTTTTCAGGGTTTTAATTGTTTTGATAGTTTAATTGTTTTTTAAGTTGTTTTAAATTGGTATTTATATTTGTATCTTTGTTTTAATTGTTAAGTAATTTTTCAGTTATAGTAGATATGTAATAAATTGCATATCCAGGTTGCTTTCAATACCATAACATAGTTTTACTTGGTATTTTCATTAGATTAATTGATGTTGAAGCTTCCTCTTATTTACAATAGGCACGGAAAAATCGTGGTTGCCAAGAAGTCTTGTTTGATGCTGGCATCTAAAAACATTGTCAGTATTCCATTCCTGTGCCGCACAGGTGTTATTTGGTTATGGCTCCTACAAGTACCTGAGGGACTGAGTTTGCCAGCAGATCTTGAAGACAGAGGAGGCAACAAGCTTTGTATTTCTCTCCTAAAGAAGATACAAAGCAAGGAAATACAGCAAGGAAATAAATAAACAAATAAACAAGAAAATAAAGGGGAAAGGACAAGCTAGGTTTGTTAGGGCTAGTAATTTTCTAGGGTTTGATTTCTGGCTGCCTGGAACTGTGGGTGTTCGACAGAGTGGAGCCATTAGTCTGAGTGGGAGTTCATCTGAGTGGGAGATTAGTTCCAGGTGAGTGACTCAGCTTGTGGAAGGGGTCACCTTCCTGAAGGACTGAGTTTGCCAGAAGATCCTGAAGACAAGGCTCAGATCAGAGGAAATTTGTGAACGGAAGTTTGCAAACAGATATCGAAGAATTAGCAGAAGTTTAACAGTGGTTTGTCTGGAAACTTGGTGGGGAGACACACAAGTGGTCTCCCTTCATCACAAAGGAGACACGCAGCACGAGGAGAAGGAGAGCACTACCCTAATGTAATTTCCTTGGAGGACAGAGCTTAAAACCTTAAATTAGCTGGCAACGGCACCCAAGATGTAGCTTCAGGTGAACAAGCCCTCTATATTCTAAATAGCCAATCAAACCAGTTATGAAGGTAGAATGTCAGCATGGAAGGGGGTGCTTCCCAGTGTATTTTACAGAGTATTGCATGTATGACTATGTGCCTTAGGGGCAGAAGTCCTGGGTGTGCGCTTGGAGCAAAGAGCTCCTGGCTCTCAGGGATCAAGTTTGTTCCCTTGAAGCCAAGGTGGCTGACCTGGAGAAGCTCAGGGAAGCAGAGAAGTGTATGGATGAGACCCTCAGGGATGTGATAGAGGCATCCCACGCCCAGGTTGACGGCACTTCTTCTGTCATGGAGAATGAAGGTCTCAGGGAAGGAGGACATCAGTCTGAGGAAGAGGGAAAATCTCCCTTAGCAGGGACCCCTTCCTTGGGTGGTGCATCCATATCCTCCCACAAAGAGCATACTCTCCTGGGAGGAGTATGCTAGGAGGGGGCCTCCTAACAGCATGTGATTCTATTGTTAGGAGCATAGAGAGATGGGTTTGTGACCTGCATGTAGACCACATGGTAACTTGTCTGCCTGGTGCAAAGGTTGAGGACATCACGCTGTGTCTAGGTAGGCTGTTAGGCAGTGCTGGAGAGGAATCAGCTATTGTGGTGCACGTTGGCACCAATGATGTTGTGAAATGCAGTCAGGAGGTCCTGGAAGTCAAATTTAGGATGCTAGGTAGCATTCTCTGAAGTGCTACCTGTTCAGAGCACAGGGCCAGTGAGAGAGGCGGAGCTGAGGTGTCTCAATGCGCGGATGAGACAGTGGTGCTTGGTGGAGGGATTTAGACTTGTTAGGCACTGGGATACATTTTGGGACAAACAAAGCCTGTAAAAAATGAGATGGGTTCTACATGAACCAAGATAGAACCAGACTGTAGGTCGCAGAGCAGCTTTTAAAATGACACCTGGGGCATTGCCGATAGGAACTGGTGGGTGGTATCTGGTTTGGCAAGCAAAAACCCCTAAGGTGTGAGGATGCAAATGTTTCGGATAGGAGTAGAACAGAAGGAAACATACGACAGCTGGCCAACAAGGTCAAATGATGGTAAAAGAGATAGCATACACCAACACCTTGTAAGAGACTCAGCATATAGGTGTCTATATACCAATTCCAGAAGCCTCTGAGAGAGGATGGGCCTCTGTGTGAAACAGGATGCTGGACTACATAGGCCTTGGGTCTGATCCAGCAGGGCTGTTATGTTCTTAAGTTTTCTACTGATGTACAGGAATTTGAAACAGTTTTCCAGTTCTGAAAACAAGAAATTATTTCTTAAGTACACCAAGAAGATTCCCCCCTCCTCCCGGTACTGCCGCCTTTTAAGAATTAACAAGAATAGGGGTTCCCAATCTTTTTTTAACAAGTGTATCCCTTCTGTCACAAACCTTCAGCTCAGGTACCCCATAGAGATTTTGTGGGCATGTGCGTGGGCATGCACATGCACACCCACACTCATTTAAATGTTACAGTTCTGAAACAGGTTTCTTGAGTCACTGGCTCACATCCACACTAAGTTACTGATAAGCAGACTTACTGAAATTAATGGAACGTTTACTTGTCCCAGTAATTTCAAGGATAGTATTCAATGCTAATTTTCTGAAGCCTGTTAGTCCGGCTGAGGCGAGCGGTAAGTAGCCAGCCAATCAACACATAGCCAGCCAATCAGGAGCATAGGAGATCTTCACCCTCCTCCCTCCCCTTCTGCAGTGGACACATAGCTGAGGACATGCTGGCTGTAAGCTGGTGATCCTTGGATGGGGAACAATTAGAACAGCTGTAATGTGAGGAGACAGGATGGCTCCGAGTACCCCTGGAAACCCTTCAAGTACCCCTAGTGGTACTAGTAACCCCTGTTTGGAACCACTGGACTAGAATATTAAAATGGGATTAACAGTGGCTCTGTGTGTGTGTGTGTGTGTGTGTGTGTGTGTGTGTGTGTGTGTGTAAATGAGAGAAGACAAAATAGTTATACTTCTCAAATTAAGCACAGATGTTCACATTGCTATGAATTTTGTCCCAAGACAGGATACAGATGGCTAAAAATTACATTGAGGATGATTTGAGAGAAATTATCCTCAAGAAATTGTGACAGGGCAACAAGAAGATTAGTCAGATTTGTTGATATAATAATATTCACATCTGTCAAAATGTAGGTTCAGATTGTAATAGCTGCCTTTGTTTTAGACTTAAATTCAGTCATCCAAAAACCTTTGGTTTAAGATGAGAGTTAAGATGGCTTTACATTTTCACTCATGTTCTAAAAAGCATGGAAATTCAAAGTTAAGGTGTCCATCTTAACTTCCATGCCATATAAGCCATAAAGACTTTGTACAGTATCTTATGAAGCTTTGTGCAGTCACACTTTGCCATGGTCTTTCAGCTGGATATTGGACTGTGGAGGGATGCATCCAGGCATAAATTCAACAGGAGCAGCTTTCCCAACCATTTCCTAGTGATGCCCCTGATAAATATCTGCTTGACATATCTCTACAAGGCACAGTGCTTCCCCAAAGTGCCACTTTCCCAACTGTAGCCCTCAAATAACCTGCACTGAATGCAAAGGGCAGTTTTAGGCCAGGAATGTTGCCCAGGATGACACCCATTCTTCACACTTCAGTCAAAACTGGAAACAGCAACTGGAGGAATTGCAGACAGTAGATCAAGTTCTTGATTCTTCCCATGCATGTAAGAAAAACTTGTTTTCAAACTGGAATAATGTACTGCCATTATGATTTATTTTGCAAGCTGATCTGTGGAAGTCAATACCAATTTTATTTATCTATTTATCAAATTTGTACACTGCCCCAAACTTTCATCTCTGGGCAATTTACAATAACATAAAACCAGTTAAAAACATATACAAAAACTTAAAAACACTTTAACAATTTAAAAATAACCAGAGATTAAAATCCCAAAATATTAGGAAGCTGAGAAAGCTTGGGCGAAAAGTAACATTGGTCTTACCGTGAAGGGTTCTTTTTCCTGGTGGTAGGAGAGCCTCAGGAACGGGTTATGCAGTGAGCATGCTCGAGACAGAACTGGACATGTGACTCTTTGTGGGCGTATCAGCCTCCCAGTTCCAGAGATGTTGAGCGAAGATGATATGAGTCTTGTAGAAAGAGAGAGCTCGTCGGCAGCCGAAGGCCTAAATAACTGTAAACTGTTCAAACAGAGAACTAGACAACACCATGACAAATTAATAAAAGACAAAAACACAGCAGAAGGTTGGAGTAGGAGTCTGGTTACCCTGAGAGTCGCCTGACACCTCCCTTCTTTAACCACCCACAGTCGGATAATGTAAGAGCATCCGGGCGGGGCTGAGGCTCTCCTACCACCAGGAAAAAGAACCCTTCACGGTAAGACCAATGTTACTTTTTCCCCGGTGGTAGGAGAGCCTCAGGAACGGGACTTGCCCAAGCTTCATATTATAGTCCCGGGTGGGATGGATGCGACTAAAGCACCTGTTGTAATACCGTGCGGCCAAAGGCCGCCTCCCGTTCATTATATTCCGATATCTTGTAGTGTTTGATAAATGGTGAAACAGAGGACCAAGTGGCCGCTCTACAGATCTCGGATAGGGGGACATGTGCCGAGAAAGCCGCAGAAGTAGCGGCGCTTCTCGTGGAATGAGCGGTTACCCCCCCCGGTGGGCTCAGGTGTAAGGCTGAGTAAGCCATTTTTATGCAAGCTCGTATCCACCCAGCCAGTGTAGAACTTGAGACCTTTCTACCCATGGAGTGGGGGTGAAAGGAGACAAATAGGGCGTCTGTTCTCCGGAATTCCTTGGTTCTTTTAAGGTAAATACGCAATGCCCTGCGGGCATCCAATTTGTGCCATAATTTCTCCCTCCTATGGCTAGGAGAGGGGCAGAAGGAAGGGAGAACGATAACCTGGGACCTATGAAATACTGAGTTGACCTTAGGTAAAAATGTCTCATCAAGTCTCAGGATGACCGCGTCATCCTGAAAGGTGCAGAATTCCTTTCTGGAGGATAGTGCCCCTAACTCGGAAACCCTCCTAGCTGAGGTGATAGCTACTAAAAACAGGACTTTATAAGAGAGGTTTTTAAGAGAAGTCGTTGTGAGGGGCTCGAAGGGTGGATTGGTAAGAGCATTAAGCACCTTGTTGAGGTCCCAAGTTGGAAAACGCCGAAGCGTAGGAGGAGCAAGATTCGTGGCTCCTCTAAGGAATCTGGTAATGTGAGGGTGTAGGTCGTGTTTGTTTTTCAAGGTGATATTGAGAACAGAGGACAGGGCTGAGACCTGTCTGCGCAATGTGGATGGACGGAGGTGTAATTTTAGCCCTTCTTGCAGAAAACTCAAAACTTCCGGAACCCCTGCGTGCAAGGGATCTACCCCGTTCTGGAACGCCCATTTGAAGAAAGCTGACCAGGTGACTTGGTAGATGCGTTGAGTGGAGGCCCTTCTGGACGCCAAAATGGTGTGTATTACAGAGTCTGTATACCCACGATCCTCTAACTCTGAGCGTTCAACCTCCAAGCGCTCAGTTGCAACCAGGTGGGGTCTGGATGAAGGACTGGACCCTGTTGCAGGAGGTCGTGTCGTTGTGGCAGGAACCATGGCTTTTCGACCGCCAATTCGACTATTGTGGAGAACCAGGGCCGTCTTGGCCAGTGCGGTACGACTAAGATGAGATCCGCCTGCTCTTGAATCGCTTTCCTGAGTACCTTCATGATTATGGGGATCGGAGGGAAGGCGTACATCAGACCCCTTGGCCAGGGAGAGAGTAGAGCGTCCGTTCCCTCTGCTCTGTGCGATTGGTATCTGGTGAAGTAGCGCTGCAGTTGATGGTTGTGGTCGGACGCGAAGAGGTCCACCGCTGGATTTCCTAGTCGATCCGATATCTGGGCAAAGATCTCTGGGTGTAGTGCCCATTCTCCTGGATCCAATGCCTTGCGGCTTAACCAGTCCGCCAGGTTGTTCTCCTCCCCTTTTAGGTGCTCTGCTGAGATGGACAGGATATTCGACTCTGCCCATCTGAACAGGTGGTTTGACTCCTCCATCAGTTTTCGCGATCTGGTGCCCCCCTGACGGTTTATGTGGGCTTTGACTGTCACATTGTCCGTTCTTATAAGGACATGTTGATTCGCAATCAGGCTCTGGAAGTGGATAAGAGCCAGTCGAACTGCTCTTAGTTCCAGCCAATTGATGGGGTGACGTGCTTCCCCCGGTGTCCATACTCCTTGAGTGAATAGTTGTTGGCAGTGTGCCCCCCAGCCGGTGAGACTGGCGTCTGTTGTCAGGACTATCCTGGGCGGAACTTCCAGTAAATGGCCTTTGGTCATGGCTGGGGAAAGCCACCAATGTATTGACCTCTGGACTTGTCGTGGTAGGCTGATAAGTGTCTTCTTGCCCGCCATCACGTGGTCCTGCCATGGGAGAAGAACCCATTGTAGTGGCCGGGAGTGCCATCTGGCCCAGGGGGTGCAGGTCAAACATGCTATCATGCTCCCTAGTGCCTGGGATAATGTCATGACATCCCACGTCTGTTTGGTCAATAAGGGCTGCAGTTGTAGCTTTAATCTTTCTCTTCTCTCCTGTGACAACGAAATTGTGCCCCGTGCGGTGTCGAATAGGGCCCCGAGGTGGACTAGCTGTTGTGTTGGTTCCAGGTGACTTTTCTGAACGTTTACGACAAAACCGTGGTCCCCCAGGGCCTGCAGTGTGGTTCTGATGTCCCTGACTGCCTGAGCCCGGGATCTGGCTCTCAGAAGTAAGTCGTCCAGGTAAGGGTGGATATGGATGCCCCTGGTGCGGAGGAGCGAGATCAGGGACACCATCACCTTGGTGAAGACCCTCGGGGCGGACGATAGGCCGAATGGTAGGGCTCGATATTGGAAATGGCTCCCATTGTATGAGAATCGAAGGAACTGTCGCGATTGAACTGCGATCGGGATGTGCAGGTACGCCTCCGACAGGTCGAATGCTGCCAAGAAGTCCCCTGCTTGTATGGTTTCTTTGATTGATTGGAGGGACTCCATGCGAAACTTTCTCTTCGTCACGTGTCGATTGAAGGCCTTCAAATCCAAAACGGCTCGCCAAGAACCGTCTTTTTTGGGTACGAGAAATAGGATAGAGTAAGTGCCTCGAAAAAACTGAGAAGGAGGGACCGGTTCTATGGCCCTGATCTGATGAAGATGTTGTATTGCTTTTAGCATTCGAAGATGTCTCTCCGGAACAGAAGACCTTGCGGTGGAAATGAATCTTTGATGAGGAATGGATGACAATTCGATGTTGTAGCCGTTCGTGACTACCTCTAGCACCCAAGCGTCGGCGGCTGTAGACATCCAGGTGGTGCAAAAGTCCGAAAGCCGGCCGCCTACGGGGGTAGCGTCATTGTTTTCTGTAAGATGTTGCACCTGAGAGCGATTTCTGGTGCGCGCCTCTGCTGTTGCCTCTGAAGCGTTGTCTCCACTGGTACCGTCCCATTCCTCTGTTCTGGAAGTATCTGTAGTCTCTATTCTGGAAGTATTCTGGTCAGCACGTGCTTGAGGTTGCAAAGAGACTATTTCTCTTCTGAAAAATTCTCTTAACCACTCCGTGGCTGCTGGAGAAAATGGATCTGTACTCACGTGGGCGAGAGGTGTCGTGATTTCCCCCACTGGGTCGTTAATCGCGGGAATGTCAGTCGCTTCCCCTTGCAGAACCGGGGTCTGTATTCCATTGGCAGCCGTTACAATGCCCACCGGGCAACGGTCAATAGAATTATTTCTCTCTGTGGTGCTTATCGGTATTGTGCCCACCGGGCTCCGAGCCACCAATGTCTGCTTGTCGCTTTTCTTAAGGGCTTCCTTTTGTTTCGCGCCGTTTGCCGCCATTTTAGTTCTGGAGCGGCGGCAAACCGCTTGAATAAGCAAGCGCTCATTCAGGCGCTTGTGCCCCTCCGCCTTGGGCAGGGACTCCTTGCGTTTCTTTTTCTTTTTTAACTTTTGCTCCCCCAAGTGCTTAGACTTTCTGCTCGCCTTAGCATGAACGTTAGAGCTAGATGCCTCTGCTGTGAGCTCCTGGGGGGCGGCGGAGACGGAAGCGTTCGTACTGGGCAATCTGATCAGATCGGAGCTAACGGCCGCGGAGGGATCTTCCCGCTCGCTGCCCAGGTGCTGCGGCAGCATGGAAGCCTCCGATAGGGACCCCTGAAGGAGTTCCTCTGCGTGCGATCTGTCCATAAGGACAATGAATGAACAGCAAAGCAGAAAACTAAAAATATAACAATTTGGTGCTCCAATTATAAACAAATCCAAAGTAAAAAGATCAATTTGCAGCCAGAACCAATTTGGAGTCAAATAGAGAAACGACTCTCTTCCCCCCCTTGCACACCGTCAGGACAAAATAGCAACACGAATACAGATAAGAAAAGGTAAGAAACAGAATAGGACAAGGCTAAGAATATAGAGAAACACTTGCCGAATACAGAGCTCTCTCAAAAACAGTCTAATCTCGAGCGAGACTGAACTGGAACTGGGAGGCTGATACGCCCACAAAGAGTCACATGTCCAGTTCTGTCTCGAGCATGCTCACTGCATAACCCGTTCCTGAGGCTCTCCTACCACCGGGGAAAAAGATGGGTTTTCAGGTGTTTTTTAAAAATTGCCAGAGATGGGGAGAATCGTATCTCAGCAGGGAGCGCATTCCACAATCTCGGGGCATCGACTGAGAATTGATGCAGTAATGACATATATTTCTATTATGTTCAAGAAAAAAAGCAAATTGAGGTGTCATGTCTGCTACAAATGAAAGGATTATAAGCAATAGAATGTTAAGGACATTTAATGGAGGAATGTTGATACAACTCATCTTAAACTGCACTGGCACAACTGTGCCAGTATAATCTTTTTCAGAACTTCCCCGGAGTGCTAATCAAATAGGGTGGAGTACCAACCTCCTTGTATCCGAAGAACTAATGCTATAACACGTCATCTTCTTGACCTGTTCAACAGTTTACGCTTCTCTCCAACACTAGGACTACAAGCTAGACATGTGGATATACAAGCAGGTGCATTTATTAAAAAGCAAAACTTTTTTTTTTAAGTAGGGGACCATTTAAAATGCAGATTGATGTCAAGCATCCAGAAGAATTATTTCTGGCTTGTTCACTGACGATATCTTGAATGGTAGTGTTCAAGTATTTGAAGCCGAGAAGCAAATTTTAATGGTTTGTTTTCTTTGGCTGCAGACACTGGTAGTATTGCAAAATGTTCTCTTTTAATCAAGGAACAGCACAAGCACAGTGATTATGTGAACAAGCCTTAGCTTTGTCTGCACATAGGAAATGTTAAGTTGTTTAAAGGAAGAAACTGTACTAACTATAAAGGAAGGCTGTGTGGCAGTTTTGCTTTATTATTTCCTTTCTAACTGACAAAGAGCAAGAATCACACTCTAATGCAAAGAATTGAGAGATTATTTATAAACACATAATTATGTTCTTTCCTGGGAATTATACATAACACTACTTCCACGTGTGTTTTAAAGAAATCACACGCACACACACCCTTAGCTAGCTAGCTATATATACAAGCATCTCCATTGGTTTCCATCTTCCTTTAAAAAATACAATTTTCATCTCTTTTATGGCCAATACATAGAAATAAATATATCTGAACTAGCATGTAAAAATTGTGGCTTTTAGTTTTAATTCTAATAGCTGCAGAATGTCTCATTGGCCAAACATGTTGCCAAACACAGAAACGGGCAGATAAAAGCAGAAGATAGGAGAGGGTCTATTAGAAGTTGTCCTGTCTTTTTCAGAAATACCAGTCCTTACTGGAGCAGAATTTAAAAAATGACACACACACCCCCGCACACACTCTTACATTTATCTGTTATTTGATTCAGCTTCCATCTGTTTAAGCAGTGAGGCTGTTTTCTTGGCTTTCCCTACCATATGCTCTCTAAAAATGTTTTCTTCAGTTTTCCTAGCTTTTGTGACCGTTTTACTTTACATCTTATTTCTTTCCCAAGTCTTTTTCTTGCACCTGGAACTCATGTATCTCTTCATCTTTCAAGCAACCTGATAGATGTGTATTAACACTGGCTTCAGACATATGCTACTGGAGATCTGTCCAGCGTCAAGTGGGTGTGTCTTTGGACCAGTTCACCCCAAGTAGTAGCTCCCACAACATTACCTCAGGAGCTGGACTACAATTCTATGAAGTGAATTTTATGTGAACTGGAGTCTCCCTGTGAGCAGTGCTTATGTGGCTACCACCATCATGGAACTCTTGCTAGCTATTTATATGGCATTCACAATGAGACATTGGCCTACATGCTGAGAATATTATTTAAAGTAGTCCCACTGAAATTAAAATTTAATTTCAATGGGACTCCATTAAGTAATTTTTCTCATCATATCAGCAGTTTCCCACAAATGACACTTACCGTATGCCACAGGTTTGCTGCCAAAAATGGTGTTGCTGTGATGACTGATCTTCCTCCCTAGTCCTTCCTCCCTTGTGAAATCTTTGGACATATTCACCATATTTCTGTACTATCAAGTTGTGAGTGTCCAGTTCAGTTCAGTTTTATTTCCATATCAGCCATAGGCCATAATAGAAATATAAAATGCAATACATAAAACAACAAAAGATGCACGTTTCAATTGTATTAGTGGGCCAGAAGTCAACTACAGTAATTCATTTTTCAGCAGGAACATGGAGATTCACAACCTCATGGCCTAATTTATGTAGTACATACTTTCAAATGTAACATTGGGAAGGTAGATTATATTTGTCCCATCAAAAGGGTTTTTCTTTTTTGCAGTTTGTGGCTGGATGTGTACAATCACAGGCCTAGAAATACAGGGTTGTATTCAAACCAGCGCAAGCAGAACAAAACTACAGAAGGGACTTTTCTACCTTGTTTCCATGAAAAGCCATTGTTTTCTGCACCCCACTGAAAAGCCACTCTTGAGCAGGATGGCATGTGGTACAAGAGGTTGCATGAGGAAGGAATAATCTGAAAATGGGTAGGGGAACCTTGTGCAAGTAGAGCTATTACTTGGGGAACATGACTCTGCTTGACTGTGATGGATTCTCCCCAGAATCACATACTATCCTTTTCATGAGTCTCCTAACCCTCAGAAGCAGCTTTTCCAGGAGGTGCAGGGGACCACTTTGGGGAAGAAAGAATAGGAAAGTTCCCTTCTGCAAGCTTCCTTCTGCTTGCATTAGTTTGGATACAACCCACAATTTGTGTGTATACAGTACGTATGTATATGTGTGTGTGTCTATCTATCTATATACACACACAGAGTATATATATATTTGAGCATTTTACTTCACCTCTCTTTAATAAATGAATGCATGAATAAATAAATAAATATAAAAATTCAAAACCTTTGTATAACAGTGGGAATACACATGAACTCATATTCTAGTGTAATCCAAAGAAGAAGCAGGAAATAAGGGTGGGTTGACTGTCATGTTAACATTAAATAAGCAATTGTATCAGACCATGTTTACTCTGGAGAATATCCCTGCTATATTTAATGTGGTATTGTTGCACATTGCTTTGCAGTGTATCATGTTTTTTGCTTCTCTTTCTGCTACTCTCCTATATATCACAAGTTCAACTCTCTGGATGCCATGTGTGCAAAGACTTTTCTTCAAGTTTCTTTAAAATGAATTTGCACATAGATTTCTCTATAGCTTTTACTTGGGGAGGAAGTTTCGAAAAATGTCTTAAATAATTGGCCATAATATAATGTATAAGAAGACAAATGTAGTAATATATATTCCTTTCTTATTGCCCACAGAAAGCATGCCTTGTATATCTTTCCTGTGATAAACTAAGTCAATTAATCACATTAATTAAAAAAAACTTAAATTATTTCCTCTTAATATCTCTTTTCAACTAAACACAAACCCATCTCTGAAACCCATCCCCACTGCTACATTATTTGTTTGCAGAGACAAATGCTGTACTCATGGAGAGAGCCTTCCTGTGATGCAGTATACTTAGGCCCCCAGTGCTCTGATCACAAGAAGAATCTCTCACAAGTAGTGCTTGCCTTTGCAGACAGGTGCTGTGATCATGGAGAGCAGGGACAGGTTTCATAGTGCATCAGTCAGGGACAGGGCTAGTGGGCACAGTCTCAGGTATACTGTCCATGAGTACAGCATTGCCAGGTTTCCTAAGGACTGAATAGGGCTTCAGACAGGCCAAATTCCATTATCATTCATATGGTTGTAAATGTTATCGTATAAGGGACAAAATTTGACTTAAGAACAGCACTGAGACACTGAGGTTGTTCTTGTGACCAAACTGCAGGGTGGGGAGGGGGTTGGAGGGGAAAAACTACCTTCCTGCTCCCAGCAGACCAAAGCCCAGTGAGGGCACCACCACCTGCGTGTCCACAGTGAAGTAGGAGGTGCACACTTGTCCCTACCTCCCTTTAAACCTGGGTCACGGGTCAGGGCAACCCAGGCGAGGAGCAGCAACTTTAACTTAAAATTTGTATGCTTTTTGGTGCATAAGTGAATTTGCAAGAAAGCTCTTATGGAAGGATGTTTTAATCTAGAATGTCCTTTTAATTTTTTTTAAAAATCCACTGAATTACTTCCAGGGAGAATTTAATTTAATTGTGACTTTTAATACTTAGCATCTGCACTTCACACATATTTTTTCAGTAAGTCCAATTCCTTTAATTCAATTCCTTTACAGTAAGTCTAAAACAAAGGCCATCTATTTATATAATTCTCTAAGGCATACCCGTGGCTAATCCTGTGCATGGCAGCTCTTGCGAGAGTTCGCTGGGAGAAGCACTGTGGTGATTGGGCAATGGAGATTCCATATGCATATAGGGAGGAGAAGCTTGTGAGAGTAGAAGCACCATGGTGATTGGACAGTGGGGATTCCTTATGCAGATAGGAAGGAGCAGCCTGTGATGGTTAAGGACAGTTGGAATGCAACTGTTACTGGTCAGAAGATGTTCTTGATTGTAAAGGAGAGGACTCACTCTCTCTATATATACAAGTTGTTCTAGTAAGAACTAATCAGCCTACTTTCCTTTCACTGTCTCTACAACTGGACTAAATTTGGTTCAAATTGAGGTTCACAAGTTAGATCTCCTGGACCTCAAATGTTAATGTATCCACCATATTGGATCAGGGTGGTTGACATTATTACAAACTATACCATTGAGGTGTCCCTGTGTGTCACTCACTACAAATGTATCAAATTTGGTTCAAATGGGTTAGACAGCCCTCAGTTTAGTGCACTTGTGCCTCAAAAGTTCACACATCCACTATCTTGGATGACATCATCACAAACTATATCTCTGGGACATCTCTGTGTGTCCATACAGCTGTAGCTAATTTGGTTCAAATCAGTAATACTGTCCACAAATTAGCCTGCTTGTGCCTCAAAGGTTTACGTGTCCACCATCTTGACTTGGGTTGGATTACATTGTCACAATATATGTCATTGAGGTGTCCCTATGTGTCTCTATAGCTGTAGCAAATTTGGTTCAAACTGGTTAAGCGGTTCACAAGTTAGCTCACTTGCACCTCTGATGTTCATGCAGCCACCATCTTGAACTGGAGTGGATGACATCATCACACACCATGCCATTTGGGCATCCCTTGTGTCCCTACAGCTGTAACAAATTTGGTTCAAATCAGATAAGTGGTTCACAAGTTAGCCTGCTTGTGCCTCCAACGTTTATGCGTCTGCCATCTTCGATTGGGGTGGATGATATCATCACAAACTATGCCGTTGAGGTGTCCCTGTGTGTCACTCACTGCAATTGTATGCAATCCGATTTAAATCAGTTAGACAGCCCACAAATTAGCCCGCTTGCACCTTGGATGTTCATGTGGCTGCCATCTTGAATTGAAGTGGATGACATCATCACACACCCTGCCATCTGGGCATCCCTATGTGTCCCTACAGCTGTAGCATATTTGGTTCAAATCGGTTAAGTGGTTCACAAGTTAGGCCACTTGCACCTCAAAAGTTTACGTGTCTGCCATCTTGGACTGGAGTAGATGACATCACCACAAACTATGCCGTTGAGGTGTCCCTGTGTGTCACTCACTGCAACTGTATGCAATTTGGTTTAAATCAGTTAGACCACAAATTAGCCCACTTGCTCTTCAGATGTTTACATGGCTGCCATCTTGAATTGGAGTGGATGACATCATCACACAACATGCCATTTGGACATCCCTATGTGTCCTTACAGCTGCAGCAAATTTGGTTCAAATCGGATAAGCGGTTCACAAGTTAGCCCACTTGTGCCTCAAAAGTTTACGCATCCACCATCTTGGACTGGGATGGATGAAATCATCACAAATGACGCCGTTGAGGTGTCCCTATGTGTCCCTACAACTGTACTCAATTTGGTTCATATTGGTCCAGGCGTTGCGAAGTTGATGTCGGGGGCACAAGTTGATGTCGGGGGCACACACACAGAATGCTGGGTGGTCTCATAAGTCTACTGGAAAGTAGGCTAAAAAGGATAGTGGGCAGGAGTCTGCAAAGAGAGGGGTTGTGAGGGAGGAAAGAGCCCCTTCAGAAGGAGGCTGCTGTTGTGTGAATTAGATGAGGAAACAAGATCTGTTAACTCATGAAGGGAGAGAGAGAGAGAGAGAGAAAGGGGAAGAAAGACAGAGGAGAAGAGTGAGTGGAGGAGAGAGAAAGAGAGAAAAAGAAGGGAGGGGAAGAGAGAATGAAGGAAGGGCGAGGGATGGGCCCAGGTCTGTCAGTGGCCTGAGGGGAACAAGCAGTTATGGCAGTGGCGGCAGCGAGGAAGGGCCCGGTCAACTGCTGCTGCTCCTGCGGGGAAGAGCAGGAGCGGAGCTCAGTTGAGGGTGGGAGGTCTCTGGGGATAGGAGGCTGCAGCTTGGCAAATAGGCGCTAGCAACGCTGCAGCCGCGACCAAGAGGGATGAGGGAAATGGATAAAGGGATGGACGAGTGACCAAGAGGGGTGAGGGGGATGGAAGCAATGGGATGGAGGCGGAGGAGCAGGAGTGAGGCTCAGGTGGGGGTGGAGAAATTTATGAAGAGATCTAGCGTGCAGATGCTCTGCATGGGTTAAGCTAGTTTTTACTATTAACCTCATTTATCATAGTTGGTCCAGTAATTCAAAAAGTTTACAAATTATTAGAGTTGTGTATGGAACCGGCTTGGCAAAGAGGCACCTTTTAATGTAGTGATTCTCTTTATTTAGCAGGGGGTGTGTAATTGGCCCTATCCACCCCCACCCAGCACAGTACCTCCAGTGACTGTTGCTGGTGTCTATCTTATGTTTCTTTTTAGATTATGAGCCCTTTGCAGACAGGGATCCATCTTGTTCTCTGTGTAAACCGCCCTAGCCATTTTTGGAAGGGCGGTATAGAAATCTAATTAATAATAATAATAATAATTATTATTATATATCCCAGGGTAAGCCATTCTGTCTTAAGGGTTAGCCTTCCTGATCCCTGGAGCTGAACAAGAATACATTATATTGTATGACTTGTAGGGGTGTGCAAACAGGTTCGACGTTGAACAGGTTCAGTTCGACAGTTCGGGGTCAAACCGAACTACCCCATTCGGTCCACCACCGAACGTTTGGGGAGTTTGTGGACCATTTTAGTAAATTAATAATAATAATAATAATAATTTTACCTTATTCCCCCTCAGGGGAGGTCCTGGAGGCAGTGGGGGTGGGGGTTGTGGAGGTTCCCCCTGCCCCCGCCAGCAAAAGGTAATGCAAAAGGCTTAACGTGCATTACCTGGTATATTTATATAATCAAAATAATGCAATAAAGTCCAGTTATTTCAACCCCCTTTCCTACACTATCAGGGTAGTAAGATTTCATCCTCACATGACTAGTCATATTCCACATCACTGAATCAGATTAGTCTCCCCCTTAATCATGCCTTTTAACTGATGTCATACAACCAGGATGGATGTTTTCAACTATTCCAGTTATAAATACAGCTGGAATAAGGTTTCTAACTGAGCAAAGAAGTAAGATGTTTAAAGGGCTTACATAGGATTGCAGCTCAATTCTCATTCACTGCAGGAATGGAACAGGGTGTGTATTCTTCGTCACTTCGGATTGACAGGGGCTTCAATAATTATGTTATAGGTGAAGTAGGAATTCTAATCCGAATTAGCGAGATTGGAGAATGGTCCTTGTTATTTGGCACCAATAAATGTGGCATCTGAAAAGAGATGACCTGGGAATATGTGCCGTACAACGGAATGCTCCCTCTCGGGGGGCGGCGGGCTGAGCCGCGCAGGGGCTGCTGTCTGCAGCAGAGGCCAGAGACGGCGACGTTTATCCTCCTCGGCTCCCCCACTCCTCTGGGGCGCTTCTCTTCTTTCCCCGCTCATCCATCCGCCGCCGCCCGAGCGAGGGGAAATCTGGAGTGGGTTGCCTCCTGGGGAGCCTCGGCCTTGGCCTGGCGGCGGGCGGCCGCTGGTTGGCGACGGGGGGACACGTGAGGGAGAAGAAAGGGGGGGGGGCGCGCGCAGCGTCGGCTTTGGCGGCAGCAGGAGTTCCCCCGACGACAGCTGGAGGTTGCGGCGGCGGCTGCAGTTGGCAGCGAGCGGTAGTTGTTCCCGGCGGCGGCGGCGGCGGCGGCTCCTCCTCCACGTCGCGGGTCCCCCCGCTCGCGCCAGCCCCCGCCTCTCCGCTTCTTCTCTCGCTCCTCCTTATTGACAAATACACAAAGGGCCGCGCCGGGCTGGAGACGCGTCTGGAGCCGGCATGGGAGACAAGAAGAGCCCCACAAGGTGAGGAGGGGGGGGAGGCAGGCGGGCGAGCAGGCGAGAGGGAAGCGGGCGCCTCAGGCAGGCAGGCCGGCGTTCCGGAGGAGACGCCACGGCGGCGTCGGAGGAGGCTTCTCCTTGCCCTTGTTCCCTCCTCCGCGCTGCCGGAGCTTCTGGCGCCCACAACGTAGCAGAAGCGATGGCGGTGCGGCGGCGGCGGGACGAGGGAGGCGTGATCCGCCTCCGCTGTGGCGGTGGCCTTTAGGGGCGAAGCCAGGCCCGGAGGGAGGGGAAGGGAGGGCGATCGGCCGCGGCGATGTCCTGTTTTGTGTCTAAACCTCCTTCTCTCCTCCTTCCCCGCCCCGCTTCTTGGTAGGCCGAAGCGGCAGCCTAAACCCTCCTCAGACGAGGGCTATTGGGACTGCAGCGTGTGCACCTTCCGGAACAGCGCCGAGGCCTTCAAGTGCATGATGTGCGATGTGAGGAAGGGCACCTCCACCCGGTGAGTGAGCGGCCGAGAGGCCTGGGACTGACTGACACCCTCGTCCCCAGGCGGAGCGGTGGGGTGGGCAGGAAGTTGCGCTGGCCAGGGAGCGGCGGCAGTAGTCCGCGAAGAAGAAGAAGAGGAGGAGGAGGAGGAGGAAGGGCCGAGCCGGCGGCTGCCACCATCGTAGCCACCAGGGCAGGCTTATTATTTATTGCTCTTCTTTCTCTGGAGACGCGGCTGACAGTAGGGAATGGAGCTGCTGCAGCTTCTAGTTCCCCCCTTCTGCTTACCGCCTCCTTTCCTCATTTCCCAATAAACATTTTGCCAGCTGAAAAGGAGTTTCGTTTCTACGAACTTAAAATATACACATTTCCCACCAACTCCATACCTGTGACGTTCAGATTGCCAGTCACACGGATAGGAAGACAGCGAAAATAAATTCCTTTCTCCTCGTCTTTGTTGTTGTTTTGTGTTTATTCCTGTTCATAGTACAGCTGTCTGAAGTGTTTGCTTTAAAAGAAAGACAAAGCCCTACTCATCGAACATAGTGTTACTTATTTTATTTTATTTTATTTTATTTGTCTCCCTCCCAAAACACACACACACCCAACCCCCCAACCCCCCAATAAGCTTCTGTCTCTGGGCAGTTTACAGCTGCCCAGTTCATATTTTGAAATGCTTATGTTTATATATTTTAAAGGCAGAGAGTAACTGTCTCTATTCAGGCCAGCATAGCATCCTTTCAGTCACTGTTTGCCAATATTCTTCTTTTCTTCTTCTTCTTTGTTTAACATTGTGAACCCCTTTGGGGCATAGCCCCTTTGCTATGTGAACTGCTCTGTGAACTGCTTTTTGTTGAAAAGCCTTATATAAATATTCTAAATAAAATTATCAAATATAAATGTAATCAGTTATACAAATTGTAAGAAAAGGTCCATCTTCCACCTACTGTTGAAGAAAGGATAGAAATAGGTCAGGTTCTTAATTTTATTTTAGAGGCAGTTGTTTCATGTAGTCCCATCAAGTGGCTGTATTGGTTAATTTTTTTTACAGTGGAGAAATATAGTACAGTGAAGGATCAGCAAAATTTATATTGAATGTGTTTATTCTGTCATAGATAACATTTTTTTAAGCCAGTAGCAGCATCCTCATCTCTCACTTTCCTTTTCACAACATCTTCTCTGACAAATGCATGAGGCTTGTATATTGCAAGGGCCCCTGGGAGGAGACATCTGGTGATGACTGGGGAGCAGTGGATAATGAGTAGGCAATTCACTGGTGGGGAAAACTCACTCTGGGGCTATTCTTAGGATCACAAAAATCGGGCTAGGAAAATCCTAGCCCGATTTTTGTGATCGTAAGAACCACCGGGTTCGCAGCCGAGCCCGGTGGTTCTGGAGTGGCTAACCCGCTTCTGTAGCCCGTCTCTTAGCCCGGGTTTGCGGAGCGAGTGCTCCGCAAACCTGGGCTATCTGCTTGTGGGTAGCCGCGGTGCGGCTCTGCGTAGGCTCTGGAGAGGAGAGCTGGTCTTGTGGTAGCAAGCATGACGTGTCCCCATAGCTAAGCAGGGTCTGCCCTGGTTGTATATGAATGGGAGACTTGATGTGTGAGCACTGCAAGATATTCCCCTCAGGGGATGGAGCCGCTCTGGGAAGAGCTTAAGGTTTCAAGTTCCCTACCTGGCTTCTCCAAGATAGGGCTGAGAGAGATTCCTGCCTGCAACCTTGGAGAAGCCGCTGCCAGTCTGTGAAGACAATACTGAGCTAGATAGACCAATGGTCTGACTCAGTATATGGCAGTTTCCTATGTTCCTATGAGTAGACCCCCCGGCCGGGAGGCTTAAAAGCAGCCTCCTGGCTTGGGGGTCTCGCCAGTATGCCCTGCATTCCGGGGGCCGCGCAGCCCCCGAGCTCCCCAGCCCCCACCGGCTCCGTCTCGGTGTTGGCCATCGTGTGGGCGGCCGATCCAGCCGCCCAGGGCTCCCTTCCTGCTCATGGCTAGGAACAGGGTCTCACTGATCGTGATCGTGAGACCTGGTCCTCTGACTAGTAACTGCTGGGCAGCAGCAGTGGAGATGGGGTGGGGTACTTCAGTCAACACCCAGCAAGCATGTGGTTACTGATTGTCAGCCAGTTTGGACATGGTCTGCTGATGTCAGCCAGCAACCACTGTCACTCTTTAGTAAAACATCCAGGGTGGCCAACAAACAAGTCTGAATTATACTTATAGATTTTAGTCTTGCTCCAGTCAGTTTCATTAAGCCCAAATGGCTGACATCCTAACACTCCTAACATCAGCACCCATGCTGCGCTAGTTTCCACACTAGTCCTGTTCTTGTGCAAGAGTGCAAATACTTTTGGAACTCGTCCAGCTCCAGAAGCACTCTGACCCTCAATGACATGTTTTTGCTTTAACAGAGCGCTTCTGGAGCCAGGGCAAGTTCTGAAAGTATTTGCACTTTTGCACTGTATTTGCACTTTTCCCATGCTACTTTGAGCTAGCATGGGAACTAGCATAGCGTCAGGGTGTCAACTAGTGACCTCATAAAGACAAACATGAATTATTTATTTACTCAAGGCATTCTTATGCTACTTTTCCTTTGTCCAAAGCAGTTTGCAGAGCAAATACATAAATAAATAAAATAACAATACAAAATAATCTAAGAACAATGAAATACTGAAATTAATGGCCAAGTGCCCACTGACACAGAATATTCATGGTAGGCATATGGAAGAAGACCTCAAAACTTCAACAGGGAGGCCAGCTCCTTAGCAATGGTGCCCTGCTCCTAGCAGCTGATGCTCATACTTTATTTTGTGTTTATTTTATTAGTTTGTATACTGCCTTTCAGTGAACATTGCAATTTGTAATTCACTTTCTGAAGTGAAGGGATATTGAGCAGAGCCACCTCTTTAAAAGTAAGCATCAGCACTTTGAATTGGACTCAGAAGTAATAAACAGTAATTGCAATTGCTGGCAGCTACAATACCGATATGCTCCTGCCTGCTAACATTCAGTAGAAGGCAAGTGGTGGCATTCTGCATTAGCTGCTATTCACCTTCAGAGTAGCCCCGATGGAAAGCACATTACAAGATGCAGTTCTAGAAGTTATAAAAGCATAGATGACCGTAGCAAGGTCCTCATACTCTAAGAGAATTATGTAAGAGGGGGCTGGAATAATAAAAACACTCCTGGCAACCAGGAGAGGAGAGGAGAGCTGGTCTTGTGGTAGCAAGCATAACTTGTCCCCTTAGCTAAGCAGGGTCTGCCCTGGTTGCATTTGAAAGGGAGACTAGAAGTGTGACCACTGTAAGATATTCCCCTCAGGGGATGGAGCCGCTCTGGGAAGAGCATCTAGGCTCCAAGTTCCCTCCCTGGCTTCTCCAAAATAGGGCTGAGAGAGATTCCTGCCTGCAACCTTGGAGAAGCTGCTGCCAGTCTGTGAAGACAATACTGAGCTAGATAGACCAATGGTCTGACTCAGTATATGGCAGCTTCCTATGTTCCTATGTAACTACTCTTATTAAAAAGCAAGATAGCATCCAGGAGCACTGTTAGGCTCAGAACCTGTTGATTCACTATTTCCTGTATCTTAACTTGGATCAGTTTTAGCCTGTTTAACTCCATCCATTTGACCGCAACCTTTAAACACTTGTTTCAGACCAAGATATTAGTCCTTGGGTGTTTAATTAGAGAAATATAGAGCTTGGTATCACTATATTGATGATCCTACACTACAGAGCTCTAGATGATCTCTCCCTGCAACTTCATATCTCTATAGATATGAAGATAAACAGCATCAGTGACAATGATGAAACCTATAGATAAGCACATGCCAGTTTTCTCAGGCCAAACTGGCACCCTAATGACTGTAGATCAAATTGAAAAGGGGAATAGAAGAAAAACAAATGCATGCATGAATGTGTGTGTGTAGGGGATCACAGCTTTACAGCCTGATTCTGGTCAAGTACCTCTGAGTTTAATAGATGGTACTCTGGCAGCAGTGATATAGGAAGGTGCTGAAAGGCATCATCTCACACCGGTAAACTCCTCCTGTATTGTACCAAAGAAAACCACATGGCTCTGTGGTTGCCAGGAGTCGACATTGACTCAAGGGCACAACTTTACTTTACTTTACTCTCAAGTAAGTCTACATATGATTGCAGCTCTATTTAGATATTACTAAAACAGTTTTGAGTATATAAATGGGGTTTACAAATTGTAGATATATAAAGGAGAACTTTATTGCACACTACTATAACTATTGATTATTGGATATCTGATAAACTAGTATGTCATAGTTTATTAAATTCAGTAAAGTTGAGATTTAGCAAAAATGATGTTTCTATAAAAATGTTCATACTGTATTTTATCTGTCTTACTAATGATTTTGTAGCTTATTTATTTAGACATCATGTATTAGCTGGACTTTTCTAGTCTGTTTTCTAGCAAGATTTTATAGTCTTTCTTGATTTGCCTATACTTAATGTTTTCCTCCATTATCACAGCTGGCAGTTTGCTGTGCTACATAAATACATAGTTAAAAACCAGATTTGGCACAAAGACCACTTTTCTGGTCACTGGAATCTTGCCTAGTGTTCTCTAGTGCTTTCTTTTTGTCTTTAGCACATTCAGCTGTGTACCAAGAGTTTGGTTTTCCTTTCCCCCTCCTACTGAAATTGTCTTTGGAGAGATTGACATATTTTTTAGAACTGTCAATAGGTCAGATCAGAACTGTTTTCAGAACTGTTTTAGGTCAGATCAAGTGCCATCTAGTCCAGCAATCTGTTCCCAATAGAGACCAGTCACATTTCTATTAGCTCATAAACAGAGGATTGAGATGATGGTCTTCTCCTTAGATATTTAGTTTTGTCTCAAGTATCTGGTAATCAGAAATATACTGAGGGTTTCATTTTGTGATCATGGCTAATATCTGTTAGTAGACCTAGACAAGTAGAATTTGTCTCTTCCTTTTTAAACTCCATTTGAACTAGTGGCCATAGTATACCTTGCAATAGTGAATCATATGTTAGTTATGTATGTTTATACAATGTTTTAGTACAGTATATATACAGTGTGCAAATATCCTCTAGTTTTGTGCTTATCTTAAATACAGATATAGCTGTTACTGTATTTTTCCCAGTAAAAGAAAAACAAAATAGGTCTGGTTTGTTGGTAAAAATGTATGTAAGATCAAGAATCTAGTCTAGTAATATATAAAAGTAATCATAGGCTACATTTCCATTTTGCTTGGCTAGCAGTTTTTAATACTGAAACACCATACATTTCCATGCACTAAAGTTGGTTTCAAACAGTTAATGGATCCATTCTGGCATGAAATAATTCATTACAGAAACTGCGTTCTTTGCATGAATCAAGCCAGCATGCCCTGGTTATACATGTTAGGATCTCTGTTGCAGAGATCATAGACATGCACCCCTTCTTTCCCCTAACTGCAGATAGAAGACCTTATGCAGGCACCCTTCTCTTGTACTGCCAATCATCTAGTTGTCAGGGAAGAAAGACTACCAGAGTTGCTGCTGGGTGATGTCTGGGCAGTAATATATTCCTTCTCTCGTCTGGGTTTAGAGTATCTAATAAAATACAGGTTTAGACACAACTTCTGGTGTCTGAGTTTAGAAATAGTGATTTTTGTTGTATGGGTAATGCTTCAGATGTGAATGAAAATGAAGATTGAATCCTACAGTGAATTAAATATTTTAATTGATTTCTTGATTGAATTTATATATCGCCTAATATAAAATCTCAAGGTGGTGTACAAAATTAAAAACATTATACAAAATATCTATATATATAATTATCCTGGGTGTGCCCAGGAAAAATGCGTCCCGGCAGTCCAGCTGATTGGCTGGGCTGCGGGGGAGCCTGATTGGTCCTGGTGCACACCCAGGAGAATTCGCTGGCTAGGCGGCTGCGGAGGCAAGGCGGTGGGCCCAGCGCGGCGGCGGCGGGCCCGGCTGCGAGGCGGGGTGAGGCGGCGGGCCCAGCGTGGTGGCGGCGGGCCAGGCCGCGGCGGCGGGGCCCAGCGAGCGGCGGGCCCAGCGAGGCAGCGGCAGGGCCGGGTGGGGCGGCGGCGGGCCCAGCGAGGCGGTGGCGGCGGGGGGCCCGGCCTTGAGGGCAGGGGCCTGACCCAGGACGACGGTGGCGAAGGTGAACTGGGCCCAACTAGAGGCACAGATGCTCAGTGCCCGGGCCCACTAGTAAACATTTAAAATTCATAAAAAAATAAAAACCATAATAGTTAAAAACACATTAAAATTTAAAAATTAGATTTCAGTTAAAAGCCTGGGAAAATAGGTATGTCTTCAGGGTACTCCTAAAAACATACAGCGAAAGAGATGCTCTTATTTCAGCAGGTAGTGGGTTCCAAAGCCCAGGGGCAGCCACAGAGAAGGCCCGGTCCCTAGTTGCCACCAAACGAGTTGGCGGCAACCGTAACCAGACCTATCCAGATGATCTAAATAGACGATAAGGTTCACAACAGACAAGGTGCTTTCTTAAGTACCCTGAGCATAATCTGTTGAGGGCTTTATAGGTAATAACCAATACTTTGTATTTCGTTCAGAAACATATCGGCAGCCAGTACAGTTCTTTTAGAATTGGTGTTATATGTTCCCTTCTTGTAAACCCAGAGACCAATCTGGCTGCCACATTCTGAACCAACTGTAGTTTCCGAATTACATACAAAGGCAGCCCCACTTAGAGTGCATTACAGTAGTAAAGCCTAGAGGTTACCAGCATACGGTATGTACGACTGTTTTAAGGTCATAAGTCTCCAGAAATGGATGTATCTGGCATATCAGCTGAAGCTGATAAAAAGCACTCCTGGCCACAGCTGTAACCTGAGAAATCAGGGAGAGTTTGGGATCCAGGAGCACTCCCAGACTACTAACCTTATCTTTTAGCAGCAGTATAACCCCATCCAGAGCAGGCAGATCTAAATCATCTCTTGGATCCTGACCGCCTACAGACAGTACCTCCGTCTTGTTTGGATTAATCTTCAGCCTGTTTTCCCTCATCCAGCCCAATATCGCCTCCAGGCAGGCACTTAAGGGGGTCATTCCAGTTCCTGATGAAGTTTGTATAGAGAAATAGATCTGGGTGTCATCAGCATATTGATAGCATCCCAGACCAAACTTCCTGATGATCTTTCCCAGTGGTTTCATGTAGATGTTAAAAAGCATTGGAGACAGTATGTTTTACTATGGAAATTATTGTGTTCAGACATTATTTCTATGGTCTACAAACACTCAAATGATTAAAAATTCCATTTTTTCTATTGTTTGGTTATATATGTAATTTCAGTACATTCAATAATTTGGGAGAGATGAGCTTAGTAAATACAGGTGGCCTTTGTTACCCATGGTCCTGGCACCTGTGGTTTCAAGTATCATGGTTGGGAGGGATACAGTGCCAGTTTCTTTATTTGCAGGGTGAAAATAAGGTTATTTTTGCTTATCTGTGGTTCTTGATGGCCGGAAATGACTTCTGTAATCATTTCTTGCTGCCATTTTGTGGCAATTTTCTGCAACAAACAAACAAAAAACCTCAAAAAGGAACAAAAATTGGAGGTTTGGGAGCATTGCTGGAGAGCAAGGTACTGTGCTTATTTCTGCTCTCCACTGCTTGTGATTTTCAGCATACTTAGGAACCTAACCTCCCAATCCCCATACTTTTAAGCTTTCTTAATCCATGATTTCGTTATCTGTGGAATTTGGCAGTAATGGGACCCTTGTGAAGAGCCAGGGCCGCCTGTACTTGGTTAGATATTTACTGGGCAGATTAAATATAGATTATTTCATGAATAAAACTTAAAAGAGATGACTTCAAAAATAAGATTTAAAACTTGTGCTACTTAAGTGCAAATATATCTGTATATCTGATTTTGCGTATGCTAATCACATTTGCTTATGCTTTATCTATATATCTGGCTGACATGCATATGCATTCAGGCCCTTATCCTGTAGCCATACACAGCTCTAGAGTGCATCTGAATAGTTCCAGTTGTAGTATCAGATCAGCAGCAGCTGTGTTGACAGCCTTTTCTGAATTTACATTTGAAGGACATTACGTACTATGTGCAAATAGATTTTGCAAGGCTGAAACCAAATTTGGTGTTTGAATGCAGAAAGATCAGTATTCTTTAAAACGTACGGTGTGATAACTGCCAGGTGATATAATGGATGAATTTTCTTGCTATTATGCTCTAGGGGATAAATGCTTTCTGTGTTGAAGTGATAGTCTCAAATGATTCCCAAAGGGCATTGCTTGCATTGTAAAACCACTGTCAAATATTGCACTCTGCGAAGAGGTAATCTGTTAAACCTGTAGTGCTGAGGAATGTTAACAATTATGTCCTTAAAAATTTGCAGCTTCAATTTATTTTGTATTTGTATGTTTCTTGTATTCTGCATTTGTGTAAAGATGGATGGAATTTACTGAATGATATATTTTTTAAAATATCAATTTTTTCTTTTCAGAGTGCTCGCTGCTCCCACCCGAGCGGCACGTAACCTTAATGTGAACCTTGGTTCGTACACATCCCTAAATCCAGTAATTTCATATTTTCAAAAAACATATCTATGGCATGACACTGACTTTGATATCATGTTAGGACATTTTAAGATCTTCTACTTGTTGGCTTTGTGGAGTCATCTGATTGGCTTCTGTTGGGAATAGGATGTTAGACTAAATAGTCTGGTCTGGTTCTGCAGATCTGAGCTTTATGTCAAAATATATTGTAGATGTACTAAGACCATCTTTTAGCATTTATACCACTATCTATCTAATTTACATAGGGATGTAGATGAGAATATGCATCTTGATGCCTATCTCATTGAAAGCAGTGCTGTACAGATGGATAACCTCCTGCACTTAATGCACATCTGTTGTAGTTCCTGACCATAGAAGGAGATTTGTGCATGTGCAGGCTGTTTTGTGTGCATATCTCCTGTTACAAATGGGGCATTTGAATAGATTTAGTTAATACTATATGAGGCGAGGGGGGTTGTGGGGAGAATGGGCTTAGTTTGCTCTCCCT
Organism: Hemicordylus capensis; assembly: GCF_027244095.1. Classification (NCBI taxonomy): domain Eukaryota; kingdom Metazoa; phylum Chordata; class Lepidosauria; order Squamata; family Cordylidae; genus Hemicordylus; species Hemicordylus capensis. The sequence goes on along the minus strand of NC_069661.1, from coordinate 179,431,341 downwards.
GCAGATGATCGGATCGGCCCCCCACACGACTGCCGGCTCCGTCACGGAGCCTGCGGGGATTGGGGGCCGTGTGCCCCCCGGAAGTTCCAGGATGCCCTGCTCAAATGCTCAGGGCATCCTGGAGAGACCCCCAGGGTTGGGAGGCTTGTTTCAGCCTCCTGGCAGGTGTCTCCATATGAGTTGCTGTGGCGCGGTAATACACGATCAAAAAGACGGGGTTAGCAGAGCGCTTGCTCTGCTGACCTCAGCTAAGGGGAGGGAGAATTAGGAGGGTTTGCTGGCGGGAGCCTCACGGCTCCTGTGCAGCAGACGATCAGCAAAAAGCAGGCTAGGCTCCCTTAGCCCGCTTTTTGCTGATTGTGAGAATCTCCTCTATGTCTGGCAATATTATTTTACTTTGTGGACTATGAGATGGGACGTATTTACCACAAAATATTAATTGCTGCAAGAAAATATTTCTTCTTTGGGGTTCATACAAAACTGATGCCTGTGGTAGAACCTTTAATATTATGATTTTGCATTCTTTTACCTCATAGTTTTACCTAATAGTTTAATATATTTTATCCCACCTTCCCTCTTTGTTGCTCAGGTGATACGCATCATTCTTTACTTGTACTGACCCCCTCCTCCCACTGCCTTAAGTTTTGTGGCATATGCAGAGTATTTGGGAAATGGACAGGTGTTTGCTCTTGTGCACGCAATCCCTTTAAACAGTAAATGTTTGGTCTGGTTTTCCAGGGTTTTAAAACTGTTTTAGATGTTTTATTTGTTAATTGGTTTTGTATTGGTTTTATTTTAATGTAAACCACCCTGAGCCATTTTTTGAAGGGCGGTATAGAAATCAAGTAAATAAATAAATAACACAGTCTTATAGGTGAACAGATTTGTGTTTCTCTACTCTAGTCTCAGGCAGAGGAGCATGCACAGATTTGTTTCACAGTGCAGTCTCTTTCAATCTCCTCTGTATCCTCCCACAAATGGAGGAAATTGTAGGCGGAGAGTTGGATTTCTGTGCTTCTTCTGCTTATAAGCTGGAAGAGGGTATAGAAATACATTATTTCTCTTCCAATTTAATGTCCAGGATATTGGAAAATATTCTGCATGTAGGAAACTGTGTTTTCCTTAGAGAGACTGCAGAGATTGGTTATTTATATGTCTCCTTTATATTTGCCCTGATGTCCTTGGTTGGAACGACTTTGATAAAATATAGAAAGTATTCTGTGGTTGTTGAAAAAGCAACACTTAGTTAATTTGGGAATTAAATAGGAAAATTCTCTTGTGTCCTCATAAAATATTTTTGAGTTGAGACATCACTGTTTCAGCTGATAGGAACTCTGCTTTCTAGCCATGTTTGGTGATAAAGAATAGGCTAGATATTTCATCCAAGATGAGGTATTGTGATATGAATTGAAACTTAGGGTAATATTATCTGATGCCTTGATGTTCTCAGAGAACATGGCCTCTGATATCAAAAGTTGTTCAGTGTTTTCTTTCTCTTCAAACTGAGTAGGGAAAGACCTTTCTTTCTCTTTTCTTTCCCTTTCTTTTATTAGTGAGAACAACAGACATAATTGGAATCTGGCTTAATTTGGGTTGCTATTTGGGCATCTTATTCCTTATTCATCCATCCTCACTACCTCTTATGTAGAGTAGTTAGATAGCATAAGTACATGCCAAAATAATATGAGACCGGTTTCATGGGCAAGAATATTTGAGGTAAGATGTAAGGAAAAAGATATTTAAGGAAAGGAGCCAGGGAAGTAATTCAAAAGATATAAACTGTGATGTGCAGTTCTGCCAACACAGAATTTCAAACTCTGTGTCTAAAGAAAAATAAACTTTACCTGTCATCTTGCTCGTTCTTTCTAAAATCAGTGAGTTTTTGTGTTTGTATAATGTGTTTTATTTTATTCAATGTTTTCCTTTTAAAACAGGGTTGTCTACGGGCATTATACATTTCTGTTTTTAAGGTCTAGAACAACAGTAGCAGTACAACATCAAAAATGTTTTACCATGTGCATAATAGGGCTGCATGAAGAAGGGAGCCAGGGCCATTCAGTGGACACTGCTTTCCTTGATTATGCTCTGTGGACAGAAGTGGGTTTTATCAGTGATGGATCATTCACACATCACTTGATATAGTAGTCAACAAATGACTGAGCATTCAAGTTCATCAGTGAGTGATGAACTGGCCCTTTGTTTTTGTAAAAAAAAAAAAGGGGGGGGGAGGTATTCTAGACCTTATTTGTATTCAACTTTCTTGAAATTAGAGCAGTTTTTAAATTCATTTTAAATTATCTGTATACACCCGAATCAAACAAGAATTCATTGGGTAAATTCATTATATTAACAGAAAAGCTTACAGTATTTACTTTTATTATTGACCTAAAATAAGATTAGGTTACCTTAATAAAGATGTGAATGGATAGAGAGATCCTACATCCCTGATAGGCTTAACAGTTGCTACACCAATGCCAATTTAGCAGCACAGCAATACATGTAGAGACAAGTACTAATGGAGCAGTACTGACAAACGCTCTCTGGTATCTACACCATCCCCTACAAGACTGTGTGTTGGTGATAATGCTCCACATTACTCATGTATGGGATGCACCAGTCAATATATAGTAGCAGATGAAAGACTCCATGGCATAGATCAATCTAGTACATATATCCGTTCCACATGCAAAAGAGGGCTCCATATTGACTCCACTGCTTTTTAACGTCTACATGAAATTGCTGGGAGAGATCACCAGGAGATTTGTTGCAGGGTGCTATCAGTATGTTGATGACACCCAAATCTATTTCTCTATGTCAGCATCATCAGGAGAAGGCATAACCTCCCTAAATGCCTGCCTGGAGGCAGTGATGGGCTGGATGAGGGATAACAAACTGAGACTGAATCCAGATAAGACAGAAGTACTAATTGCACGAGGCCGGAACTCGGGAGACTATTTTGATCTGTTGGTTCTGGATGGGGTCACACAACCCCAGAAGGAGCAGGTACGCAGTCGGGTGTTCTTCTGGATCCAAACCTCTCCCTGGTGTTCCAGGTTGAGGTGGTAGCCAGGAGTGCTTTCTATTGGCTTTGGCTGATACACCATCTGCGTCTGTTTCTTGATATAAACAACCTCAGAGCAGTGGTACATATGCTGGTAACCTCCAGACTTGACTTCTGCAATGCACTTTATGTGGGGCTGCCTTTGTACGTAGCCTGGAAACTGCAGTTGGTGCAGAATGCGGCAGCCAGGTTGGTCTCTGGGTCATCTAGGAGAGACTGTGTTAATACTGTACTAAAAAAATCTACATTGGGTACTGATAAGTTCCAGGCAAAATACAAGGTGCTGTTTATAACTTATAAGGCCCTAAAAGGCCCTAGGTAAGAGAATGCTTCTTTGCCATGAGCCCCACCGCCCATTGAGATCATTTGAAGAGGGCTGTCTGCAGTTGCCACCAGTTCGTTCGGTGTTTTCTCAGGGATGAGCCTTCTCCGTTGCTGCTCCAAGGCTTTGGAATGTGCTTTCTGCTGAAATAAGGGTCTCCCCATCTCTGATAACTTTTAAGAAGGCAGTTAAGACACATTTGTTCGCCCAGGCTTTTAATTAGATTTGCAGTTTTTAACATTGTGTTAAATTTTAAATTATTTTAATGTTTTAGCATTTTAATTTTGTTTTAATTTGTATTGTTTTATTGTAAATCACCTAAACATATACATTTTGGAGGGTATATAAATAAATTAAATGTACAACCAGAATGTTAGAAAAAGATCACAGTTCTCTCCCCAATGGAGACTACCGTGGCTCAACCAACAGGAGGGCAGCAACTGACACCTACTGTATATGAGCCAGTGTGGTGTAGTCAGACTGGGCTGGGGGAGGCCTGGGTTTAAATCTCCACACAATTGTGAAGCTAATTGGGTAACCTTTGAGTGAGCTATAGTGCTATAGCAATTAGCTTATGTAGGCCTTGACCAATTTTATTTGGTTCTAGGAGCCAGCGCAAAAAATTGGGAGCCAGACTGCCCTCTGCTTTATGGAAGAGCAGACTCACCACTTGCTGCCAGCAATGTTTTCTGCTCCATGAGGTAGTTGGACCCACTTCTCACTCCCATCAGTGGGTCAGTGGGCTTGGCACTCAGCCCCAGCAACATCTTCTGCTCCATGGGGTTGGACTCACCACTTTGCTTGTTCACTCCTTCTCCCAGGCAATGGACAGATGCAACCAGTAGGAGGAGTGAGAAAGCAAAGTGGCATGGATTGTTCCCTCTTCTTGGTCATATCAGTCCATTATTTGCCTGAGCTAGATGGATGCAACCAGGAGCAACCCACCTCTTCATCCTTGCTCATTCCTTGTGGTCATGTTGGTCCATTGCTTGCCTGAGCCAGATAGATATAAATAGGTAGAGTTGTGTGCAAACAAGGCAGAAGTTGTTTGTTTCTTCCTCTTCTTGATTGCATCTGTATGGTTCAGGCAGGCAATGGACCGACATGACCGAGGAGGGAGCATCCTGTCCCCACTTGCTTGCTCTTTTCTCCTAGTCATGTGAATTCAATATAATTCCCTTGTCTTGAATTCCCCTGTAAAACAAATACAGACAGCCTGCAACCAAAATACATGCGCATAAGTTCTACTTTGAGGATATGGGAAGGACACGGGTAGAAAAAAAATGCCACTGCAGTCTCAATAGCCAGTCAGCTCTGTAGCACAAGGCGTGCTAGCCATATGTGGAGAAGCAAGGCTCCTTGTAGAAGAGTATTCCACTGTAGGAATAATGTGTCAGACACTAATCAGAATGTTCCACATAACATGGCTGTACAATGTGAGGGAGACAAGTTTTTTTGTAAGGGAGAAGGCCACAAGCACAAGAAAGAGTGGAACCATAACAAAGAAAATATATGGACTTAAGATCTACTGTGAGGATATGTTGAAGTTGCCCCACTAGGCAAGACTTACCTTTTTGAGTGTTCTGCCAGCAAATGTGATTATGGATTTGGGTGGGTGGGTAGATGGAGCAGGACTAGAACCCTAAGCCTCATATTCTACAGAGCAACTATCTAACCAGACTATAGAAGAAAGACAATCTCATGATGATGACACCCTCCCCCTTAGTAACCAAAGTGGTAAGTCTCTGGCCAAGATGCAGATTTCCAGCCCTGATAAGGTAATGTAGTAGCTAATCCACTCCCCCCTCCCATTAAACCCCATTGGAAAAACTTCTGAGATGAGTAACCAAGTGGAGTTTCCTTCTCTGCTAATCATCTCAAGAGTGAAGGCACTTGGTGTGCCTAAGCCTCAGTTTCAGCAGTGATATTGGGTTTCCTAGTGGATGTTGCATCTGGAGTCTTGTGGCAAAGTACCACAGGACTTTGTATCACAGTACCAAAGTCTGAGAAGCCAAGCATTAAGAACATGTCCTTCCCATTTGTTTTGAGCATTGGGTTTGTGCAAAGTATTATTTCACCAGTATGCTGACCTGCAATATCCCATTTGTGTGCTCCAATGTCTATGGACATTAAGACAAGATGATGTTGCCCCCCATGTTCTGTGCCTTGATATACGAGATCTGTGATTGGCTGCAGAGTTATTTAGATTATTCCAAAATGGCTCAGGGCGGTTTACAATTAAAACAAAACCATTAAAATCAGCTAACAATCAAAGCAAAAATTATAAAACAGTATAAAACAACAATTAACAATTAAAACATCATAAAACAGCAGTTAAACAATCACAACAATTAAAAACCCCCTGCAAACCAGGTTAACATTAAAACCAATAACAGCTATTTAAGAGCCCAGGAAGGCCAGGCCAGAATTCAAATTGTGGATTTCTTTCAGGAATGCATTCCACAGCCCAGGAGCAGTTACAGAGAAGGCCCACCTCTGAGTCGCCACCAGATGAACCGGTGGTAACTGGAGACTGACCTCAGATGACCTTAACTTGCGGTGGGGATCATGCAGAAGAAGGCACTCTCTAAGATAACTCAGACTCCCATGCCTCTCATGTGGCCCAGGCTGCCCCAAACAGCGCCCGAGCTATTTTGTGGTTCTATAGAACCAGGGGAGGGTTTTTTAATCCCCTCAGCCTTAAAACTTTTTCATGCAAAATCATTGGCACAGTTATTGTATGGTGCCCAATTGGGTCCTTACCCAGATCTGTCCCCCTTAGAAGTGGTGCAGTCTAAGTTCTTGAGAGCAGTATTTCAGACACCCAAGTGTACCTCTAATGCGAGGCTCAGATTGGAGGCAGGCCTCATCAAAGTTGAGGCCAGATGTTGGCAAATGGCGCTGTTTTACTGGCTGAGAGTTTTTTCCTCGGTCACAGGGCTGAGCCGCTTAGTATTAGAGGATTCTTATCAGTCGCCCTGGAAGTGCACTCTGAACCAAAAGATGACCACTTTGGGCCTCGATCAGTCTGCTCTGCTTACGCAAAGTTTGGAGACAGCTAGGAAGCTCATCAAACAGAGAATTGAGGATATCGAGAGACAAACAGATATAGCAAGGGTACCTGACTTTCAGAGCCAGGATTCAGTCAGATATAGTTTGGCCCCAGCATCCTACCTCACTGTCTTGGAGGTGCCCCCTCTTAGAAGAGTTTTTACCCTGGCAAGATGCAATGCCCTGCCTTCAGCCCTCTCAGAGGGCCGATATAGAGGGATTCCCTATGGGGAGAGGCTCTGCCCATGTGGTGAGGGTCAAGTGGAAACAGTCACCCATGTGCTATTGGAATGTTTGTTCTATAGAGACCTGCGCCGGGATCTTATTTACCCTTTGATAGCTAAATGCCCAGGTCTTGATTCTCCTCATATGACTGACAGGCTGTTGGAAGGAAGCAATTCCTGCGCTACCAGACAGGTAGCTAAATTCTGCAGTGCAGCCCTTTGTTTGCGGAAGAACTTAGTAATGGGAAAATAGGCGATGGATCTAAGGCCAGAGCAACTTGTAGCCATAATGTGGCTAGCTGCAGGTGGGCATGCAGGTACTGGTATCACCTGTATATCAGCTGTAAATTTAATGACAATATTTTTCAGAGCTCCTGAATTGTTTAACCCCCCTCAGATTTAGGAGTGGAGAAGGCAACTGGTTGAGTTTTGATTTTGTGTAATAGCCTCATAAAGTAGGAAATACTGCTGCCTCTTTTATCTCCAATTATTTTAGTAGTATTTTTAGTATCCTGATCTATGCTGAGGAGGACTTTTTAAAATTTATCTGGTGTTATTGTTTGCAACAGAAGTTTGATTGTCCTCTCTTTTACATTTGTTTTAATCTCATGCTGGTCGCTGACCAAAATAAAGAGATTGATTGATAACTCAGACCTAAGCCATTCAGGGCTTTAAAAGTAATGACCAGCGCTTTGTATTTTGCCCAGAAACATATTGGCAGCCAGCGTAACTGTTTCAAAACAGGCATAATATGGTCTCTTCGGGTTGCCCCAGAGACCGATCTTGCTGCCGCATTCTGAACTAACTGAAGTTTCTGGACTACATACAAAGGCAGCCCCACGTAGAGCGCATTGCAATAGTCAAGCCGGGAGGTTACCAGCTGATGCACCACTGTTTTGAGGTCATCCTCTTCAAGGAATGGGTGCAACTGTCGAATCAGCCGGAGCTGATAGAAAGCGCTCCTGGTCATGGCCTCCACCTGAGAAACCAGGGTGAGGCCTGGGTCCAGGAGTACTCCCAAGCTGCGCACCTGCTCCTTCTGGGGGAGTGTAACCCCATCCAGCACAGGGAGATCTAACTCACCCCTCAGATTCTGAGCCTCCACAATGAGCATCTCCGTCTTGCTTGGATTCAGCTTCAGTTTGTTCTCCCTCATCCAGCCCATTACTGCCTGTAGGCAGGCATTTAGAGAATGAGTGCCATTTCCTGAAGATGAAAAGGAGAAGTAGATTTGGGTGTCATCAGCATACTGATAACACCCAGCACCAAAAATGAAACACCCAGCGGTTTCATGTAGATATTGAAAAGCATTGGTGACAGAATGGAGCCCTGGGAGATTCCATATAACAGTTCCTGTTTTGAGGAGCAGCTGTCACCAAGGTCCACCATCTGGAATCTACCAGAGAGATAGTAGCGGAACCACTGCAAAGCAGTGCCCCCTATCCCCCAGGCGATCCAGAACAATACCATGGTTGATGGTATCGAACGCCGCTGAGAGATCCAGAAGAACCAGCAGAGTCACACTCCCTCTGTCGATTTCCCAGTAAAGGTCATCCATCAGGCCGACCAAAGCTGTTTCAACCCCATAGCCAACTCTAAAGCCAGTTTGAAATGGGTCTAGATAATCAGTTTCTTTCAAGACTGCCTGGAGCTGGTCAGCTACCACCCTCTTGCCCAACCAATGGAGATTGTAGATTGGCCTGTAACTGTCCATTGCTAAGGGATCTAGGGAAGGCTTCTTTAAGAGTGGTCTAACCATTGCCTCCTTCAGACAAGGAGGCACCCTACCCTCCCTCAGCGATGCATTTATGATATTAACTAGGCCACCTCCAACAATCTCCCTGCTAGATAGAAGCAGCCAAGTTGGGCAAGGATCCAGTGAACAGGTGGATGTAATTTAATGTAGTGTTATTTAGAATTTGAGCTTCTATTGCAGTTTGAGGGTAAATAAGAAGATTTGAATGAGAGCAGTCCTCTGGGGCTGTCCACTGACGTCAGTGGGGCTATTCTGCTATTTTCCCAAATGTAATGTTATTCATTGGATGGAAACAAGTGCGGAATCAGGACAGGATTCTAATTAAGCTTCTAATTCCTCCATTGCCTCCTCCTGTTCTGCCCAGTTTTTCCTCTTGCACTGGTACAAGTGTATTACTCCCATGAGCTCTGCTTCAGCTGCACAGGAGGACTTAGGGGTGATCCTATCCTATTGTTGGACATAACTTGAGAACAGGATATGTTAATAATAAAGGTATTATAAATATATTATTATAAATATAATTGTGCTAATACTGGAATTTCTTTTTGGCACTAGTATGCTGCTTAACACTACACCCCCTCTGATCCTCCAGTCTGTTGAATGCCATCTGGAAGCTAGAACACGGTATGGTTTAAGGGAATGTATTTTTAAAAATTACATAGTGAGTATTTTTTTTCCTTTTGCACTGATACAGTGATAAAATATAAGGTTTTAGTTTAGATAGATGTTTCCCACAAATATACACAGTGGCTTAAAAAAGTTATAATGGATGAATTAACACTAAATAGCTAATAAACTGCAGAACTCTTAGGTCACCACTGAAACCTGAGACACGGGAAGTTAGAATTTATTTTTTAACTATAGCACATAAAACTGCCTTATTAATATACTTAAGAATTTTCTCTGCTTTGCCCTATAATGACAGAAGTTTCACTTCTGTCATCAGGATGCCGCTGATATGAATTTACGTGTATACTGTGTTTTTTGTACTGAAGACTGGATATGTTGCAGGACAGAGTAATAATAGAAAGGTTGTAAGTCTGACTAAAGCAGTGACTGTAATTTGAGATACTTTCCAATTTCTTCTAGTGCAGAATTTGTTTTTATTTTGAAAAGGATTTTTATTTTCAGTATAATAGGGTCCCCCCACCACCACATACACACACAATAATGTCAGTTTAGTTTAGTTATCTTGGCCATAAGCTATCACAATATCTAACGTCTTCTTCACCATGACTCCCATCATCCGTTAAGATTGTCTGGAGAGGTTCATCTTCAGTTGCTGCCAGCTTGTCTGGCGGCTACTGAGGGACGGGCCTTCTCCGTTGCTGCCCTTGGGCTTTGGAATGTGCTCCCTGTTGAAATAAGAGCCTCCCCATCTCTGGCAACTTTTAAAAAGGCACTGAAGACATATTCATCCAGGCTTTTAATTAGATGTATGGTTTTATTACTTTTAATGTTGAGTTTTATCTTATTTTAACTTTAAGGATTTTAATGTTTAAATAATTTTAATTAATTGATTTTAATGATTTTAATTGTAAACCGCCAAGAGACGGTATAGAAATATGCTAAATAAATAAATAAGAAATGCAAAGAAGTAATAAAAATGAAGTCTATTTATAACAAGACGCTCAAAAGAACAGAATGTATGGATTTAAGTATTTATCAGTAATTTATATCCTCAAACACCAACATCATCACTCTTAAGGTTTATCCAGATTTCCTATACACATAAATGTTTTCATGATTTTGCCTGTGTGGACACCAAAGTCACGCAGTCATACCATCGCTTTGTGTGGTATTTTCATTAGAAAAACCTAAAAGCTTCTTGTATCCCAGTCTGCAGTTAATTTGAAAACCTGGCTAGGAAAATAATTTTGAAGGGCTGGTGTTAACATAGCTTCCATAATCAATCAGTTGGAATTGTGCACTCCTTTGTCACTGCTTCTCTGTACAATCCTTTCTGGAGATTCCTACCACTGGGCAGGAACCAGACTTAAGTTAGTCATGACTAAGCCCCATTGAAATTTAATCCAGTCATGACTAAAATTAAAATTAATTTAGTTTATATGTGACTAACTTGTCTCATTTATTTCAGTGGTTTTTTGTAATGACTAACTGTAGTCTGGATCTCACTGACTTGTTGTGTACTTAAGCCAGGGCTTGACAAATCCCAGGTGGCAGAGAGCCATGACAACTAAGAAATTTAACTATGGCAGCTAGACTAGGATATTCAGAGGTAGAGTTACTTAATAAATATTTATTTGCCTCAGGCAGTCCTGATTCTGTTCTAAGTATGTTACTTTAAAGGAGTATAAAGAGAAGGCCCATCCCCACCAATGTCATCATTAAGTCTAGTAATTTTATCAAGTGTCCATTGTCTGACTCCTAAATTTTTGGGATAACTCCTAGATCCAAAGAAAATTTGACAAGGCCTGGCAAAAGCAGTATGTTAGCAACAGTGTTCAATGGAAGTTAACATTAACCAGAATTTGAAGACATGGTTCTGAGATATTTCCATATCTTGGTTAAGTCAGAACGTTGCTTAATGTTCATTATAAATGGAAGCTTAGCTGCAGTAAAGGTTGCTAGCAGGAAATTGTGCTTTAGAGGTGGGGCAAAGAGTACAGAAGGAATGGGGTGGAGAGAGGGAGCTTTATTTAAGCCACAACAGTTTAAGATTCAGCCTCTTGAGTGGTCCCTGCTATCTCATAAAGGACATGCTTACTTGCTTTCATAGAGATTGTTGAGAAAATGTCTTCTGAGCAAGCAGCAGTATAACAAAGCTAAATCTGATGGAGGTCTTTTGCAATACTGTATTGTACTGTGATAGTTATTAACACTGGCAAATAAGGCATTTTTCTCTGTCATTGTTGTGTCTTCACAGGGCTGTCTAGCAGAGCTGTGTTAACTGGTGATTGGGTTATTTACCTGTTCAGCTGGAGTCAGAGCAATAAGTAGACATTTTTGGGTTAAAGTGCTCATATACAGGCTGAGTTTACACATAATGTGGAATTTACTTGCAAAGTTTGTAACCAACTTGTCTGTGACCATCTGAACCCATGCCAAGGCTGCAACTAGAGGTTGACTTGGGGTTGACTTGGTTGCATCAAACCAATATGTGTAACCAAGATTTGAAGTTGGCTTTCCAAACCAAGTACTGCTTGCTCTGAGGTTCATGTATGTCTGAATCCATGCTCTTCATGAACCTCTGGTTTAGTCCAGATAAGCCCACTCCCTTTGCAGTTGGGACAATGGCTGAGAGGTGGCTGACATAGGGAAGGCTTGCCAGTTGAACGACAGTGCAAGGCAGACTTTGATAACATCCAGGGTCTTGCTGGGAGGTGTGGACTGGAAGCGTATCTCTGGCTCAATTTGTTACTTACAAACCGAGATATGTGACCATCTGCAGTGCCAGCTTCAAGTTTGTTCCATCTCTTGGGCTGGAGGAACTACAGGCTCCTTGCTATGTGGGAACCTGGCCATAGTCTAAGGACAAAGCCGTGATTTTTAGTGGATCTGGAAAATAGGTAACTCTTGGTTAATTTGAGCTGTTGACAGATATTTAATATTGCCATCATTCCATGCTGATACATTTCTGAACTATAGTTAATTTTTGGTAAAGTTGTATCTTCGAGTCGGTGTCAACTCCTGGCGACCAGAGAGCCCTATGGTTTTCTTTGGTAGAATATAGGAAGGTTTTACCATTGCCATCTCCCATGCAGTATGAGATTCAGTTCAGAAAAGCCCTGAATGGCTTAGGCCCAAGTTACCTTAGAGAGCGCCTTCTTCTGCGTGATCCCCACCGCACATTAAGGTCATCTGAGGAGGTTCGTCTCCAGTTACCACCAGCTCGTCTGGTGGCGACTCAGAGGCGGGCCTTCTCTATAGCTGCTCCGGGGCTGTGGAATGCGCTCCCTGCGGAAATCCGTAATTTGAATTCTCTATTAGCCTTCAGGAGAGCCCTTAAAACGTATTTGTTTGGCCTGGCCTTCCAGGGTTTTTAAAATTCTAACCTGATTTTGGGGCGTTTAATTACTGTAAATTGTTTAATTGCTGTTTTAAAATGTTTTAAAATTGTTAATTGCTATACTGTTTTTAATTTGTTTTAGCTTTTTATTGTTTTAGTGGTTTGTTTTAATTGTAAACCGCCCTGAGCCATTTTGGAAGGGCAGTATATAAATCAAATAAATAAATAAATGATGCCTTTCAGCATCTTGCTATATCGCTGCTGCCCAATATAGGTGTTTTCCATAGTCTGGGAAACATACCAGCGGGAATTCAAACCGGCAACCTCTTGCTCCCTAGGCAAGTTACTTCCCTGCTGGCCCATTAGGTGGTACAAGTTGTCGATATTCAATACACATTGCTTGTATTGAAAATATTTTTCAAAAGAGACGCTAGACTTCAATGCAATTTGAAAAACATTTTAATAGCAACAAGCACACTGCACATAAATATACCGAAGCAAAGAAACAACTTTCTTTTCACATAATTTTATAGTTATAGTCATATTCATACAACTTTGATATTTACTGAATATTACAGAAAGAATCTTCTAGCATTGTTTAGTGCTTTCAAAATGATGTAACAATTACTAAATGATGTAACAATTACCTATCTTATCTGCTTTGTCATAAACTGTACCATCTGTGTAAGGTTAGGACGCTATTTTTTCCCCTGCTGCATATACAAATTTCCTTACAGCATAGACCATTGTGAACACATTTGTGGGTGGTGGCTAGCACATCTGCATGTCATCTTTTTCATATTGGCCAGTTGGTTATATTCTTAGCCAAAGTCAAATGGATCCAGCCCTGGTAAACAGTAATGCAGTAGATGAAATATATTCTCAATGAATGTTGCAATCCCCCTTTTTATGGATGAGAGCACTACTGTAGCTGGTCATTTTTACACCCATGCTACCAGTTCTGTGTCCCTAGTCTCCAGAAACATAAGTGTGTGAGTTAAAAATATCTATGTACTTTTCAGAGTATTGTGCCATAATTATTGGTTCGCATTGTTCCTGTTCAAATGCAGTTGTGCAAAAAACTTGTTAGCTGCTGTTGTCCAGTGTCGTATCTCTGACTGTCTTATCCACCATCAGCAGTAGTCAATGGCTCAGTGTGCTTTTCCTATTGTTTAGTTTTAGCTTTTACTTGTATAATATCAATCAAAATATCACTGACTTCTATGGCTAAGTTATTTAAGATGTGGGTAAAAACTAAAGGTCATAACCATACTTCTTAAAATCTTCCATAAAAACTGTACTAATCAAGAACAAATTCAGTAAACATTACTATAAGATTTCTCATTTTATAATAATGCACACGGGGGATACAGATATAGAATTCCAGTGAATTCTTAAATTACAAGCAAAATTGCTTGGTCATTGGTGGGATTCTTTCCAGTAACTTCCAAATCACAAACAGATATGTGCTGTTTTTATATATTGCATTTTACAATTTTGATTCAATTCTTTAATGAAGATTAAGGAATACAATATAAATAAAATACTGTACTTAAAAAAAAAAAGTCTGACACTTCAGAAGGTCTCTTTTGACCTGAAAGAAAAGTGAAAATGGAGCTAGGGAACTTTGAATCCGAAAAGGAAAGCTAGTTTCTAGGTACCAATGAGAAAACAATAAGAGAGTGATATTTCACTTTCACTTTGATGCTTTTAACACTCATTGGTCATGTAATTGGCTGCAGTCCAAAGAAGGGATGTGTGCATAAGGGAGACAGCTGTGTGTGCAACAAGACGTTTGCTTGTTGCTGTTGCTGCAGCAATGCCTACAGCTCAAGAGAGAAATAGTTAAAAAAAACTAAACAGTAACTATCCAACATATACTTCATATGACTGGCAGACCTCAATCAATTCTATTCAAATTTAAGAGCATAAGAATTGTCTTGCTGGATAAGACCAAGTGCCATCTAGTTCAGCATTCTGCTTCTAATTGTGGTCAGCCAGGAGATGCCTTTTTTTACATCTATCTTCTTCTTTACATTTATATTCCGCTCTTCCTCCAAGGAGCCCAGAGCGGTGTACATAGTTAAGTTTCTCCTCTCAACATCCCTGTGAGGGTTAGGCTGAGAGAGTGGTAACTGGCCCAGAATCACCCAGCAAGTATTATGGCTGAATGGGGATTTGAACTTGGGTCTCCCCGGTCCTAGTCCAGCACTCTAACCACTACACCTTGCTGGCTCTCCACCTCTGGTGAGTTCTCAAGCAGAACATGTTGGTGATAACCATCTCCTGTTGTCTCCTAGCATCTAGTAATCAAAGGTTTGGCTTCTAAACATGGAGGTACTGTTTAGCTATCCTTTTAACAGTTATTTAAATTACCAGCCATATAATTAGAAATAAGATGATTTCCTGTCCCGAAAGGGCTCACAATCTCAAAAGCATTTTGCACACTCAAAAGGTATATTATAATAATAATAATAATAATAATAATAATAATAATAATAATAATAATAATAATAAATATAATTAATAAGCATTTGTATGATGTCTTTTGAGTGTGCAAAATGTTTTTCAGATTGTGAACCCTATGGGGACAGGAAACTCTTTTATTTCTTTTTCTGTATAACCTGCTTTGAAAACATTTTTTGTTGAAAAGTGGTATATAAATATTCTTAATAATAATGATAACTGCATCTTGATGTTTTTTAAACCACAGTTTGAGCTATCCTTGTTTAAGAATGTCCTGATGTAGGGTTTCTGGAAATTATTTTGTTAGCTATTAATGCTAAACATTTATGCATTTGAATAAAATTAGAATATTACAATACAGGCTACAGGTTTTAGCTGTCTCTGTTATCTTAGGTTCACTGGTACAGGGCCATCTGATTGATTTTTATCCTTATGCTCAATATATCTTTTTCAACTGAAACTTCAGATACACAAAAATTAGTGGAAGGAACAATATACAACATTATCAGTAGATGTGAGAGTAAATGCTGTGCTGCTGCCTGCTGCTCTGGCATTGCTGAAATTTTACTGACTGGATAATTTTGTATGTTCTGCTAGGAAACCATTTGTGTGGTGATGATAAAGTGGCTGTTTATAAAAAGATCTTGTGGTGATTATTATGTGAAGAAAACGATCATATGATAATTGGAATCTACCTATTCTATTTGAAAGTGAGGTTGCGTAATTAGCATTTGTAGGGTGCCTTTTGAGTGTGCAGAATGCTTCACTGTATCAGCTTGATGCAGTCCTTTTAACAACTATGTAAGGTAAGAAAGTATCATTTCCATAATGCAACTGGGGAGTTGAGTCTGAGAGGAACTCAGCTGAGTCTGAGAGGAAGGCTTGTTTAAGGCCACCTAGTGAGTTCGTGACAGAGGCGAAGTTGGTACTGGAGAAGTCGTGATTTTCAACTCAGTCTCTTAGCCAGTGCATGATAGCAGCAGTCAGCTCTAGCTAAGCTGGTGAACCCCATGCTTGGTTTTCACTGATTTCATAGGCAGGCCATGCAAGCCCACCTTTGCTGAGCACGTGTGCCCGTCTCATGCTGTAGGTATGCTGTCATTACAGCCTGAGAATAATTTGGTGGGACTGTCCTGGAAAAACAACACATGATTTTACTGTTAATGATGTAACAACGACACTAATGTCAGTAGACCTGATCACTCCTTTTTGTTTATTTGGAAAACTTGTATTAAACTCCTTGGAGGGGTTGTTAGCATGATATAAGGGCTGCGAGTTAACCCCACTGCAGGTCTTATAACCTGTTTTCTGCAGTTTCTTATTTTATCCTAGGTGACAGGTTGTGTTCCAGATCATGCCTCAGGAAGTCAGTAGGTAGAGTTTAGAGTTGCAGGCAATATCTGGTAGCTAGGCAGACGGAGCCCCATACCCCAGTTCTGTTCCTGTCTCACCTTAGGCAGCACACTTCTTGAGAGAGCTCAGCTTCTTAATACCGTTCAGGCTGGTTTTTCCTTCTAATCCTTTTCCCTTCAGTGCAGGGGCAGGAGGAGAGCCTTTTTGATTGATTTCACCAAACACCAAACATTTCTTCCTCTCCTCTCCAGGTAGGGCTGGGTGAGACTCTTTACCTAAAATTTTAAGACTCCTGCCCTTCAAGAAATGGGTGCCTCCATCTGTTCCAACGGACCCCAAACTTCTTCCTACCCCCGTTCCAGTAGGGGGAGGAGAGCTGGTCTTGTGGTAGCAAGCATGAATGGTGCCCTTTGCTAAGCACAGTCTGCCCTGGCTTGTATTTGGATGGGAGACCCTCAGGGAACGGGGCCTCTCTGGGAAGAGAACAGGCCTGCTTGCTGGCAGAAGTTTCTAGATTCCCTCCCTGGCAGCATCTCTATGGTAGGGCTGGGCCAAACTCCTGCCTGGGGGAAAAAAGAAAGAAGGGGGGGGCAGCTAGTCTTGTGGTAGCCAGCATGACTTGTCCCCCCAGCTAAGCAGGGTCTGCCCTGGTTGCAGTTTGAATGGGAACAGCCTTGACCAGGTGGGGTTCCCCTCTACCTCAGCAGCTCCTTCATCGGTCCCTTGTCCCCCCCCCCCTCAGGGACTCCATGTGTGCGGAATTGAGGGTACCCTTTGCATCCAAGCCTTTGACCCCATGTCCCAGAAAAGTTGTACACACTTCCAGATGTTGTTATGTCTCTTTTAGTCTCTCCCGTTACAGATGCCCGGTGGCACAGTTGGTCTCTGGGACCCTAATGAACAAGTCCAAGCTTAATCTGTTTTCTTGTCCTTTTTCTGGGGCTAAAGTTGGGGACTCCCTTAATCAGGTTCTGATCAAAACCGGAGATATGAAAAAGGCTGTGCCCACTCCCCGTAGGGAATTCTCCCGGCTGGGCCACACCTCTCAGAACTATTTTCATCCCTACAGGTCTGCCTATCAAGCCAATCCACCAGACCCCCCTTCAGTCCTGGATTCCTACAGAGTAGAAAACAATGACTCCTTGCCTGTCAGCAGCTGGCTCCTGTTTCTTTTCAACAGCTTGGAGCCATTCTTCTTTCAGATAGGAACATAGGAAGCTGCCATATACTGAGTCAGACCAGTGGTCTATCTAGCTCAGTATTGTCTTCACAGACTGGCAGCGGCTTCTCCAAGGTTGCAGGCAGGAATCTCTCTCAGCCCTAACTTAGAGAAGCCAGGGAGGACCTTCTGCTCTTCCCAGAGCGGCTTCATCCCCTGAAGGGAATATCTTGCAGTACTCACACATAATATCTAATATCTGAAGGGAATATCTTGCAGTACTCACACATCAGGGCAGACCCTGCTTAGCTATGGGGACAAGTAGTGCTTGCTACCACAAAACCAGCTCTCCTCTCCCAGATGCGTGGGTACAGGACACCGTCTCCCAGGGCCTCCATTTGGAATATACCTTTCAGCTCCGTGATTTCAATACCCCCACTTCCACTTCCAAGAACCCGATGAAGATGAGGTGGATGTCTCAAGCCCTTCTACATCTGATCCAGATACACACCATTGAGCCAGTTACTCCTGAAGAATGCTTCCAGGGAATTTATTCCCTTCTTTTCCTGATCTCAAAAAAGGATGGTTTGTGGAGAGCGGCCCTCGATTTCAAATATCTAAACCGCTTCATCAGAAAATGTCCCTTCAGGATGGAGTCCCTCTGCACCTTCAAGGAGGTCATACGCAAGATAAATTCCTAGCGTCTGTGGACTTGTCGGAGGTCTCCCTCCACTTCCCCTCCATCTGTCCCATCACAGTTTATTACGTTTCCAGGTCCTGGGCGGACACTTTCAGTACTCAGCCATGTCCTTCAGCTTTTCCTCAGCCCCCACAGTCTTCACCCAAATCACGGTGGCCCTCATAGCCAGGGCGTGAGAGGAGGCGCTTCATGTGCATCCCTGTCTGTATGACTTGCTGATCCACTCCCCCGCCTTTCCACAAGCCATGGGGAAAGAACCCTTCTAATCTTAGATTCCCACTCCTTCATTGTCAACAAGCAAAGAGCCACCAGATACACACCATCCTAAGAACCCTACAACACCTCGGGGCCCTCTTCTACAGGTGAAACTCGAAAAATTAGAATATCATGCAAAAGTTCATTAATTTCAGTAATGCAAATTAAAAGGTGAAACTGATATATGAGACAGACGCATTACATGCAAAGCAAGATAAGTCAAGCCTTAATTTGTTATAATTGTGATGATCATGGCGTACAGCTCATGAGAACCCCAAATCCACAATCCCAGAAAATTAGAATATTGTGAAAAGGTTCAGCAGTCTAGGCTCCAGGTGTCCCACTCCAATCAGCTAATCAATCCACAACACCTGCAAAGGGTTCCTGAGCCTTTAAATGGTCTCTCAGTCTGGTTCATTAGGAATCACAATCATGGGAAAGACTGCTGACTTGACAGTTGTGCAGAAAACCATCATTGACACCCTCCATAAGGAGGGAAAGCCTCAAAAGGTAATTGCAAAAGAAGTTGGATGTTCCCAAAGTGCTGTATCAAAGCACATTAATAGAAAGTTATGTGGAAGGGAAAAGTGTGGAAGAAAAAGGTGCACAAGCAGCAGGGATGACCGCAGCCTGGAGAGGATTGTCAGGAAAAGGCCATTCAAAAGTGTTGCGGACTTTCACAAGGAGTGGACTGAGGCTGGAGTTAGTGCATCAAGAGCCAACACACACAGATGGATCCTGGACATGGGCTTCAAATGTCGTATTCCTTTTGTCAAGCCGCTCCTGAACAACAAACAACGTCATAAGCGTCTTACCTGGGCCCGAGAAAAAAAGAACTGGTCTGTTGCTCAGTGGTCCAAAGTCCTCTTTTCTGATGAGAGCAACTTTTGCATCTCATTTGGAAACCAAGGACCCAGAGTCTGGAGGAAGAATGGAGAGGCACACAATGCAAGATGCTTGAAGTCCAGTGTGAAGTTTCCACAGTCTGTGTTGATTTGGGGAGCCATGTCATCTGCTGGTGTTGGTCCACTGTGCTTCATTAAGTCCAGGGTCAACGCAGCCGTCTATCAGGAGATTTTGGAGCACTTCATGCTTCCTTCCGCAGACGAGCTGTATGGGGATGCTGACTTCATTTTCCAGCAGGACTTGGCACCTGCCCACACTGCCAAAAGTACCAAAACCTGGTTCAGTGACCATGGGATTACTGTGCTTGATTGGCCAGCAAACTCGCCTGACCTGAACCCCATAGAGAATCTATGGGGCATTGCCAAGAGAAGGATGAGAGACATGAGACCAAACAATGCAGAAGAGCTGAAGGCCGCTATTGAAGCATCCTGGTCTTCCATAATACCTCAGCAGTGCCACAGGCTGATAGCATCCATGCCACGCCACATTGAGGCAGTAATTGCTGCAAAAGGGGCCCAAACCAAGTACTGAATACATATGCATGCTTATAGTTTTAAGAGGTCCGATATTGTTCTATTTACAATCCTTGTTTTATTGGTTTCATGTAATATTCTAATTTTCTGGGATTGTGGATTTGGGGTTTTCATGAGCTGCACGCCATGGTCATCACAATTATAACAAATTAAGGCTTGACTTATCTCGCTTTGCATGTAATGCGTCTATCTCATATATTAGTTTCACCTTTTAATTTGCATTACTGAAATTAATGAACTTTTGCACGATATTCTAATTTTTCGAGTTTCACCTGTATACTGTGCTGGGCAACATCACGCTGTCATCACTCCTGGCCGACCCATGGACGAGTCTCTCCACTCAGTCTCAACTCCTGGGCTCCATGATATCTTGTATGGAGTGCTCCCCGTGGTCCTGCTGGCACTCTTATCCCTCCAGTGGTTTCGCCTATCCTTTCAGGAGCTTATCACCTCCAGGATTCACAAGACGATCATAGTCTCCGCGAAGTCATTCTACCCCTACACTGGTGGTTATTGCTCGCCATTCATCGGGGACTTCCTCTTTAACCTGCACACAGGATCTCGATAACTACTGATGCGAGTCTGACTGGTTGGGGAGTCCACTGTATCCACCACCTGGCGTAGGGCATGTGTTCTCGTGCGAAGGCTTCGATGAACATCAACCTTCTAGAGCTCCAAGCCATCCGGCTTGCTCTAACATAGTTCCTCCCCCAGTTCTGCGGCCAATGCGCATTAGTCCATTCAGACAACATGGCCGCAAAGGCCTACATCGCAAACCAGGGAGGCACCAGGTCACACTCTATGAGGAAGGCAGCCACACTTCTGTTCAGTGGGGCCCACCTAGCCTCGATCACAGCCGAGCATCTGAGTGGGACAATGACCTTAGAGTGGACTGGCTCAGCTGCCAGACCATATACGCGGTGGAATGATCTCTACTTGCAGAAGTCTTCCAGCAGATAATGGAAGTGTTCATTAGGCCCTCCGTGGACCTCTTGCATCCCAGTTACACCACCAACTCACCCGGTTCTTCACCAGGCTCCACTGTCCACTAGCCGAGCACACGGATGCTCTCACGGCAGCTTAGCTGCCGGGTCTTCTATATGCCTTCCCCCCGACCACCATCATCGCCAAGGTTCTACAGAAGATGTCTCTCGCAAGAGCAAACATCGTCCTCGTCACTCTAAGGTGGCCCAGGCGTCTGTGGTTCACAGTCCTGATTTCTCTTATCTGTTCGGGAACCTTGACCCCTACCTCACAGGATCTGCTCCTCCAAGCATCCAGACCCAGACTGGCTCATCTATGCACTTGGAAGTTGAGCGCTCCCACCTGTAACGGGCCAGCTACTCAACCATAGTGCAGGATACCATATTGGCATCCAGACGCCCTTCCACAAATGTATATACCAAGCCACCTGGTCAGCCCTTTTTTTCAGATGGGCACATTGGAAGACGCTATCCCCCATGCTGGCAGGGATCCCTGAAGTTCTGTCTTTCCTTCAGCAGGGCTTGGATTAGGGACTGAATTCCAACACTCTGTGCAGACAAGTCTCAGCACGTTCCCACACGGGCCCCCATCGAACCCCTCTGTTCAGATCCTCTTAAGGTACTCTCTTACAAGGTCCTCTTTCTGGTGGCCATTTCCTCAGCACGACGGTCTCAGAACTAGCAACCCTTCAGCATACGAAATACCTCTTTATCTTTATGGAGGAAGCGGTCATCCTGTGCTTGGACCCTACCTTCATTCCTAAATTCGTCTTCACTTTCCACAGATCTCAGGAAGTGGGTTTTCCCTCATTCTGCTCCAAACCATCACACCCCAAGGAGAAAGCGCAGCACACCTGGGACGTGCACAGGGCCCTCAGGATCTTCTTGGGCCGCACCAAGTTCCATCTCAAATCGGATGCCCTCTTCATCTCCCTCCATCCCAAGTCTCTGGGTCTCAGTTTTTCCAAAGCCTCCTTGACCAAATGGATAAGGGCCACCATCCGCTTAATATCCCAGTAGCTACACCTTCCTGTTCCGGGAGGTATCACGGCTCACTCTATGCGCAGCACCAGCAATTCAGCCACCTTTTTGGCAAATGCCCTGCTCAAGTCATCTGCAGGGCCACAACAGGGACTTCTATCTCTCCATCCATCAAGCACTCCAAGATCTCCTCATTCCACTCTGATCAGGCAGCCATGGCCCGTACCACGCTACAAGTGGTCTGATGTCCGCTTCTCCCTCCCGTCTTCATATCTCAGTTTGGACATGTCCCATCATCTACGATAAAATCAGACAACTGTGGAAAAAGAAACATTGATCTTACCTGTGAAGGGTTCTCTTTTGCAGTGTTTGATTTTATCTTGCCCTCTCTTACCTTGGGTTGGTACGGGCGCAGTACTGGGAGGTGGAGACTTCTGGGGTTACAGTATTCCCTGTTGACAACCCGGAATCTCCGCAGTAGCAGTCTCTCTGCAGCTCCTTCCCTTTTGCTTTTTACCTTGGTTTTTCTGCTTTGTTCTGCTCTCTCCTATCTTTCTTTCTTAAGCTTCCTCTAGCGGTTGCGATTGCCTGGCTCAGCAGTCCGAAACTGGGGTATGGGACTCTGCCTGCCTAGCTACCAGATATTGCCTGCAACTCTAAACTCTACTTCCTGTCTTCTTGTGGCATGATCTGGAACATAACTCATCATATAGCATAAAATCAGACACTGCGAAAAAGAACCCTTCACAGGTAAGACCAATGTTTCTTTCCAGAAATATCTAGGTCTGGTTTAGCATTTTGAGGTTTAGTCTCCATTACATTCTATTTTTCTTCTTCTTCAGTAAATAAAAGAATAGAGTACAGTATAGGTTTTGATCTCCTTAGTTATCTGAACCTTTTGTTTTCGATATGTACAGCTGGTGACTGAATTAGTCTTTGCATAGACTTCGCAAACAGTTCCCATGGGAAGGAAAAATGAGACTCATCTCAAAGTAGTGTGGATGCACAGAGAACCCTCTGAACAACTGAGAAGCAAAAAGGACACACATAACAAATGGAAGGAGAGGCATATAACCAAGGAAGAGTACAGAAGGACCTATAGAGATGGAGTCAGGAAAAGGGACCTATACAGATGGAGTCAGGAAAGCTAAGGCACAGAAGGAATTGGGACTTGCAAGGGATGCTAAAAACAACCAAAAGTGCTCTTACAGATAAGTCTGAAACAAGAAGAAGGGCAAGGAAGTGGTAGGTCTGCTGCATGGAGAAGTTGGTGAAATGGTAATGTATGACAAAGAAGACAGAGCTGCTTAACACCTGTTTTGCATCTGTCTTCTCCCATAAGACACATGTGGCCAAGTTGGGCAACAGATGTACAAGTGAAGAAAGGAAGAAAATATGCTTCAAGATAGGTAAAGAGATGGTAAGAGAACACCTAGCTACTTTAAATGAGTTTTAAGTCTCCAGGTCCGGATGAATTGCTTCCCCATATACTGAAGGAGCATGCTGATGTGATCTCAGAACCACTATATGTAATCTTTGAGAACTCCTGGGGAATGGGTGAGGTGCTGGAAGACTAGAGATGAGCAAATTTTGTCCCTTTGTTCAAAAAAGGAGAAAAGAGGAGGAGCTGAGAAACTGCATTGCTGGCAGCTTGCTGTTGATACCTGGCAAAATCCTAGAAAATATTATTAAGGCATTCTGAAGCACCTAGAAGAAAATGTATGGTTACTAGGTTCCAGCATGGATTTGTTAAGAACATGTCATGCCAGACTGATACCTCCTTTTCTAGTAGAGTTTCTTATTTATTCGATCATGGGAATGCTTTGCACATAGTGTATCTAGCTACAAAGTCTTTCCCAATATCCTTGTTGACAAGTTGGTAAAATGTGGGCTATATGATGCTACTGTTAGATTCACAGTTGGTTAAACAACTGTGCCCAGCAAGTATTCATTAATGGCTCCATGTTATCCTGGAGCGAGGTATCGAGTAGAATGCCACAGGCCTCTGTGCTGAGCTCAGTGATGTTCAACATTTTCATAAGTGATTTAGAGGGAGTAGAAGGAATGCTTTTCAGCTTTGCAGATGACAAGGTTCGGTGGGGGTGGGGGGTGGGCAGATAAATAACAGGAGACAGAATCAAGATTCAATCCATTTGGGAGAGACTCAGATACTGGGTCCAAACCAACAAGATGAAATTCAACAAAGACAAATATGAAGTCCAGCATTTTGGCAAGAAAACTCAAATGCACAAATACAGGATAGAGAAGACCTGCCTTGGCAGCAGTACATATGAAAGGGACCTACATTGCCTATTGAACATCTACACCCCCTTGAACATTTGTCACATTTTCTTATGTCAGTGCATCTGATATGAATGCACTTAAATGATGTGTTGTTCCACTCATCAACACGCCATACTCCACACCTTTCAGACAAAAAGAAATTGTTTATTGTACGGAAAAGTATAAGTCTCCACCCCCTGAGTCAATATTTATTTATGCATTTACATTTATATCCCGCTCTTCCTCCAAGGAGCCCAGAGCAGTGTACATAGTTATATTTATCCTTACAACAACCCTCCTCACAACAACCCTGTGAGGTAGGTTAGGCTGAGAAATGTATGACTGGCCCAGATTCACCCAGTGAGTTTCAAGGCTGAGTCGGGATTTGAACTCTGGTCTCCCCAGTCATAGTCCAACACTCTAACCACTACACCACACTGGCAGCAATTACAGCTGTGAAGTTGTTGGGCTGGATTTTCATCAATTTTACACACCTAGATTTCTTACTATTACACCATTCTTCTTTACAAAACTGTTCAAGTTCTGTCAAGTTCCTTGGGGAGTGTCTGATGCACTGACACAACAAAATGGATACACTGACACAACAAAATGTGACAGATATCAAGGGGGTATAGACTTTCTCTAGGCAGTAGGTATCTTAGTGGACAGTAAGTTGAACATGAGTCAGCAGTGTAATGCAGCTGCTGAAAAAGCTAATGCAATCTTTGGTTGCATTAACAGAAGTATAGCATCCAGATCACAAGGAGTATTTGTTCCACTGTATCCTGCACTGGTCAGACATTATTTGGAATGCTATATCCAGTTCTGGGCCCCACAATTTAAGAAGGATATCGACAAACTGGAACTGGTCAGATGAGGCAGCAAAAATGGTAAGTGGTCTGGAAACCAAGGCCTGTAAGAAATGGTTGAAGGCTGTATTTAGTCTGGAGATATGATCACTGCCTTAAATATTTGAAGAGCTCTCACACAGTCTTCTTGTCTGTGGCTCCTGAGGGCAGGACTAGAACTAAGGGGTTGAAATTACAAGAAAGCAGATTTAGCTAGACATTAGAAAGAATCTCCTAACTGTAAAAGCTGTTTGATAGTGGAACAATCAATGCAATGCCTCATGCAGTGGTGGGTTCTCCTTTACTGGAGATTTTCAAACAGAACCTGCATGCCTCATTCTAATATTTCTAAATTATTATTTCTAAAGTGCCTAAAACCTACTGGATGCTGTATAAAGATAAAATATTTGTGCAACATAAACAAACATACAATGTCTGATAGATAAATATATATAAGGAAACAAGAGGAAGGGATGCCTGCCTGTGTGATGGTGAAAAACCTTGACCTGAAAACTCTTCATTTATTTTTTCAGAATTGTCTTCCAATAATTTATTAATTGCTTAAACCTGTTTTTCTCCAGACAGCTTACAACGAATATGGACAAGGACTTTGTCAGGAACAAAGTCAGATATGGTGTTTAGCTGCTGTACTGGATGACACTGCCCTAACTAGTAGTGAAACAATATTGGTCTGTGTTTGATCAGTCTGCAGTGCCAATACCGTGCCCATGCATGGAGACCCTGCTTTCATGACCTACAGAGTTTGCCTCTTAACCAAGATGATATCGGCTACTGCCCTAAGAAACTCCCATACAGTGGCCAACATCCTAAAAAAGCGTGAATGCTACATGAGAAGTACTGATTCTGCTGCTGAGTTCCATACTAATGCAGTATCAGTGTTTGGGTGGTGGGTGGTAGGTTTTGATTAACTCCTCTTGCCCTGCAAGCCCTCAGTGCCACCCAAAAACATGTCCCTGAAACTTGTGTGTGTCCCCAAAACTCCCTTCTGGGAGAAGATGTTTGAAATCCCACTCCTTGTAAGCTTCATTGCTGTGAACCCATCATCAGTATTTGCATTTCTCATTCATCAGTCACGCTTCATTAGTAAGGATGGTGGCCAGTGTCTACCCACTTCAGAGGAGTCAACAGCACCAAGAAGACGCCGCATTGTTTGTAAATCTGAGAAAGCATGATACTTCGCTATAACAGTGTGGCCTATTTGCTGTGGTGTACCAGTGACTCTCCACACTATTGTTGGTCATTGGGGCATTTGAAAAACAGAGTGCTTCATTTTTGCTTTGAAAGCCCTTAAGTGAATTCACTTGCAGCTTGTCATTTGTTGGTGCAACTTTATAGATTGAGCCATAATCTAAACCATGTTTAGCTCCGGTTTTTAGTTTTAGACTGAGTGGTTATTTTTGGATTGTTGCGTGATCATGTTTGGACTTCTTATTCTTTGAGAACAGCTCCCCTTTTAGCTGTTGCATGGACATATTTGAATTGGGTCATATTTGCACCTCTGTTACCTGACTTGCAGAGCTGCTGTCAGAACACCATTAGACTGCTTGCCTAGCTGTGTTACAGTGCCTCAGCCCCCTATTAGCCAGCCAAGTCTCCTTAGCTAATTCCCATTTGCCTCTGACTGGGCAGCAGAGAAGTAAGGTTGTTCTTTCCATCCTCTAATCAGGGCCCAACAGTTCCCAGGTGCCAGCTCACCATGCCACCTGGAAATTTAAGTGTGGCATGAGCCAGGTAGTGGACACAACCAGGAGGAACAGGCAGCAAGCAAGGTGGGGTTAGGTTGCTCCCTCTTCCTCCTGTTTGCTTTTGTCAGTCACCTGCCTGAACCATATGAACACTCATTCCTTCTCCTGGTCATGTCTGTCTGGCTCAGGCAGATGATTGCTACTAAGAGGTGATGCTACCAAGAGGAGCTTTCCTGTAGAAAAGAACTAACTGAACTGGTTAGTTCAATTAACTAATAGAACTGGTTAGGTTGGATGAGTTCCAGTTTGTGATTCCTGAGGATGTGGATGAGCTGATTGGAACTGTGTGGCCTACCACCTGTTCTCTTGACCCTTGCCTGACATGGCTTAGACCAGGGATTCTCAGTGTTGGGTCCCCAGATGTTATTGGACTTCAACTCCCATAATCCCCAGCCCCAGTGGCCTTTAGTCGGGGATTATGGGAGTTGAAGTCAAATAACATCTGGGGACCCAACATTGAGAATCCCTAGCTTAGCCTATGTGGCAGGGGGTTGCTTGTAGAAGGCCTGGTAGAGATTATAAATGCTTTTCTGAGGGAAGGCAGGATGCCTCCTTATACCACTTCTGAAGAAGCCTACCTTGGATCCCTCAGAGTTGAGCAACTACAGGCCTGTCTCCAACATCCCGTGGCTGGGCAAGGTAGTTGAGAGGGTGGTGGCTTCCCAGCTCCAGACAATCTTGGAGGAAACTGATTATCTAGACCCTTTTAAGACTGACCCTTTTAAGACAGGTGGGCTATGCGGTGGAGACTGCCTTGAGCAGCTTGATGGATGATCTCCAATTGGGAATTGACAATGTGACTCTGTTGGTCCTTTTGGACCTCTCGGCAGCTTTCAGTACTGTCGGTGGTAGTATCATTCTGTAGCGTCTGAGGGGGTTCAGAGTGGTAGGTACTGCTTTGCAATGGTTCTGCTGCTACCTCTCAGACAGATTCCAGATGGGTGTCCCTTGGAGACTGCTGTTCTGCAAAATCTGAACTTTTGTATGGTGTGCCTCAGGGTTCCATATTGTATCTGATGTTGTTTTACATGAAACCACTGGGAGAGATCATCAGGAGATTTGGTGCAGGGTGCTGTCAGTATGCTGATGACACCCAAATATATTTCTCCATGTCAACATCATCAGGAGAGAGCATAACCTCCCAAAATGCCAGCCTGGAGGTGGTAATGGACTGGATGAGGGATAGTAAATTGAGACTGAATCCTGATAAGACGGAGGTACTTATTGTGTGGAGTCGAAACTCAGAAGATGAGTTTGATCTGCCAGTTCTGGATGGGTCACACTTCCCCTGAAGGAACAGGTACGCAGTCTAGGGGTGCTTCTGGATCCAAACCTCTCCCTGGTGTCTCAGGTTGAGGCAGTGGCCAGAAGTGACTTGTATCAGCTTCGGCTGATATGCCAGCTGCATCTGTTTCTTGAGATAAATGACCTCAGAACAGTGGTACATATGGTGGTAACCTCCAGACTGGATTACTGCAGTGCGCTCTATGTGGGGCTGCCCTTGTATGTAATCCAGAAGCCACAGTTGGTCCTGAATGCGGCTGCCAGGTTGATCTCTGGGTCATCTCGGAGAGACCATGTTACTCCTATATTGAAAGATCTACAATGTCTGCTGATAAGTTTCCAGGCAAAATACAAGGTGCTGGTTATAACCAATAATGCCCTAAACGGCTTTGGTCCTGGGTATTTAAGATAATTCTTCATCATGAACCCCACTACCTATTGAGATCATCAGGAGAGGTCCGTCTGCAGTTGCCACTGGCTCGTCTGGTGGCTACTCAGGGACGGGCCTTCTCCGCTGCTGCCCTGAGGCTTTGGGACATGCCCTGCTGAAATAAGAGCTTCCCCATCTCTCACAGCTTTTAAAGAGTCTTTAAAGATGCATCTGTTCATCCAGGCTTTTAATTAATTATTGTTTTAATAGTTTTAACACTTTTAAAAAAATATTGTTTTAAACATTTTAAATTGTAGTAATTTTTTTAACATTTCTATTGTCATTTATATTGTTTTAGCTAATGTTTTAATTTTTTCTGTTGTTTGTTTTGCTTTGTTGTGAACCGCCCAGAGACGCAAGTTCTGGGTGGTATAAAATATGTTAAATAAATAAATATAAAATAAAATATGAAAATCTTCTTTAGCAGTGTAGATCATTGGGTGATTTCAAAGAACTTCCATATGTTAATTTCCCCACATATTGTTTGCTCATGAATATAGTGTCCAAAGAAATATTCTTCATAAATACACAATAAAGTCATTTTCACGACCACTTACCTGGGCGGTGGGAAGGGCAGGCGGGGGAGCAGGCTCCTCCCTGCAGATGATTTACAGGTTCCTCAAACCTCACCACTCCTGCATCCACTCACATGAGAGGCAGTGAGTGGCAGAGTGCTGGCAGCAAGGGTAAAAGCTGTGTTGTGCCCTCCATGGACCCAGAATGCAGTGTGCAAGCAGTGGAGTGGCTGTTCTCATTGTTGCAGCCACTCCACTCTGCACAGCTGCTCCATCCCCTGGCTTGCTGCTAGGGGTGATTGTTCACATGATCTCCTACCAAGGTAGAACAAACTGTCAGTTCATTCTACCTTGGTAAAGGGCTGGATACAAAAATTGGGCTGTGTACTTCTGGAGCAGATGGGACCGGAGGGCTAACCCAGGCAGCTGGTATCATGTGCGTAGCCTCAATACTTGTTAAAAATAGCAACCTAAAAAACTTATACATGTGGTGAATGTTTGTCTCAATATGTAAAATTATGTCTCATTTAATTACAAATAA
This sequence comes from Hemicordylus capensis, assembly GCF_027244095.1. Classification (NCBI taxonomy): domain Eukaryota; kingdom Metazoa; phylum Chordata; class Lepidosauria; order Squamata; family Cordylidae; genus Hemicordylus; species Hemicordylus capensis. The sequence goes on along the minus strand of NC_069661.1, from coordinate 179,401,954 downwards.
TGAAAGACTAGCAAAAGTAGTTGAAAGCAACATTTTAATGTATATCAACATGTCTCTTAACAGCAACGTCTGCTCAGAATGGAAGAAGCAAAATTTGGGCAAAATTCATTCATTTTTCCAATACTGTTAATCTAGAGCATGAAATTCAGTTCTTAGATCCGTGCAATTTGAATGAGATATACATTTTATTTAGTTAGAATATATGAACAGATCTAAACACTAGTTTTGATATATAATAATAGCTATACAAGGAAATCTGTAACATATTTAGCAGGACTAAATACAAGTTCTGATTTGATTCTAAGGAATGCTTTGACAGCAGAATTATTCTAAGTTGTTTTTCTATTTATGCAAGTGCAGGGGAGGGAGATTATAACTCCCCACTTTCTGCTGCAAGCTCCCATGCTGCATTCCATCCTGCTTCAGTCGGTACTCCAACCTTCAGGAACCAGTTCAGGGGGGTGAGGAGCATTGAGAGGGAAGGGGGAAACAACAAAAATTGACATGTAAATGAAATGGAAGAACAATTTAGGATACAACTATGTCTCCCACCCCCTTTGGTCTAATTATTCAAATTCAGTGATTGGGGTGGAAGATTTTCCTGAAATGTAACAATTCTGGAACATTTTCTACAAGTGTATTTTTCCATGGAAGATAAAATTAATAGCACAGTGAAATGATACGATACTAATTATACTAGATGAGTCCATAGGTGTAGATAACTTAGCTCATGGACTGTCCTTAAGGTGTGTGTGTGAGTACACTTTTTAAATATTGATTAAAATAATAGAAATATACTGGGCAAGACATTTCAGCTTACACCTTCCTCAGCTGCTCTGATAAGATCAGAGGAGCTGAAGAAGGTGGAAGCCAAACATCTTGCCCATTATATTTCTGCTAAATTAATAAAACTATGTTATTATTTTGTTTACCTGCATCTTTCCACGATCCAGATAATACTTGTATGGAGTTCTGTTTGCAGCTTTAGAAATTTCCTCTCTACTTTCAAGGTAAATACAATACAACCTGTATTCAACCTTTATTTTTAAGGGGTTGATCTTAAATTTAGCTGTCTTCTATTTGGGTAAATATGGATAAAATATTCACAGCTTTCAGTGCATTCATTCCCACCCCCAACATGCAGACAATGTAAGACAAGTGTGTGTTATTGAGTTGTCATGTCTTAAATATCTGCAGTGATTCTAATATAAATAATTTCAAAGGAAAGCTTTGAATTTGTTTGAATTAGAACTTGTGTTTTATCAATTTTTTTTCTTAGTTACTTATTTCAATTTGTCATGACACTGGCCTCTCCACGGCCGTTCTCTTGTTTACTTCTCCTTTTCACCTCCCCCAGGCAGCGCCTCCGAGTTTTTGAGGGGAGGGGGTTTGGTTCACCCGAGTCCTCCTCCTCCAGGCTCCTTGGGATCACTGTGGCAGTCTGTCTCTGGAGGCCTCCACCACTCGCCCTCCAACTGCCCCCATCACTGGCCGAGCCTGCCTTAAATCTCTCCTGACAACTGATGCATCCCCCGCTCCCACTGATTGTACCTCCGCCCTGCCATATCAGGCTGTTGTCATCCTTATCCCCCTCAGCTGTGCCTCTGTCTGCTGCTGCCTCCTCCCTCCCTCACCTCTGCCCTTCCCCCTGGCCCATCTAGCCTGGCACCTTCGTCTCACTGTCTCGGCTAGCCGCTTGTCGGGCTGCTCTGCCTGGCCACCCACCCTGCCTGGGCCCTCTCTGGCCTCGGCTGCCGAGGGAACATCGGAGCTGATAAGGCCGGTGGGCCCCACCGCTGGACACTGTTCAACTGCTTCTGATTAATGGAAAAAACATATGAGATACAGCATGTCTATTTTACATGGCATACTTTTTTGGTTTGTTTACTAAATACGTATTCCAAATACGTATTTGATATAGGCCACCAGAAAATATGCAGATTTTCCAGTTTGAAAAATTCCAGAGAACCCCTATCATTACAATTCAAGGTATTTAAAGCCAAGGTTTGGTACTATGTGAACAAGCAGAGATGAGTCTTGTCATCTCCTTTCTTCCCTCACTGTTACTTGCTCTCCCAGTTCGAGGCCAAAAAGTGTTTGCCCTCCAAGTCAGAAATAAAAATATCCTGGTATGCAAGGTAATCACAAAAAACAGTTTGTCAATTAGGGGCAATATAGTAATTTGCCTCCATCTAGGATTGAAAGGGAAACAGTGGGCCAAACAAGGGAGAGGAAGGAGTATGGTGTTTGAAATTTCTTTCAGGTAATTCACATAATGGTCCGTTTATGCTATGGTACTTTTGGTACTTTATTCCCTTCCCTTTGCAGCATTCTTTCACTTCATAGCTTTGTAAACTGTATTTCCTTTAGAAATCTTAAGTTGAGGTTTGAGGAGTATTTTCTTTTCATGCTTTCCCTTGAGCTTCTGCAATTTTATTATTTTAGTTGGGCCTGACTGAAGCACTTTGGTTCTGAACACCTTTGTGCTAGTGAATGGCTGGTGGAGATGGAAAATTTCACTGATTCAGGGACATCAAAATACATGTCTTAAAGTAGGGTCAGTCACATTAAATTGTATTTATTTCTATGTTGGGAACCTCTGTCTTTGAGTGTCTAGAGAATGAACATTTATATCTGTTCTCTAGAATATACTCTGTGTGTGTGTGTGTGTGTGTGTGTGTGTGTGTAGACTCACTCTTCAACAAACTCCATAAACTGGACGCTACCAAAACCCATAGGGACTCACACAAAGTGATATGCAGTTAAACTGCACCTTCTGTTGTACATGGCCTTATTTTATCAGAAAACTTAATTCACTGTGACTTTGCTCTTGTCAATAAAATACTTAACATTATCTAATAAAAGTCAATCTGTTTGATCAATTTTCAGATAATTTTCATGCAGAAATGTGCTGCATTTATTGATGCTATGAATTTAAAACACTCTTATGTGTGTACACTACAGGAAACCTCGACCTGTCTCTCAACTGGTTGCACAGCAGGTTACTCAGCAGTTTGTGCCCCCTACGCAATCAAAGAAAGAGAAAAAAGACAAAGTAGAAAAAGAAAAAAGTGAAAAGGAAACTGCTAGCAAAAAGAACAGTCACAAAAAAACCAGGTAACTTTAGTACTGTATTGTGCAATATAGAAAAGTACTAAGATACTGATATCTTAATCTCTTTATAAAATTCCTTGACAAGGTTAGCAAGATGTTTTATTATTGTTGTTTCTGCTTTATTATGATGTTTAACATGAATTGATCAGATATGGAAACTGACTCAACTGAGAAGTGTGTGTGTGTAAAAGGATTGAGTGTTGTTTCATCTATTAGGATAAAAATACTACAAATAAGGCTTGGTCATGTGCCCACCAGTAGGGATGTGCAAACTGGCTGAACGTCAAGCTGGTTTGATTCGACGGTTCAGGGTCGAACCTAACCACCCCGTTTGGTCCAACCCTGGACCGAACACCCCCCGATTGTTTGGGGGTTCACAGACTTTTAAATCTATCTATCTGTCTATCTATCTATCTATCTATCTATCTATCTATCTATCTATCTATCTAATTTTATTTCACTTATCCCCTCTGGGGGAGTTGAAGACGGCAGGGGTGGGGGTCCACGGAGGTTCCATTCAGCCTGCTCTTTGGCCTGTTTGGGCCTTCCCCCTCTGGTGCGGCGTCCATTTTGGAGGCCACCGCACCTGCGCAATTGGCCTCTGCGTGGCCTGGGTCACGCAGAGGCCTATTGTGGGTCCAGTGGCCTCCAAAATGGCCACTGTGCTTGAGGGGGAGGCCCAAATGGGCTGAAGAGCTGGCAGAACAACTGGTTTGGCTGCAAAGAAGGCCAGCGGGGGGAAGGGGAACCTCTGCGGACCCCCCGCCGCCTCCAACAACTCCCCCAGAGAGGGTAAGTGACTATCTATCTATCTATCTATCTATCTATCTATCTATCTATGGTCTGCGACCCCCTCCCCGAACCCAGGGAGGGTTCGAGGGGGTGCCAGACCGAACTGGCCCGGACTGGTTCGAGTCCAGAGCGGACTCGAACCAAACCGGGTTAGCCAGTTCCATGCATATCCCTACCCACCAGCAAAGTAGGAGAAGTGCCCAGCCTGGGTAGGAGAGCTGGTTGCCCTTATTATTTCAGATCACATGCTTGCAAACATTAAGGTAGGAGGAGGGGGAACTTGATCGTGTGCGAGGCGGCAGCTGGGTAGGACAGCTTTTCTTCCTACTTCAGTAAAAAGGTGGGAACAATATGGATAGGGTACTCTTTTGCTGCTACCTTGCACATGGTCACACTCCTCTCCTCTGACCTTAATGTTTGTAAGCACGTGACTGAAAATGGGGAGTACTTCCCCTACGCCGTTGGTGGTCGTGTAAAGAAGCCTGTAGTATACTAAGGTCAGTGAACATGCTACTTAAGCTACATTCCCATTTAACCAGAATTTGGTTTCTATATTGTGCAAGAAACAGCCAATGAATTAATAAAGCTTTAGTCTTGGTTGAGCAATGAGAGCAGGCTGCAAGATTGCATGCTCCCTGTTCTCTCCTCATTTTTGGAGTGTGATTCCTGTTTGCCTTAACAAATAAGTATTACATCAGCAGTAAAATTAACTATGGGTAATGGACTCGATGAGGCCTAATAAATTTAAATTCAGTCCAGATAAAATAGAGATGCTGATGATGGGCAGACAATTGTTCTTTGAATAGTTGTGCAACCTCTTTGGACAGGATCACATTTGTTGTGAAGGAGCAGATTCTCTGGTGGCAGTTATTCTTGCTGTGGATTGATTTGCAGGTTGCAGCAGTGGGTGGGAGCACTTTTTTCCAGCTATGCCTGATGCATAGTTGTGAAATTTCCTAAGAAAATAGAATGTTGCCACTGTAATATATATTGGTAACCATATTTGGACTAATGCAATGCATTTTACATGGACTGACTTTGAAGAATTTCAGCTGGTCCCGAATTGCTAGACTTAGATCTCTGAATAGCTAAAGATATCATATAACACTTATCCTTAAGGAGGAGCATGGGTTAGTTTCTTAGTTCAGTTCAAAGTGTTGTTGTTGTTGTTGTTAGTTCAATTTCTATACCGCCCTTCCAAAAATGGCTCAGGGCAATTTACGCAAAGAAATAATAAAAATATAAAAAGGATCCCTGTCCCCAAAGGGCTCACAATCTAAAAAGAAACATAAGATAGACACCAGCAACAGTCACTGGAGATACTGTGCTGGGGGTGAATAGGGCCAGTTACTCTCCCCCTGCTAAATAAAGATAATCACCATGTGTGAAGTTAGCAGATGTTGACTTTAAAACCATAGATAAATTGATTATAATTGCTCTACTTTAAATTTTAATTTTTTGGTTGAGTTTTAATTTTATTTTACTGCATTATATGGATTTTGTATTGTGAAACTTATTTGAAAGGCTTGTTCTTCAACTAGTCAAGCAGAATGTAATGTTTGAATAAATAATAGATTCTTCTCTACTAATTATCACTATTTTAAAGTAAAACAAAATGTTTTTCAAGAATAATTTAAATATGTTTTCTACTCATCCTACAACAACTTTCTTTTATAGGTCATTTATCTTTGGGGAAAAAAAGTATTTAAATCTGGATCAAGATCCATCGAGATCCATAAGAATGAGTAATGTGCCTGCACAGGACCCTTGCAGTAGAATGCCGCAGCTTGTCAAGGCGACCGAGCTCTTCCCCCATTCCTACAGCATGATATTTAAAGGCGGGCCAGGCGCCATGTTGTTCTGTTCTTTTCCAACCACTGTTGCATTCAGTTCTTGGGCTGTCCCTCCTTGTCAGTAAAGTTCTTCGCGTGAGTTCATCTAGTGTTGTTGTTTTTTTAAACGGACTGTTATTTTGGTATTTGGCTTGGAATGGCTTCCAGACGTCATTGGCGTTAATACGACTTCTTTGGAATGGACTTAGACTACAAATTGGATATCCCAACATGGCTGCGGAGAAACGGACTTTCAAAAGGTGCACTGGCTGTAATGCCAAGGTCCCTTTGAAAGATCTCCATGATTTATGCCTAATTTGCTTAGGAGAGGAACACAGTGTTTCCTCGTGTAAGATATGCTTGTCATTTTCCAAGCAAACATGGAAGAATCGGGCTTTGCAACTTTGTGCCGCCATTTATGACCGGGTGTTAAGCCTCTTGACACCGGGAGAACCCTGCCCTACAACATCGACATTGAGTCTAAAAGCCTGACATCGACTCCTAGACTGTCTTCGTCGAAATCGTGACCTTTGACATTGACCACTGTTAGAAGCCTAAAGGCTCCGTCGAAGTCGACTCAAACATTGGCATTTGAAGTTGAAAGAAAAGTGTTGGAGGTTAGATACCCATTCGCCTTCTCCACAACCTAAGAAGCCAAAGTCTGTGGATTTGACGACAGAGAGAATGCCGTCTCCAACTGAATTACAGTGTTTTCCACTCAAATCTTTGGCACCAGCTATCAAAATCAAATGCCACTGATCAACATTGAAAATCTTGACATTGGTGAAAGAGACATGACTGATTTCAGAGAAATTGCTCGATCTTGACCTGCCTTCGACACTGTCGACATCAAGGGCCTGCTCTCTATCTCCAGCCCCGACTCCAGTCGACTCTACAGCCCCGTCGACACCTAGTCAACATCAAAAGTCTCCATCGACGTTGATGCGACTTCTATCGACACCAGCCGTCCAAGGTCCAATTTCTACTTTGCATACTCCAGTGTTGTTGGTATTGAGGTTGGTGACTCCTCAGTGCCAAGCCCCGATCCTGGTGTTTGAGGTCAAAGAAGAGGAAGAGAACAGGTAGACGTTATTGGATCCGTCCACTGCCCACACTTTACTCTCTATTCTAGATTCGGAAATGAGTACTCCGTTGACATTTGACATTCAAAGGTTTCCCTCCAGATCAATGCACTCCAACACCAGGTGCTCTCTCTGCTGCCCATTTGAGGATCATCTTTGTGACATTCATGTGGTTTTACACATTTGTACACTGCAGGGGCTACTCTTCCTTTGACGACTCTGGGGACCAAATCCCCTTGTTTAACTTTTAATTTTCAAGAGGATCAACCCTGGAGATTCTCACAACCCATTTTCTACCTCTGGCACCTACAGACTTACCAGTGAAACCCACTGTACAAAGTTTTTCAGTTGCAACGCAAATGTTCGCCTGGCCACCTATAAAGCATTTGGTGAATATGACTACTCAGATGATGTTCAAAGACACTGATATGGGGTCTCAGACCATACCTGTTTCAACACCGCAGGAAAAAATCACTATTGAAACCCAGACGTATGTATCACCATCCCCTACACACTCACCTTCTGAACATCACAGTTCTTCAGACTTTGAGCCTGACCCTGATGAATCCGAGGATTTAGCCGTCATCCTAACGATATAGCTCCGGCCACACATGTTTCACCTAATGAAGAAATGAAGGCTTATCACCATGTGAAGAAGATGGCATCAGCTCTGGGACTTGACCTCAAGTCTGAGCTAGTCACTATAGATGACCCTGTTTACAATTTCATGATAAAATCTCAGGCATCTCAACCTGTGGCACTTCCAGATCTCCTGGTCATTTCTAGGGCTGCAAAGTGTGTGTGGGAGGTGATCCAGACTTCAACCCCCACTTCTAAACAACTGGAAAGTTTGTACTGGATACAGGAAAAAGATAATGGATATTTTCTAAAATATCCCTCTCCAAATTTGCTGGTCATCGACTGTGCCACTCCCTCTTCTAAGACAGGTTGCCATCACACAACACCTGCTGACAAAGGAGGAAGAAAGATGGATATTTTGGGGAGGAAAATCTACTCCACCTTGTCCCTATCCATAAGGATTGTGAACTATTTGGCTTGCACTGTCAAATATAACAATGGCATATTGGAGGCACTTCAAAATGATCTGGACATCCTCACCCCAGAGGAATTTAAGAAAAAGTTGCAAACATTGAACAAATCGGCAGCACTCAATCACCTGCAGTTGAGTACTGCAAAACACCTGGCACAGTTGGAGTCACATTCCTTGGCCACCACAATCTCCCTGCGGAGACATGCCTGGCTTTGCTATAGCAATTTACAGAGTGACATGAAAGATAAAATAGAATGCTTGCCCTTTGACGGTAAGGGTCTATTCAGTGAGGACACAGACTCCACCATGGAGAAAATGAAAAAAAAAATCAAAATTCACCACCAAAACCTTTACTGCGTCCACATCTTCTTCATCCTACAGCTCCAAATATTGTGCCTACCCAAGACAGAAGTCCACATTTAGACAAGAACACTGTAATTTTAGAAAGCAATAACAACCTTACCACAAGTGCCCTTTTCACGGCAAGGGGGAAGCCAAACCAACCCCAGTGTACAAAGCAGACTGAGCCTCAGAAGCATCTTGCCCCTGCTAACTTGGCAAAGAGGCACCTTTTAATGTGGCGATTCTCTTTATTGTTGTCACTACATTCCTCCTTTTCCCCACCACAACATCTTAACATAGGAAACTGCCATATACTGAGTCAGACCATTGGTCTATCTAGCTCAGTATTGTCTTCACAGACTGGCAGCGGCTTCTCCAAGGTTGCAGGCAGGAATCTCTCTCAGCCCTATCTTGGAGAAGCCAGGGAGGGAACTTGAAACCTTCTGCTCTTCCCAGAGTGGCTTCATCCACTGAGGGGAATATCCACTGAGGGAATAGTGCTCACAGATCAAGTCTCCCATTCAGATACAACCAGGGCAGACCCTGCTTAGCTACAACACATAGTTATTACCAGTTAAGTTGCATGATAGACCAATCCCAAAGACGGTTGCAAAACTTTACATGTGTTCCCATACAGCTATGTCCTGTGAACACAGAGCTGTATCATTGGTTGTATAAAGTTCTACTGCAGAATGCCCAAAGGCTTGGACAGGGCCAGTAGGATTTTTGACTTTGAATAGCAGACCCTTCCCCACTCCACCCCACCATGTGGGGAGAGGAGAGCTGGTTTTGTGGTAGCAAGCATGACTTGTCCCCATAGCTAAGCAGGGTCTGCCCTGGTTGCATCTGAATGGGAGACTTGACAGGGGCATGGCATGACAGTTTGGCAAGTGAGAAACAACACTAGTCTCACGAACTGTATTCTCTTGTCATCAACCAACATCAAACTGTCATGCCATGCCCCTGCATGGCACCATGTAACCGCTGTGTCTTGAAGATAATATCTTCAGGCTATGCCATAGTGTACAGAACAACCCCGAAATTTACAGGGATGAGGTTCATTCAGCCCTCTCAGGCATTGTTAGAAGAAGTGAAGGAGTTATTAGCCAAAGGGGCTATTGCCTCGGTTCAGGGAGGGGCTTTACTCTCGATACTTCTCGATCCCAGAGAGGGGTGGTGGCATATGGCCTATCATGGATCTACACCATCTGAACAAATTTGTCCATGTGAGGAAATTCCACATGATAGCGTTACAAGACATCCTACGTCTTCTATACCGAAAGAACTGGCTTGTGATGCTGGATCTCAAAGATGTGTATTTCCATATTGGCATCGGGGCGTGACACAGAAAATATCTGAGGTTTGCAGTAGGAAATCAAGTGCACCAATACACAGTCTTACCCTTCGAGCTTGCCACTGTCCCCAGGGTATTTACAAAATGTATGTCTGCAGTGGTAGCTTACCTGTGGACCGAAGGTCTATCGGTCTATCCTTACTGTATGACTGGCGTCTGACTTCCAAAGACAAAGAAGAGTTACATTCTCAGACAAAATACATACTGTCTCTCCTCTAAGACTTGGAGATCCAAGTCAATTGGAAAAAATTCAAGCTGGGGCCAGTTGGTGTAATCAACTACATTGAAGTGGTTCTAGACACAGAAACCAGGACAACATATTTACCTCGGAAACGCTTCCAGTGCGTCAGAGACCTGGTTCTCCTTTTACAGCAGCATCCATTTCAACCAGCCTTACTCAGTCAAAGACTCCTAGGTCCGATGGCATACTGCAACCCAGTCGTGCGATCTGCCCGGTTAAAGATATGCCTCAACGAGCTGCGGCATGCTGTCTCGAGGGTCCTGCACAGGCATATTACCCTTTCTTATGGATATCGACGGATCTCTACCAGATCAATAGTTACAGGTGAGCAACCTGTTTTTCTCCAGTATCTCTGCAATACACATAGAGGCTGTTCTTGTGATCTAGGAAAGCCAAGCCTGGTTTTTGCTGATCGTAAGAACTCCCAGTGGTGGCAAACCCCACCAAGAGGCCACCCTCTTAAATAGGGTTAAGAGAGCAAGGGCTCTCTTACTCCCGGTTTTTTTTAATTGTCTGCAAGCAGCTAGGGCTGGGAGACTTTGGGGCTCCCAGCCAGTGTTTTTTTGGGAGGATAATACACCTCACACTCGCACAGAATTCCTGGGCCTGGGGTGAAGCATCCCGGCCCCCAGCCCTCTGTGCAGCCAGAGGCTGCTGGCAATCGTGTGGATGGATGATTTGCCCACCCAGGAAGAGAAGAGGGATTGTCTGCAGGGAGGAAAGAGCAAGCAGCCTTCCTCCCCTCTCTCCCTCAAGCCCTTTTTTACTGATCACAAGAAAGGGCTTATAGACTCCTGCTGGAAACCCCGTTTGAGCCGTCATCTGACCATGTTTAAGGGCCATTTCATAAGTAAAAGTGAAATGGGTATCACTTAGAATCATTTTAACATGGATCCATGCCATTACTTCATTTATGTAAATGTTCTAGCTACTCAGGTCATGTGAAACATAATATTTTAATAATGTATTGTAATGCCTTTATACAATCTATGGTGTGGATGTATTTGAAATATTGTGTGCATTTTGGGCACCATAACTCAAAGATGGTGTAGAACTGGGGAAAGTGCAGAAAAGGGCAACCAATATAATCTAGGGATTGGAACACTTCCCTATAGAAAATGTCTTTGGAGCTTTTCAGTTTAGAAAAAAGAAAAACTGAGGTAGGGCATGTTAACAGGTTTATAGCATTACTCATGGTATGTAAAAAGTAAGTAGAAAGACCCCGTACACACACACACACACACACACACACACACACACACACTCATTCACTCACACTTACTTTAGAATTAGGGTTATTGGTTTAAATTGGCAGTAGATTCAGACCAACAAAATGAAGTAGAATCTTAGAGTTCGAGGGAGCCTTCTAGGTCATCACCTAGGGATGTGCACAAATTGATTTTTTAAATTCAATTTGTGCCCAAATCAAATCACCCCTGATTTGTTTTGTGTCCAAATCTGCCCCCACAAATCACCCCAGATTAGATTTGTATTTGATTTGATTCAATTCAATTTGGATTGATTTGGACCACTTAACAAGGTTTTAGGGGCACCAAATTTGGGTGGTGGGTAGGTCCCCATGGGTGTCACCTACCACCCAAATATCAAGGTGGTGGGACACTTAGTTGATTTTTAATGATTTTCTTTAGTTTTTACTGATTTTGTATATTTCTGCTATAGGAAATAATGAGGATTCAAAGTTGCCCTATCATAACCCTAACATGGACCCAGAGCTTTCATTTCTTTAAAAAGTTAAGCTCTAGCCCAGGATTGCTCAACTTAGGCCCCCCAACTGTTTTTGGACTACAACTCCCATAATCCCCAGACAGAGTGACCAATAGCCAGGGATTATGGGTTGTAGGCCAGCATCTGCAAGAGGGCCCAAGTTGAGCAGCCCTGCTCTAGCCCTTGTAGAAGTGAAGTTATGGAGCAAAATGTGTGGTCTCTATTTTTCAAGTATTTGGATTCTTTGGTATATAATAACTTTTCCTCATAATGAATCCCTATGAGGATTCATTGCACACCTTTATTTCTTCTGTTCATGTTCTGTCATTGGTCAGTGCCAACTGTCAATTACCATGTGCTAACTACAACACCCCCCACACACACACACACTGCAAGCCAGTGGGGTACTCAGTTTATTTTTTAGGAGTTTTTGAAGTATTTTGATTCTTTGGTGTTTTCATTGCACACCTTCTGTTCTTCTGTTCATTTTGACCCCACTGCTTTGCAGGTGAGGAGAGGAATTAGTGTTCCATCTCATGTTCCAACTACCCCGCAACCCCAAGCCACTGGGTACTCAGTTTATAGTTTAGGAATGTTTGAGGTGTTTAGTCTCTGGTGTGCAATGAATCCTCATAGGGATTCATTATGAGGAAAGATTTTTAGACACCACAGACTCTAAACACTTAAAAACGTTCCTAGAACATAAACTGAGTAGTACCCCACTGCCTTGTTGGTGTGAGGGAGGTGTAGTTCAATCAATCTTTATTACGGTCCCAGACAAGCACAAGAATAAAAGTATACAAGAGCATGGAAAAAGCATCAAATGCTAAAAACATATCACAATGTAAAATATCATTAGCCAATTACTGCCCTACAATAAAATACTAGTATAATAAAACTACAAACTACATAGCTTATAAAGCCACTTTGTCTTATGCAATGAGAGAAGCGCAGTAGAAAGCTTCTCAATAAAGGGTTAAAAGGCTAAAAATATTAAATGTGAGATAGTATGTATGAAACAGATTTTAAAAAACTAAAGATATAGAGTTTATAAAATAAGTGTAAATACCAGTATGTGGGTTAAAACAATATGTATAAAAGAACTGAGCAGACAAGCTGAAGTCTGAGTCTAACTGGGCAGAAGGCTAAAGACTGAAGTTAACAGTGAAGGAAATTGGTAGCATGGTTCTAAACTAGCAATCAAGGTCTGACGAATCTTACACGCTGCCACACATAACTTGGCAGTGTTGTATGTGAGGGCCCAGTCCTTGTCTGCTAGGAGCATCCGGGTGTAGGTTTGGGTTGATCTTCAAGGGTATTTGCACAGTAATGGAACTTGCCCCAAATGTCTTGATAAAAGGGGCAGGAGAGGAGTACATGCTCTGTGGTTTCTCTCTCCCCATTGTCACAATGGCGGGGGCGGGGTGTAGTTGGCACGTGGCAGTTGACAGTTGGTACTGTCCAAAAGACAGTCAACATTACTAGAAGAACTGAAGGTGTGTAATGAATCCTCGTAGGGATTTATTATGAGCAAATGTTATACACCAAAGAATCCAAACACTTGAAAAATAGTGACCACACATTTTGCTCCATAACTCAACTTTTACAAGGGCTAGAGCTTAGCTTTTTTTTTTTTTTTAATGGAAGCTTGGAATCGGGGGGAATTAATAGGAGCGATCCAAATATCGAATTGATTTGAATCAAATCAGGCGTGATTCGATTTGGATCCAAATCTAGCCAATGGATCATAGGGATGATTTGTTTTTTCTCCAAATCAGCTAGATTCGGGTACAAATCTTATCTGTACCCGTATCGATTCGCACATCCCTATCATCAACCCTCTGATCTGTGATCTCCAGCCTCCGCTTGAAGACCTCCAACAACTGAGAGCCTGCCCACACACCACCAAGTAATTGGTTCCATTACTGAATTGCTTTTATCATTAAGAAGTTTCTCCTAAAGTTCAGCTGAGATCTTTCTACCTGTAATTTAAGCCCATTAGATATAGTCCTGGAGCAGCAGAGAACAAGTATTTTCCCTTTTCTGTGTAACAGCCTTTCAGGTATTTGTATTTCTTTGCACGACACATAATTCATTTATGGAATTCATTGCCACATTATTTTATTTATTTATTTTTATTTATTGTTAAATTTATATACCGCCTTTCATTAAAGCAATCCCAAGGCGGTTTACAGCAAAAATTTTTAACACAAGATGGTAAAAAAGACACAATTAAAATATTAAGTGGGGGAAAAATATGAAACAAATCTGATTTAAAAATTTAAAACAAAAGTATAAAAGCAATAAAAACTATAAAGCGCAGCAACAGAGAATCAAATAAATACCTGGGCAAAAAGCCAAGATTTTACACTTTTTCTAAAAGCTGTGATGGAGACCAGGGAGTGAATAGCCACTGGGAGAGCATTCCAGAGTCTGGGGGCAACAACAGAGAAGGCCCTGTCCTGTGCGCACGACAACCGAACCTCACTCATTGTCGGCATCCGGAGCAGAGCCCCCTCAGATGACCTTGTCAAGTGGGCAGCAACCTTTGGAAGCAGGCAGCCCCTCAGGTATCCCGGGCCCAAACCGTTTAGGGCTTTAAAGGTCAAAAACAGCACCTTGAATTGGACCCAGAAACAAACTGGTAGCCAGTGCAGCTCTTTCAAAATGGGTGTGATGTGCTCCCAGCTGGCAGCTCTAGATAAAACCTTAGCTGCCACATTTTGCACTAGCTGCAGTTTTCTTTTGTTCTTCAAGGGCAGACCCACGTAGAGCCCGTTACAGTAATCCAGCCTTGACGTGACTAAGGCATGGGTAACTGTGGCCAGATCTGCCTTCTCGAGAAAGGGACGCAGCTGGCTCACTAGCCGAAGCTGTGCAAAGGCACCCCTGGCCACTGCCTCCACCTGAGCTTCCAAAAGCAGAACTGGGTCCAGTAATACCCCCAAGCTGCGTACTTGCTCCTTCAAGGGGAGTGCAACCCTACCCAGAACCGGTAAAATCTCCTCATACCGATTGGAGATCCTACTGACCAACATTACCTCCGTCTTGTCTGGATTCAATTTCAGTTTATTAGCCCACATCCAACCCATCACGGCCTCCAGCCCCCGATTCAGGACATCCACCGCCTCCCTAGGATCAGGTGACAAGGAGAGATAGAGCTGAGTGTCATCCGCATATTGCTGACAACTCAGTCCAAGTCCCCGGATGACCTCTCCCGGCAGTTTCATGTAGATGTTAAACAGCATGGGGATCAAGACTGAACGCTGCGGGACCCCACAGGCCAATGGCCACGGAGCCAAGCAGTAGTCCCCCAGCACCACCTTCTGGACCCTCCCTCCAAGAAAGGTCCGGAACCACTGCAACACAGTACCTCCGATTCCCATACTCGAGAGGCGGCCCAGAAGGATACCATGGTCGATGGTATTGAATGCCGCCGAGAGGTCCAGCAGAACCAACAGGGACGCACTCCCCCTGTCTAGTTCCTGGCATAGGTCATCCACTAGAGCGACCAAGGTAGTCTCGTTCCCATATCTGGGGCGGAAGCCAGATTGAAAAGGGTCCAGATAATCCATATCATCCAAGAACCTCTGCAGCTGGGACGCCACCACACGCTCTATCACCTTTCCCCAAAAGGGCAGGTTAGAGACCGGTCTATAGTTGTCCAGGTTGGAGGAATCAAGGGAGGGCTTTTTTAATAATGGTCTCGCCATCGCCTCCTTGAGGCACGATGGTATCTTGCCCTCCCTTAATGAGGCATTGATAATCATCTCCAACCATCTACCTGCCCTCTCCCTGGCAGCTTTTATTAGCCATGAAGGACAAGGGTCAAGAACACATGATGTTGCCCGCATACTGCCCAGGATCTTGTCCACATCCTCAGGCTGTACCAACTGAAAAGAATCCAGTACAATAGGACCAGATGTACCAGAGGCACGTCTGCCAGAACTGCCAAAACTCTGGAGTCCAAGTCAGCACGGATGCAAGCGACTTTATCCACAAAGTGACAGGCAAACTGATCACAGCAGGCTGTGGATGGTTCCTCCCCCATTACCTGGGGGGATGTGTGCAGCAATGTCTTAGCTACACGAAACAGCTCCGCCGGTCTGCACTGAGCAGATGCAATGGAGGCGGAGAAAAAGAGTTTCTTCGCCGCCCCCACCGCCACGGAGTAGTCCCTAAAATGGGCTCTAGCCTGTGTTCGGTCAGATTCATGACAACTCTTCCTCCAGCGTCGTTCCAGCTGTCGCCCGAGTTGTTTCATCACCCTAAGCTCCGAGGAAAACGAAGGAGCTGAACGGACTCCACCAAGCCGGAGAGGGCGTTTAGGAGCAACCGTGTCAACAGCCCGGGCCATCTCTCCATTCCAGAGATCAACCAGGGCCTCGACAGGGTCACCAGCTCTGGACACTGGAAACTCCCCGAGGGCCTTCTGGAATCCAAGCGGATCCATAAGCCTCTGGGGGTGGACCATTCTAATTGGTCCACCACCCCTGCAGAGGGCAGACGGAGCAGTCAAACTAAACCCCACCAGATGATGATCTGTCCATGACAAGGGAGTTATCTCAAACTCCCCCACCTCCAGATCATTTATTCCCCAGTTGGCAAAAACCAGATCCAGAGTATGTCCTGCCATGTGGGTAGGGCCCGATACCAATTGAGACAGGCCCATGGTTGCCATGGAGGCCATTAAATCCTGAGCCGCACCCACTAGTGGGGGCCTCAATGTGGACATTGAAATCCCCCAAGACAATAAGCTTGGGGGAACCCAAGGCCACCTCTGAGATCACCCCCACCAGCTCAGGGAGGGAGACTGAAGTGCAGCGGGGTGGTTGGTACATCAACAGAATCCCCAGCCTATCTCGGAGGTCCACCCTCAAGGACAAACACTCGAAATTCTGAGATTGCCTGACCGGGCACCTGGAAATGGGGAGGGTCTCTCGATAGATGACCGCAACTCCCCCTCCCCGACCCTCCAGGTGGGGCTGCTGCACACTCAGGAAACCTGGAGGACAGAGCTGAGAGAGACCAACCCCGCCCAGCTCATCCAACCAGGTCTCCGTCACACATACCAGGTCAGCATGCTCATCCACAATCAAATCATGGATGAGAGATGTTTTAGCATTAACTGACCTGGCATTCAGCAGCAGCACCCTAATCCTCGAGGGAGTGTTCTCAGAGCTCCCAGGGGTCTCAGGGTTGGGAGAAGAGCTGGAAATAGGAACAGGCCTCAGTTGCCTGGACCGTTTCGCCCTGTAACAGCCAGCCCAGCTCCCACCGCCATATCTCCTTCTGCCCGCTACCAGTGGTATTTCTGCCCCCACACCAACCCCACTTTCCTGCTCTCCCAGACACATACCTCAGTCCAAAAGCAACCACAGCTCCACTACCTAACAAAACCAGGTGTCAAACAGACTTATGCTGAATTCTGACCTCAGGCAGCTTGCCCCAAGGCTGAGAGCCACAAGGAGAGAGTGCCAAGAGGCTTGCGCCCGTGTCCCAGCCTGAGTTTTAAAGGCACCCCATAGTTGATGCTGCTGTGGGGAAAGAAGAAGAAGAAAAATAGAGAAAGGAAAAACAGTCCAGGGAGGTATGGGGGGACTGTTGTCATTGGTGCTCCTGTTCAGAAGTCCACCAAACTTGCTGGGACTCTTCAGCCCTCTGACTACTGCACTCCACTGGCTCCACTCGGCTGAGAGCCACAAGGCAAGGGGTGGAACAAAGGCAAGCACTGAGGGCCCTGCTCAGCAGAGCCCTCTTCCCATCAACCTGCCCCTGGCTCAGTTGGATCTTAAAATTTAAAAAACATTAGTGATGATCACCTGGCTTAGGGGGCTTTAGAAGGGGATTATGCAGATTCATAAAGGAGATCTAACAGCATATGTTCACCTTGATAGCTAAACAGAATCATCATGTTTAAAGGCAGTTTTCCAGTGAATACCAGTTCTTTGGGAGCAGGGTGAGGCAACTCTGAGGGCATTAACAATGGGAGATAATGATTGCCTGCTTTGGGGCTTCTTGAATGCATCTAGTTGGCCATGTTGGCAAGCCGTTAGATCAGTGATTCTCAAACTTGGGTCCTCAGGTGTTATTGGACTTCAACTCCCATAATCCCCAACCAAAGGCCACTGAGGCTGGGGATTATGGGAGTTGAAGTCCAGTAACACCTGAGGACCCAAGTTTGAGAATCCCTGTGTTAGATGGACATTTGATCTGATCTAGCAGGGCTCTTTCTATTCTACAAGCAGGGGAGTTAACACGTGGTAACTAAGATGAGATGTAAAAATTGTATTCCACTATAATCCATGAACATTCTGTTATAAAATCTAAACCATCTGTCCAGTTCATGTGGAATTTGATACAGAACAAATACACAACTGTCGCCACCTTTAAAAGGTGACGTAGGTTCCTTGAGAAATTACTAAGATATGCCAGTTTTGAAATTAGATCTCTCAGAAGCTGAGTAATCAGTCTATATTTGACAAACAATAGCCTCTCTCTATTTTTTTCCTTGTTCTTTTAAATATGTCCACAATTTCTGATTCAGCAAACAGTATGTTTTTAAAAACAAAAACAAGCAGTTTTGATTTTGTGAAAAAATCCATTGAATATTTCTTATTTGCTTTTGAAGTCCCCATCATAACAGGGATGCACTTCATAGGACATCGGAAATAGCTTAATTGATTCTTCCCAGTAGCATTATTTTTCCTTAATAAAAATGGTTGCTGCCTTGCCTTTATTCTTAGCTATGTGGATTAACTGAGCCACCACAGCAAGCTGAGCAGTATGTCTAACTTGATCCTCGTTCAGAGGAGAGATTGCTGGCTTCAGGGGCGTAACAAGGCTGGAGTGGGCCCAGAGACAAAATTTTAAAATGGGCCCCTCACGGATACACACACACACACACTTCACAATATATAGTCATGTGACTTGCCTCTGGGGGGCCCCTTGAGGCGTGGGGGCCCCCAGGCAGCCGCCTCCCCTTGCCTAATAGTAGTTACGCCCCTGGCTGGCTTGCTGCATAGTGTAATGAAGCATGCCACGTTTTTCTAAATAACTAGCTCCATTTTCCAACTGATGAGTGGGATTGCCCTACTTTTTCTTGTTTAATTCAGACAATCTCATGCTATACTGTAGAACACAATGGTGGATTTTTATAAGATAATATAGATAAAATCGCGTAAACATCCTAAAATGTGTATAGAGGGCCCCCCCCATTTATCAATTTGTATTAAATTTTTGAACATACAAATACAGAGTGATTAATTTTAGAGACTTTATCAAAAAGTATAGCAATTAAAATAGGAAAACACCTTTGGTTTAAGATGAGAATTAACATACAGTACTTAAAATTTTTACTTGTGTTCTAAAAAACATGGGCATTGAGAATGAATCCACACCATGTGAACAGTAAAAACTACAGTCCTGTATATTATGCTGATTTTACAAATGAGGTTCTATAGCCTGTCATTCATACTGGCTGAAGGCTAAGAAAGCCCTTGCATTGCCATCAGTCTGAATGAAGTGGAGGACAGAAAAGTTTGGTAGAGTAATTATAGGTGAAGCTGCCACATCTATTGAATTTCTGCATGGACATTTATTATAATGTTTCAGCTACTTTGAGTTTTCTCATGTGAAAACAAATAGAACTCAGTACATTTTTATTTAACCTTTCTCTCTCTGCTTTCCTTCTTCTTATGCACCCTATCTATCCTGTGATGTCTCCCTATCTCTCATGCTTTCACCAGATATTAGTTTTCTCACTCTTCAACTATTCCATTTATCCCAAGGTGTCCTTCAACCATGTTTGTGTCACTATGTTTTGTGAATAATAATACACAATCAGTTTGGGATGACTTGTTTGTGTTAAACATGAATGTTGGTGAATATTTTACCTATGCTATATTCCTGTATGTACAATATTTATGTTCACAGTGGCTGACAGCCAGACTAATTCTGTGCTAGCATAATTGTACATTAAAAAGACATCCAGACTACTGTTGTGCTAACATGAGAAACATTGCACACACTTAAGAGGTTTGCAGAGTTACACAAAGCTGTGGTGCTTTGTGGTGTGTTTGCATTAGCAATGACCTTCTCCAGGACATACAAGTGAAACTCGGAAAATTAGAATATCATGCAAAAGTCCATTAATTTCAGTAATGCAAATTAAAAGTTGAAACTGATATATGAGACAGACGCATTACATGCAAAGCGAGATAAGTCAAGCCTTAATCCTATATAATAAAAGGCTAAGTGAGTGGCCGTGGCTTTGGAACGTTGGGGATCTGCGTCCCTGCCTCCCTGGGCTGTTCTGGGCCTGCGCGAAGCGCAGGCCCAGAAGAGCCCAAGGGACACAGGACCTCAGACACCAGTGTCCCACAGCCACGGGCGGCCATTAGCCGGTGTGTGGCGGCGGGGGAAAGTGGCCGAGGCGGCGGCAGAGCCGCCGCCTCGGCCATGAGCTGCGGCACGGCGAGAGGAGGCCGAGGCAACCAGAAGCGGCCGCCCTGAAAAAGGCAAGGGCAATGGCGGCGGGGGAAGACCGAGATGGGGGACAGGGAAGCTCGGCGAGGTGGCGGCGAAGCTGCCAACGAGGCCCCCGCCTGCTCACAGCCGTCGCCCCCGCCTGCTCACCCGCCCTCCCAGCTGCCCAAAATCGCCTTCCCCGCTCCCCCCCAAAAAAGATTAAGGGCCAAAATGGCCCATGAGAAGGTCGCCGCCCCTGCCTATCGCCCTCCCGCCCACCCAGCTGCCGAAGACCACCTTACCCGCTCCAGCCCGAGGGAAAAGAGAGGAGCTCACGAGCAAGTCACTGCTCAAACTGCCGCTATGGACGCAAAGGACGCCTATTGCGTCCATTGCGACAGTATGGGCAGCAGCTTAACACAGAGAGTAGCTCTGTTCCCGAGTTCCTCTCTTCTCCTTCGGGCTGGAGCGGGTAAGGTGGGCTCCGGCAGCTGGGTGCGCGGGAGGGCGATAGGCGGGGGCGGCCACCTTCTCATGGGCCATTTTGGCCGTTATTCATCCACCCCCCCCCAAAAAAAGTATAAGCAAAATAAGGAAGAACAAAAACAGAGACAACAACAACAACAACAAAAAAAAAAAAAAAAAAAAAGAGAGAGGGGACAAGGGGGAAAAAAAGAGACAGAAAGAGAGAGAGAGAGACAGAAAAGACGGGATAGAAAGCTAGCGCCCGTTATCATAACGGGCTTAAAAATACTAGTTTGTTATAATTGTGATGATCATGGTGTACAGCTCATGAAAACCCCAAATCCACAATCTCAGAAAATTAGAATATTACATGGAACCAAGAAGACAAGGATTGAAGAATAGAACAATATCGGACCTCTGAAAAGTATAAGCATGCATATGTATTCAGTACTTGGTTTGGGCCCCTTTTGCAGCAATTACTGCCTCAATGCGGCATGGCATGGATGCTATCAGCCTGTGGCACTGATGAGGTATTATGGAAGACCAGGATGCTTCATTAGCGGCCTTCAGCAATTCTGCATTGTTTGGTCTCATGTCTCTCATCCTTCTCTTGGCAATGCCCCATAGATTCTCTATGGGGTCAGGTCAGGTGAGTTTGCTGGCCAATCAAGCACAGTACACTGTATACTTTTCAGAGGTCCGATATTGTTCTATTCTTCAATCCTTGTCTTCTTGGTTCCATGTAATATTCTAATTTTCTGGGATTGTGGATTTGGGGTTTTCATGAGCTGTACGCTTTTGCACGATATTCTAATTTTCCAAGTTTCACCTGTATACATGGTTATACAATACACTGTGCAGCCTGCTGTGCAAGCACATCCCATTGCACCAGCACAACACTAGTCTGGAATACAAGTACCTGACTTAGCAGAACTAGCTAGCGTAACAACCTTGTGCAAGCGCAACATTAGTCTAGATGTCAGCAAGTGTTTTAGTAGGCATTGGGGAAGGGGGTATAGCTAAGTGGTAGAGCACACACTTTACTGCTATAAGGTCACTGGTTTAATACCTGGTGTTTCTGGTTACAGGGTCCCTAGGAGCAGGTCTGGAAAAGCCTTCTACCTGAGATCTTGGCCAGCTGCTACTGTATAATAGATAATGCAAGGCTAGATTAATCTGATTTTGAGTAAGGCAGCTTCATATGAGAGTTTGAATTCCAAAAATACAGTCACTTCATGAATGGGGGATAAGAAGGGTTTCCGAGTTGCCACTAATTTATTTATATTATTTTAGGCCCAGATTGAAAAATGTGGACCGAAGTAGTGCCCAACACTTGGAAGTTACTGTTGGTGATCTGACAGTCATTATTACAGACTTTAAAGAAAAAACTAAGTCACCACCTGCTTCCAGTGCAGCTTCTGCAGATCAGCACAGTCAGAGTGGTTCTAGTTCTGACAATACAGAGCGAGGAATGTCCAGGTCATCTTCACCTAGAGGAGAAGCCTCATCATTGAATGGAGAATCACATTAAAGTTTATTTCATCCAGTTTCTTTAGTCTTTCCTCTCCAACTTGCAAATATACACAACTTCTGCCAACAGTTACCACATTTTCATGAGTTGTTGTTTGCCATGCACGATTTGTATGTTTACTCAAATATGATTTCTGCAGTTTTGTAAGAGAGAAGTGCAGCAGTGAAATTAAATTTCAGTGCAGTCTATAAAACATTTTCAGATGAACTTTTTAATCTTCATATGCAAAGGTGCCATGAAAATGTGGTCTGAATGTTCTTGATGCAGTGTTACTGGTAAGTCGATTTCCACTTTAAGTTTAGTGAATTCTAACACAACTCTTGGATTCTATACTATTGGCATGTACTGACTTTAAATTTTTATAACATAATTCAAGCTGCCTAAATATGTATTATTTGAGAATTGTGAAACATAGATATATGTATGCAAGTCAAAGATCAACTTAATCAACTATTGCTGCAAAAGAATTTTCGTAATGATTATCTTAAAAACACCTGCTGGTACTTGGTGTGGTTGACTAGGAAAAATGTTATTAAATAAAACATTTGTATTGAATTTTTGCCAATGTCTGACACACTTTACTAGATTACTGTTACCGAATTATGTTGCTGGCTTTTCCAATATCTTCCTCACACATTTAGAACATTTATTGTAATGTTTACAAGCAAAAAAAAAAAAAAAGGTAAATCTGTTACAAGCATTAATTGTTTAGCTTTATAAGTCAAGTATAGTACTACCTTGTCCTTATACACTGGTATTCTATGTTATAGAACATGAATTTGTTCACAAATGATTAGGTATTTTGAGTTTTTTTAAATATCTAGATTTTAATATCTAACTACTGTTGATACCTTAAAATCCAAAACGTGATACTGTTCTCATTTGGCTTATTCCTCTTTCCTTCTCCTAGACTTGCTCAGTGTTATAGTGATATCAATTCAGCCAGACGCTGAAAGAGCCTTTTAAGTTTGCAAAAAAAAGCTTTTATGCATCCTTGGGGCTTTGCTTTTTTTCTCCAGCCATAGCTCTTTGCACTGCATTAGAGACCATGCCCAAAGGCGCTCCGAGTCTGAGAGTGGCTTGTTGGGCAGTGCAGAGGACTACCGCTGAAAGGGGTGAGCTTTGAAGTTATGCTGTAGTGTGTGGAAACTCCTTGTGAAGCCTTTTGGATCCAAACCAGTAATATTAAACGTTGCACCGGAGAGGAAATAAGCAAGTAGTGTGTGTGTGTGTGTGTGTGTATATATATATATGAATATATATAAAACATTTGTTCCTATATCAGCCTTTTGCTTTTTAAAAAAAAGATCCTTTATTAAATATTATAGAGCAAATCATAGGAAAAATGCAGATCTTTGTTTTTGACATAGTTGTGAACATTTATGCATTTAGCAATATATAGATACAGAACAAAAAGATTTACAGTCCCATTCGGTATTATGTAAAATTTCCAATAAAATATTTTTATGAGTATAGGTTTTGCAATTTTGTTTACAATCAGCTAAATGTTTGGTTGCACAAAACGATTCATTCATAATTCTTAAATTAGAACTGTAGTTAGGGACACAGTGGGAGGGAAGATGGTTTGTAACTTGTGGGGTGTTTCACACGTAACTATGCCAACTGAATGAAGGACATGCTTCTGTTCAACTTGTATAGTGTACTAACTATTCAGAAGTGATGGATCAGAGACTGAGGCTGAAATCCTCAGTACACTTGCAGGGAGTAAGCCCCACTCAACACAGTGGGATTGACTTTGAAGTAAACGTGCTTAGAATTGAACTGTAGATGGTGTTCTTCATGCAAGTTGTGAAAATGTCTCAATTTGTACCTCTTCAATTTTCCTGTTGCTCCCAGTGCTTGTCCACATATCTTGCACGTTGCACCCACAAATACCCCCATTAATAGATTGTACCCTTGAAGATTCAAACTGACTCAACAACAAAATCCCTTTATATGTTGTTTTGCTTGTAGTCCTGATGAACAGCAAGTGCCCTGAAGAGAACCAAGCAAGGAAAAGATGTCCAGTCAACATGTATGTTTGGGGTTCCTATTTTAGGCTGTAATCATATGCACACTTACCTGATAGTAAGTTCCATTGGTATTTATTTCTGAGTAAATATATACAGGATCAAGCCGTTGTGTTTTTATCTGTTGGTTCAGATTTGGTACAAAGTCCATCTGGGTATTGTTTCAGGGAGCACCACCTGTACTTTTGCAATGAATTCATTTTTGTTCCTCATTGAAAGTATGTATTTTGTCAACCAATATGAAAAAGAAAATGGAATTTTTGGTAGTGAATCTAGCCCAAAATATTAAACACAATAACAGCCTTTCAGCTAGAATAATTTAAAATTTCTGTAGCCCCTGACAATTGTGATGTTTGCTGGTTTCTTGTAGTAATATATTTTTATGTTTTTAACTGCAGTACTACAGGCATAATGGTAGTGTCCACTTTGTAAGATGTGAAATACTGTTAGTTGCATAAAATGAAAGTCTGATGTGGTATCTAAAAATTGCATACCTGATTTCTTGATGTTGTGGTCTAAACGTATGTAAATGACAGGGTGTTTGAAATGGACTGCTGCTATCAAGATTAAAATATGGGGCTATAAACAGATATAGCCATTCAGATTTTAATACCTGTCAAAATTATTCCTTGGGTTTTTTTGGTGTTTTTTTAAAAGTTAAGATTGGGGAACTTAATGTAAAACAAAATATAATTCCCTCTAAATATTGGCAAGTTTGTTTTTAAATTAGTGTTTTAGATAAATGTTCACAGGTAAGGTCAAATAAGTAACCTTATGGGTTGCTAAAGAATTTGTGAAAATTTCCTACTAAAACAAAATCCTCATGCTTTGCAGACAAAATCATATCCAGTTATTGCCATTACATTTGCTATATGTGTGTATTTCATTATTTCTAGATAAAATGCAATTTTGACAGTTAAAAATTGCAATGATCACCATTAATACATTTCTTGATAAAGAGAGCTTTCTAGGGTACAAGAAACAAATAAATGAGAATAGTTATAAACATGATTTCTTAAGGGTCTCCGGTATTGGAGTAATTTATAATCTATATTGTGTGCTTAATTCATGTTCTGTGATTTGCCCACTAGCTGTAAGCACTAAAAGACAAATGACTGAGGTAGAAAGAGAAATGAGACTGTTTGACAAGACATACCTTAAAAAAGAATAGCAAAATATTAGAATTTCTTGCATTTTAGGATTTACAGAGTGTAACAATACTTAAGTAATTTATAATCTATATTGTGTGCTTAATTCATGTTCTGTGATTTGCCCACTAGCTGTAAGCACTAAAAGACAAATGACTGAGGTAGAAAGAGAAATGAGACTTTTTGACAAGACATACCTTAAAAAAGAATCGCAAAATATTAGAATTTCTTGCATTTTAGGATTTACAGAGTGTAACAATACTTTCAATCCTAAAACATTGGTAAAGACGTGAAATGGGAGTAAATGCCATACTTAATTTCACAATATAAAAAGTGAGGTCTGTGCAAACTGTGTAGTGATACAGTTTAATGGCGTTAGTGAATCTACTACTTGATTATATTTTAAATATATACCAACATTAAAGAAATACCAACTTAGATGAAATCCCCAATAAACTGATTAATTTGGTGCAGTTAATTAATTTGGTGCTTACTGCTTGGAAAACTCAATAGAAAGTGAAGAATTAACAATTGCTGTTCCAACCAAATAGCAATGATATAGAGTACATTCAAGCAAACACTCATGTTTACTCCACTATTAAGACATAAATTTAAAACAGCTTTAACTCTAAAAAGCAAGGAATTAAGAACTGGGGAACTCTTGACTTCAGTCAGTGGCACTTAGTAATGTACACATGTGGACAAATGTGTTGGTACCCCTCCATGAAAAAAGAACCCACAATTGTCTCTGAAATAGCTTGAAACTGACAAAAGTAATTGGCACCCATCATTGTTTATTCCGCATTTAACAAAAATCATACTCTGTTTTAGAGTTTTGATGCAACAGAATATTTCACATAATAACACAAATGAAGATGGCATGGACAAAAATGATGGGACCCTTAACCTAATATTTTGTTGTACAACCTTTAGAGGCAATCACTGCAAACAAGCGATTCCTGTCGATCTCAATGAGACTTCTGCACCCGTCAACAGGTAGTTTAGCCCACTCTTCCTGAGCAAACTGCTCCAGCTGTGTCTGGTTGGAAGGGTGCCTTCTCCAGACTGCATGTTTCAGTTCTTTCCATGTTCGATAGGATTCAAATCAGGGCTCATAGAAGGCCACTTCAGAATAGTCCAATGTTTTGTCCTTAGCCATTCTTGGGTGCTTTTAGCTGTGTGTTTTGGGTCATTATCCTGTTGGAGGATCCATGACCTGTGACTGAGTCAGAGCTTTCTGACACTGGGCAGTATGTTTTGCTCCAGAATGTCTTGATAGTCTTGAGATTTCATTGTTCCCTGCACAGACTCAAGGCACCCCGTGCCAGACACAGCAAAGCAGCCCCAAAACATAACCGAGCCTCCTCCACGTTTCGCAGTGGGTATGGTGTTCTTTTCCTTGAATGTTTCATTTTTTTGTCTGTGGACATTGAGCTGATGTGACTTGCCAAAAAGCTCCAGTTTTGTCTCATCTGTCCAAAGGACATTCTCCCAGAAGCACTGTGGCCTGTCAATATGCATTTTAGCAAATTCCAGTCTGGCTTTTTAATGTTTTTCTCTCAACAGTGAGGACCTCCTGGGTCGTCTTCCATTGAGCCCACTGTCACTCAAAAAGTGATGGATGGTGCGATCAGACACTGATGGACCTTGACCTTGGAGTTCAGCTTGTATCTCTTTGGAAGTTTTCCTTGGCTTTTTGTCTACCATTCTCACTATCCTTCTGCCCATTCAGGGGTGGATTTTCCTCTTGCGGCCGTTTCCAGGGAGGTTGGCTACAGTCCCATGGACCGTGAACAACTTAATAATATTTGCAACTGTTGTCACAGGAACATCAGACTGCTTGGAGATAGTCTTATAGACTTTGCCTTTAACATTCTTGTCTATAATTTTCTCTCTGATCTCCTCACAAATTTCTCCTTTGCTTTCTCTGGTCTATGCTCATTGTGGGACACACGATACCAAACAGCAGAGTGACTACTTTTCTCCATTTAAATAGGCTGAATGACTGATTGCATGATTGGAGACATGTGTGATACTAATTAAAGAAAACAGCTAATTTGAAAAATCACTCTAATCCAATTATTTATGATCTTTTCTAGGGGTACCAACAAATGTGTCCAGGCCACTTTAGAATATCTTTCTAGAATAAGCAATATTTTATCTCTTTTCACACTTGCTTTGCTTTACTCGATGACGTATCAAAGGCATGCAGGTATACATGGAACAATTGCTTTTCATTTAATCGCTTTTCAGGAGGCATAAAACACTTTCTCAATGAGCTGTAAGTGAACCAACAAATTTGTCCACGTGTGTAACAAATGGGAATTGGGTCACTATACCCCCCAAACCATCAACTGGACACTAAATTTAAGATTCACAAACTGCAAAATAATATGTTGGCTCTAAGTGTATAATGTTTAAATTCCTCTCTCCTCAAAATATTAATTGCACAGTTGTAGTTTAGTAAAATATCTACCCTTATTTTCACTGCTATTTATTATTCAAACTTGTATGGTTAGTACCCTCTCAGGTGCTATCATTTTATTGCCTGTCCTCTTAAAATTTAAAAATCTTAGTATCTGTGCATTCAAAGGGACAAAATACACTGAGTGACCAAATTAGTTGGCCACAAGATGATGTTTCCAGAGTGTGTGTGTGTGTGTGTGTACACAAGATGAATGGGATAAAGGTATGTTTATGTCTTTCGGAAGGGAAGTTACTTCAGTTTAGAACCCCTCCCATCTCTTAAGGAATGTATCTAAACATTCATTCCAAATGAATTCGAAGAAAAGTAAGTGACTGAGCTGAACCACATACAAGATAGCCAAGCAGAAAATCCTTCAAGTGCATTTGCTTAGAGGTGAGGAAAAGCTCCATGCTGCACCTGGCAGCAGCCTATTGCAAGCAAAGCTGCATAGGCAGAGATGTGGATTCTCTGGCAAGTTTCCTGATGCAGATTTCCCCTCATTGGCATAAAATTTGCTTAAAAATTTCTGCAAAAATTACAAGTTTTCCTAAATAGACTGTGATCTGACATGAGGGGGCCCGTGTTCATCCCTCTCTTGGGTGGCCCCCCAGAGTGAGGGAGACAATGAAGAAAATAGGGAGGGATGGAGCTGGGGGCCCATGTTCTTTGAACCCTTTCGTTCAATTATAGCTATGCCCCTGGATATGTACAAACTTGTTCAGAGGCCCTTTTACGGGCCTCTGAACAGGTTCAAACGGGGAGAGGGTTCGAAGCCGGGTGGGGTGCCACTTTAAGGGCGGGGGAGGGTGCACTTACATTTCCCCCTGCTTTCCCCCCACCGGTGCCTGTTTTCCATAAAAGCCTTCGGGGCGGTAGTGTACCTCCCTGCTGCCCCTTCCCCCTTTGGCGCATGCGCATGTTGCACATGTGCATGTTGGGCATGTGCACCTGGTACTTCCAGCCGAAGGGGCGGCAGGGAGGTACACTGCGGCCCCGAAGGCTTTTATGGAAAACAAGCACCAGCAGGTGGAAAGCGGGGGGGGGGTAGTAAGTGCACCCTCCCCTGCCCTTAAAGTGGCACCTCACCCCCTCGAGCCACCCCCGCCCAGTTCTGTGCACATCCCTAACCACCACATTAATTTCCCACACTACCGCTAAAGTTTTTCAGGTAGCCAAGTGAACATTCTAGAAATAGAAAATTCCTCAGAAAAATAAAATATTGGCATTTTATCTGTTTTGGAAAAACTTCCACCCAACTTCTATGTCTGAAGGTGGTCCCTATTGCTGCTGGGAGATTCAGTGGTGGTGGATTACTTATTTTCCTAAAAAGCTTTTCAGGAGAAAACAATGAAAAGGGAAGAAGAGTGTAATGCTAGAAGAATGGAAGTACATCCTCTGCTTCAGAAGCCATCTTCCTTTTCAAGAACTCGCCTAATGGATATTCTGTGTTCCACCAAACATGGTGAATATATAAGAAAATACTTTTTAAAAAATCCTTTCTTTGTGGATGTGTTTATAGGTAATTTAACTTTCAGCAGAATAAGGATGTGAGGAAAGAGCAGCTTTTAGATTCCCCTATAATTATTCCTCTCACTAATTGCTATAGTAGGACTTTGATGAGATTATGCTATTTTCTATTTACTGGAAAGAGGTTCATTTACCCATCAAATTCTGTTCTTTCAGGAAGCTGAAGTCTAGTTAGATTTAGAGATGTTTAGGAAACAAAGACATTTTGACCATTCTGCTGTAAGAATACAAACATAGAGAATTGCTTTGTACTCTTTAAGAATTACATTCTTAAGACTATGGTTTATTGTAGGATATATTTATGTATATGATTATGTAGGGACAGGGTACTGCTAGGTACCTAAAGGTTCAGTGGCTTTGGCCCACAGTCCCCTCCCATTTTGACAATTAAAAGCAATCATGCCGCCCTCCCCCAATAATAATTAGATATTTTTAAAGTATGTTTATTAAGCATTTTGAGATTATCAACAATAAAATATTAAATAACAATTCAGCTGATTATACAGTTGTTATACAAGTCTTCTTGGAAGTAAACTCCATTGTGCTCAATGGGATCTACTCTAAGGTAAGTACAGGATTGCAGTTTGAATTAAGAGTAACTGGAATTTTGAGGTCACAAGCTGAGACATTCTGTTGTACACCACTGCCTATTTTTAACGGGGATATAGGAAATACATTTTTAATTATATAGAAAACTCCACTGTAACTCTACTAGTACTACTAAATCAGTTTTCTAATATCCTTTTAGCAGCACCATTTTACTGCAAAAAGTTTAGAATTTTGCCCAGCTGTATTTTACATGGCTTTTTGTTCTAGAAGTTAGACTCTTCAAATACATTGTTGAACAAGTTGTTTTAATAAGAACTAATCTGCCTATTTTCCTTTCACTATCCCTACAACTGGACTAAATTTGGTCCAAACTGGTTAGGTGGTCCACAAGTTAGCCCACTTCTGCCTCAAAAGTTTACACATCTGCCATCTTGAATGGGGTCGATGACATCATCACAAACTGTGCCACTGAGGTGTCCCTATAAATGTACCTGATTTTGTTCATATTGGTCCAGGCATAGAAAAGTTGATGGGGGCGGAAGACACCTGAACGGGCACACAGATGGAATGCTGGGTGATGTCATAAGCTTACTGGAAAGTAGGCTAAAAAGAATTGCCCTTTAAGAAACATAGTAAGAGTGCCTACTTTGTTACAAATAAGTATTTTGCCATTCTATTTTTTTAAAAACACTTTTTGATAGTTACTACATACTGTACAGTTACAAGTTGGGTTTTAAGGAGACAAGTACTACATTCACATAACTTTATCATTCTTTCCACCCGCTCTGATCATCAATATAGCATTCATTACACACCCTGATAATAAAGCATTGTACATCAATAAAGTACAGTACAATAAAACTTTGCAAGGTAATGTCTATCTTTACTAATGAGATGTTGAGATCAAATATACACAGTGTAAGTCATAAATGGCACATCAGTGACCGGGTTTCCAAGGAAGCGATCATGTCTCTATTTCCCCCCTGCACACCTTAACCTGCTGTTTAAGGTGGTACCAGAAGTGGTAAGACACTAATAGCAACAGCAGCAGCAACTTTCAGATCCTACTTTCTGGCGATTCCCCACTCCCTTGCTACCCAATATACCCGGAACTTCCTCTCCAAACATACAGCGGTGTGGTGTGATGCCAATTCTCTTTCACCCAGATTCATCCTCTAACTGCTAACCTTTTCTGTGAAGTCTTTGAATTAATTTTGTATGTTCCATTCCCACAACTGTAACATCAGCCAGTGTTTGAATTCTTCTAGTCCTCAGTTGGGGTTTTTGCTTGCAAACTTTCAGATTTCGTTGCAAGCGGGAGATTTTTTTTTGTCAAACTTGATCTTGCTTCTCTGTGAAGGTGCAAAATGGTTACCACAAACCATGAAAAATAAAATGCAAAAGAACCAAATTAAGCTTCATTAAAAAAAAACTAAGAGCATCATGAAATCGGATTATTACAAATACATGTTATTTATTTATTTATTTATTTATTTATTATTAAAAATTTTATACTGCCCTTCCAAAAGGCTCAGGCCGGTTTACATTAAAACACCATTAAAATCAATTAACAAAACAAATTATAAACTACATAAAATAAAAATTAACAATTAAAACATCATAAAACACCAATTAAATAGCCAAAACAATTTAAAAACAAGTTTTAAAAAGCTGAGAAAGATGGTTAAATAGATGCATTTTCAGTAGTTTCTTAAAAATTGCCAGAGATGGGGAGGCTCGTATCTTATTAGGGAGCGCATTCCACAATCTTAGGGCAGCAGCTGAGAAGGCCCGTTGGCAACTGTAGGCATCTTTGCTTTTCAGCTTTTGATTTTGCAAAAAAAACCAAAAACAGAGTGGGGGGAGGACTGGTATTTATTACAATGGGAGTAGGATAGAGAAAGAAGTGACTGGCCCAGAGTCACCCAGCAAGTCTCATGGCTGAATGGGGTCCTAGTCCAGCACTCTAACCAATACACCACGCTGGGTCTCTTTAACTATGCTGCCGCTGTGATTGCTAGAGCTAGACTGAATGCCGGTCAGGAGACTGATCCGCAGGCACAGTTGCCAACTGAGGCGGGGGATGTAATTCCGCCTCCCCTCCTTGAAGGCAGGTAAGAAAGAGCTGCTTCCCAGCAACAGGGATATTTGCCCTATGGATGCAGTTTTGGGTGGCTTTCAAATAACCTACCGCACGGCAGGCAGTATGCACGTGAAGAACTTTTAATACGTGCAGGTCTATGCAATCTTACTTGGGAGCAGCAACCCGCATTGTCCTCAGGCATGCCGAGGATCCAGCTGCGGTTGAAGAAGCGCACTTGCTTGGCCCACTCAATGCATGCGAGATCAGTAAAAACAAGTCTCACTGAACAGTAGGAGATCAGTAAAAATGCCTAGGACTGAGCTGCACAAATGCTAGCTGCAGTGGGGCCCTCTTGCTTTCCTGAAGCCTCATCTGTCACTGCGTTTTTTTCATCTCTCTGCTCCTCAGAGTTGCAGTTTGCTCCGCCGCCAGGACGCACCTCCTGCCGCTCTCGTGCCTCCCTCATAGCTCCACCTAGCCAGCCGTCCACGGCCTTGCCCACAAGCCACCACCAACCCCGCCTCGGGCCCTCAGCTCCTCCCTACTCGCTCTGAACCGCCTAGTTTCCGCCTACGCAGAGTGCTCGGCCGCTGCTACTACTACCTCGGGAGCCATAGTGGCGCCGTCGTGGCCCTCCTGGTTGCCGCGCCTGCCACCTGTCCTGTCTCGGCTTGCCACGGCGAGCTCACGCTGAGGCCACCGCCAGTGCTTCCACTCCCGGTTAGGCCCCGGCAGCACCGGCTGCCGGGGCCGCGGGAGGATGCAGCGGCTGGTGCGGGTGGCGCTGCTGTGCCTGGGCTGTGGTTTGTGCTCGTTGCTGTATGCCTTCAGCCAGCTGGCTCTGTCGCTTGAGCAGGAGGCGCCCCGACGCCGAGGGGACCCCGCTTTCCCCGTCAGGAGGCAGCTGAGTGGCGGCGGCGGCTGGAAGGCCGTGGCGGGAAGCGCAGGCCGCAGGGAACAGCAGCAGCAGCAGCCGCCGCCGCTAGAGAGGTACAGTCTGGGTCCTGCGCTCCCCGAGGAAAAGCAGCATCCGTGCATTGGGGTGGCGGGGGGGGGAGGTGTCGCTGTTTTGCTGCTTTCCTTCACTGTGAGTAAACTTAAACATTTGTAAATACGGCATACAGTAGTCGTTAGGTAATATATACGCTCTCGAAACGGCTCCAGACTTAAAGTCGCTAAACATATATGTTACAGTCCCCTCTTCACTAGCAAGTATGGAAAGAATGTGGGGGGAACCACGCGTCCCTTATGAATGCCACAGGTTAGTAAAGGGTAACTTCTACCGAAGAGCTAGCTCTTCGTGCCTTGAAACTGAAAGGATGTTGCAACTCCTGCACACCCATACGGTAAGTCTTGTGGCGCCTTAGAACTACGTTCTTATTGTGGCTTATGCCACAACGAATCTGTTCATCTTTAAGGTACCGCAATTATAATCTTTTTGTTCTTGGACTTGAAAACATGTCTTTCACGTATCAAAAATAGTTTCGCTGGAGACCAGCTGCGGTTTATACGGCTGCTACCAGGGACTTCTGCGCACAGCCCGTTTTACCGCTAGTTTACGGGGAGGCTTTACTGCGAACTCGAAGTTGTCCCAAAAGATCCGGTGCAAATTATTTTACCTCGATGTAAATTGGACTACACTCTAACGTGCAGCGAAAAACACAAATTGTGTGTGAGCTGCTCCCCAACAACTCGCAGGGACTTAAGAGGATCGATGTGTGAATGCATCTCCTCCGTTCTGGAGGAGATGCAAGTTAAAGGGTATTAAAAGCCCCCCAGTACATCGTTTATAGTTTGCAGCCCCAGCCGCTGTTTGGGAGGACTTTTCTTCTTGTTGGCTTTACACTGTGCTCCCATAAACCCAAGTACAGGTCATCTCTATGCACGTTTGCTCAGAAGTTAGACATACTGAATTTAGTGGTATTTATTTCCAGGTAAGTGTGTGTATATTTCCGACCTTAAGGTTTCATATGACTGTTAAATAATGTGGGGAGAAGGGACGATGTGAGAGTGGCAAATGGATTAGAGGCTGCAGTTCTGCAAGCGGTCTATTGCAAGAGAAGGAGACCTGAGGATTCTTGTGGGACATGCTGCAATTTGTAATGTAACTAGCCTCTTTCTGTTGAACTCCTGAAAATATTGTCCGATGAAACCAAAACATGAGTGAAAATAGGCTGGGGAGGTGAATTGTGTACCACACTTAAGCATGTACATTTGGGAGTAGTCCCTGCTGAGTACTGAGAAGTGCCTTACTGGAGCAAAGAGGTGCAGTGATGGCTCTTTGACCTCTGCAATAATTCATGCCGAGTGTGTAGGTGTGCCAGGGGGAGGTTGATGCTTCCCTCCCTTGTTGCCTAGAGCCTTGCAAGTCTTGTTTTGGACTCAAGGTGTGTACCTTGCATCCTCAGAGGGCAGGCACTAACTCCTACATCAGAGTCAAAGCAGAGAGCTTGCTTGCTTCTCCCCCCCCCCCCCGTTCCTGAAGATTTGTTTGGGAACTAGACTAGGTGAATACATGTCCAT
The DNA here is from genome assembly GCF_027244095.1 of Hemicordylus capensis. NCBI lineage: Eukaryota > Metazoa > Chordata > Lepidosauria > Squamata > Cordylidae > Hemicordylus > Hemicordylus capensis. The sequence goes on along the minus strand of NC_069661.1, from coordinate 179,367,629 downwards.
TAGCGCCTCCATCCTGTCCTTTCAACTATATGGGGTCATGGGCGGAACTACCATTAGGCAAGGGGAGACAGTTGTCTGGGGGCCCCACTGCCTGGAGGGGCCCCCCAGAGACACCTCACATGCTCCCCATTGCCCCCTGCCCAGCCCCAAGGCCCCTCAGCCACTTGCCCTGTTTGCGCTCTCTCCTGCTTGTCCTCCTGGCCAGCAATCAAGCAGCAGACAAGCTGCTAGGAGCTCCTCCTCCCCGCCTCTCAGCTGATCGACGGGTGGGCGGAGCTTCCAGGGAGGCCTCCATGTAGGCTTTAGTGAAGCCTGAACTGGAGGCCTGCAGGCCCCAAGGAAGGAAGGAGGCAGGCAGGCAGAGCGGCCCCCACAGCCCTCTGCAGCAGACCCTCTGCCACCCAGCCCAGCATTTGCGAGGTAGAATGTGAACTCCTTTTTGTGGTCCCCCCCCCCAGCATATATAGGGATCTGCTTGCCATAGGGCTTTGCTATGGGGGGGTGGGGTGGGGAGACTGAGAAGTCTCTGAATATTTAATTTAAAACAGCTTGAAAAATTTGCTGGCTTAAAAAAAAAGCTAAAAAGTCCTATAAGTGGCTTGTTTCATGGCAGAAAATTATAAAAACTTCTGGAACAAACAATATTATATTTATTTTATTTTACTTATTCATTCATTCATTTATAAATGCACTTATGTTCAAGTTGTTTTGCAACCCAGAAGGTCTGAGTGAGAACTGTGAAGCATGTGTTGTGCTTTTATTTTATTTTATTTTTCTTGTGTGTGAACTGCTCCCCAATAACTCGCAGGAACTTCAGGGTAAATCTGGCCAACATGTGAATGCAGCACCTCCATTCCAGAGTAGATGTGTGTTAAAGGGCTTTAAAAGCTTCCTGTGAAAAACCTCCTGCCATCCAACTTTAATGAATTTGTTCAGAATTCTGAGAAAACATACATAGGCTCACACTGCATGGTCGAAAGTCTCCTTTGCTAATCTGCAGCGAGGGTCCCATTTTAATAATTAGTGTTTCTAGTGTGTTCTAGGCATTAAAAGTAGCACAAACATATAGTACTCAATGTATATCACTATATATTGTGAAGTGTGCGTGTGTGTATTCAGTGAAATGTATTTCCAGGCAGCATACTTATTTTGAAATATCAGACTTAAATCCTTGGGGGCCTGGGGTGTGTGGAGGCCCTGGACTTTGAGGGGCTGGGGGCCCATTTTAAAATCTCGTCTCTGGGCCCACTCCAAGCTTGTTACGCCCCTGTATGGGGTGGTCCCCCACACGTTAAAAAGTATCTTCACAGACTTCAAACTGATCACCTCTGTTCTCCTAACCCCCTTTTGTCTTACTAGAAAGGAATTCGATACATTCATGGGGAACAGGTCTGTTGATCACCATTCACTGTGATGGACCTTTGTTTAAGATTAGTATGGTTTTGAATACCAGCTGTACTTCTTAAGCATTTCCACAGTTTTCCCAACATACATTTTCGGTACAGACTTTGAATAGCAACATGAACTACTGCAATAGTAAATTGCTACAAATTGTATTTCCTGTGATTGAATTGGACCACCCACATATTTTAAACTGTGAGCAGGACTGCATACTCTCAGCTTAAATGGTACTATGAGGTGGTGGGAACTTGCTTTGGGCAACACACAGTAGCCAATTCTTCCCTCGCAGCTTTTTACTGTGAGGGGTCAGTCCGCCTTGCAGCTTAAAAGGAGCCAGTGTGAGTGGGGGAAGCAATTTGGATTCAGCAACCACACCGCAGGTGTGTTCCTTAAGGCCAGTCTTATGATTCCTTAACAGCTTTGGGCAGAATGAAACAAGAAACGGGGAACTTGCTTCCCCTTGGCCTGCAAATAACCAGGATTAGCTGAGAGTTTGTATCTACATGCTGCTTTATGCTGTACAATAGAGGGAAGCCGTGTTCCCTCTAACAGGGATTCTCAGGTGTTGACTACAACTCTCATAATCCCCAAGCAAAAGCCATTGCAGCTGGGGATGAGTTGTTGTCAACAACATCTAAGAATCCCTGTTAGAGGGAACATAGGAGGGAAGTATGTATTAGGGATGTGTATGAAATGGATTTTGTGTTTTGATTTGAGCTAGAAATGAAACGCAGAATAGCTGAAACATTCTGTTGAAACAATGGTCAAGCCGGCTGTTTCAAATAAACACTTGAAAAGTTTTGAGTTTTCCAGCCATAGGGAACAATGAAGAAACTCAAAACACCCGATTGTTTGCCATGGGTAGCGCCTAGGGACACCAAAGTGGGTTGAGTGGTGGGGCAATATGGTCATATGGGTAGTAAGGCATAATGGTAGGGCAAGCAGGTGATTTTTAACAAAAAATTTAAACCCACCCCCCCCAGCCCCCATAGGATCCTATGGGGAATTTTTTTTTGTTTAAAATTGCCCACACCCATTTATTTAGTGGGTTGGGTGGTAGGTAGCACCCATCATGCCCTACCACACAGCTCACTTTGGTATCCCTTGGAGCTACCCATGAGGAACAATGGGGTGTTTGAAGTTCCCCTATGGCTGGAACAAGCCATACTCACAATGTGCTGCACACAAGTTTTGCATTGCAATTTGCGACTCACACTGCAGAAGCACACAATAAAAAAGAGATCTGTTCCTCCCAACACAGAACATACATTTCAAAAACAGTCCAAAAATGGCCAAAAAAGAATCACTAACCCAGAATCCACTGCCAGTCACAATGCCTGTGCTGCAGCAGTGTTGATAAAAATCTATGATTTAAAAATTGGATTTTAATTTTTTTTACACCCATTCATAAAAAAGAACATAGGTCAGAGATATAATCATGAATGTTTATCATAGCTTCTAATTATAGTCTATGAACATTTTAATAGCAGTATAGGGGGGTGAGAGGTCAGACCAGTCCTGTTCTGCAGGTGGTCTACATGCAGTGTACACTCATTCAAGCCCTTGCCCCTCTCTCTGTCTCTAAAAGTGCAAGGACATTAGGCCCATTCACACATTATGTTCAATACGCATACAAGTGTAGATCTGTACACAGGTACAGTCATTCACATGTTATGCTGAACGCAGGTACAGAAGTACACTTCCTATCTGTACCATGCATTTGAAGGGCCTGTATCCAGGTTCAGCTTTAAAATGAACACAGGTACTGTGTTTCACATAAACATGTGTACAGACATCTGAATGTTTGAATCGGACTAAAGAAGGCCAATCAATTATTTTATTTTTTACATTTTATATCCCGCTCTTCCTCCAAGGAGCCCAGAGCGGTGTACTACATACTTAGGTTTTTCCTCACAACAACCCTGTGAAGTAGGTTAGGCTGAGAGAGAAGTGACTGGCCCAGAGTCACCCAGCAAGTATCATGGCCTGATGGGGATTTGAACTCGGGTCTCCCTGATCCTAGTCCAGCACTCTAACCACTACACCACGCTGGCTCTCAGTGAGGCTGTTCACATGATGGGAGAAAATCAGGCTAGCGGAGGCTAGCCCAGTTTTCTCCCATCGTGAGAACCACCGGGCTTGGCTGTGAGCCCGGTGGTTCTTAAGTGGGTTACTCGCTTAAATAATCCTCCTCTAAGCCCAGGTTTGCGGAGCGAGTGCTTCGCTAACCCGGGCTCTACGATCATGAGTTGGCATGGTTCCGTGTCGTGGCAACTCATGAGTAGACCCCCTGGCCGGGATGCTTAAAGGCAGCCTCCCAGCTCGGGAGACTCTCCAGCATGCCTTGTGCACTTGCGCAGGGCATGCTGGAGCTTCCAGAGGCCGCACGGCCCTCAATCCCCCCCAGCCCCTGCCAGCTCCGTAATGGAGCCCGCAGTCGTGTGGGTGACCGGTTTGGCCGCCTGGAGCAGACTGCTGGGTTGTCTGTGGGGAGAGCGGGCTAAGCCTGCTAACCCTGCTGAGGTAGTTCCCACTGATTGTGGAAACCACCTCATTGAATGAATAGAGGATTTCAAGGGATGGAGTAAATCTGAGCAAGGAGGAGCCTGTCTGGATATAAATGCAAGAGATCGGGGAGGAAAATAGAAAATGAAACCAAAAGTGAACAGAACGTATGCATGCAGTCCTGAGGAAACGTTTTCCGAGTGTATCTTCCATTCTATAAGGGAAATACCTATCATGGCAGCATGCCGTAAAAGAGACCCCATTTGGAAATATTTTTATGAAGTTCCTGTGGATAAGGAAGGCATGTATGTGAAATGTAATTTCAAACATTGCAACGAAGAAATGCAAGGCCTGTTGCCCAAATGAAATAGCATGATGTGTACCTACCTTCTAAAAATTAAACCTATCCCTGAATATGAGTTAAGGTATATTAGGCAACAAGAATGTACTTGTACTAGAAAATGATGATCAGATGGAATCTTCCTGGATAGTGATTCCAATTGTGATTTAAATGATTAAAATTGAGTACTTCTGTGAAGTGATTTAAATCAAATCAACCCTAGTAACATCATTGGCACAGGTTGCTTTCTCGCAATGACTGGTTACGTTAGTCATAATGTGATGTAACGTTATGTAAGTTATCACTGACTTATAACGTAAGTAAGTTACGTTACTTCCTAGCATTTATTGATTATTTATTTAGTACATTTATATACCATACAAAAAAGTCCCTGGGCAGTTCACAACATTGCAACAGCTGCCACAGCAGCACGCTTACTTAGCAGGAGGAATAGCCATTAACTCAACAAGAGCAGCTTCAGCCACATTTTGACCTAGCACACCTTGCAATGCAAATTGCAGAGCAGCCTAGTGAGTGAAGCACAAGTTGGTCTCAAGGCCAGACATAGAGCTCATCACAGCAATTACCAAGAAATATTACACATGCACAGAGAGAGCTGCCACTGTCCATGTCTCGCCACAACACTTTCTCACAAACAAATCACAAATGAAGGAAGGTGGGCACCCAAGTTCTGCCTTTGTCATTCTGAGATCCAGCAAAACCAGATAGTTATAGCAACAAATAGCACAGTGGTGAGAAAAGAAAACAACAAAATCAAACCTTTCTTCCTCCTCTCCTGATCCTCTTTAGGCACAGTATAAGGACTCTCTCTGCCTCCCAGTCTCTTTGAATACAATTTGAATTTGAAATTTCCTCCTTTTGTGTTCTCCTCCCTCAGTCCCCCCCCCCCCCGCAACCAATGCCATAAATCAACCCTGCAACCAATGGAGGCACAGTTGCCCATGACAAAACTTGATTTGTATGATAACAAGCCAACCAAGAAGCAAGGAGATCACAAGCCAGTTGGAAGCCAGTGCCAGAAAATCAATCAGCAAAGGAAGACAGACTTCCAAAATGGTGCTCAGAACGTCAAAATGTTTTGATCGAAATAGGATTGTACTGCTCCGAGCTTGAAATAGGCCCTTTATGTAAAGGGTGTTTAAATGGTGTTCTTGAAATGGCCTGTTTTGAAATGTTTCACCGCCAAAACATTTTGCACATCCCTAGTATGTATGTGCAATCCTTGGTCTCCATGATCTTGGGGGTGAGAGTTGTTTTGTTTTTGTTATTTATTTTTATTTAATGAATGTTTTCCTATAAATGCCACTCAGTTTGTTCATGTGAACCAAAAAAGGGCTGGAGGAGCTGCCAGCCAGAGTAAGAGACTGTGATCCCAATCAGTGGCTGTGTAAACTCAAAAAACAAGGTAGTAGGAGGGGAGAATGACTGTGGGAGAATGACAGGTGCAGATTCCATCCCCAACATTTACTGAGGATGGATGAAAAGCTGTTCTACCCTGCTCTTGTTTCCCACACGATCACTTTTCCCTCCTAGTACCTTGTTTTTTTGAGTTCACACAACTACAGATCGGGAGAGCACACAATTCTCCTGCTTGCCTGGCATCTCCTCTGACTCTGTTTCCCTGACTCTTCTGACCCTGTGGACAAACCTGCTATATAGGAAACCACTCCTGCCCTTTTCCTGGGCGTGTGTACCCAGTGCATCTGCACACTTAGCCCCCAGTTTACTAATAGGTGGAATGGGACGCTTGTAGCCTTGATGTTTAAACTGAGAGCAACTAACCTTTTATCTAAGGAGAAATCTCATGCAGTAATTGTCTTGCTAGATTATGTTGCTAATTTTAACATGAAATATTCAATAGGATGATGTTGTAACTCTGGTTAATTACTTTAATGAAGCTCATGTTTTGGCTTTATTAAATGTTATCATGGTTTGGTTTTTAAAACTTAGAGCCATAATTCTGTGTAATGTGAAAGAGTGGCTAAACTGGATTGGATGCTAAGACTGCAGTGCAGTGCACTCTTGCTTGGGCATAAGATCCTGAATACTGGGCTAGATTACACATGCCCTTGTTCTGAAACAAGGCTGCTAACCTTCAATTTGTACCACTGTGTTCTGAAGTCCTTACAGTTCTTCAGTTTGTGCAAGAAATTTAGGCGCCCCAGCTGTACCTGTGTAAAACATCCATATAAACTTAAATTGGTTTGGAGTAAAATGAAGGGAGCAAAGCTATTAAAAATACTATCTACAGTACCAGAATCAATTTACATTCCTTGTACCTATAAAATGAAATATTGCACTTTATAATGATAATTGCTTCAAAACACAAATCTAATTCAGTGCAAAACCCCACAGGACCAGTGAAGGAAATATAAATAACATATCTCCCTTTGCTGGGAGGTGGGAGCCTTTTCAGAATAGAGCCATGACACATTGTGCACATTCACCCAGACCTGATTAATGTAGTCCAGTCCATGTGAAGCTTTATTTGGCTCTAGGAACCAGCCCAAAAAATTATGAGCCAGATTGCCCTCTGCTCCTTGGGAGAGGGGAGACTCATTGCTTTCTCTCCAGCAATGTCATCTGCTTGATGGGGGGGCCACTCACCCTCCTCACCACCCCACAACACCCTCTGCTCGGTGGGGTGGGCGCTAACTTGCTTGCTCACATCTACTCTTGGTCATATCTGTCTGGCTCAGGTTGGTGATGGACTGATACAATTAGGAGGTGAAGGAAGTAAACAAGGTAGGTATTTCCTCCCTTCTTTCTGGTTGTGTTTGTGTATCACCTGCCAGAGCCAGACAGATGTGGCCAGGAGGAGGAGTAGAATGCAAACAAGGCAGGAGTGGGGTGCTGGCTTTATGTGACCAGGAGAAGGAGGTAACAGTCTGTTCTCATCTTACTTGTTTCTTTGTCATGTCAGTCCATCGCCTGATTCAGGTACCATGGCAAACTGGTGCCTGGATATTGTTGAGCCCTGATATAGTCACACAGATCTGTACCTTGCTATGTCAAGACATGGTAACAAATCTCAAACACTTGAAAGGGTGCAGACTGACCACACTAGGAAAGCACATGGTAAATAAGGAGAATGCTAGCTCTACATTGGTGCAAAGGGAGCACATAGAATGAAGGACAAGATGGCAACTAGACAGATTGATGGATAGGATATGTGTTAGTTTATATGGGTGTAAGCAAGAGTATAATGGCAGCTTTTTTACCCTAAACTGCCTTAAGATTGCTAAATTACTGGTCATAATTAAGCTTATGGCAGGGACTTGTCTCGTTCTCTAAAAAGCCACATGTACATAAATAGTACTAGATATAGAAGAAGCTGCCTTGTACTCAGTCAGACTGTTGGTCCATTTAGTTCAGTATTGTCTACGCTGATTGGCAGCAGCTCTCCATTAAGCCATGGAGCTTCCCCATATATAAATAATAATAGTAACAGATATGAATTCAATCTGAGGATTGAAGCACAGTTGTCGGAAGTTACTGTAAGATAAAACAATCCACAATTGGCTGTTGCAAATGTTACTGCTGCTGTGTAGAACCTGATCTTGAACAAGTTGGCTTTTGGGCAGCTACCAAATCATCTGATAATACTGAGTCTTAATATAATCATATTGTAAAATGAGAGCACTGATAATGCTGTAAACTGCTAAGAGCCTGGTGTACTATTTTGCAACTGACCATTGATCAACTAAAGAGGTCTTTCTCACTCTTTTTAATTTTAAAACAATACTATTTGGGTGATCCTTTTTGTGATTACAACAGTTTCTTTCACATAGAATTAACTGGGCACCACACTTTACAAAGGAAGTGTTAGGTCTTATATTGGAAACCACTTGGTACAGGTAACTGTGTCTTACAGATCTTGAATAGCAGTTATACTTAGCAGTTATATCATGCTTTTGACTATTCAAGGTGCTCCATATACATTATCTTGTTTATATACATTATCCCTATAAAAACCCTGTAAAGTAGATCAGTATTAGTATCCTCATATTGCAAATACAGGACTGAGCCTAATAGGGAGTGGCTTCTCTAAAGGCACTTCCACAATCCTGTGCAATTTGCCTTAGAAAGAAGTTCCACTGGCTGACATCCAGACTAAAGTTACTCATGCTGAAAACTGGGGAGAGGTGATTTTTGCCAATCTCCTTTTCCCTCTGCAGCCTGCTGTGCCTTCTGAAAATATGTTGTGGAATCCTTGGGGTCAGTGTTTTCTCTAATTTTTTTTCATCTGTGTATGGAATGAGTTTTGTTCTGGGCAGCAGTGTCAAGGCAGTGTGTGGGCCTGATTTATTTATTTATTTACATTTTATATCCCACTCTTTCTCCAAGGAGCCCAGAGCGGTGTACTACATACTTAGGTTTCTCTTCACAACAACCCTGTGAAGTAGGTTAGGCTGAGAGAGAAGTGACTGGCCCAGAGTCACCCAGCTAGTATCATGGCTGAATGTGGATTTGAACTCGGGTCTCTCCGGTCCTAGTCCTGCACTCTAACCACTACACCATGCTGGCTCTCTTCAACCCAAATGCGGAAGTAACATGCGTTCATGCGCCCACTGCGGCCGCCGCCACATGCGCCACCAACTTGCGCACACGCTCCGTGCACGTCACAGTGATGTGTGTGACGCATGCGGCTGCGGGCGCATGCGTGCATGTTACTTCTGCATTTGGGCACCAACAAGGGGGCAGGGGCAGCAGGGATAACTGCTGCGGCCCCAAAGATTTTGCTGAAAACCAGAGCGCCAGAGGGGAAAAGCGGCAGGAGGGGTAAGTACAACCCCCCTGCCCTTAAAGCAACACCCCCCACCCACCCCACTGAGGGTTCGTTGGACCACTGGACCAGTGAACCCGTTCTCAGGCCTCCAACATGGCCTGCGAACCGGTTCATGTACATTCCTATTGGAGACTTTTTAATTTCATCTCAGTCTCTTAGCTGCTACATTATACTAATAACCATTTGAACTTGAAGTGTCCCAGCCTTGAGCTTGCCCATCCCTATATGCAAATTAATTTGCGGTATGTCAGCCACTGTGTACATCCTTCTTCTTCTGCAGTGGATATAATACATACAATTCATGAGTAGTGAGGAGATTTTGAAGCCCTGCAAGTAGGAATTAAGGCTTGAAAGGCAGGAGCAAATGTCATTTTCCCCTGAGCAGTTCTTTGCTCTCTTTTTCTTACCTCTGCATCTAGGGGTTGCAGGCCCAAGCATTGCTTACAGTGAATACATCAGTTTCAGGAAAAGTGGCTAGGTTTCTGGCATTGTTGCATTCTTCTGCTTCCCTCTTCCTGCAGTGAAGACACAAGAAAACAATAGTCCAGCGGTGCTCGCTTTCTGAATCAGTTGAGGAGCTTCTGATTGAATAAGTGTAACTTTTTTTTACCGATATAGATCAACAGATCTCTCTTCAAATTCATACAGAGCAGTTGCAGTTGACCAGGAATTCATATGATGAGCAGCAATTTGGCAGAAAATAATTTGTTACGGGGTGGCTAACAAATAACAATTGTTATTTGGATCTCTGTCCACATTTCCTGTTAACGATTGTCAACACCTCTCTATGTGGGCCAGACAACTTCGAATGCAGCTTTCCTGTACACGCTAAACAAACACTACAATACCAATTTCCTGCTTCTTTTATTTTTGGAATTAGACTTTGGAGTAATGGATATTCTTTAACTTTCAGAGGCACTTAGAAAACATTATTTCTTTTTCATGTCAGTCAGATTTCTCTTCATATTGTCCTGAGATTTGTACTGAGGATTTCTTGGAAGCTTATAGTTGAAAATTCAGTAGAAGGCCACTAAACTTCCTGAAACTCTAAAATGTACTCCTGGAGGGCAACAGCCATGACATTTGTAAATCTGATAAGGCAGCACAAAAAGTGTGGCAAATGTTTTACAGATACATTTGTTGAGGAACTCCTTCCTGTTGCATAATATTTTTATGTGTAGCTCTGTTTTGTGACCTTTTGTCACAGAAAGGACCTTTTGACACAAATGACAAGATTTTATATAGTTTCCCCCCATCCGAGTATTGGTTTGAATATTGTGGTTATACACAGATAACTATATTGCGTATGTATAAGGACATCAAGTTATGCTTCAAAGCTGAAAAAGTAGCATCTGAAAAGGATTGAAAAAGCAAGTTATCTTTATTTGATAACCAGCACTGCCATTGATGAGCTAGTTCTTGGTTTCTTCTTCTCGTGCTTGATTATGATTGCATAAAGTCACTTGTGTTTACTGTATCTGAAGATAAATTGATCATTTAAATCTTTATAAGTATGGAAAGAAATAAGATTTATTTGCTAAACTTTTCGGTCATGCTTATACGGATATTTTTAGTCACTACTGGATGAAAGATGTGATGCAATACTGTTGCATCACAATACTGCAACCATACTGTAAGTGCTGTTCTAATTCCTTAGCAGAAGGGAGTCACAGAGGCATTAAAATGAAAGAACCAACTTGCCTGAAGTGGTTCTGACTCCACAGTGCACGGAACAGCAGACATAAAGCACACTTCTGCCACCGCTCCACCTCTGTAGTTGCCTATTTTTAACTAGCTTCATATTGACTTGTTCAAGATCTATAATTAAAAAGCGATGGAGGTTCAGTTCTAAACACCAAGGCTGCTGCTGTTGTTTCTAACTTATAGTTTGATTTTGTGAATTGCTCTATGGGCTTGGCAACTCATAGGACTGAAATGAAGTCTCGACTCTGGTGCAAGGGCAAACAAGTGGTGCCTTGGCTGCAGTGCAAGTGTTGCAGCAGTTATTTCTATTAAAGGGTGTTGCAGTTTAATATACCTTAACTAGCTGATGAAATCCAGATACTGGTTAACCTCCCTATATTAGTATAGCGACATTGTAGGAGCAGCAAGGATTAGATATTTTTTGACCTCTCAGCAGTATTTAGTGGAGCTCATAGCCTTTGAAATGACTCACTAAGTAATAGTTTCACTAATGCAAAATTGTTCATTATATCACATCTGTGTTTATTGCGACTGCTTTCAAATTGTAGGGCTTACTATAAAAGCTGACAGATGAGATGTTTGTCATGGGGATCTAAGTTAACATCATCCTCCCTTTTTAATGTCTGTAATCACACTGACATTTTATATTAGATCTGAGTCCGACGCTTCATGTCCCTGTCTTATCATGGCATCATTTTCATTTAATAGTAGTTAATAACTACATCAGGGTTGAGCGGGTTAATATAATAGCCACCTGCGAGACCTGTAGTTCCTGATTGGTTGTGTTCCTGAGGTTAAAGCAGATGACTAGCTGCTATTCAGTTAGAACTTCTGCTGAGCATCTGCACATTATACTGCAATATGCTTTCTTTTAGATGCTGAATTCTTGGAGTTCTAGTGAGTCCTTTAGTAAGTTAATTGCTAAGGAATTGCTACATTTAAAACACACACAATTTTCTAATGAGCAGCTCACTCTAATATTTTATATATAGATATGATTGATTTGATTTGATTTGATTTGATTTCTATACCACCCTTCCAAAAATGGCTCAGGGCGGTTTACACAGAGAAATAATACATAAATAAGATGGATCCCTGTCCCCAAAAGGCTCACAATCTAAAAGAAATGTAAGATAGACACCAGCAACTGTCACTGGAGGTACTGTGCTGTGGGTGGATAGGGCCAGTTACTCTCCCCCTGCTAAATAAAGAGAATCACCATGTTAACAGGTGCCTCTTTGCCAAGTTAGCAGGGGTTAGGCAAATATACAACAGATTATGTTGCTCATTAGAAAATTACACTTAGCAGAAGCTCTTAGCTCAGTAATTCATCCGCTATTCATAAATGGAGTCTACCAGGAACTTTGGATCTGAGGTAAGTAGGCATTGCTAGAGATGACTAAATACGCTCCTATTTTAACATAATGTTGGAGGGGAGGTAATTTATCCAGCAGAGGTAAGTCAAATGAGTAATATATAAGCTGTGGTTCAGCTAACAGTGATGATAACAGAGTAACTGGAAATCTCTTTAAAGAAGGAGTTAAGGGCTGACATTCTGACCATCAGCAGCTTGGAAGACACCTGTGCTGTGGAAGGATTCCAGATCTCTGCGGTGCAAAGCATGCAGAATGGGAGGGGATTTTTGGAGGGTGAAGAGATTTCTGCTTCTCCCAGAAGTTTCATGCACCCTCTGAAAATTTGTCCCTGAGAGCTGTGTGAAAATCACACTCCCCACTCGGTGTGCTCCACACTGTGGAACTAAGAAAATCGACACAGCATGGGTGCATCTTCTCCTCTTCCTGCTGCTGTCCGGATGACAGCCAAGGTGTCTTTTCTAATTATTTAGAGAGAGATCGGTTATATAACAGGTTATATTAAGTACCTATGGTCTGTTACAATAATATAAAAAGAAAATGGGCTGGATCCCATCTGATACTTCTTCAAAGTACAAGGAAGAAATTCCAGTTGTGCAAGGATGAAACAGTGATTTTTGGCAATCTCTCCTTGGCTCTGCAGCCCCCATTTCCCCCCTCAAATATGTCTTGATGGGACTCTCGGGAGCAGATCTTGGGGGGATGCAGGGAGCAAGAGATAGAACCCTCCTTCCATCAGTAAAAATTGTCCCTTTCCCATTTGGCCAAATGGCACTTATTCTATTCAGAGGAGATTATTTGAGATCCAACCCCTGCCTTTAAAAAAAAAATGTAATAATGGGGTGAGTACTAAGTGAACAAGTACTATACCTAGTGAGTACTAAGAAAATATAGGTGTTTAAGAAATGCTGTTGACCCTGCATTCTAATGATTAAATCACTTTTCAGTAGGACTGCCCTTGAGTTTTATATTCATGATTTTGTAGGGCCATTCTCTGGTTATATTTGCCCTGATGTGGTATAATTAATGTTACACAATGCATGAAGCACTACTATCATGCACTAAGAGTAACTGGTAATATTTTTTTAAATCAGCAAACAAAATTACTCAATTACAGACTTGAAATAAAACAAGTAACATTCATAGATGATTATTTCTGTCTTATCCTGTTAGGTGTAAGAATGTATCTGTATCTTACTGGAATTCCTATTGGATGCTGCCCTCTGATGTTTGTGGAATGAACTGCTTTTGGGAAGCTGCTTGTAGGTAGGCTTTGCCAGAGTCTTAATTGCTCAATTAGCTAATTTAGCCATGCTAATAATATTTGAAACTATAAAAAATGTTGAAGCAATGATTAAATGTGTTGGGATTTCTTTTCCTGCACTCATGTGCATCAATTTTGCAATCATGATTTAAATCACCAAGAAAAAAAATGCCAATTTAAATCAACTTTCCCATTTTAAAATTCATATTTTTCTAGAAAAAAAATGCATAGTAACTGGTTGCTATAACAATTAAAACTGGTTTGCAATCAGATACAATTTTTGCCTTGCAGTCCAGATGTGCTGCACATTTCCTTGTTGGTGCTTTCTGTACACCTGCAAGGATACTAACAAATTACATTTTATGTGTAGTTCTGAAGTTCTTCCCAACAGTATTATTTTTAAATGCAGCCCAGCTTATAATTTGAGTGGTGGATAGGCGAGTAGCTGCTTGGGGGAAAGTAGGAGGATTCTGTATGTTTTCGCCTTTGAGCTGGAGGGTAGCTAGGTGGGATGACTTTAAATAGATGAACAGCTGACTGGGAAAGGGTTAAGAAGGCCTGCAGTTGCCACCCATGGCAATTTTCAATAAGAAAAAATAAGTTGGAGAAAATAGTTGTGGAAACACATGTAATGTATAATTGGCTCTGAATCTGCAATCCACTTCCAAGTAAACACTCATAGGATTTATTAGTCTATATGTGCCTGGAAATTTCCAGAAGCAAGTGTGATAATGGCAGAACAAAACCGTGTTTTTCTGAGATGGAAATTAAATCTCCATGCTGTTTGGTTATCAAATATTCATAATTTGAGAAAAACACATTGCAGAGGTTGGGTAGTTAAAGACATAAAAATTGAGTGCAAAATTATCTACATTTTAGTACTTCTGATGACTTAGTAGCCCTTGAGTCCACTAGGAAGCTGACATAATTTTTTCATTAATAATGGTTAGTGGTCAAGTAATGTTGACTCAGTTCACCAGCCAGACAAAAATTGTACTAGTCAGATGATTCCTCAAGCTGTTGGTACATGAGTGCTATTGGAAAGAAGCTACACCAACCTTCCACATTATATAAACACAGTCATTCCTGTTTACCTGGGAATAAGCCCCATGGAATTCAATGGGACTACTGAGTAGGCGTCACCTTAAGTGATGCAGTGGGGAAATGCTTGACTATCAAGCAGAAGGTTGCCGGTTCAAATCCCCGCTGGTACTATATTGGGCAGCAGGGATATAGGAAGATGCTGAAAGGCATCTCATACTGCACGGGAGGAGGCAGTGGTAAACTCCTCCTGTATTCTACCAAAGAAAACCACAGGGCTCTGTGGGTGCCAGGAGTCGAAATTGACTTGACAGCACACTTTACTGAGTAGGCAAATAAGATTGCAATGTAGTTTACTATTCTTTCAATTGGTCTGCTCTAGACAAGACACCCCCTCCCCAAGCTTTAAAGCAATCATGTTAGAATCCTCTGATCAGCAGTGTACACGTGCATGTTTATATACATACATGCATACAGAAATAAAATTGCTGTTCTACATCTGGCCCAGAAGGTTACTCCAAAGTTAGGAAGTTGGAGTAACTTTAGAGTAAGAACTTTCTCCCATAGACGTTTTATTAGTGCAATTTCATTCAGTCTAAATGCCACATTGTGCATAAACACTAAATACACACAAAATAAACACCTCTGTCAACACAGGGATGCAAGCTATTTTAAATCAAGCAGATCTCCTGTGGCATTTGGGGGGAGTGGGGATGGAAGTAGAGACTGGATCCTGAATATATCAGGAAGATATTAACCTCCAAAAGAGAAGGGGAGGGGCTCTCCTAGAAGAACCACATTGTGTTTCTTGTCCCCGAGAGAGAAAGCATGCACTACTAAAGTAAAAGCATCCCTTCTGTGTGCCCCTGTACCTAGGAGCCTATCTCTTGCCCTCTTCCAAGAAGGGGTTGCAGGGAAGTGGCTTATCTTTGCAGAGTGCCCTCCTTCCCCTTCCATATTCTCATGATTATAGCTGTGTTTTTCTCCTGCTCAGTCCAGCTTTACTGAGACTCTTTCATTGCCTCAGCCTGTCCAGCACCACCCTCTCTTTTCAATTTCATAATGAGCAGCAGAGACCGAATCTGGGCCCCACACCTTTCTCCTTCTTGTTCTACCCATGTCTCTCCAACTCACCTCACTGCTTGCCTGCAGGCCCTATCTTGCTACTTTAATTAATGCCCGCCTCTGCCCCTTTCCTTCCACGTTTTTGTCTTTTGCCCTCCCCTACCATCCGTTCTCCTCTGTTATCCTCTCCCTCTTTCTCCTCCACCTCACTCTCCTCTCTCCACCTCACTCTCCTCTGTCGTCTGTTGTCCTCTATCTCTTGGGATACTCTGAAATGGCAGCTCAGTAACTCGCATGTTTTGTTGGCAGCAATGGAAGCTAGGGATGTGCATGGAACTGCAGCGGGGTGGTTCAAAGGCAGCAGGGGTCTCCCTTTAAGAGCGGGGGGAGGGTGTACCTATCCCTCCCACTGCTTTCTCCCCACTGGTGTTGGTTTTTTTAACAGCCCATTGGGGTGGCATTGTATCTCCCTGCCCTCCCCATTGCCCTTGTCTTCCCGATATGACTGGAAGTTACTGACGTGCGTCGGCATCTTCCGGCCATATCCAGAACACAAGGGCAACAGGGTGGCAGGGAGATATGCTGCCGCCCCATGGGCTGTTAAAAAAATTGACACCGGTGGGGGGAAAGCGGTGGGAGGGGTAAGTATACCCTCCCCTCGCTCTTAAAGGGAGACCCCCACTGCCTTCGAACCGGCGAAACTGCCGGTTCTGTGCACATCCCTAATGGCAGCAGCATTTTTAAAAGGGCATGATGCCATCACATCAGTGTTCACCTTTGTCAAGCTACTGTTAATCTGCCCCCACCATCATCACCACAATTTAGGCAATACCATGAGGACTGAGCTGTGTGGGAGGGAGGTGGCAGCAGTGGGGGGTGGCAGCAGGGAGGGGAAGATTGCATCTATACTCTTCCGCTTTCATTTTGCATTCATCACCAAGTGTACTTCTTGAGACCTGATAATGCTTAAGTTTAATAGCACACTTTCTCCTATAATTTATTTTGTTAACATAGAAAAAACATTTGGCATTACATGAACAAAGAGACTTTGTGCTTATGCACAGCCTTCTTCCCATAAGCACTCTGACTCAATGAGCTACTCGCTATTTAGCATAAACTAGGGGTTCCCAACCTTGTTTAGCAAGTGTACCCCTTCTCTTGCAAACCTTCAGCTCAGTTATTCCATAGAGAGGTGTGTGTGTGTAAGTAATGTTACAATTATGAGATGGGCTACTCCAGTTACTGGCTCACATTCATTCAGGCTGAGGGGAGAACTTCAGCATATAGTTCAGAAAGCTGAATCTTAGCACATAGCCAGCCAATTGAGAGCAGAGGAGGGTCATCACCCGTCCGCTTCTGCAGCAGACATATCAATGAGGAGGCATTGACTTCAAGGCATCGATCCTCGGATGAATAAATAGCGCAACTTCAGCGTGGAGAGGCAGGAGGACTCAGAGTATCCCCTTGGAGCCCTTCAAGTACCTTTACGGAAGTACCTCTCTTGGGACCCTTGGCATAAACCATAGCTTGCCATTACATCCAAATTGGCAAACTATTCTTAATGCTTGACGTTTGAAGCAATTAGTGCAAAGTATACTTTGAAGCTGGTAAGTGCAAAGCATAGTTTGCCAGTTTGGATATAAAAGCAACCTCTGGCTTGCACTAAAAAGGACAGAAACTCACTGGAGAAAAATGTGCAGTGAATGAGGAAGGAACCTACAAGCACAATTCTCATGCCTTCAAACCATGATTTGGTGTTAGTTCTCAACCAAACCAGTCTACGTGGTGGATGGCCATGATTCAGTTTAAAGACATTGAGGTGCTTCACAAAATACATGTGAAGCGCCTGAGGGGGTTCTGTGTGGAGAGCAGTTTTAGCCCGCTCACCCCACAGATGAGCAGCTGCTCATAGCTGGGCGGCTGGATCGGCCACCCACACGATTGCCGGCTTTGTCATGGAGCCGGCAGGGGCTGCGGGGATCGGGAGCTGCACAGCCCCTGGAAGTTCCAGGATGCCCCATGCGAGTGAGTGGGGCATCCAGGAGAGACCCCCAAGCCCGGGAGGCTGCTTGCAACCTCTTGGCTGGGGGTCTACTCATGTGTCACCACGCACTACGGCAACACACAAACAACAAAATGAGGTTAACGGAGCACTCGCTCCGTTAACCTCATTTAAGGGGAGGGTGGTTTAGGCGGGCTTGCCGCCTTGGGAGCACCAGGCTTGCCTGCGAGCCCGGTGGTTCCCACAACCACTGGAAAGCGGGCTAAGCTTCCTTAGATCGCTTTCCAGTGATCTTGGGAATAGCTTCATTGAGTCTGATCCTAATGTTTGGTGATGTGCTGCTTCTTCTGGGAATGGAAGGAAAGTTGCACTCACACAAGTAGTCTTTGTGGAAGAGCAATGCTCCTTGTATTCTTGGAAGGAGCTTGTAATGAAGGTGGCGGTCTACCAAAAGTTAAGATCAAGGAGGTTTTAATACTTTTTGTATTGTATTCAAGTTTCATTTTAAACCAGGTTATGTTTAAAAGGGACACAATATTGATTTTTTAAAAAAAGTCAACCACATCTAGGCTAATACTAGCGGAAGCAGAATGCTTCCACTTGTGCATTGGATGAAAAGTCAGTGTTTGCTGATCATTTCTTTCTGCAATCCTCTGTACCTGCTGAAAGTATGTCTCCAAGGATCTTCCCAACCCCTGGGAATCTGTTTTCAGTGGGCAGAGGAGCTGCAGAAGGAAGGGAGAATTGGCATAAATTGACCCTCCCTCAGTGTGCATTCTACTTGTGCAAGTCTTTGTTTGGATGTTACCTACAATTTTTTTTTTTAAGTATTATTGGTTGAGATCCTATCTAACAAAACATACAAATAAGGTCCTCACACTGTTATAAAACAACGTAAATATATTTCTTTATTAACATGCATACATGTGCCCAACACATCTCAGCTGTAAGCTTTCTTCAGGGGCATTTACCCAATATTCTTTTAAGAGATCTCCATTTAAAAAGAGGACTGCTTCTTTACTGCAGTCTCTACCACTGTTTTTAACTGCTATTTTATATAGCTTGGGAAACATACCGGTGAATATCATGAAAATTATTCATTGCTCACTCTTTTTACATAATGTTAACTTGTTGCTTTGGAGTTGAATTGCAATTTGGCCCCAGAGCGCATTTTGCAGTTGCTTCTTAATGCTGATGCTGCTTAAAAGTACATGCTATTTTCTTTGATACTATTTTCTAGGGCTTTAAGAATTTTGGCTGTCATCCAGACCAAGATATAATGCGCTCTTGAAAAATATTTTGATGTGGGAAGGGTAGAGGGAAATTGTTGTCAATATCACCCCTCAAACCCTCTGCATCTCTCAAAAATATGTACTGATTGGATGTATTTTCGGGAGAGACACTGGGCTACACAGTATCTAATGTTGCTGCACTATAAGTAAATATTTTCAGGACAGTAAGCAGCCAATGGCAGTATGTTGGGCATGTGGCTCCTTTCTTCACTGGGTCGTTGGAATTTCCAAGTGGAAAAAAGATCACTGGAAACTGAATTTGTGATTTCTCTTTTTTTACAAATTTGTATGTTGAGAATGAAGGAGCCTGAAATTGCTAGTTTATAAAACAGAATAATTCTGGACAGGCCTTTTGTTCATGCTCTTTAAATCCGGGTCCTGGTCTTTAAATGGCTCTTTAAATCCTGGTCCTAATATTTATGGCTTTCTATTAATTCTGTTTCCTTCAAGGTACAAGTAATACTGCAAGCTTGATAACCGGTGGGGGTGGGAACACCATTGCTTCCTTTAATTAGGCCTTTGTACTGCAGAAAGCTGACACACTTGGGGTGAGCAGAGAAAGCTCCAAGAACTGACTGCAGAGCCAGAACCATATAAAATCTTATGTGCCTGGGTGGTTTGTGTGTGTGTGTGTGTGTTTTTGCCTTCATATATCCTGTCCTGTCTTTTGTCACCTTGGTGTGCTTTCACAATTTCTTTGCTTCAGGCGGAAGCAGGAGCTTTGATCTTATTCTGACTGTGGAGAGCTCAAAAAATCTGGTAAATGGCTTTAACAGATGTTGGGTTAGGACTAGTAAGAAAGCCTGAAGAAAATGGAGTTAGGCATTATTTGCCCCTTCTTGAACACCCCTTAAGTAGAAGATGAAAGGAGACTTAACCTTTATCCTGCTCATTCACACTCCCATTCTCTCTCCTCACCTGCAGAAATCTTGTTGTTTGAACCATCTCCAAGATTTCCATTTCCTAAACAGGTAAAGTAGCAGAAGCTCAAAAATAGTTAAATTCAAGAGTTTGTGCTTTATCCTAAAAACCAAACAGGTTGCTGTTTTGTAATTGAATTGACACCAACACAGCTGTAATTCTTTCTTCTGGCATTCAGGTTCATTATGGGTTACTGACATTAGCATGATTGTATGAACCCCATGTCAAAGTGGGAATCTCATATTTATCTTGGGCCATAAACCACTTTGGTGTGAGTTCATACAATCACACTATTGTATGACCCCACATTATAACCCACATTAAGCCTAGATTCAAATAATTGTGTGAATCAGGCCTATTTGTATTTACAGATTTTTACAATGTAGCCATGTACTTCAGTTGTGCAAAACAGGACAGTTCACTGCTCAATGGGACTATGTTATTGGGAGTTGATTACACCACTTTTCTAGTGCTAGCTTCATATTTTCCAAGCGCAATTCTCTCTCATCTGAGTATGTTCTGTTGAAGTTACTGCCTGGGAGCTGAGTTGGGAAAGCCAGAGTACATGGAGCAATTGCATGGAAGCTACTCTGCAGCTGTAGAACTCTCTTACACTGCTTGATTATCATTTAAGAATGATGCAGTAACTTATTGTTTAGGTTGGCTCTTTGGAAGTCAGGGAATAAGGTGGTAAAAGGCTTGTTGTATAACATTTGCTGGATAGTAGTTTTTGCTAGAAGTTTAACAGTGTATTTTATCTTTGCATCTTAATCTATTGTTACTTCTCCTAAGCTTTTAGGATAGCACGATTAAATCTTGTGCACAATTAAATTTAATCTTTTCAAGTACAGTGTATTAACAGAAGTGAGGAAGATGCAATTATCAAAATACTTCTGAACACCTTGATCAGATTTATAAGGAACTTTCAGTGTATAAACAAGGCTTCTATCTCACCTGCTAGTGAAGCAAATATTTAAATGATTATGACTGACATTCTAATGAAGCACTGGTGCCTCTGAAAAGTTCAACCAACTGGTCTGTGCTGCTGGCTCAGAGATTGGGAGAACTATCGACAACCTCTCTTTCTCCAGGAAGCACTCTGTGCCACCCGAAAATACATTTATGAGGACTAGAAATGTGGCATCCAAAACACAGCACTAGCCCTTTAAAATAGAGGACTTACACAGCCCCTTTAACATGGAGGAGAGCAGGTTCATACCTGCTCCTCCTCCACTCGCCACCATTTTCATAATCACGGCGCTCCCCCTAGCTATGATTGTGCACTGGCGGGGCACTTCCCAGCTGCACTTGTGCA
Source organism: Hemicordylus capensis (assembly GCF_027244095.1). Classification (NCBI taxonomy): domain Eukaryota; kingdom Metazoa; phylum Chordata; class Lepidosauria; order Squamata; family Cordylidae; genus Hemicordylus; species Hemicordylus capensis. The sequence continues at coordinate 179,346,596 of NC_069661.1, read as the reverse complement.
ACGCCAGCACGAACATGGCCGTCCCACAGGTAGATTATTAACCTACTAGTGGGCCCAGGCACAGAGCATCTGTGCCTCTAGTTGGCCCGCTGCCGCCGGGCCCGCCGCCTCGCCTCCGCGGCCGGGCCCGCCGCCTCGCCTCCGCGCCTTTTTGAATCTTTTGCTGTGAATCATAAACTGACTTTTAGTGCTGGTAGAAATGCTGATGAGAGTCACTACTACTAGAATTTCACTAGCCTTTGGACATGCTTGTTCATTACCTACCCTCTCTGACAGTATTTTTAGCCTACTTTCCAGCAGGCTTATGAGATCACCTGGCATTTTGTGTGTCTGTGTGCGTGCTCCCCCCCATCAACTTCGTAATGCCTGAACCAATATGAACCAAATCGGGTACATTTGTAGGGACACATAGGGACACCTCAACAGCTTAGTTTGTGATGATTTCATCCACCCCAATTCAAATGGCGGACGTGTAAACATTTGAGGTGCAACTTGTGAACTGCCTAACCGATTTCAACCAAATTTGCTACAGCTGTAGGGACCCATAGGGATGCCTCAGTGGCATAGTTTGTGATGATGTCATTCACCCTAATTCAAGATGGCAGATGCATGAATGTTTGAGATGCAAGTGGGCTAACTTGTGGACTTTCTAATCGATTTGAACCAAATGAGGTACAGTTGTAGTGAGTGACACACAGGAACACCTCAATGGCGTAGTTTGTGATGATGTCATCCACCCCAATTCAAGATGGCAGACGTGTAAACTTTTGAGGCGCAATTGGGCTAACTTGTGAACTGCCTAAGCAGTTTGAACCAAAATTGCTACAGCTGTAGGGGCACATGAGGAAATCTCAGTGTCATAGTTTGTGATGATGTCATCCACCCCGATCCAAGATGGCAGATGTGAACTTTTGAGGCGAAAGTGCACTAACTTGAGGACTGTCTAACCAATTTGGCCAAATTAGGTACAGTTGTAGTGAGTGACACCCAGGGACACCTCAGTGGTATAGTGTGTAATTATGTCACCTACCCCAAACCAAGATGGCAGACTCATGAACACTTGAAGTGCAAGAGAGCTAACTTGTGGACATCCATTTGAACCAAATTTAGTCCAGTTGTAGAGACAGTGAAAGGAGACAGATTTGTTCTTTCTAGTACAACTTGTTTACTATATACATTTGAAAACAGATATCTTAGTTTAGATCATATAGATCTAGCAATTGTCCCTGACATTTCAAAATAAAAAGTTGCACACCTGGATGCTCACTGGAAATTATTCTACTGACACATAGAAATATTGTATGTCTACACCTCATATCCTGCAATTTATATTATAGTCATGCAATTTATATAGATTGTCATTTGCTGCTGCTGTTACTACTACTATATAATGTTGCAACATCATTTTATTGCACTGCCTTTGACAAACTGGTGTTAGCTCCCTGGCAACTAAAGACTGTGTACCTATTTTTAACTAGATTGGGACATAAAGTAAGAAATGAGCTTGTAAATATGGTGTACAAACCGAATCATTGGAAATGGGACCTCCTGAATTATAATGTGATGGCAGAATAGTATTTGTTGGAACACAAATGAGAAATAAGCTGTTTTGTTGTAAACAACTTTCCTACACCTCTTTCCTGTGTCAGCCCCCTGTACCCACTAGAAATAGGAATTCCTGGGAAAATATTTTTCTTTCTTAGGTTGGTTTTTTTAGTTCAAAAAAAGTGAATTTTAAGAAACATTGGTGAAAACCCTTCTTATGAAGTATTTTTTTCTTTTAGAATTATGAAAGAAATTCTTTTAAGGCAAGGTTTTAGAATGCTATTTTAACTGCCCTTCATTTCCCCCCAAATAACTGTAAGGCTAGCAATATGGGTTTTCTATAAATCTGAATTGGTCATTTTTTCTGGTAATGTTTTCTATGCATGTTTTCTCTTCATCTGAAAAAAAAATTCTTTAAAATACTGTACAAATTTTCCCGATGCCCTTGGCATTTTATTTGACCTATTTATACAGCTCAAAAAACAAGCACCTCCACCATATTTATTTACCCTCCTTGTATCAAGTAGCCAAGTGGAAATTTTAGAACGTGAAATTTTTTCACCGAAAAATAAAGTACCGGAATCTTTTCCACCTCACATCTTTGTGGAAAACCATCTATAGTATTGGGCAGTTTCAGGTTCTGTGTAGACATGCACACTTCTTGAATCCTCTCACCTGCTTCAGACTTCCCCATCTTCTACAGCCTGTTGGGGGCAGGGGCTGTTTTGTGTTTGAAAATATGCGCACACCAATTTAGCAGCAAATACCATGTAAAATAGGGTAGCTTGTTTCAGTTTCTGCAAACCTTCACAGATTTTTAGAACTGAAATTCTAGAACTGAAAGCTATTATTCTTTCAGAAGCAGATTCTGGTTAGAGAGATCTCTTTACTGCTGTAGATCTTTTTAGGCAGTGCTGTTGTTAGTCCTTTTATTATTGTTGTATTGTTTATTATGTTGACTATATATTGGCTGTCCTGGAGGTTTTTTGTTCTGAACTGAAAGATAGATAGCATAATAAGTATTTTAAAGAAAACGTGTTTTTGTTTTACTGAATATTTCCTTGAACACATTACAGCGATAAAAGAACATCATGTTTTGTAAAAATGTTTATATTTAGCATTTTCTCTTTGGAAACTGCTTCTGCTTGTATTCTTTGTATTAGATATGGTGTTCTGAAAGCTCGACCTTCTGAGAAAATGCACTTGGCAGTGGTGGCTTGCGGTGAAAGGTTGGAGGAGACTGTTACTATGCTGAAATCAGCCATTATTTTCAGCATCAAACCTCTACAGTTTCATATTTTTGCAGAGAATCCACTGCACAGTGACTTCCAAGGAAAGGTAAGTGAAGGATAGAAAGTACCCACATAATGTACTCTTAACTGCTAACATGTCTGGTTGACTATCTAATTATTGGTTTTCAAGTATTTCTAAGCCCAGTTGCTTTCAGTAGTAGCACCAAACCACTACCTCAATTAGATATCAGTGAAAACTGGTTGCATTTGTTTTCTTTCGGTTTGGGATATAGTGTATCTTCATGAACAAAAAGGGTGTAACCGTGTACTTTGGTCTTTTATTATTTTCTTATAGTACTCTCCTTCAGAGTCCTACTGCTTAAAAAAATTGCCTTGCAACTTCAGACATATCAGAAAACCATGTCTTGATGTGATGAGCTTGAGAAAGTGCAAGTCTCAAGTTTATTTGCTCTTCCCTTCTCTGCTCCCCCACACATACACGAGAGGAGGAAATTAGAAACTTCTGTTCACTTTTGTAACAAACCAGTTTTCCAGTTAATCTGAATCTAGGAAACTGTGGTTTGTGCAAAACATAATTTGTTCACAGTCCAATATTCACAGACCACTGCCTTGAGATTTTATATTAGGCGGTATATAAATCCATAAATAAACAAATAATATATCAAGCCTGGATCAAATCTTTCTAACCAGGATCTGATTTTTCCCCCTCAAGACCTATTAGTATATCAACACTTGTACAGTCTCTGTACTGTATATACAGGTACAAATCTGTACACTTATGTCTACCATAGATTGTAATCCCTTCTGCTGCAACGAGGTTCTGCACATGTTATGGTGAATACAGGTACAGCAGTACACTATCTATCTATATCCTGGGGGCCTGTACCCAGGCTCACTTTTAAAATGAGCACAGGCACAGGTCATTCATGCAGAAAACCTGCATGTTAGCCCCTGGTGGCGCAGTGGTAAAACTGCCGCCCTGTAACCAGAAGGTTACAAGTTCGATCCTGACCAGGGGCTCAAGGTTGACTCAGCCTTCCATCCTTCCAAGGTCGGTAAAATGAGTACCCAGAATGTTGGGGGCAATATGCTAAATCATTGTAAACCGCTTAGAGAGCTCCGGCTATAGAGTGGTATATAAAGGTAAGTGCTATTGTTATTGCTATATTACATCTGTACGGACCTCTGAACTCAGCCGCAATATATTGTCTGAATAGGGCTTTGGTGGTTACATTTTCCTAATGAGCTGGTTGTTCTATGAGCTGGCTGTTCTATGGGTGAAGTGGGCAGGCTCACTGGCTACCATCATCCCTCGACCATTATAACTAGTCTGTGGTGTGTTGAGTGTTTGCATATTGAGATGCCCAATCCTGAAAGCTTTTTCTGAAGTGTAACGGCAAAATGAACTCTGTTGGGAAATTGCCATAATTCCATTACACAATAAGATATGGATTCCTCTTTAAATGCAAGTTTTAGATTCCACCTGCCGTTCTCCTGTATGGCTTATGCCTGTCATAGATTTTAAGCCCTTGCTACTCCAGGGAGGTTCTTCCTCATCAAGAGAAGAAGCTTCTATCAAGAAAATGAAAATTTAGCACCCAGGTTTGGGCTTGTAAGATAGTTTATCTAACTTAAGGTCATGCATATGAGTGTTGTTTATGCCTGAAAATAAGGAAAGGCCCTGAAAATAAAGTGGGGGAAACCTGACAGATAAACATACTTTGACATTTTTCCAAAGCATTTTTCTGTGTCTCTGAATTAATTTGCTTTATCAAATGTTTGCAAAAACAAAATCAACCCTTACTTGGAAACATTTATTCTCCTATTGACCTCTTACAAATGGCTTTATATTCTCCTTTCTCATATCTAATAATCAACCAAAGTGTAAATGTATCCATATAATGCCACAACTAACCCAGATTTGAGACAGTCCTTGATTGATAGTAATGTTTGATGCTTTAACAAACATTTAATTGATTTTACAGTTTGAAAAACCTTTACTATTATATGACAAGAAAGGGAAGAAACATAGCATATTATTCTAGTTGGTCTTTATTATTTGAGTCTTTCAATAAAATACTAAAGTTTTAAAATACTCTTTCAGCTTGATAGTTTGGCGTATCAAGAAAAATTTAGTTATACTTTATACCCCATCTCATTTCCAACTGAGAATGCAGCGGAATGGAAGAAACTGTTCAAGCCCTGTGCTTCTCAAAGGCTTTTCTTGCCAGTAAGTAGTGGTGGCCATTGAAAAACTTATAAATTATTCTTGCATTCACTTAACTGACTTTCCTAAGTGTAGATGTGCTTCCAAACGTAATTTTGTTTTCTTAGATTTCTTAAGTGGGCAGAAGCTATTGGCTAAATGAAAACCATACTGCAGTAAGATTTAGTAGCACAAAGTCAATCTTGTCTTCAACAGGATAGTTTCCCTTCTCTTCAAAGAAACAAGGAACTGTGGGTGATTTTGAAGGAAGGGGCTGCTTACATGCTAGGGAGTGTTTATGTGCATACACATGTTGAAGTGAAAAGGCAGATACAGGGAGTACAACAAATATGAACTAGTGGTGTGCCCGAACCGGTCCGGCGGCCATTCCAAAGAATGGCCGAACTGCCGGACTGGTCCGGCCCTGCCTGGTTCGGGTCCGGGTGGGGGGTATACCCTTAAGGGCGGGACGGCTTGCTTAGCCCTCCCGCCTCCTTGCCCCCGCCAGCGCCTGTATTTTCTAGTATAGGGGCGCTGGAAACCAGCCGCCGCCCCCCCGCCGCCGCGGCTGCGGCGAAAGTACTCCCAATGCCAGCCCTCCCTCCCTCCCTCCCTCCCAGCTAGCTGGCCGCCCGCCCTCCCGCCCGCTCGCTCACCGTTCACCGTATAGAAAACGAGAGGAGCTCCGGCACAGAGCTCCTCTCGTTTAGAAGGCCTCCGGCAGAATGGTGTTTTGCGCACGCGCGCATGCGCGCGCCGCAAAGCACGCCATTCACCAGAGGCCCGGTCTACCCGCCGGGAAAGGGCCGGGTAGACCGGGCCTCCGATCGCTGGTAGACCGGGCCTCCGATCGCTGGAGGCCCGGTCTACCCAGCGATCGGAGGCCCGGTCTACCCGGCCCTTTCCCGGCGGGTAGACCGGGCCTCCGGCGAATGGCGTGCTTTGTGGCGCACGCATGCGCGCGCGCGCAAAACACCATTCTGCCGGAGGCCTTCTAAACGAGAGGAGCTCTGTGCCGGAGCTCCTCTCGTTTTCTATACGGTGAACGGTGAGCGAGCGGGAGGGCGGGCGGGTGGCCAGCTAGCTGGGAGGGAGGGAGGGCTGGCATTGGGAGTACTTTCGCCGCGGCGGCGGCGGCGGGGGGCGGCTGGTTTCCAGCGCCCCTATACTAGAAAATACGGGCGCTGGCGGGGGCAATGAGGCAGGAGGCCTAAGCAAGCCCTCCCCGCCCTAAAAACAAGGCCCCCCTTCGGTGCCGGTCCGGAGAAGTGCACATCACTAATATAAACAAAGACAGGAAGGGAATTCACTTTGTAGTTATGTGTGCTCATCACTCAAAAGTAGAAGAAACTAAATGCTGTCTGACTTCCATATAAAATGTTAAAATCGTTTATTGACTTATTTGGAAATATGTACCTTTTAATTTCTACCAGTAGTACTGAACAGTTTACAAAATTAAAAGCAATAAAACAGGAAAACAATAAAATATAATAGTATAAAATACAATAAAACCAGAACATCACAGAGATGTCAAAATTTAATTCAGCATAATAAAATATTGGTTTTTGTTGTTCTCGATAGTGAAATTTTTGCATAAGGTAAATTGTAATCTCAAATGCATGTTAAGTTTTTATTTTTCTGCTCTGCAAGATCAGTTCTTAGATGCTAGAAATAGATAATTAAAAGCTGTGTCTCTATTTGGAGAAGCAGCGAATAGTCATGTTGAACTTGCACAATAGTTCATTGGTCAAAATGAATTTCATAAAATGATTAGTATTTGGCCTAACATTTGTTTCCAATTTGTTTTTCCTTGATAGTTAATCCTTAAAAATGTGGACTCCTTATTGTATGTTGATACAGACATCTTGTTCTTAAGACCTGTTGATGATATCTGGTCTTTCCTTGAAAAATTTAATTCTACTCAAATTGCTGCAATGGCACCAGAACATGAGGAGCCTCGTATTGGATGGTATAATCGCTTTGCTAGACATCCTTATTATGGAAAAACTGGAATAAATTCTGGAGTGATGCTAATGAATATGACCCGCATAAGAAGAAAATATTTCAAAGTATGTGCGTTAATTCTGTTCACATTTTTAGCACTGAATTTTAAAAAGTAGGCTAAAAAGGAGTGCTAGCCATTATCACTGAATGTATTCTCTTTAATTGAGCACTCATAATTTGCATGCATATGATATTTTTCTAATCCTTGAAGGAACACTTCTTAGTATGTGTTTTGTTTTGGTTTTTTGACAGAAGCCTTTTTGCATATTCCTGGTGTTCATTGGCCAGAATATCACAACTGATATAGCTTATTTCTTCTGGGGTTTATTGATATGTCCAATATAAAATGACATTTGTTTCTTTTGTTGTAGTATACTGCTAAATTCATTTAGTTTACTGCTAAATGAATTATAAGCATAGTAAATTATGTCTGAGTGTGGTTGACAACCTGACCAGAAGGTGGTGCTACTAGACTACTTACTAAAAACATACAATATCAAAAGTACTGTCTAGTGTGTGAAGCTTTTAAAGCCAATTGCTTAATTAGCCCATACTGTTCATTTATTAATATTTACAGTAACTATATTTCTTGTAGCTGTCAGATGCAGTGTTCTCAAAACTGAAATTCTTAAAAGAATTCTCAGAAACGTATGTACCTCTGCTGAATGAATATTAAAAGTAGTGGTCAGCTTAAAATTTTTCTGAGATCCTTGCAGGAAGTGGTGGTGTTTGTAGGATAGAATCACTTTATTGGGCACACATTCTTAGTGTGTGATAGACTTATTCTGGAATTGTTTGTTCCAAATGGCAGAACATTTACCACTATCCTTTAGTCTTGATATCGTTTACAAAACTGATCAAATCTAATAAGTTTTGTCTCTTTCTTATCTTGGTTTTGAATATTTTGGTTCTGAATATTTAATAGCTGTTGTGTTCTCATTTATTTTTGCAATTGAATGCTTGAAAAGCACTTTTGAAATACTGAAAGCTGACACTTTGTGGATTCCAGAGTAAGTGGATTGAGCAAGTGTTTGAGGCTGCACATTGACCTGTCCTGCAGAACAGACTTAGAAAGTAAGATTTGACTTAAATTCGGAATCTTCATTTTAATAGTGCTTAGGCAAACAGGAATAAAAGTGCCATCCATGAATCTAAGTAAAACCCCATCTCACTTACCTAACTTGGAACCATGCTTTCGTGCTGGCTGGCTAATTTGAAATGAGAAACCATACATACTTAGTTGAAATTTTTTAAAGGACTGCAGAGAGGCCCCTCTGCTTTATCAGCATTTTTAGTCTTTGCTATATGTTTGCAGAGAGGGCTCCTTTTCTCTGAGAGGAGAAAGAGCTGCTTCCAGACCATGTGGTAATTTCAGCTCCTTTGCTTTTGCCTGATTGAAAAGCAGAAATCAGAGAGCACCAGTGAACAAATGGGAGAGCACCAGCAGGCGCTGGAACAAGAGGAAGGTGGAGTTACACTGGGTATCTACATCTGTAGGGATGAAACGTTGAAGAAGGCCGTGGTTACACAGCTCACATAGCGGCTCCTGAACTTCTCTGATGGAAGTGAGCTGCAATCTTGTGGACCTTGTCCACAAGTGCAGCCATAGCAGCAACAGCACCTAACATGGGGCGGCCCTGTTCTCTGGACACCTTCGCCTCTTAGAGGCCAAGGGCACCCCTCACAGCCAGGTGGAACGTGTGTGCTATGCAGCGGATGTTCACACACCCCAACACTTACTCTACTGCAGTGGTCCCTCTAATTTTTTTTCATCTTTGTGCAGAATGAGTTTTGTTCTGGATAGCAGTATCAAGGTACTGTGTGCGCACATGGATTCAGAGTGGAGGGGATGACCTCCATGTGCTTCCTAATGCAACCTGAGTGGGATCTAAAATTAACTAAGTGGATATCAGAAAACCTGTGAGCGTGCATATAACCGTGAGTGTGCACGTAACAGTGCTCTACTGCTACAGTGGCGTTGGAACCATTGTCTGTTATAATAAAGCCCCGGCTGAGGTGTGGCAACCCACTTATCCATTCCTCAGTTTGCCGGCCAATTATGGCTGCCACCTCCTTCTTGGTGTGCTTGACATCCAAGGTCTCCATGTGCAAGATGCCCCACCTGTCCTGAAATGCAGTGTGGGATACACTGGAGCCAGAGGTCACCACACTCTCTGGGCCCCACCAGTAAGCAGCCAGGGCCAGGAAAGCAGTGTACATTCCACTCACACTGTCCCAAAGATCAGTGATGAAATGCATGCTGGTGCCAGCACGGCTGACACGAGCTCCCTGTACAGGGAGGGGACCATGTTCTGGCTGAACTTGGTCCTTGAGGGGATGGTGTAGTCGGGTGCTAGCGTCAGGAGTATCCAGTGGAAGCCAGCGTTCTCAACCAACTGAAAAGGTTGGTCATCAGTAGCCATCATCTCCCCTATGAGGCGGTGAAGAGACGTAGGTCCACGTGACTGGGGTGCTTCTTGCCCAATGACTGCATCCACCGCTTGACTGGCAGCAGGCCTTGCTTCATGGAAGCCTTTGCATGGCCCTTGTTAGCGCTAGTTGCAGGCACACTAAGCACTGTAGCATTTCCTGCAGAGTCAAGGAGATCTGGGTGATGCCGTTGCATGTGTCACCACATGGAGGTCGTCCCCAGATGCTTAGCATCCTTGCCCTGACTGACCTGTGCCCTGCAGTGGACACAGCGAGCAGCGAGCAGGACATCTTGAGGGATCTCAAAATATTGCCAAACATTGCTGCTCTGGGTGGCCACCAACATCCTGGATGCCATCTTGGGCCTTTGGGGTGACAATGGACCTGGGGGGGGCTGCTGGTGCTCACCCGCTGCTATCACCCAACCCATTTTTCACCCTGTGTTGGAAGAAGAAGAAGGGCCCAGCTTCAGTGAGAAACAATCTGTGAAAACAAGACCCCTGGAGGCGGGGCACACACAGAAAATAAACCTCCCCAAACCCTGCCAAGATAGGAGGTCCTATTTAAGGAAAACTAAAGGGGACAAAGGGGGCACCAAAAAGAAAGCACTTATCCTTCTTGTCAGCCAGAAGATCTTCTGCCCCACACATTGGTCAGGGGAAAAAAAAGCTTTATTGACCAGTGGTAGGCTGCCAGCAAGTGGGCAGGCACAGCCAAGGTGGGAGGAGGTAGCCTTCCAGCTACCCACGCAAACAAACGAAATAACAACTGAATAAAATAAAAGGCTTGTGAAAAAAATGAGCTGTGGGGAATAGGTGGGGCGGGGGAGGGAGGGAAAGAGGACACAGGAGAGAGGGGAGGCCCTGCTGGAGTACTCTAGTCTGGAGCAGGCAGTGTGCTAAGCACAGCAAGAAAATGATTAAAAAAGAAAATCATCTGCTCCAGAGGGAAAAAAGACACCGCCCAAAAAGCTGAGGACTTTTCAGCTCAGCCCAGAATTAAAAGCAGCAGCCAGTCAGTACAGAAGCAAAAAAGGTGGGGCAGTGGTAGACTGGGGGTTAGGGAAATGGCCAGAAAAGCCTCTCAGGCCAAAGGGCCTACCCTGTCCAGGCCCAGAGCAGGAGAAGGGAGAGAGAAACAGTCACTCACTCACTCTGAAGGGGGGTGGGAACCAGCAGTGGAAGCACACACACAGTCACACCAGGGGGTGGGTGGGAATTTTTTAAAGTAGAGGGAGTGTGTGGTGGAAGCAGAAAAACAGGCAGGGTGGGGGGACTGGTGGGAACACAGCACAAGTCTGCCTGCAGACTCTCACCAGCAGAAACAACTATCAAGGACTGCAGCAAGAATGACTCATCTGGCCAATCAGAGAAGCATGAGTTTGGCAAATGAAATCAAGATACATGTGACACAAAATGGAAGATAGCACCTAAAATGTAGGTTTGAGCCCTCAGACCTGTTTGAACCAAACCAGGCTCAATTGGTTTGAACTTGGACCGGCATTGCCAGTGCAATGTCCTGTTTGGTCCAAGTTTGAACCATAGAACTGAACCGGTTCAAACATGAACCTGTTGGTACATCCCTATCCGTTAGACCCACCCAGACTTCCTCACTGCAGTAATTCAAGTCTCTTAGTAGAACTCACATGTGACACTGCAAGGATGGTCGCCTGTACCAGCAGTCGCCCAGGAACTGAGGGAGTGACATTCCTCCCACTTTAAATATTAATCACATGGGGTGGGGCAGAAGCACCATGAGGAGCTGTGGTACTCCACACTGAGGGAGTTCCATGCAGACGCAAAACCCATTACTAATGGATGTCAACGGATCACAACCAGATCATCAGTTACAGGTGAGCAATCTGTTATTCCTAAGCCTGTCAGGTTCTCTCATAGATCTAATATTGACCTTTGCTTTTTCCATTGAAGAATGATATGACGACAGCACGGCTACAGTGGGAAGAAATTCTCATGCCACTTCTGAAAAAGTATAAGTTGAATATAACATGGGGAGATCAGGATCTTCTGAACATCATATTTTTTCATAACCCAGGTAAGAGGTTTTTCCAAAACTCTTTAGCGTGTAGCTTTAATTATAACCTCAATATACTATTGCTATTTGGCCCCAGAATGTTTTTATTCAAAATCTTTTTTAATATGCTCTCTGATGGAGTATTTAAATACAAAAATCATATTGATATTCAGTACTTACCATAGATTCTGTAAAAGGTTAATTTAAACATTAGTATTGTCAAATTCTGCTCAAGGCAAAATTGGAAACTAATGGCAGTTCCAACCTTGTGTAGTTGTGTCACACTTTCATTGGGGAAGATTCTGTTGAAATTTGTGATGGGTTCTGTCTCAAAGGTAGATCCCTTCCACAGAATTCCACCCATTTCTAGCATTCTGTCTTGCTTATTGTTGAGAGAAAGCATGGGCCTTAAGATTATTTGTCAATAAAATGCTTGCCGATTTCAGTACATTTCACAAGGGCTTGATTTCAGACCATTAATATGATGCTTGACAAGTGATACAGGCAAACTTCGTATTTGAGCTCTTACCATTGTGAATTTAAAGGAAACTGTGGGCATTTCCCCCTTATTATTATTTAGATATGTTGGCTAACATTCTGACTAACACTGCATTTGTGCTTCTAACAGCGCTCTGGTATTCCTAAAAGGTCAGGAACATGTTTCTTTTGTAACAGCACTTCTGGAGTGTGGGGAGAACCCGAAGATAGTTGTGCTCTTGTGTAAGAGCTCCTGTGCTTTGAAACCAGGGGGATTAGCTCTGTATGTGTGCTGTTGTTTTAAATCAAATACATAGCCTTAGTTGGGATGTCAGCAGCTATGTTGAAATGGTTGGTTGATCTTCTAGCCAAAATACAATAAAATCTCTTTGGAAGAAAACTGAATATTATTAATAGGTGTTGTGACCCTACTAAAGGTAATGTTGCAGTTTTTGTGCATTTGCCTAATAATATAATAGAGCTAATTTCCTGAAAACCAGTTTTTGCTGATATGCTGAAGCTTAAGAATGGTAATTAGAATGTTCTCTTTTGTTCCACTGTAAAAGCTGGCTTTCATACCAAAGAGAAGCTTGTTAATAATCAGTTTGCCATCACTCTGTTTTGGCTTTTTTTAATTTGCAGAAAGCCTTTTTGTTTTCCCTTGCCAATGGAATTATCGACCTGACCACTGCATTTATGGAAGCAATTGTCAACGGGCTGAAAAAGAAGGAATATTCATCCTTCATGGAAACAGAGGTGTTTACCATGATGATAAACAGCCAGCTTTTAGGGCTGTGTATGAAGCAATTAAAAATGTAAGCATTTGCATTGTAATTCCACCTATGTGTTAACAAATAATTCTTTATTAACGTTAATTTCTAACATCCACTCTGAAATCAATCTCCTTTTTAGCTAAGCTGTCACTTTATTAAAGAAATCTTAGTCAAGTAATTGTGCAAGTGATAGTTAGATTAAATTTCCATAGGAATAAAACTACAGATTCTGTTGCAAACAGGAGATAAACTTATCAAAATAAACATTTTTAGTATAAATATAATTAAACAGAATAACTTTAATATCTACTTAGATATATCATAAACATAGCATATTATTAATCTTCACTCCATATTAAATACTGTCCTACAAAGTAGAGATGTGCTGAATGTTCCTATATGGAACAGGCCATTTTGAGTGTTTCGAGCTCAGAACGGAACAAGCCTGTTCCGTTTGGAATGTTCTGAGTGTTCATGCACTGCAATTTGGCGTTGTGGAGCACCGGCTCCCATCCCTCATGGCGGCAGCGCAGAGGCCAGGTGAGTTCTGGAGATGCGCCACAGTGCTGGTGGTACCGCTGTTAAGAGTTTTGATTAATTTAATATTAAAGGTACCTCTTGCTGCCCCCTAGCTCCACCCTTACGATCTTAATTTTTTATTTTTTTAAAGCTGGAACACTCAGAACGTTCTGAATGGAATGGGCTTGTTACATAGAAACACTGGGTCACCCTGGTGTTTCGATCAGAACGTTCGGGCCGTTCCAAGCCAGTTTCGTGCACACCTCTGCTACAAAGTATATGGGTGAGCAGCACATTCTTTCTTCTTTAGAGTTCCAGAACATCTATACTAGATCTCCATCTCTCTATATGTACCCCACCTCTCTATGAATTGGCTATCCATTTGCTTGCCTTCTGTCACCTTTTATAACGATAATCAATTTGATTGTGTATACCATGCCTCAGTCTCATAGAAGCCAGGCTTTTAAGATTGCAAATCCATTTTTCTTGCTGTAGATAGCAGCCATCCTGGCTTCTGTTAGCAACTGAGTAATCATTTCCATGGCTCTTATATAGAATGATGCCAGCAGAATATAGGAACCACACAATCTTTACCTCTTCCCTGAGCTCCCTGAAAAGCCTTTGCTCAGGGTCTCCTGACAATGTACAGGTGGCTGCAGGGGGAAGGGAAAGAGCCTAGAAACTGGGTGGAGCAGAGCAGGTGCTTCTATCGAGCTCTCTCTCCTTCCCCTGCAGCTACTTGCACCACAGTGTTGCTCTGTAAGTGAGCTCATATCTTCTCTGAGAATTCTAGATCTTAACAAACCAAGTTCAAACATCGACTATAACCAGTCATGCCCTTTATTGCTTAAAGACTGCTCTTCATTATTTCACAATTTAAAGGTGAGTCCAGAATAAATGGTAGGTGCCGGATTTAATAGATGCTCATGGACTTCCATATTGCCAACAGAAGTTGTTGATCTCAGAATATATTTTGCTTAATCCCAGAAGGGTGATGTGTATCTTAGTAGAAGCATATTAAAGCTTTTTCACAATCCGTGAGAAGGCTCAAAGGAACAGGGGGAAGAAGCCTCAAAAAGCTTACCTCCCTTCTTGTTTCTGGGTGGCCGGATTGGCTACCCAGACGATTGCTGACTTTTGCCAGTAACTGGGTTCAGAATGTGTGGCCTTACCCACAGAATTCCCATAATGCATTATGGGGATCCCCCTCAATTTCCATTGCTTTCTGATAGTCTTTTTCCTAAATCCCTCCCCTACTTTTCCTAATAAACATTTAAACTTTAAACTAGCTTCATGACTGTTCTGTACATCTGACTTTTAAAAACTTTTTGGCTGATTGCTAGACCCTTAACACTTTGGGTTCTGTGTATTCTCTCAGAGGGCCTTTGTTTCCTAAGCAATGTATTATGTGTCAGACCTGCAAGCACTGTAACTGTAAAAGTCTATTCTGACCTTTTTTTGGTTTTCATGTCTACTCTTTGCAAAGCTTTTCAGATTTTAGCAGTTATATTCACCCCCAAAGCTGACATTTCAAGCAAATTCCTCTTTTCAAACCTATGACAATGGAAGATAGTTAACTCTGCCAGGCAAATATGGTTTTTTGTTTTTAAAAAACAAACTGTTGAGGTTGTAGAAAACACAAGTATTTTAAAATAAATGCCTCTGGGGTTATATTTAAAGGTCCTTCTACTTGCACAAGAAAGCCTTTGATTTTTGCTGTAGCCCCCATCCTACACTGTTTGGTGGGGACATGTCCCAACTCTTGGGTTGGTTTTGGGGGAGGGCATGGGGGTATGCATTGGGGAGGGAAAGGAGTGTGAAGGCTCTGTTGAGCAAGCGGAGTTCTGCCCATACTACTGTGGTTACAACCCAGTATGTTAAACAGTATAAATCGAGTGTGTTGGAAATTTACTTAATTTTATTTCATATCCCTCTGGTAATCTCTCACTTAGATTATTGCAATGCATAGTACGTGGGGCTGCCTTTGAAAGTGGTCCAGAAACTGCTGCTGGTACAAAGTAGGGCTGCAAGATTATTAACTTGGACTGGACGTTTTGATCGTATTAAACCAGTGCTTTGTCAACAGCACTGGCTCCCAGTCCGTTTTCCTGTTCAATTCAAAGTGTTGGTTTTAACATTTAAAACCCTAAATGTCTTGAGGCTGAATTACCTGAGAGAGCACTTTGCCCCATATGTCCCAACCCGGGCCTTAATATCTTATTCAGAGGCCCTCCTCCAGGTGCCCCTGCCAAACAAGGTGAGGTGGGTGGCTACTAGGGAGAGGGCCTCTTTGGTGGTTGTACCGCAGTTACAACCCCCCTTTTTGGTGCTTGTACTCCCCAGGCAAACCTCACATCCCTAGTGAGCTTTGCCTGGCTTCATCACTTTGTTCTCTTAGATGCCAGGTAAAGACCTTTTTGTTGACTAAGGCCTTCTAAATTTTGATTTTGAAATTTGATATTTAACGAATTTTTAAGAGTTTTTACATTGTTTTGCATTTTTTTATTTTCTTTGCCCCCATTTGGTCTTTATGATTTAATGTGTTGTGTGTTTTTATTGGATGTTTAAGTCTGTGTTGTGAACCCCCCAGAGAACAATTTGTTATGGGGCGGCTAACAAAGTTCATTATTATTATTATTTCAAAACAGAATAAAACAAAAAGGAAAAAAAACCATAAAATACATGAAGTTGGCATAAAAACATATTTAAAAGCAAAGCTTAGCACCTACAGTGGTGGAGTGGAATATGAAAGTCTGAGTGCAAGTCATTTTCTCTACTGCCTCCTGCTCCTCTGACCTCTTTGAAAGCCACCCTAAGAGGTACTTCACACGAGCAGTCTGAAGCACCAGAAGGTGGTCTGTGGGGAGAGCTAGTTTTCCCGACCTTCCCTGCAGACGATCTCTTACCTTTTCCTGGGTGGGCGGATCACCCACCCAGATGAGCGGCGGCTGTCCTGCAGGCTGCCCACAGCTCACCCGGCAGCTCTGGGGGTTGGGCGTAGGGAAGCACCCCATGCCCCCTCCAGAGCCCCGATAATGCGCCGCGCAAGTACATGGTGCATTACTGGGAGGGCCCCCCCCCCGAGTGTGCCTGCCGCAGCTGCTTGACACACAATGAAATAAGGTAAGGGAGTGCTCCTTCCCTTAACCTCATTTAACTCTGAGGCTACATCGGCGGGTTTACTGCCTTGTAGCCAGCAGGCTCGGGTGTGGGCATGGTGGTTCACACGCACAGTAGAAACCAGACTAGGCTCCCTTAGCCCGGTTTCTGCTGTGCATGTGAATAGCCTTTAAGAGTCAAGGGGTCCTGGGGCAACTGCATGAGATGCAAGGGGAGCAAGGAGTGTCTAGAAACCATGTAGGAGCATCTTCCACATGCTGAAGGTGCCTCCTCCAGGTTTCCAGGAATTCCCTCCTCCCTCTGCAACCACCCATGCTATAGCCAAGGATCCTTTGACCCTCAGGAACAGCTTTTTCAGGAAAGTCGGGGTTGCAGTGGGGAGGAGGTAAAATGCTTTGTTATTGCACAAACACTTCTATGGATGCTACTCAAAGAGGCTATTCTCACGGTCATACAAAATTGGGCTAAGTAGCCCGATTTTGTATAACTCTGAGAACCACCGAGTTCACAGCCAAGTCCGGTCTCACCAAAGTGGGTCACCCACTAAAACTATCCTTCCCTAAGCTCAGGTTAGCGGAGTGAGCTCTCTGCTAACCCGGGCTTTTCGATCTTGTGTTGCCGCGGTGCGCGTCCGCGCCATGGCAACTCACGAGTAGACCCCCGAGCCGGGAGGCTTAAAAGCAGCCTCCCGGCTTGGGGGTATCTCCAGCATTCCCTGTGCGTGCACACAGGGCATGCTGGAGCTTCTGGGGGCTGCGCGGCCCCCCAGCCCCTGCCGGCTCCGTAACGGAGCCGGCAGTCGTGTGGGTGGCCAATCCAGCCACCCAGGGCTAAGCCCGCTCTCCCTGCTAACCCTCTCAAGGCGGATCTCACTGATCGTGAGACCTGCCTCAGAGTAACTTAGATGAATAAGTTTTAAGAGAATGTGAAAATGTGGGCTTCCTAAGTTTCCATTACTTAAAATGACTTAAATTGTGCTGCAGAAGGCTGTGAGCATATTGGTTTCCCATTACCGGATACAGACAGAGAAAGCCCCTCATGAATTCGTGATCTTCATAGTTTGCAGTTATTGGCTGCAATCCCAGGTGATCATAAATTTGTTTAAATTTAAACTTCAGTATTGATGAAGCACGCAGCTTGGGTCAGGAGTGGAGCATTAGGCCCTAGAATTTCAGTGGGGCATGGGCCAGCTGTAGTAACCAGGCAGGATTGCTCCAATCAAAGCCACCTAATGGCGCAGTGGGGAAGTGACTTGCCTAGGGAGCAAGAGGTTGCTTGTTCGAATCCCCACTGATATGTTTCCCAGACTATCGGAAACACCTGTATCGGGCAGCAGCAAGATAGGAAGATGCTGAAAGGCATCAACTCATACTGCGCGGGAGGAGGCAATGGTAAACCCCTCCTGTATTCTACCAAAGAAAACCACATGACTCTCTGGTCGCCAGGAGCCGACACCAACTTGATAACTTTCCTTTATTGCTCCATTCAGAGTGCCTGTCATTACCAGAACTACACTGACAGACCACTGTAGGGCTGCCAGAAATGCTGTAATATATATTTTTTTCTACTCCCATTTTATTGCTGAAAAAAGTAAGTGGTGCTTAGATATTGAAAAGCTCGATTTTATTTTTTCTCCAACACTTATTCCTTTATCATTTTGGTATAATTCAGTTGCTTTAATTTGGGCAATTTATAATATATAAATGCACATACAAGTCTTTTGTGCTTGGCATAACTGTTCAGTGTTGTTTTGCAAATAAGATTTCTAATAAACTATTTATCCGTATTTCAGCATGCTCACTGAAGAGCTGTAAAATGTGGCAGTGTTACTTATTTTAATGTTCATCCTATCTTGTATATAACCTTCAAAAATCAATAGTATATTTTAATGGTGCTTTGTTGCATGTTGTCATATAGGTATAAAAATGAAGAAAAGTACTACTGGGGTTCTGAGAATACACTATACCAAAAGAAAATGTGGTCTCATAAAAATACAATTTCTTTGTTCCTTTGAGTATTGCAAGAAAAATATTAAGAAAAGAAAACCTCTCAGCTTTATTTATGATTGGTTTTGTTTATGCATAAGGCACAGAAAAGATGTAGATCAATACTGACCTGATGCCAGCAAGATTAGCAAAATTATTTTATTTTGAAATGTGGAGTTTGCATATACTTGGTCTTTAATATGGTAAAATAACCTGTAACACTGAATTAATGACTGTTTTTGTTTCAAGTTTCCATTAAATACTGTATGTGCTTGTTCATAATTCAGTTTAATGAAACTGCCCCATCTTTAATGGTACCATAGATTACTATTTTTGCACGGTTTCAACTCAATAAGACTTATATATTATTTTAAAGAATAGCATACTGAGATAATTATACACATTTCAGGCCAAAGCTACAACATGGCAGGCATGTGATCATGTAAATTAATGCATTAATTTACGTGTCCAACACATCTTTAGATTTGTTTGCCTGAATGGTTATGTTTGGGGTTCTTTTATGAGGGGTTTTCTCAGCAAAACCATTTTACATTTATTTAAATTGACAGTAATTGGATGTTTTGAGTAATGGGAATATATTACAAACCTGCCAGAAGAGATTTTTTAAAAATATGGCACTATATTAAAAACACTTTCAAGTTTTTACTGATCCTTGTCTATGTTCCTCCTATTTAAAGACTATGGCTGACATTCCACACAAGGGGACATCAGCCAAGTAACATAGTGTGCATGCAAGTTGCACAATGAACGTCACACCAGAGTAAGCCATTTATTTCCACTCCTTACTGTTGTGTAACATTTGTGCAGTTGCACAGTTTACATGCATGCGATGTTACTGGGCTAACATACCCTTGTGCAGTATGTTGGCCACTAGCTGACATCTCAACAAAGTGTGCATATAAGGTGAAACTGTGGGGATACACTTGGAGTCCTTGTACAAATCCCCGAGTCCCCCCATGTGTGCAAAAGCCATTAGAGTTTGGAGTTCTGCGTAAGATCAGAAACATGTTGCTTAGAGTCATTGATGTGTTGTCAATCTGAAAGAGTGCTTCCAGAACACAGGCAGCACTCACAACTCTAAAGGCTTTTGGGTGTAGGTGTGTGTGTGCGTGTACGTATTTGTGTGCATATAAGGGCTGACTCCTCGTGCATTCCCACAGTGCTTTGTTGGGATGTCAGCTACTCTTTGATAAAAACTACTGCAACCATTGAAAGCAGTTGGTTCCAGAACTGTGTAGGAAATGGAGTACTGTTGGGATAGAATTACAGGTCTGACTTAATACAGCATATCTAATTTTCTTTTCCAGTATTCGTTTGGTGATGATCTGGTACATTCCTTGTTCCTTCCCCTTGAACTGGAACTACAAAAGACACAGCATACTTACTGTGGAAGAATATACAAAGTGTTCATAAAGCAGCTAACGAAAAGCATAAGGAACATTTATGATAGAAGATCTAAGGGAAGGTGATCATTACAGGTTTTTCAGACTGTTGAATTAAACAACACAGGTGTGGGAGAGCGTATGATGTTTGAAGGATATTCACACAAGAAGTGGCATATTGTTCTAATCAGTTGTTATATGCCCAGATTAATATTTGAGTATGGACAAAATGAAGATTTTTTTTAATATAAGAACGAAATGAAACAAAACAAACACATAATGTTTGAAGGTCAAGTAGTACATATTTTCACTGCCGTGAATCAGTGTTACTGAGTTTTGTATTCAGGTTTATTCTACATAATTCAGTTGCTTGTAATCTTCAAATGAATACGATAAAAATGAAGGTCTCTATAGTTCTGAAATGACTTTATACTTTTGTCATTCCTAATCTAAAATTGTCCTAAACTGTGAATGTAGCAATAATGGAGTCAGCACTAACCTCACTTTAAAAGTGTAAGAACAAGTTGTTTACAAAGCTCGGAAGTTATTCCATTTTCCAAGGAATGTGATGTAACGGATGACAATCTATATATGCCTTTTGTATTCATCTCTTATATTTTAAAATGTTTTGACAATCGTGTGTGTGTGTGTGTGTGTGTGTGTGTGTAGGTGTGTAGTATAAGCTGCACATTATAAACAGGACTTCCACTCTAAACAAGAATAACCAGTGGAAATAATTGTAGCTTCCTCTGTAATTAATGATATATTGCTATAAACAAAAGAGCTGGGATCCAAAGAACTAAATAAGATGCTAAGTGGCCTGACATAGGCATGCCTACTTGAGCTTTTTCTCCTCTTCTCCTCCCACCCCCCGGCACTTAGGAGAAACCCTATGCCACACTCCAAACTGCTATTGAAAGTCCCATCAATATCCAAAGCAAGTTACTATGCATTATGTGGCATATAGTTTGAATTCCATATAAACTCAAAGCCCTCTTAGCCACACAGACCAAGTCATATGATTCTTTGGATCCTGATCAACAGTTTAACGTGATTGAGCCATACTGTGGAAAAAACCTGGCTGGATTCTGTAGTAAGATGAGATGTGATATAGATACCACTTATATACTTTTTACATTTGAATATAAATGTTCTGTGTAACTTTACTGAGCATTCTGGAAGGAAAAAAATCATGTTTGAAATATAGTGTAGTTTGTTATTAAATATACCAGGGTATCTGAATCCTAACAGTCATAACCTAGTGCATTCTTATTCACCACAAATCTACGTTCAGTAGCTTAATCATAGAAAAATACTATAAATGCAGTATGCTATTTATCCTAATTTGACAGTTGCTATTTGTTTATCAAATAGTCAATGCATATTTGGCAAAAAAAGGTTTAAAATGTTCAGAATTTGAGCTGTTATAAACTTCTGATTCAGTGAAACCATAGTGGTGGCTCCATGGTTCTGCAGTTTACTTAAGAGAAATGTTGCTCTAATAATAGTCATTGTGCCAAAACACTGTACTTTCTGTATTGCATAAAATTCCATTTTACTATATTGCTTGATTGGTAATCATATGTATCATGGGAATAGAGTTGGTAATCCCTGAACATCAGAATGATGTTATACTTTTGTCATACCTCACAACTTTCTTTGAAGCTCTGTTTTCAGCTTTTAGCCCTTCAGGAGCATTCACTGCTGCTGAAAACTATACACAATAGTATAGTATGTCCTTTACTCTACTTGGTGCAGCTGCTAGCCCATAAAACCCTAATAAGCAGTAATGGGCATGTCCTGTGTATGCTGAAATGTGCAACCTCTGCTATTAGTAAATAATCCCTCTTGGTAAAAAATTGATTGTAATAAAATATCACATTTTAAGCTCAGTTGATGCTAGCGTGACCAAATTCTAATCATTGGGTAGTCTTCAGTTCACAAATGATAAAGGCAAAAAAAAACCTAGCTTTAGTGTTGGGGTTTTTTGAGGGGGAGGGGGCGGGGTAATTGACTAACAGTACTGTAAAAGGTTTCTTAGGCTTAAAACCCTCCTCTGTCCACTTAATACAACTCTGCTGACACGAGGCTCAAGTTAATATTAAAACCCTCCTGTGTGAGTAATAAGGCAATAAGTGTTTCAGTCAGGTTTTAAAGAATGAAAGAGAAAATAAATAATGTACTGAAGAAATTGGTTAGGTGGCAGGTATTAGTTCTATTCCCTGTTGAACCTACAAACCAGATTCTCTTTCTGTGAAGTCACTATAACACAAGCCCCATATAAAGGTGATCTTGTTTAAAGGTGATCCTGTTCCAGTCAGCGGTTTTCAGTTGGTGGCTGACGGTTGAGCACTGAAGATTCCATAGCAGGTTTTAGTTGCTGAAGGCTAACTTCAAAGGCAAGGGGTCTGGAGCCAGTTTGGACCTTGCCCAAAGCAGTTTGTTTCTAAATCTGTGCATGAACCTTTGTCATGCATATCGCTATCAGGAAGTTGAGTGTCGTAGGCATATGCATGAACAAAGGTTCGTGCACAGATTTGGAAACAAACCGCTTTGGGCAAGGTCCAAACTGGTTCGATGTCACCAGGCAGGGGGTGGTGAGCGGGATTTTTAAAAAGGACTCCATGTGCATCCAGGCAGTGCACACAGGTTCTTGGGAGCATGTGGCAGCGGAGAGCTGGTAAAAGAAGGCTCTCTTCCTTTTTAAAGATCCTGCTTGCTGACCACCCCCACCACCTCGGCTCGGCAGTGCCGAACTGTTCTGGCTCCGAACCTCGATTTGTGTGCATCCCTACTTTCTGATAGCTTCTTGAACAACCTGCTTCCTCTCTGCCTTTCCCAGAGATCAGTTCCAATGTATCTATCCTTACAATATCTCCCCTGAGCTGCCTTTTCCCCTCCTCAAATTCATCTCTGTCCTCGGACACCATCCTGTGCACTTCTTCCCCCACCCCCAAAAACCCTCCCTTTGAAATCTTTAGCCAGAGCTAGCCAGTTATAGTTCAATTGTAACTCTTTTAAAGTGATTATCCAGTACCTTGCCTGTGGAGCTCTTCTATTGATCTGCTTAGAATGTTACCTAAACCCTTAAGTTTTTACCAGAACAATAGACAGAACTAGAACCAGCCAGCCAAGTAACCAAACTCTTCACTAATTTAGAAAGTAGCTGCTCCAGTTCACCTTGAGAATAGCTATAACATGTAATTACCAACACAGTCATATAAAAAAGTCACAAGATAATTTGCCCCAAGCACCATTTACAGTGTTTTGAAATGTTGCTGTGTAGTGGTTCCAGCAGATGATGCACTGAGGGGAATAATATCTTCATATTTTGAAAATGAGCGTTTGACTCATTGAAAGGCATTACTTCATCTCCTTTTGTTTCTAAGAGAATCCATGGGCTTGCATGCTCCCCCTCCTCTCTCTTGCACATGAGAAGAGAGTGAAAGCTTCCTCTTTCAGTTTAGAAACAAACGGCAGTTCTGTGTATGTACAAACTCAACAGACTGCAGTTTGTCCGCTAATTAGAGCAGCACTGCACAGCTTTAGCTCTCCAGCTATTGTTGGGCTACAACTCCCATCATCCTTCACTATTGGCCACTGTGGCTGGGGATAGTGGGAGTTGTAGCCCAACAACAGCTGGAGGGTTGAAGATGTGCAGCCTTGCAATAAAGTTAGAATAACCCGGGATATCAGACCATGAGGCTCTACACATTATCTGTGTGTAATGCCTAACTGGGCTCTCCCCACACACGAGCAGGGAGCCATCCCTGGTGGCCAGATCAGCTGCACACCTGGCTCCCGGAAGTCCCAGGATGCCCCCGAGGCTGGGAGGCTTGTTGAAGCCTCCTGGTCAGGGGTCTCCTCATGAGTCACTGTGGCATGGATACATGCTGTGGCGTCTCACAAGCAAACCAGGTTGACAGAGCACTTGCTCTGTTAACTTGGTTTAAGGTGAGGGGGGATTAGGTAAGCTAGCTGCTGTGGAACCACGGGGATCACCCGCGAGCCTGGCGGTTCTCACGATCCACAGAAACTGGGTTGGTTGGGCCTGATTTCTGTGGTTCGTGGGAATAGCTTCCACAAACTGCAGTTCTCCTAGTTAATATTTAACATAAAAATGCAGGTTGTTTTAAAACAAAAATGTTCACTCTCTCCTTCACACATGTGAGAAGGGTAAAAGCGCAAGCCTGTGGTTCTCTTAGGCTAATTGTGTTGTGTTTGAATAGAGCTGTTGATATCAACATAGGCATATTGGAGCTACAGCATTAACTAAAAGTTTAAATTAACTTTTTACTTTTAAAATTATCTCTTGAGTTAAAAAAACCAACCACCTCTCAATACTGAAATGTGTGTATACATAAATGTTAAATTCTTATGAAGTTATATTGTAATTTTACTTAAATATATTGTGTATATACTCAAGTTTGTTTAGAAAATGAACAGAATTGGAAGCTAGGTTTCCAAGCATTGTTATAATTATTTTTACATAAACTCTTTTTAAAAAATTACTCTGTTTCTTGTTTGTTCTTTTCGGGCCTAATGTGATTATGTGGTCATGTGTGGATTGGTAACTGAAGGACAGGAATAAATTGACAGTTCGCTAAATGGAGGGAAATAAGAAGTGGCGTCCCCTAGGGATCAGTACTGGGACCAGTGCTCTTTAACTTGTTCATAGAGATGATCTAGTGAGGTGACCAAATTTGCAGATGACACCAATCTATTTAGGGTAGTGAAATCCAAAAGAGATTGCGAGGAGCTCCAAAAAGATCTCTCCAAATTGGGGGAGTGAGAAACAAGATGACAAATGTGGTTCAGTGCTAACAAGTGTAAAATGATACATATTGGGGCAAAAAAACCCAACTTCACATATATGCTGATGGGTTCTGAACTTCCAGTGACTGACCAGGAGAGGGATCTTGGGGTCATAGTGGACAGCTTGTAAAGTGTCGACTCGATGTGTGGCAAATGTAAAGAAGGCCATGCTTGGAATAATTAAGAAGGGAATTGAAAATAAAACTGCTAATATTATAATACCCTTATACAAAACTTTGGTGCAGCCACATTCGGAGTACTGCGTGCAGTTCTGGTCACCATATCTTAAGAAGGACATTGTAGAACTGGAAAAGGTACAGAAGAGGACAACCAAGATGATCAGGGGCCTAGAGCACCTTCCTTACAAGGCAAGGCTACAACACCTGGGGCTTTTTAGTTTAGAAAAAAGTTTACTGAGGGGAGACATGATAAAGGTCTATAAAATCATGCATGGTGTGGAGAAGTTGATGGAGATAAATTTTTCTCCTCGCATAATACTATAACAAAGGGTCATTTCATCCCATAAAATTGATTGCCAAGAAATTTAGGACCAACAAAGACAAAATTTAGGACCAACAAAATTTAGGACCAACAAGAGGTACTTTTTCATACAACGTATAATCAACCTATGGAATTCTCTGCTACAAGATGGGACAGCCACCTGGATGGCTTTAAGAGGGATTTAGATAAATTTCATGAGATCAGGTCTATCAGTGGCTACTAGTGTGAGGGCTAGAGGCCACCTCCAGCCTCAGGGGCAAGATGCTTCTAAATACCAGCTGGAAGGGAGTAGCAGTAGGAGAGAGGACATGCCCTCGGCTCTTGCTTTTGGGCTTCCCAGAGGCATCTGGTGGGCCACTGTGTCAATTGGATGCTCTACTAGATGGGCCTTGGCCAGTGCTTTTTTTATGTTCCTATGACTCCAACATTGAGTTACAATCTGAATGGAATGTCTCAAACTCCTTTTAATATAACAAAAACCACACCTTTTTGTTCATGCTGGAATATTTACATTTATATATTTTTGACAATAACTGAATGACTGTTTGCATCCTCCATCAATTTCGCCTTCACTGGCATAAAGAAGGTGGTAACAAAAAAAAGCTGAATTATGTAATTTCTAACTTGGATAATTTTGCCAGTCCAAGTTATATTAGCCATACCCTTCTTTGAATGAATATACAAGGAAAAACTTGTCTATTCATCCAAAAAAGGCATCCAAGTTTTTTCTACATGGCTTTTCATTGGCTGCAGCTTTACATATTCTATTTGTTCTTCATACTCAGCTGTGATACTAAATTGTTGATTTCTTAAGTTTACGTTATTCAGTATGGTTACAAATGCTACACCACTGTCCCTGGCTAAAAGGATAGTTAATTTACACGTTCTTTCTTATTCAGAGCAGAATAAGTTTTACAAAGCTAACAATGACTCTTAAGTTTTACACTTCAGAAAGGAAACAAAACTTGCATTAGAAGCAGTCTTTCCAAATACCTCTTGCAGCCATTTAATAGGTTCCATATAAATAATTTTTCATCTAAGCCTAACACTGTGATTTCACTTGTATGTGTAAAATTAGCATGCCACCCAGTGAGTGCAATTCTAGCGGCATACAGGTATGCACAAGGGGAACTAGTATATGATGTTTCCTGCTGCCATGCAAAGTAGTGCTGTGATTACATGAGCAAAGGAGTGATCAATACATGCCAAGAGTTTATCAGTCCATAAGTGAATGTGGGCATGTCTAAAAGTGTGGGATATTAATTCTAAACATCAAAAGATGGTATTTCTTCTAAAATATAATCTTGGCATGAAGGGTCATATGTGTAGAATTAAAAGGTTATGGGAGAGACATTACAAAGTGCAGAAATGCCCCCTTTGCCTCTTATCAGTCATCCGCTGTAGATCCCAAAATAATTTTCATGAAGTGAAAAGACAGATGCTTTAGGAAAAGTGTCAATGTCTTAATGTAATGTCACCAAATCCTTATAAACCTCCCTGTAACTAGAGGTAACTACCACATGCACTACTAGATAACTATTCCTATCCTGAACACGTGGCAGCAAGTTTAATAGTTAAAGTAAGAAGCTTCTGAAGGGAATATTGTCTTGAAATACATCCAACTTGTGTCCAGGGAAAACATATATATGCATGTGGCCACAGTTGAATCTAGGTTGGGTAAACGTACTAGTTTGTGAAAACAATCCCCCCTTCAGCTCCGCTGCCACAAAAATGACTTATGCTCTTCAAGTGCTATCTATTAACAGTCACTTACTGAAAAGCCTGCTTACTTCAGGACTTTGCCCCTTTCACAAGCAATATCCTTGCTCTTGCTGATCTTCCTCTTCCCATCTCTGACCCATCTAAATGCTCAGTATAATAAACCCATTAATCTGCATTGCAGCAAATCAAACCATCTTGCCTAAAAATGTGTATAGCTTTTTTTTAGTAGAATATGCCAGATGCTGAATCACTTTAGGAGTTTGTTTAGCAGCAGTTTCGATTTTTGTAAATACACATGAGCACTGTTGAAATAACTGAAAACAGATTTAGAGTAAAGGAAATAGGATACAGGCAGATTCTTTATGACTTTGTGTGGCCTTTAGAGTCAAATATATATTGTCAAATATTGAACTTAAAAGATTATCGGAGATGTAGGCAGGATTAATTATATAATGATGTCTACACTTGATCTTGGTGCTCTCTGGTAGCACCTCCTCGATTGTCCTGTGTGGTCCTGTGACTTATTCAACTTTAAAGTGACCCCCATGAACACACTGACTTCTTATTCTCTGTACAGCTCTTGGATAATCTGGATCTGGACTTAATTGGCTATGTTTTTACCCACCCTCTCTTTAATATCTTTATATATTTAATATCCCTATCAGATGTTATGGTGTAAACCATCTCTAGCCACTTTTCTCTATCTCCAGATTTCAGGGGACCCTCCTGTGTGGGTAAGGCCTATTAGTCACTCTGCTGCCACCCCACAAAGACTATGGGCACAGAGCAGTTGTTTCCTGTTGTTTACAACACTCATCATCCCCAGCTGCAATAGCCTTTGATTGGGGAATATCATAGTTGTAGTCAGGAACATATGGGAATCCTTGTTAAAGGGAACACTATCACAGAGATTTTCCTAATCAGCAGTGGACTTCTCTAAGAACCCTTGGCAGCTGTAGCTGCCCAGCAGTATCGACCCCTGATGTTGTCCTGTAACATCAGGCAGTGGCCCTGTATTCTTTCTTGCTGCTTCTCCTCTGATTCCATTCCACTCTCCCTCTTTTGCTGGCAGATGCATCCAGGTAAATAGAATAGAGCAGGGGTTCCCAACCTGATGGGCATTATTGTTCATCAACATCTGGAGTACCACAGGATGGTAATCCCTGGAATTGAGCATCCCCTCCCATGTGTAGCAAAATTTTAGCTTGGCTGCACTTCTCAAAGAACCAGGGGCGTAACTACTATTAGGCAAGGGGAGGCGGTTGCCGGGGGGCCCCACTGCCTTGGAGGGCCCCCCAGAGACACCTCACATGACTCCCCATTGCCCCCTGCCCAGCCCCAAGGCCCCTCAGCCACTTGCCCTCTTCGCCGTCTCTCCTGCTTGTTCTCCTGGCCAGCAATCTAAGCATCAGGCAAGCTGCAAAGAGCTCCTTTTCTCCCTGCCTCTCAGCTGATCGGCGGTGGGCGGGGCTTCCAGGGAGGCCTCCATGTAGGCCTCAGTGAAGCCTGAACTGGAGTAGGTTTGCAGGGAGGCCTTAAGCAAGCAAGGAAGGAAGGAGGCAGGCAGCGGCAGGCAGGCAGGCAGAGTGGCCCCCACAGCTCTCTGCAACAGACCCTCTGCCCAGCCCAGCATTTGCCAGGTAGAATGTGAACTCCTTTTTGTGGTCACACCCACCCACCCATATATAGGGATCTGCTTGCCATAGGGCTTTGTTATGGGGGGGGGGAGACTGAGAAGTCTCTGAATATTTAATTTAAAACAGCTTGGAAAATTTGCTGGCTTTAAAAAAACCTATCTAAAAAGTCCTATAAGTGGCTTGTTTCATGGCAGAAAATTATAAAAACTTCTGGAACAAACAATATTGTATGTATTTATTCATTCATTCATTCATTTATAAATGCACTTATGCTCAAGTTGTTTTGCAACCCAGAAGGTCTGAGTGAGAACTGTGAAGCATGTGTTGTGCTTTTATTTTATTTTATTTTTCTTGTGTGTGAACTGCTCCCCAATAACCGTAGGGACTTCAGGGTAAATCTGGCCAACATGTGAATGCAGCACCTCCATTCCAGAGTAGATGTGTGTTAAAGGGCTTTAAAAGCCTCCTGTGAAAAACCTCCTGCCATCAAACTTTACTGAATTTGTTCAGAATTCTGAGAAAACATACATAGGCTCACACTGCATGGTTGAAAGTCTCCTTTGCTAATCTGCAGCGAGGGTCCCATTTTAATAATTAGTGTTTCTAGTGTGTTCTAGGCATTAAAAGTAGCACAAATATATAATACTCAATGTATATCACTATATATTGTGAAGTGTGCGTGTGTGTATTCAGTGAAATGTATTTCCAGGCAGCATACTTATTTTGAAATATCAGACTTAAATCCTTGGGGGCCTGGGGTGTGCGGAGGCTCTGGACTTTGGGGGTGGGGGCATTTTAAAATCTCGTCTCTGGGCCCACTCCAACCTTGCTACGCCCCTGCTCCCCTAGCCCGATTTTGCCTGATCGTGAGAATAGCCCCATTATATTTTGTTGTTAGGATACTAATTGTTTTAATTCATGACCTAAGACTGCTTATGTTCAGCAGCATCATGTTTCTTTTTCTTTATGTTACTTGTAGGACAGATTCACATCCACTTGATTCATCCACTTGATTGCTGCAACCAACACATCTTGTCCAAGGCATACTAGAATTCTGTGAATTCTATTCACACAATGCAGAACACAATAGCAAATTGTATTTATGTATGCTTTTATTTAAAGGGATTTTTAAGCTACAAAAAGGGATTCAAAGGGATTTTTAAGCAGTCAAATTTCCAGGTGATTTACAAAGTGGTGGTTGTGGAATAACAGAGCAATGCAATTACAATTTTAAAATACAAATGTCCAAAAAACAATTAAAACTGCAGTTCAAATTTTAAAAATCAGGGAGAATAACATGTATTTGCCTGGCACAAAAAGAATAATAAGATGCACACCAGGTAAGTCTCCCTGGGAAGGGAATTCCATTGGTGGAATTCAGCTGAGAAGATCCTCTCTCCAGTCACCACCTGTCCTACCTCAGATAATGGGGGCACTTTGCGGAAAGCCTATGAAGTTGATCTCAGGATATGGGCAGGTTGATGTGGAAGACAAGATACACTGATTGAACCAGTAAACACAATAATACCTGTTACAATCCTATATGTGTTTGGAGATTTAAATCCTATTGACTTCAGTGGAACTGCAGTCATATAAATAGACACCTAGATAATTCAGCTGACAATACAAAGGAATTGCCCTGCAGATTAATATCAAAACTTGAGTTTAGAAGTGGTCTTGAAGTAGAAAATCCTTCTGATCAACATAGTCTGCTCTGGAAATTATGACAGCAGTTAGAGCAATTACAGCAATGGCCAGATGGTGGCATGCTTGATTTATAGAAGAAACTCCAAACCCAGCAGCGCACTTCTTAGTGAGGTTTTATCTTTTTCTCCAAGTACCATGACAAGAGCTGAGGTGCTCTTACCCCCAGTACTTTGGGGCCAAAGTCCAGGGCCTCCACACACCCCTGGGGGGTCCCCAAATCCTCTTTAGTCTGTCCTGGGTGATGTGGTTGAAATACCACGTCGCCGGCCCGCACTGCACTGGGTGACTGAGTGCAATTGTGACCTGCCGTGGGTGCTTTAGAGACGGTGGGGGCGGGAGGGGGAGTGGGGAAAGAAATATGTGGCATGGGAATATGTTGTGTTATGTGTTGAAATGTTTCTGCAAATGCCTATTTGCATGAATATACCTGTTTTGTATTTCTACGTCTTGTGAGTTCAGTTGCTGTTTCTGCCCTCAAAAACCCACATGTTAAAAATACTGCATGTGTCATGGTGTGTGTGAAGGAGGGATGATACTTAACTTGCGCTGGGCGGCAGCTCCAAAGGCCTTTAGGTCCAGGCTCCAAAATTACCTCGGTGTACCTCTGGACAAGAGTGCCACAAACAGAAGTGGAACAAATTTGGCAGAAGAATTCTTTTTTAAAAAGAAAATAAAGTGAATTTGTTTGCAGGAAGTCAAATGTGTCTTTAGTAGTGCCTGTATCAATCATTTCTAAAATAGTTTGCTGACCCACCAATATAGGTTCTCTTAGATGATCATTTACCTCCTCACAGTTAGTAATACTGCTGACCCTGCACTTGTGAACACCACTCTCTAATTTAGTGAGGTATCTCTATTTGTGGTTCAGGCTTCATTTCATGAGCAGATTTTCTAAAATAACAATCAGCGTTCATATGCCCCCTTTCCCCACATTTGAAACATTTTGTATCACTGTCTTTTCTCCTTAGAAAAGGTTTCTGAACCCCAAGCTTTTCATTGGTAAAGGATTTTTCCTATTTATTTACTAGTTTTTCTGTTTAACCAGAGCAGTTTGACTGTTTACCTCAGATTTGCCATATCTAAAAGACGATTCTTCCCTATTAAGCACCAATTGATCAGCTAAGTTGCTCTCTAACTGTTTCTGGTGCCAAATCTTTTATTTTTATTTTCTGGTGCCAAATCTTATTTTTATTTTAACTGTTTCTGGTGCCAAATATTTTATTTTTATTTACACTCTTGGCGTTGCTGAGAATCAAATCGAGCATTCACAATTAATTCAGCCATTTTATCCAGGGTGTCTACTCTTCTTCAACAAATGCAATAACTGGGTACCAATTCAATATAAGACGTCCGTGGTTTAGGCTGCAGTTTTCCTGAAAAAATCAGGTCCTATTTTAAATCTTTTGTATACAGCTTGTTTGAACTCATCATATGATGTAGCCTGTCCTCCATGAATCTGTCTAAGCCCTTTTTAAAGCCATCACAGCTTCTGGCTATCACCACATCCCATAGCAAGGAATTCCATAGATTAATTATGCACTGTGTGAAAAAGTACTTCCACTTGTCTGTCCTAAATTTCCCAACCTTCAGTTTCATGGGTGTTGGACTTCCTTGACAATTCTCCACTCACATATATGTTGAATTGGATCACATGATGGTCACGGCTACCCTGGTTCTAGTGTTGTGAGAGAGGGAAAACAATTTCTCTCTATCTACCCTCTCCACTCCATGCATAATTTTATACACTTAGATCATGTATCGCCTTAGTCGCCTCTTTTCCAAGGTGAAGAGCCCCAGATGCTGTAGCCTTGCCTCATAAGGAAAGTGCTCCAGGCCCTTGATCATTTTGGTTTCGCTCTTCTGCACCTTTTCCATTTCTACAGTATCCTTCTTAAGATATGGTGACCAAAGCTGTACACAGTACTCAAGATGTGGCCGCACCATAGATTTGTATAAGGGCATTATAATATTAGAAGTTTTCTTTTCAATAGCAATAGCAATAGCAATAGCACTTACATTTATTTACCGCTCTATAGCCGGAGCTCTCTAAGCGGTTTACAATGATTTAGCATATTGCCCCCAATATTCTGGGTACTCATTTTACCGACCTCGGAAGGATGGAAGGCTGAGTCAACCTTGAGCCCCTGGTCAGGATCGAACTTGTAACCTTCTGGTTACAGGGCGGCAGTTTTACCACTGCGCCACCAGGGGCTCAATCACCCTCCTAATGATTTCTAGCATGGAATTAGCTTTTTTCACAGCTGCCACGCACTGAGATGACACTTTCAATGAGCTGTCCACCACAACCCCAAGATCTCTCTCCTGGTCAGTCACCAACAGCTCAGATCCCATCAGTATATATGTGAAGTTGGTGGGTTTTTGCCCCAATGTGCATCTCTTTACACTTGCCAACATTGAACTGAATTTGCCACTTTGTCACCCACTCACCCAGTTTGGAGAGATCTTTTTGGAGTTCCTCATGATCTGTTGTGGATTTCACTACCCTAAATAGTTTAGTGTCATCTGGAAATTTGGCCACTTCACTGGTCATCCCAACATCTAGATAGTTTATGAACAAATTAAAGAGCACTGGTCCCAGTATTGATCCCTGGGGGACCCCACTTCCTACCTACCTCCATTGTGAAAACTGTCCATTTATTCCTATGCTCTGTTTCCTGTCCTTCAACCAGTTACCAATCCACACATGAACCTGTCCCCTTATTCCATGACTGCTAAGTTTACTCAAGAGCCTTTGATGGGGAACTTTATCAAAAGCTTTTTGGAAGTCTAAGTATACTATGTCAATGAGATCACCTTTTATCCACATGCCTGTTGACTCTCTCAAAGAACTTCAAAAGGCTAGTGAAGCAAGACTTTCCATTGCAGAAGCCATGCTGGTTCTCCTTCGACAAGGCCTGTTCTTCTTTATGCTTAACCATTTTGTCCTTAAGTATGTTTTCCAACAATTTACTCAGCACTGAAGTTAAGCTGACTGGCCAGTAATTTCCTGGATTCTCCCTGGATCCCTTCTTGAAAATCGGAGTCACATTGGCTACTTTCCATTCCTCTGGTACAGAGCCTGATTGTAGGGATAAGTTATATAAGTTATATAAGTTGCTAGGAGATTGTCAATTTCACAATTGAGTTCCTTCAGAACTCTTGGGTGGATGCCATCTGGCCCTGACTATTTGTTAATTTTTAGCTTTTTAAGACTGTTTAGAACATCCTCCCTTGTCACACAAATTCACCCAGTTCCTCAGCCACTAAACCTGAAAAACTCAATTCTGGAGAGGGTATATGGTTAGTGCTGTGAAGACAGATGCAAAGAACTCATTCAGCTTCTATGCAATCTCCTTATCCTCCTGACTAATCCCTTTCACACCCTCATCATCGGAGGGTCCAACCGCCTCCCTGGCAGGTTTTCTGCTTCTGATATATTTAAATAAGTTTTTGTTATTCCCCTTGACACTTCTAGCTGTATGCTCCTCAAACTCTCTCTTTGCACCACTTACTGTGTCCTTGCATTTCTTTTGCCAGAGTTTATGTTCCTTCCTGTTTTCTTCATTTGGGCAGGACTTCCATTTTCTGAAGGAAGTCTTCTTCCCTTTTAGAGCTTCCCTGACTTGTTAGCCATGCTGGCATCCTCCTGGACTTGGTGGTACCTTTCCTCCTTCTTGGTATACATTCCAACTGTGCTTCTAGTACTGTGGTTTTAAATTAGTTCCATGCCTTCTGGAGTGATTTGACCCACCTGACTTTCCCTTTCAACTTCCTTTTTACCATTCCCCTCATTTTTGAGAAGTTTCCTCTTCTGAAGTCCAACACATCAGTGTTGGACTTCCTTGACAATTCTCCACTCACATATATGCTGAATTGGATCACACTATGGTCACTGCTACCCAATGGTTCTGCAATTCTGACATCCCGCACCAGATCCTGAGCACCACACAGGATTAAATTCAAAGTCACCATCTCTCTGGTTGGTTCCGCGACTAACTGTTCTAAGGCACAGTCATTTAGCACATCTAGAAATCTGGACTCTCTGTCATTACCTGTATGTGAATTTACCCAGTCTATGTGTGGGTAGTTGAAGTCACCCATTATTACTGCCCTGTCTCTCTTTGACACCTCTCTTGTTTGTCCAACTCCAGGTCACTCTCAGCGCTTTGATCCAGAGGGTGTAAGCACGTCCCTAGTAACACATTTCCTTTCAGTCCTTGTCATGTTAGCCATAATGATTCTGTGGAGGACTCTGGTCCACCTAGGTTTCTAGCTTATTGGAATCTATCCCTTCTTTGATATACAGTGCCACTCCTCCCCCAACCCTCCCCTCCCTGACCCTTCTATAGAGTTTATATCCAGGAATTATTGTGTCCCACTGGTTCTCATCACTCCACCAGGTTTCTGTTACACCCACAATATCTATGTTTTCATTAGTAACCAAGTACTCTAGCTCATGCATCTTGGCTTGGAGGCTTCTGGCATTGGTATACAGACCCCTATACGCCAGGTCCCTCACCAGGTGTTGGCATGTGCTTTCCCTCTTACCATCATTTGACCTGTTTGGCAAGCTGTCCTGTGTTTCCTTCTGCTCAACTCCTGGCTCTACTCTTCTGGTTATCCAAACAAAGAAGTGGTGTGAGAGGCACAGGCTATTCCATCCACTCTTGCCTTTGGTGCTGCTTCTTTAAACTTCCCTGCGCATCAGCAGAGAAGCAAGAAGAGTGGCTATTTAAACTTCGCAACCAGCCCCGTGATCTGATAAGCTTTATTGCTGCCACTGATTGGCAGAGGCGTATCTAGGGAAAATAGCGCCCAGGGCAAGCACTGAAATTGCGCCCCCTGTCCAAACATCTGACACCCATCTTTCAGATAACTTTACCATAATATCAGCTCAAAAATACAAGTCAAGCTCATTAATCTTTTAATATTTCAAAAACTATTTAAAAGTGGACGTAGCCAGACCAAAAAATGCTGGAAAACTACAAATTTCAGTATGCTGGGGCTCATGAAATACACAAATACTATGTGGAGGTGTACTTGGAAAACTAAACAGAAGTGCCTGTCTAATTCTCTACTATGCATTGTAGCATCACTATTACATAAGTTTTAAAAATAAATGGAGAATTTGACTTTTCCCAGATACTCTGAAAATAATTAAAGGATATGCAGAGTAAACTGTGTCACTGCTTGGAATCTATTCTAGTATTTCAGAAAAACAGTTAAAATGAAAGAAAGAGAGCAAGAAACTCCCAATACTTAATACTAAGGATTAAGGGCCTTAATATACTAAGGCCATTTGAGCATGTGTGGTGGCCATTTTGTTTTCGGCAGCCATTTTTTAAAAAATTAATTTTAAAAAATGGCTCCCCCCTTCAAGTGGTGCCCAGGGCACGTGCCCTGCCTGCCCCACCCTAGATATGCCCCAGACAATTGGAATTGTTTGTTTTCCCTGGCTGTCTGCACTAAACAGCCTACCAGTTCTCCATCTCTCTCTCTCTCTAGGTAGAGTGTTGTGACATCTAAGGGATACAGCGTACTCAAGAATTGAATCAAAGGTGCAGTTTTTACTTGAAAGGAGGGGGGGCAGTTCAAACAATAGCGTTTGTAGTGTTTTAAGAACAATAACCATAAGAGCAAGGAGAAAAATGATAATGGGATAAGCACATGCTGTGATTATCTTCTATTCTATGCTGGCCCAAATAGAATCTCACCAGCAGCTCTTAGTCAGCCTGTCTCTCTGCTCAGCACTGCTTTGTCTGATCTTGCTGTTGTCTTTTCCTCTGGTTGTTCTGAGAGTGATCCAATTCTTCTGTGTGATCTTCAGCTCTCTTCTTTAGGCCCATTCACATGTGATGTTCAGCACTGGTACGCTGAGTGTACAGTATACACAGGTACAGATCTGTACACAGGCACTGTCATTCACATGTTACACTGAATGCAGGTACAGAATTACACTTCCTTTCTGTACCAAGGGCCTGTATCCAGGTTCACTATATCCAGGAACTCAGTCACATCTGTACCACACATCTATACACTCATACAGCATAACATCTGAATTGGGCTTTTGTGAATCAACTGCTCTTACTGCTTCCTAGCTGTAGCTGTTCCAGTTCTCCTTTTTTATCCCTGAAACTTTGCCCACCTCCTCTGGATTAGTCAATCATGGCAAATACAAACCAGATGGAACATAATGACCTCCAGACAGAAAAAACAAACCTGAGATGGATAAAAGGCCAAGTTTGCTTAACCTTTTGTATAAGGCACTCTAACATGAGATGGGGGTCAGGCCGCCATTTTAAACATATCAGAATGAAGAACAAGCACACGTACAACAAAATGGAGGTTTGGGCCATATCCTCCACAGAAATAAAAAAAGGATATTGTGGGGGCTGTGTCAAAGGCTTTGTAGAAGAAATCAAGACACATAACAATGGCTGCAGCATCTCCATGCTCTACTAAACTAGGAACTCCGTTGAAAAAGGAGGGGAGATTACTCTGGCATGACTTGTTCTTGACACATTCATGCTGGCTCCTATTAGTAATCACCAGATTCTTTCTTTCTGCAGTGCTCACAGTCTTCTGATAATATTTGCCCATTTAAACATTCAGCAAAACCAGGCAGTTGCGTTTTAGAAGACTGTGTCACTTCAAGCTGCAGGTGTATGATTTGTGTGATCCTCCCCATGAAAGGTCACCACACAGAGAAAGATAACAATTTAGGGAAATGATTACATTGAACCAAGGGTGCACATCACCCCAGCCAATTGAGGAGTTTCCCCCACAATTTACTGTCCCCTCACCGCCAAACTTAACAACCCATATCTACTCACAAAATGCGTTGCTCGTCAAACTTTCCCTCTGTCTGCACACCTGTGTTGGATCCTTCTCCCCAACATGCTAGGTTTCCACACCCAGAAAGTTCCCTTAAAATTATTATTTTAAAATCCCATCTTCAACCTGCAGCCTGGATGCAGAGCTTTGCCACTGAATTGTGTGAGTGTATGAACCAGCCTCTCCTTTGGAGGATTTGGAGGGTAGGGCTGGCTCCCAGAGTGCTGCTAGGGCAGAATGAGCAATCCTGCTTCTCATGGATTTGTGGATCCTGCCTCTTTGCAAAGCTTATCTTTGTGGCTCTAGAGATCCTTCTCAGGCCTACTTGAGAACATCATGCAAGAGGTCTGTCATGAGGTTCCTTTGCACCCATACCCCCAAATAAATGACACAACACAGGAAATGGATTAAAACTAGGGCGATAACTTTATTAACCTAGTTTCAACAGAGAGCTGCAATGTAGCCAAGCCACAGTGGAGCTGCCACCCCTAGGGTGCAGCACCGTATCCCCTCCTCTGACCTGCCATCATGGTGCTGGTGACCAAGGGGCTACTCTATTTAAAGGCACCGCTCCTAACATGGGCCAGATCAAAAACCCCTACCAGTGCAACAGTGTAGAGTAGGCAAAAAACCAGCCACCTCCAGGCCAATTTGGGTGGATGGGGAAAATTCCTACTCAGCCCCAAAAGGCGGCCAGCTAATCCCACACTGTTACCCGGTGGGGTGAGCAGATGCCAAGGTGTTCCTGCAGAAAGCCAGCAGAGGTTGGGGACTGCTTTCATTAGCATGTCCTCATCCCTCTGGATGGCCCTATGGACCAAGGATAAGGGATGTGCTCACATAATTTTGGCACCTCATTAGAGAGGTACCGAAACGATTCGCCTGGTTCAGATGTGCCGATTCAGGAACATCCCTACCAAGGATGCTGTCACAGCATGGTCCACTGTGTTTCCCAGGCTTGTTTCTTATACCCTGTCGGGAATGGATGCAAAAAACCAGCACCCCACACTGCATGCAGTGCTAGGAGAAGTGGTCTTGCACCCAGGCTCCGACTCAAGAGATGGGGCAGAGAGAAGAGCTGCAAACTCAGGCCACAACTATAGAAACTAGTTTGAAAGGAGTTCTGTAAACTAAGGTGTGGCTTCCACTCCTGGGGTGAAGCATTGCGGTGCAACCATGCCTCCCTGTTAAGGGGGTGGTTTTTGCCTCAGAGGTGAAGGCAAAAATCCTCTGAATGAAGAAGTATCCTCCCTTCCACACAGAAGGATCCTTTGGTCTTCTCCCAACACCTTGAATAGACTTGAGGCTTTGGAGAACCTAGCCAGAAAGGGAATGGGAATCTGGTGAGGGCTTGATCTCCTCAACCTCTTCCTGCCCACAATTCCCTTCACCCACGAGGGGAGATTTGTCAGTGTTGATGTGTACTGACCTGGCTGAGTTCGCCCTCTGTACTTACCTCGATAACAATGCCAAGTTGGAGTCCGGGAAGTGCTCCTTTGCTGGTAGGATGGAGAGAGAAGGTAAAGATAACAAGTGTGAGCTTCAGATTGGCGGATCTGCTATGACTTAAATGTCATTTTCTCAATGACCCTCAGTTTCAACTACCTTGATTTCATGTTGATGTCTTTATCCAGTCCCCTGACAAAGAGCTGCTGCCCAAAATGTGTTGGGTTTTCTTCATAAACACTTGGGGTTCTGCACCAGCGGACTATATTAATTATTGCAGGGGTAGCCAACCTGAGACTCTCTAGCTGTCATTGGACTACAACTCCCATCACCCTCGCTGCAGTTTTAGGGACTACAGTTCCAATAAGCTCATACCACAATACGTGGTGGCTGGAGATGATTGGACTACTGCTTCTATCATCCCCGGCTCCCATTTCTTATGATGGGGTGATGGGAGCTGTAGTCCCTCCACCAGCAGCTATGGATGATGAGAATTGTAGTCCAACAATAGCTGGAGAATTTCAGGTGGGCCATCACTAACACCTTGGATCCTCTGTGGCTTTTCTCCTGGCTTTGGCTGTCTGCTGTGCTTACTGGGGGCTGCTGAGTAAGGGCATGGAGGCTGTGTGTCCCCCTTTCCCCCACAAACTAACGCTCTTGTTAGGAAGGGAAACTTATAGCTTAACCAGAAGAGAGTGAAAGTGCCATTTTCTCTGAAGAGAAGGGAACTTGCTTAGCCCCTTCTCCCTGCGGCTGTAGCTGCTTCTCTTTCATGGTTGGCCAGAAGAGGTGCCAGTCAAGCTATCCTGTCTGATTGTTTCGGTACTCCCCTAAGCATTGCCCACCCCCTCACCCCAGGAGAAACAACTACCAGGCTGATTGCCACAGCCTGTATTTGATTGATTGATTGATTGATTGACTTTTACATTTTTCCTCTGGGAGGTGGGCAATGCTTGGGTAGACAGGATAGCTTGACGTTTGGGGTAGGGGGGATGCCCACCTGCCCTCCCCCCAGCTGTTGAGTGCCAGTGTCTGCTCCGCCCAAGTGCCACCTGGAGCTCCTGGTTAGACTCCCCCAAACAATCAGAAGATGGCTTCCAATCTTCCCTGGCCAATCAGGGAAGACAGGAGGCTGCAGTAGGAGGAAGGAGGGGTTGAAGCAAGCTCCCTTCTTCTCAGAGAAAATGGCTGTCTGTGGTTCTTCTGAGGAAGCTGTACAGATTGCTTCTTAGCAAGTGTCTGCATGGGCTTGGTTGCTCCCCTCAAGCCCCTTCTGACTGTTCCTGCCCAGTGAGCCTTTCCCCTCCTGTTGCCCAGTGAGGTTCTCTTTTTCTTGTACCCTCCCCCCCGCCCACAAGACACTTCCCCCCTTCTCTTGCCGAGTAGGTTCCCCCCCTTCTTTCCTTCCCCACCCCTTTCCCTTCACCACCCCTTTCCCCTTCTTTTGCCTGGCCAGTAGTATTTCTGTTTAGAGATTTAGCCATGTGCTTCCTATAAGAAAACACTCAGGCTCAAGCTTGTTCAGCTGCCAGGAATTAGTTGCGCAGGTCAGCCTGGGCGCTTTCCAGATTAACCCTTATCACAGTGCCACTACGGATCTGCAAAGTGTGCTTCTGTATTGCCTGTGCATTGACATCACAGTCTCTGTGCTATCAGCAAGGTGTCATTCACATTTCCAATGCCTTCTTTTGGATTTTATTGCTTTATTACAGTCCTGCAACATGGTAAAAAGATTGCAGTATTTTTCCATTTTAGGGAGTTTGGGGCAAACTAGAAAAGACTGCGGCCCCTGCTGGTGGACTTGAGCAACACCCTTTCATTACGTTGGCAATTCGATCCCAAGCTGAAGCATTTTACGGAGGTTGTAACTGTAATCTGGAAAGCGCCCAGCAGTGGAAAGGTGCTTGCACTGGCACTGAATGGGGTGCTTTATCTTCCCAGAAACTGGGGGAAGTCCCACTTTGGAATTAATAACTGGGATCTACTGAAATTACAAGAATGCTCCACACCCTGCAAGGGGCTGCACACCACCCCAGAGTGTCTTAACAAAGCGCAGTTTGAATATAAAAGATAGAAACATTTTAAATATATATGAAATTAAAGGCTTACCATCAACTTAAGACCCCCTACCTTATATATAAATGGAAGCAGTGGAGGGCAGCACACCAGTGTCCCATGGAGTCCAGTAGGGCTGCCGCACCTCCACTGGCACTCTCCCCTCCCAAGCTCCCCATCCATCCTGGCTTGGTCCAGCTCTTGTCTTCTCCAGCCCTCCACAGAATTAGAGCTGGGATGCAGCCAATCCCTTCTGCAGAGCCCCTTTGTTCCCTAGACACACCCACATCCAAGACTTCTTAGGATCCATCCCCAGATCGGGTTCACCATGAATTTGCACCCAAATTGGGGGAAACGGGGAAAGGAACTGAGCAATTCAAAAACAAAAATAGAAAACAAGTAACTGATACTGACTTTAACCATGGTTCAGGCGTGAGGCAAGTCCTTGGGTAAAACAGCGTTGATCTCAACAGCATTTTCCATTCTTGGGATGCTCCATCTAGAGCTGCCCCATCCTCCTGGGATTCTGCATTTCCCTTGCATTCACTGGCTGTAGTTACTTCTACAGGAGTTCTCCTCGTTTCTCGGCGAGCCATTTAATCCCTACCCTGAGGGAAATCAAGGGTGGGGGGCAGGACTAAACTGTGGCCAGTTGCAGGAAGGAGGCAGGACTGGCCCAGAGCCAGGGGGGTGCAGAAGTGGGGGTGTGGCACTGTTCTGGGGCTGGCTGCAGAAGGGGGGTGCGGGACAGCCCCGGTTCCGGCTGCAGAAGGGGGGTGCGGGACAGCCCCGGGGCCGGCTGCAGAAGGGGGGTGCGGGACAGCCCCGGGGCCGGCTGCAGAAGGGGGGTGCGGGACAGCCCCGGGGCCGGCTGCAGAAGGGGGGTGCGGGACAGCCCCGGGGCCGGCTGCAGAAGGGGGGTGCGGGACAGCCCCGGGGCCGGCTGCAGAAGGGGGGTGCGGGGCTGTCCCGGGGCCGGCTGCAGAAGGGGGGTGCGGGGCTGTCCCGGGGCCGGCTGCAGAAGGGGGGTGCGGGGCTGTCCCGGGGCCGGCTGCAGAAGGGGGGTGCGGGGCTGTCCCGGGGCCGGCTGCAGAAGGGGGGTGCGGGGCTGTCCCGGGGCCGGCTGCAGAAGGGGGGTGCGGGGCTGTCCCGGGGCCGGCTGCAGAAGGGGGGTGCGGGGCTGTCCCGGGGCCGGCTGCAGAAGGGGGGTGCGGGGCTGTCCCGGGGCCGGCTGCAGAAAGGGGGTGCCCGATGGGCCAGGGGCTGGCTGCAGAAGGGGGGTGCGGGACCATCCTGGAGCTGGCTGAAGAAGGGGGTGCGGGACTGTCTTGGGGCTGGCTGCAGAAGGAGGTCAGGACTGAAGTTGGTCTGGCTGCAGAAGGGGGTGGGTGGGACTGTCCTGGTTCTGGCTGCAGAAGTGGGGAGGTCCTCCTGAAATGCCAGCCTGTCATCATTATCTCCTGAAATACCAAAGTTAATATATAGACTATTCTTATTTCTGAACTAGTGCTATTCAATGGTGTCAAATTTCATTTTGAAGTGTATAATGGGATTTTCCTCAGGGCAGGGAATTAGTATATGGGCAGCCTGGTCCTTCTGGCATATATGTAGGAAAATGACAAAACAGAGAAAGCTTTTGATTACATCTAGGTACTATCCATTATTACAATCTAAGCAGTTTCTCAAATAAAACCAAAACCAAATACCAAAATAAAACAGCAACCAATTAGGGACAGACTTACACAATTTCACATATCACCTGAAATGATGAAGCAGAAAAGGTCTACAGTACTTAGACACTGGGAAAACTGTCCCTCTTTCTAGGACTCTCACTCACCACTTTCAGCATTACATTTGTGGACCTGCTACTTAAATGACTTATTTTCTTAATGACTTTTAGTTTTAACTAGGGATGTGCAGAACGCCCAGGAAAAGGTTTGCTGTGAAACAGGGCATTTCAAGCAGTTCATTCTCACCAGAGAACACCCTACAAAAAGGGGTCTTCTTCGAGATCAACCCAGAACCAACCAGTTTTGCGGCAAGTGGGTTTGCTGTTTCGAGCAGTGATTGTGGGTGCCATTTTGGAGGGCTGTTTTAGTGTTTTCCCCTTTCTTGTTGGTTTTCTGGCATTGCCTTCCAATTGACTTGTGATCTCCTTGTTCCTTGGTTGGCTTGTCATCATACAAAATCAAGTGTCGTCAGGGGCCACTGTGCTCCCACTGGCTGGGGGGAGGGGGGAGGGAGGGGGAGCCAAAAGGAGGGAGTTTCAAAGTGTATTTAAGGGGCTGCTCGACAGAGAGAGCCACACTCTTAGAGGATATCAGAGGAGAAAGACTGCAGCAGAGCAGAGAGTGGTGGCAGAGAGACTGTGCCAGTGTCTGGCTTGCTCTGTTTTTACTTTCCTTACCAACTGCTTATTTTACTATTATTTTAAAAATTGTACCAGCAGCCCTAGTGGTAGTGAGTTTAACTGGGTGCTGCTGTGGGTTTAAATTCTGTTTCTTTGTGGCTCCCCCCCCCCTTCTGACATGTAACAGCCTTCAGTGCCTTTGAAAACAAAGATGCTGAGAGTTCTCCCCACCTTCCCCTTTGGCAGCCCTTTGCTGTCTGCTGCTGTGTGCTTGGGCAATTTTTGTTTTTGTAAGCTGTGGTTGCCCAACCTGCCAGGCTCTCTCTTTTCCCCAGGTATCTCCAGGATTTACTTATGTTATTTTGCAAGCTTTTTCTTTTAGTCTTTGGGTGGATGGGTGCCCAACTGCCCACCCCACTAGCTGTTAAGTGCCAGTTTCTGCTCGGCCCAAGTGCTGCCTGGAGCTCCTGGTCAAGAAGAAGACGCCGAGTCATGTAGCCCCCAAACAACCAGAAGACAGAATATCTTATTTGACACCTTTTCTGACCTATCAGGGAAGACAGGAGGCTACAGCAGGAGGAAGGAGAGGTTCTCCCTTCTTCTCAGAGAAAATGGCTGTTTGTGGTTCTTCTGAGGAAGCTGTAAAGATCCCTCCTAAGCAAGTATCTGCATTGGTTTGGTTGCTCCCAAGCCCTCACTAACTGTTCCTGCCCAGTGGGCTTTTCTTCTCTTGTCATCCACCCCACAACCCAGCTATGTCTTTTCCCTTCTGTTACCCAGTTAGGGTCTCTTTTTCTTGTACCCGCTCCCCTCCCCAGATACACCTCTTCTCTTCTTGACTACTACACCTTCTTTCGAAAAAGTCCGCTCTTTCCTTGCCGGATCCTGCTTTATCTTTACGCATCTTGACCTTACACCAGATTGATCAAGGAAACACCACTTGTCCCCCAAATCTTTCATGGTCCTGTTTTGGTGCCTCTTTTTCTATAGATAGAAGGAAAAAACAGATACATCCAGTTGTGTAAGCAATTAACTCACAGTTCCCAGGAATGAGTGATGTGCAGCCTGGCACACAAGCAGGGAGGAGGGACTGTGTGACTTTGTAACTCTTTCCAGACACACTCATGATCCACAAATATTACAAATGTTGATAGGCTATTTTCAACCAAAAAGGATTCTCAATGTGATTTACATTGCCAAAGGAATGAGAAGAGAGTTCCCTGTCCAGAAGGAAATTGGGACACAATCTACAGGTGAAACTCAGAAAATTAGAATATCGTGCAAAAGTCCATTAATTTCAGTAATGCAAATTAAAAGGTGAAATTGATATATGAGACAGACGCATTACATGCAAAGCGAGATAAGTCAAGCCTTAATTTGTTATAATTGTGATGATCATGGCGTACAGCTCATGAAAACCCCAAATCCACAATCTCAGAAAATTAGAATATTACATGGAACCAAGAAGACAAGGATTGAAGAAAAGAACTCACAATAGCCACTTAATGGAGCAGCGGGGAAATGACTTGACCAGCAAGCCAGAGGTTGCCGGATCGAATCCCCACTGGTATATTCCCCAGACTATGAGAAACACCTAGATCGGGCAGCAGTGATGTAGGAAGGTGCTGAAAGGCATCATCTCACACTGCACGGAGGATGGCAATGATAAACACCTCCTGTATTCTACCAAAGACAACCACAAAGACACCAACTCGATGGCACACTTTACACCCCCACACATGACACCATCAACAGCCAAGGTGTTGAACAGGGACAGTTGCTTTCCCCCCAACCTGCCCCACCACTAAATATGAAATTGAAAACTACCCACAAAGGTACCTCTTTGCCCAGTCAGCAGGGCT
This sequence comes from Hemicordylus capensis, assembly GCF_027244095.1. Classification (NCBI taxonomy): domain Eukaryota; kingdom Metazoa; phylum Chordata; class Lepidosauria; order Squamata; family Cordylidae; genus Hemicordylus; species Hemicordylus capensis. The sequence goes on along the minus strand of NC_069661.1, from coordinate 179,301,921 downwards.
GATTTTGACATAAGGGAGACCCTGGAAGGGAGACTGTGCTGGACTGAATAGAGACAGTTGCTCTCCATGTGCCCAATAGAAGAGTCTTAACATTAAAAGGCAACTCTAGGCCCGGTTAACAGGGGTCCCGCTATCAGCAGATAAAGCAAATTTTATAGAAACCCCCTTAGTCTCCTCCAAAGGGAATAGAGGGAGGGCAGGGCTCCCTTGAAACTCACCACTTGATGAAGTGGGCCACAGCACAGAAGAGAAGCCCCTTCCATCATGATGAGCACGACTCCCCTGGCAGGATGCTGAAAATGCCCAGGAGTTGCCTGTTGGGGTCCTTGAAGCCTTTAACTGCATCTGGAGAATAAACGTTCTGCTAACCCTGTCAGAGGAAAGCAGAGAAGAGAGGAAGCAGCTACTCTCCCAGATCCCAGAAGCTGCTTCAGAAAGAGCAGAAACTGACTCCCAAGAAACTTCTGAGCAGTTGACAGTTAAGAGGACAGTTAGGTGATGTCATAGAGGGTGATGTCAGAAAGAGATCAAAGAGTTTGAAAAAGACCAGTGAGGCTTGCTTAGAAAGCAGGTAGTTTCCCCAAAGCATTGAGAACCACAAGTATAAAATACAAATTTTAAAATATTGTATTTATTTATCATATCTTTATACCATCTGGGGCAGTTCATAAGTTAGCCCACTTGCACCCCAAACATATACGCATCCACCATCTTGAACTGGGGTGGTTGATATCACAAATTACGCTGGCGAGGTGTCCCCCTATGGGTCCCTACAACTGAACTCAATTTGTTTTATATTGTTCCAGGCACTGCCAAGTTGAGAGAGAGAGAGAGAGAGAGAGAGAGAGAGAGAGAACGCGCTGGGTGAGCACATAAGCCTACTGGAACGTAGGCTAAAAAAGGGGAATCTTGCAAGTTATGAACACTAAAATGTAAACATCCAGTTTCTAAAAATATGACCAATGGCAGATTTTTCGTTTGTTCCTGATTTCTTTCCTACACGGTTAATAGATATATTTATTTATTTATTTATTTATTCAATTCCTATACCGCCCCTCCAAAATTGGTTCAGGGTGGTTTACACAGAGAAACAACCAACAAATAAGATGGACCCCTGTCCCCATAGGGCTCACAATATAAAAAGAAACATAAGCTAGACACCAGAAACAGTCACTGGAGGTACTGTGCTGGGGGTGGATAGGGCCATTTACTCTCCCCCTGCTAAATAAAGAGAATCCATGCTAAAAGGTGCCTCTTTGCCCAGTTAGCAGGGGTTAGGGTTATAGATATAGATAGCCATTGACCAAGGTGTAACTTACCAGAGTACATGTGTAAGATTTGAGCCCTCTTCAGTTGCTACTGTACACAGCTACAGTGCACCCAGGTACAAAGGGTACAGGTATCCACCAGCTACCCCCACCCACCCACTATGCCAACCTACTCCATAGTGTGCTCTTCCCAAGTCCAGTATTTTTCTGCAGAGGCTTATGCATTACTATATCTGGGGGAGTTTCTTTCCATGGTCTGGAAAATCTGGCAGCCAGCATTCCAAATCATGGGCAGATGCTTTCCTTGGGTTTGGCATTTGTCTCTGTCTTCAAGGAGAGCCAGGGGTGTGGCTGTGCATGCCCATTGGCCAGCTGGAGGGGCATAGCATAGGACTGGACGAGATTATGGAATGTAGGCTCAAGTGCCAGCCCAACCCTTCTGGTGTTGCTGGCAATGAGTCCCCCATTTTTAAAGTCCGCTGCTCCTTTTCCCACTACCCCACCTGTCCCAAGGCTCATGGACCACCACAGGAAGTGGGGGAGGGCTCCCTGGCACACTCACATTTTCCTATACCCGGGTACACAGCAGAAAAGGAGATTCTTACAACTTGGACTATAATAGCATAATAGGACTGTTTGTGACGGGGCTGGGCTAAGGCAGAGGAAGGGCCAGCGTGGTGTAGTAGTTAGAGTGCTGGACTAGGACCGGGGAGACCCAAGTTCAAATCCCCATTCAGCTATGAAACTAGCTGGGTGACTCTGGACCAGTCACTTCTCTCTCAGCCTAACCAACTTCACAGGGTTGTTGTGAAAGAGAAACTCAAGTATGTAGTACACCGCTCTGGGCTCCTTGGAGGAACAGCGGGATATAAATGTAAATAATAATAATAATAATAATAATAATAATAATAATAAAATAATAACAACAATAACTGGGGAGAAAGAGAAAGAGAAACAAAATATTCTTGACATCCCCTTTCTCTCACTTCTACTTGCATGTGTGCATTTCCCTGGCTCCAGTTTAGAAAACCAACAAACATATATGCCTACTATCGATATAAATACCTCCTGGATGGAAGCCCACTTTTTTGAATATGTCCTTCAATCAGGAGACAACAGCATGCCAGTGAGTTGGGGATGTGGGAAGGGGAAGAGTGAGTTGTCACCTAGCCAGTGGAATCCACCACCCTCAGGGGCCCAGGGATATCCCCACCACCACCACCGTGCCTTGTTCAACTACAACTGCACCCCTGCTGAGGAAATATGCCTACAGGTACCCAGAGAATTCACAGCATAAATGAGAATCAAATTAGGGACCTCCAGATCATGCATCCTCACCACTGGGCGGCACTCCATGCTGCAGTCTCAGCAAGACAGGGCTGGGTAGAGGATCAAACAATGTATCAAATAATGTGAAAAATGGTACGCAGGTATAGGTGGAAGGAAGTCCAAAAGGCACTGAAAACAGAAAGTGGCTTTCTTGGGTGACCTATGGCTCAGACTGAAGAGCAACAGGAGACCTTGGATCCCTTCTGATCACCTAGCTCCTTAGCTAGAAAGGTGCTGCCAGAGGCCAGAGATTGGGTGTAGGGTGTTATCAACATGCTGATGACACCCCAAACTATTTCTCCATATCAGCTTACTAGGAGTTGGCTTAACTTCCCTCAGGGGTGGAGCCCCCATTGCGTGGGGTTGAATGAACCCGGGCCACTGTGTTCAGGGTCCGTGCCTGGAGCCCCAGCCACATCGTTACGTCTGATATCAGATGCAGGGGGTATGGCCACGTTAGCAAACGGGGCCACGTACCCTGTTTGGAAGGACACTTTGTCTGGTGCCACGTTTGCAGTGTGGCTGGGAGTGCCTCTCCCCGCATGGCTCCAGTCTTGAAAAGCTTCAGCCAGCACTGGGTTCTCAGTCTGGCCCGAAGGCGTATCTCTGCTTTTGCAAGCAGGGAGGGGTGCTCCTGGCCACGCGGCACCGGCCAAAGTTTACCTGCAATTGGGGCATGTGGCCCTGTTTGCTAATGTGGATATCTTACATGGAGGCAATGGCCGGGTTACTTTCAGGACTAGCTGCTAGAACAGCAGCAAAATTCCTCCTTTCGGGCAAGTTGCATTTGGAACGTAAACAGCAGGGGGAGCAGTCTCACAGCAACTAACAACCCCCCAAACCAGGAACTTTTAAACACTGGATGTGTGACGTCCTAGCTCTATATCGCAGCGATTAAATTCACAAGGCATTGGAAATGTGAACGGCACCCTGCTGTCCACATAGGGACTGCGGTGTCACAACGCAGGAAGTGTGGAAGCACACTTCTGAGATACGTCCTGACCTCATTGTAGGGTTTAGTCTGGAAAGCACCCACAAGTGCTTTTTATCAGCTTTGGCTGATAAAGCAGCTAAGTCCATTTCTGGAGATAGACCTGAAAACAGTGGTGCATATTCAGGGTGCTTTCCAGGTTAGACCCTAAAACGGGATCAGGACTTAAATCTGAAGTGTGCTTCCACACTTCCTGTGTTGTGACACCACAGTCCAGACGCTGACTGCAGGGTGCCATTCATATGCTGGACGCCTTGCTTCGAATTTAATCACTGCAATTTAGTGCTATGGCGTCATTTATCTAGCATTAAAAAAGGTGTCATTTTTCCAGGTTGTTAGTTTTCACGAGACTGCCCCTATGCAGGTTTTACATTTTGACTGCGATTTGCCTGAATGAGGCATTTAGCCACTTTTGAGCAGCTAGTCTGGAAAGCGCCCTGGTAGCATTCAGGCTTAACTACTGCAATGCGCACTCTATGTAGGGCTGCCTTTGTACATAGTCTGGAAACTGCCAGTGATGCAGAATGCAGCAGCCAGGCTGGTCTCTGGGGCTACACAGAGAAACTACATCCCTCCTATTTTACAAGAACTACACTGGCTGCCAATTCATTTCCAACAAAATTCAAAGGGTTGGCTATTACCTATAAAGCCCTGAACGGCTTGGACCTAGGATATTTAAGAGAGTGCCTTCTTTTACATGAAGATCATTGGTAGAGGACTGGTTGCTGTTACCATCGGCTCATTTGGTAGTGACCCCAAACTGGGCCCTGCTAGAGGAATGTCCAATCTGGGGCACTCCTGTTGTTGGACCACAACTCCCATCATCCCCAGGTGCACTTCTGAGGTTGATGGGAACTGTAGTCCAACCGTAGCTGGAGAGCCATAGTTGGCCATCTCTGCCCTATATGTGGAGGGAGGGGTGTAACTACTATTAGGCAAGGGGAGGCGGCTGCCTGGGGGCCCCCATGCCTCAAGGCCCCACCCCCCAGAGGCATGTCACATGTGAAGTGTGTGTGTGTATCAGCGAGGGGCCCATTTTAAAATTTTGTCTCTGGGCCCACTCTAGCCTTGTTACGCCCCTGCAAAGAACTCTTATCAACTGCAAGCTCGATCTTTGTCCGTCATGGCTAATATCTTCTAGCTGAAAGTGGCTAGGCAGTTGGCTTTCTGTAGTGGTGAATGGCTCATTATGAGAAGGGGTGATTAATGCTGTTTTGTAGGGGCTGGAATGAGGCTGCTCCAAGGACTGGGGAAAATCTCTCTGGGCCAAGATTGACCAAATCCAAATTTCACTTATTCCTGGGTAAGACTGATTACCTGGTTCCATTTCAAACTGACTTTCAGCCAAGGATTTGAGACAGACATTGCTCTAGTGGATAGACCTACACTGGGAAATAGGCAGGGAGAGTGTGACTCTGTCCATTGACCTGGACTGTCTAGTGACTTCTGATCTTATTGACCACTAGTATTTTTAAGCCCGTTATGATAACGGACGCTAGCTTTCTCTCACGCCTTTAAGTATTTTTTTGTTTTTACCTTTCTGAGGCCGGGACCGGGGGCGGAGCGGAGGCCGTAGAAATCATTTTTAAAAATGCTGCCGCGGCGGACACCACCGACCTACCACCCTCCCTCCCAACTGCCAAGTCCACCTTACCCCGGCCCGTGTCAGTCGGGCAAAGATAGTCCTTAATTTCAGAGGCAGAGAGGAGCTTGCAAATAGAGCTCCTCTCTGTGCAAAGGCTCTGTCGGAACTGGCAGTATGGACGTAAAGGACGCAGTAGGCGTCCTTTGCGCCCAAAACACCATTTCGGGAAGAGGCTTTGCAGAGAGAGGAGCTCTGCTTGCGAGCTCCTCTCTGCCTCTGAAATTAAGGACTATCTTCGCCCGACTGACACGGGCCGGGGTAAGGTGGACTTGGCAGTTGGGAGGGAATGTGGTAGGTCAGCGGCGTCGGCAGCGTCGGCGGCGTCAGCATTTTTTTCCCCCTCCCGCCTGGCTCTGGCGCCGCCTCGGCTGGCTTCCCCCGCCGCCTCTTCCCCCCCCGCCCGGCTTCGGCGGCGCGTCCAGGCCTTGGCCGCGCCTCGGCCAGTTCCCCCCGTCGCCGCATACCCGGCTTTTTCGGGACGGCCGCTTCTGGCCGCCCAAGATGGCCGCCGGGTGCTGGCGGTCGTGTCTCCCTTGCTCTGTTCTGGGCATGCGCTTTGCGCATGCCCAGAACAGCCCAGGGAGGCACGAACACACGCCTTGGTGTCCGTCCACGGACGGACACCAAGGCTTTTATTAGAGAGGATGGTAAACTGGATAATCAGGCTTGGAGCGAATAGTGGGGTTGCATTTTAGTGGTTCCAGAAGGTGGTACATAAGAACTGCTATCCCCACCCAATGCTCTACAAGGTTATTACAAGGATCCATCTTGTCTCCCAAGCTGATGATCTTCTACATGAATCTGTTGGGTGAAGCTGTCCAGGGATTTTAACTGAATTGCCGATCAGAATGTTAATGATACCCAACTCTGTTTTGCCCTTGAATTCAGCTGAGCAGTTGATGCCATGATGTTTTGTGGTTGATAGTGAACTGGATAAATTTCTTTGTTGAAAAAATTGATACATGAGTCATGATGGTTATAAATTCAGTACTCTAATTGTATGCTGCCCGATATATCTGACAAGGTGGCTTACAGGCAATTTAAAATTCCAATAGCAAAAATCAAACATTTGAAAACCACTTAAAAATTATCCAGAAGTCTGTTTAAGTATGTGTCTTTAAGATTTTGTTTTAAAAGCAGTCAGATGTTGATGCTCTTACCCTGCTGGAGTGTTCCAAAGCCTCAGAGCAGCTATAGAGAAGGCCCAGCCCTGAGTCACCATCAAATGAGCTGGTGGCAACTTCAGGTGGAACTATCCAGATTATTTTAATATCCTGATCTTAATTATTTTACCTGTTCTGTTTCATACATAATTGTGGTCCAGCTTTCTTTGGCAGCAAAGAATTGCTGATAAGTTGTTCTGCTGCTACAGAGCTTAATGAAAAGAAAAACCACCTCATCTCTACCCCCAAATGTTTTTGCTTATATGTAATCTTTAGCTTCCCCCTGCATTAGTAAAATTATTAAACCTGCTGAGATATGCAGTTTATGAGGGTGGACAATTGCATTTTTCACTACCCTCATCTTCTGGGGAGGTCAATTTGTGTCTCATTCTTCCTTCAGTTCATTAACATCATATCCTCATTCACATAATTACAGACTTGGGTACAAAGGATTCATTTTTTCTTTTATGTTCATCTCTTATGAATCTTAATGTTCAGTCAGCCATTCGTGTATACATCTTAACAGAGCAATTCACATTCAATCAATTTATATTACTCATGCTAATTTTAAATAAAACATATAGAAAAGCAGATGTAGAAATTCCCTCTAAATTACAAAAAAAAAAAACCCTCTTAGTTGAATTCACAGGTCTTTAGAGCACCCTTTTCTTTTTGCTTTCAAGAAAATGGAAGCGATTTAATCAGTTTTTACTCCTAATTTGGGAGTGTAGGAAATTAAAAATTAATTAAGCTGGATGTTTTATCTTGATATTGCTATCCTACCACGCCTCACTGAGCAGTTGCATCTAGAGACTCGTGCTGCTTGAATGTTGTAATCTTGAAAAACTTCAGAACTACTGTGTAAAAGACAGCACGACTGGTCCCTTGTCTTCATATGTCTTTTGCATATTTAAAATGTTCCCCATCTGACTGGTGGGTTTTTTGTTTTGTCTCCAAGATTTGCAGTATTCTGTATGAGGGCTGCTTTCAGGTTGAAGAGGAAGTAGAAATCTATGTTTCTTTTTGCTTAAAGAAGCTACAGAATTTTGACTTTAGATAGTCAAGTCAAGTCAAGTTTTATTTACGGTCCTAGACCAAACAATCCATGCATGCAAACAGCAGAACAATTTATAGAAAACTCTATAGGTTCTCATTATACATCTTAAAAGCAATATAACAAAATTTGGCTACGGAGTTAAAATTTAAAACATTTTCATCAGAAAGTAAGAATTTAACAAGTTGTTCAGCAGATCGACTTTAGATAGAATTCCACTGAATTTCTGACTCCCAGATTAACTGGATATATTAGGTATGACATCTTAATTAGCCTTGTTTAAGAAGTAATTAGTGTATTTTGAAACTGGTACATACCTGTAGATTGATTAATGTGGCTTGAGAAGAATTTGTTTTATTCGCTGCTTCTAGAATAGCTTTCCCCCTGAAGAAATGCTAAAGGTAGTTCCAGACAAGCTTTATTCAGTCATTGTGTTGATCACACGTCCAATGAGTGTACAGTGTACACAAGTGCAGTTATTCACACGTTATGCTGAACACAGCTAAAGCACACTTATCTGTACCATGCATTTGAGCAGCTGGCACAAGGTTAATTTTAAATGAATGCAGAAATCGTTCACACAAAAAATATGTGCAGGTGTTCTGACATCTGTACATTTGTGCAACATAATGTCTGACTAGGGCTAAAGAGGGATTGACATTCTAACACTGCATGTGTGCTCCAAACGCCAACACACATACAGCACTAGCCCCCATTCTCGTTCCCACTCTTCTGAAGTATGCACATTCTTGGGCAACAATGGAGTGCAATGATTACAGAGCTTTCCCTGTTCTCCAGAGGTGAGGACAGGACCACGTCCACTCAACAGTCCTAGGTAGTCACCTAGGGCACTAGTTCTTGGGGTGGGGTGCTGCAGCTCCCTGGATGGAAACTAAGTGGGCAGGGCCTGCCTCCTAGCTGATCTCAAGCTTGCTTGTTTGCTTTCTCCTCCCCACTCTGTCCCCACCCACTCCCTCACTGTCTCACTCCACTCTGCTACTGCTGTGGCTGCTCAAGCGGGAGCCTCCATTTTGGTTTTTCAAGGGCCCAGACCCAAAACAGGAAAGTAAGTGGCGTGGCCAATGATTGGCTTGGTTGCGGTCGGTCCAGAGGAAAGCTCTTCCCAGTGCCGTTGAGCTGCCTCTCAGGAGGACTGAGAGATTGGTTGGTCCTAAGGATAGCAGGATGGACCTGCACTGCTGAGAACAGGGAGGGGGCAGCAATAGAGGAAGTGCAGGTGTTGGGCAGCCTCTGAGCTCATCAACACTCCCCCCCCCGCTCCCACTGTATTCCCAATCCAGTGCAGGCTAGTGATTTGCTGATCATTTGCCCAGCAAATAAGCAGCCTGTATGGCTCAAGTTAAAGCCAGGGCTGTGCACTTCTCAGTGTGTGTGTGTGTGTGTGTGTGTGTGTGTGTGTGTGCACGCATGCGCCAGTGCCAAAGTCAAACCTTGCCTAGGGTGTCAAGAACCCTAGGACTGGCCCTGGGTTCACTGTTAGAATGGAAACATGTTACCAACGGACTGTTTCCATGCTAACAGAGCACTTCTGGAGTACAGAGCTCCAAAATAATTGTGCTCTTAAGAGCGCCCATGCTTTGAAAGACCAGGGACTAGAGTAGAGCACTGTGTGTCCAATGGTGTTTGGAACTCTCACACAGCATTAAGGTAGGATGTCAGCCAAGTGTTTTAAATGCAGACGTGTTGATTCAGCCTATTTGGCTCCCACAAATACTAGGACTGCAGCAATCCCCATAAGCTGTCAGTCCATGCTGGGGCACAAAAGGCTCACAGCTGGGCGCAAGTTTTTGTTTGTTTTTGGTGTTTTAAAAAACACAATCTAAATTCTGAGTCAAGAAATATTAAGCTCTGTGACTTACATAATTATGCATGTTACATATTTGCATAATTCCACTTTTGCTGGTCATTAGAAGAGAGGAGAAGAGGTGATTATTGGGGTTCTTATTCACCTCCTGTTTCTGAGGTTTCAGGAGGCTCATTGCTCACACACTTTCAAGCATGTTATTGTTCAAAACCATCATCTTTAGAGAGAGAGGAAAGCAAAAGTGAGCTGAGAATCTCAAAAAGTTCAATTCTCGCCTTTGGCTTGAACCCAAAGATGCCATTGTGCAAGCAGAAAGTGCTCTCTCATGCAAGGCAGGATCCTTGATTTTTGCCAATTGCCTCACTCTGCAGCTCACCACATCCTATTCCTTGCTGTCCCAGAGGGTCCAGTAAAAATGAGACACCCTCACTTCTTGGCAGGAGATTCAAATTCACAAAGTACCCACCTCACCCCTCCAAAGGCTTGTCATTTGGATGGCTAGCAGATGTTCCTAGAAGGCAGGCAGAGGTACTTCTTCATAACCTGCCTCACCTCATCTATACCAGAGTGAACTGGGTTCTCCAGTTTTAACTCATCATCCTTAGCATTTGGTTGCAGAGGAAAAAGCTTGTTTTGAAAGCAGCGGCAGTGTTCCTTTTTCAGGAGTTGCGGCTGTATATTTATATAGTTTTTTTAGTGGTTGTGGCAGTTTAAGAATTGTAGCCCTTTGTCATATAGTCCTAAATATGACAAGTTTTTAATTGACAGTTCTATTATTATTATTATTATTTTATTTTTACTGGTCTATGAACGAAATAAATATATATTATAGTTATTATTATTTCTTGTTTACACAGTCAGACAGGTGTTATTGACTGGTTTGTTTTATCCAGACATTGAGTCCTTCCCAAGGACCTGGGATGCCAGAATTTTATTGTCAATTGTTATAGATGAATTGGAACTGCACCCAGGGCGCCAATTACCACTGGGATTATTTTGGTCTTTTTCTGCCACAGCTTTTCAATTTCAATTTGTAGATCTTTGTATTTTGTGATTTTTTCTATTTCTTTTTCTTCTATTCTGCTATCCCCTAGTATTGCTATGTCGATTATTTTGACTTGTTTTTCTTTCTTCTCAACTACAGTTATATCTGGTGTATTGTATGGCAGATGTTTGTCTGTTTGTAGTCGGAAGTCCCATAATATTTTTACATCTTCATTTTCTTCAACTTTTTCAATTTTATGGCCCCACCAATGTTTGGTTACAGGTAGCTTGTATTTTTTGCAGATGTTCCAGTGTATCATCCCTGCTACTTTGTCATGCCTTTGTTTGTAGACAGTCTGTGCAATCTTTTTACAACAGCTGATTAGGTGGTCCACTGTTTCATCTGCTTCTTTACAAAGGCGGCACTTGCTGTTTGTGGTAGATTTTTCGACTTTTGCTCTTATTGCATTTGTTCTTAGTGCCTGTTCTTGTGCAGCCAGTATTAAACCCTCTGTTTCTTTCTTCAAGTTGCCATTCTTAAGCCATTGCCAGGTCTTGGTGATGTCTGATTTTCCACTTATATTGTGCAAATATTGACCATGCAGGGGCTTATTTCTCCATTTTTCTGCTCGGTTCTTGACTTGTTCTTTCTTGTAGGCCTGCTTTCTTTCATTGGTGTTGAATAGTTTCTCGTTCTTGACCATTTTAAGTGCACCTTCTTCACTGTCCTTGATATATTCTTCAAGGCCTCTTTTCTCCTCCTCTACTGTTTGATGGACTTGCAGCATTCCTCTTCCACCTGAGCTGCGAGGGAGGTATAGCCTATCTACATCACTGCGGGGGTGCAGAGCATGATTGATGGTCATGATTTTCCTGGTCTTACGATCTAGCGTCTCTAGCTCTGCCTGGGTCCAGTCTATTATTCCTGCAGTGTATCTGATAACAGGTATAGCCCAGGTGTTTATGGCTTGTATGGTGTTCCCGCCATTGAGTTTGGACTTGAGGATTTTTCTAACTCTCCTGATGTATTCACTTCCAATTTTTCTTTTAACTTCAGTGTGTGCAATGTTATCAGCCTGGAGAATGCCCAAGTATTTGTAAGGTTCTTTCTCTTCCAGGTTCTTGATCTTGCTTCCATTGGGCAGTTCTATTCCTTCTGTTTTTGTTATTTTTCCTCTGTTCATTATTAATGCAGCACACTTGTCTAGTCCAAACTCCATTGCTATATCGCTACTGAATATACGGACAGTGTTTAGCAGTGATTCAATTTCTGACTGGGACTTTCCATACAACTTCAGATCGTCCATGTACAGCAGATGGTTGATTTTACTGGATGTTTTAGATGTTTGGTATCCGAGGCCTGTTTTGTTTAGTATTTGTGAAGGTGGGGTCATGGCGATTACAAACAACAGAGGGGATAGTGAGTCCCCTTGAAAAATGCCTCTTCTAATGCTAACCTGTCCAAGTGTCTCGCCATTGATTGTTAACTGTGTACTCCACATGCTCATTGCTTTTAAAAAAATAAATATCTGAATGTTTTTGCTTACACCAGTTGTTTCTAAACATTTTAGTATCCATGTGTGAGGCAATGAATTGAAGGCTTTCTTGTAGTCAATCCATGCAACACTTAGATTGGTTTTTCTTCTCCTGCAATTTTCTAAAATCATTTTGTCAATCAGCAGCTGGTCTTTTGTGCCTCTGGTGTTCGGGCAATTTCCTTTCTGTTCAACTGGAAGCTGTTTGTTAGTTAATAAGTGTTGCATCACTTCATCTGTTATTATTCCAGTTAATAATTTGAACATGGTTGGCAGACAGGTGATCGGTCTATAATTACTTGGAACTGCACCTTTTGTCTTTCATGATGAGATGAGTTTTCCCAGTTGTTAGCCATTGTTCAATATCACCTCCTTGCAAAATGTGATTGAACTGTTTTGATAGTTGTTTATGAAGGCTTGTTAGGTGTTTAAGCCAAAAGCCATGCAGTTCATTGTCACCTGGAGCAGTCCAATTTTTAATTTTCTTTGCTTTTCACTTATTAATTCTGGTGTTATTATTAGATCTTGCATTTGTTGGTTACATTTTTTGACCTCTTTCATCCAGCCTGCTTTTTTATTATAATCTATTGGATTGTCCCACAATTTCCCCCAGAATTGCACTGTTTCTTCTTTATTTGGTGTTTCTAGGTTTCTTGCAGTTTCTCCTTCTATGCTTTGGTAGAAAGGTCTCTGATTCGACTGGAATTGGAGATTCTGCCTGTGTTGTGTAGTTCTGGCTTCATATCTGCTAATCTTCTTTGACACTGCTGTTATTTGCTGCTTTATTATTTCCAGGACTTCTCTAATTCTCCTAGAATCTAGGTGGTATTTTTGGATCAGATACTGTTTGGTGTTTTCATTCTTCAGCTTCTTGTCTTTCATATCTTTCAATTTACTAGCGTCTGATCTAAGCCTGGAGATTTTATTTTCTAATCTAATCTTCCATTTAGGTGATGTACTGCTTTCTTTTTTTACAGGTCCACTGATCTTATATCCGAGCTCTTGTGTTGTTATTGTTGCTGCACTGTACATTAGTTGGTTTGTTTCTTGCAAATTCTTGGTTGTTATTTCTGCAAGTGCAGCATTGACATCTTTGAATGCCTGAGCAAGTTGTTTTTTGGCAACTGTTTTTAGAGCTGGAAGTCGAACCCTGGTGGTTGTTTGGTTCATGTGCTCAGTTATTTTTTGCTTTAGTTCTTGTTGCTTTTCTGTTAAACGGCATTTGGGTTTTTGAGGTGAAGGCAAAGGGGAGGTTGCCTGGTTTTGATTTTGAAACAGTTCAGCAACAGTGGCATTCTCTATTTCCAACACCTCCTCCACCTGTGCCTGAGCAACTTCTTCAGTTGGTGGTAATTCTTCTTCCATATCTTGAGCCTGTGTTGCTCTTTGCAGTTCTTCCAGCTCTACTCCTGTGAATACTTTATTTCTTATTATGAATCTTCTCTGGTCTGCTAGCCTTTGTTCTGTTATTTCTGTATCTGGATGCTTCTCTTTCCAAATTTGGTACATTCTTTTTAAATAACCTCTTCTAGTTGGACTAGACTTGTAATAGCAGATCATTATTTCCTTGTTGGCATTTTTCGTATATTTTTTTCGGTTAAGCGACGTTTCTTCCAGTAACTTTGCTGTCTCCAGCCCTGGTTGCTCAACTGAAGATCCTGAGTCTTGTTGCCCACTTGCCACCAGATGTCCAGGGACTCCAGCACCTGGCGCGGTCCTTGTTGACCCGGGCGATGACCGATCCGGTATAGATTTATTAAAGTTACGTCTCACCATATTGTTGATGGGAAAGGCACTCTTTCTCTGGCTCCTCTGGTGAGACCTGTCCAGTATGGTTGGACCTCTGGCATAGCTCTCACCTTCCTCAGAGCACGCAAGCCCCACAACCACGCCAAGGTAGTGCCTCACTGGGGGATAGTTATTATATTAATTATTATTATTATTATTATTTCTTGTTTACACAGACAGGTGTTATAGACTGGTTTGTTTTATCCAGACATCGAGTCCTTCATCCTCCTCCTCCTCTTCCTCCTCCTCATTATTATTAATATTATTATTATTATTTAATCTATTTACACACAGTCTACCAGATGTTATTGACTGGATTTGGAACTTTAATTATTGGGCCCTTTCCAAGAGTCTAGGATAACTAAAGAAAAATTAAAGATAGCTTCGTAGCATTTGTGCTGTCCCGAGTAGTGTGGCCTTCTGTAGCTGATGTATTGTAATTTTATCAGTGTCCAAGGTGTCGAGATGGGGTTCAAGTTCTTTTGTACTGCACCAAGGGCACCAACAACTATTGGCACCACTACTGTTTTCTTTTTCCAGAGCTGCTCAATTTCAATCTGAAGATCCTTGTATGTAGTTTTTTTCTCCAGTTGTTTTTCGCTGACTCGTCTATCCTCTGGGATTGCAATATCAATTATCAGAACCCGATTCTTGCTCAACCTTCTTATCTGCTTCCTTGCATAACTGACACTTACTGTCTTTCTGTGTCTTATCAATTTTTGCTTTTATAACATTGATTTGTAATGATTGTTCCTGGGTTGAAAAAATCAGACCTGTTTCTTTCTTCAGTGTCCTCTTCTTTAACCACTGCCATGTTGTGCTATTGTTGACTTTTGATCGTATGTCATTAAAGAACTGACCATGCATTTTCCTCATTGATTCCTCATCTGCTGTTTTTTGTATTCATCCTTTGATTCCTTTATTTTCAACAGTCCTATCTTACTCACTTCCTGTAGCATTTGTTCTTGGCTTTCATTGATGTATTCCACCAATGTTCGTTTTTCTTCTTCAGCAGACTGTCTGACTTGCAATATTCCACGTCCACCTTCATTGCTTGGCAGGTACAGCCTATCAACATCACTTCTTGGGTGCAGGGCATGATTGATGGTCATTAATTTCTTGGTTTTCCAATCTAGTGCATCCAGTTCTGCTTGTGTCCAGTCAACAATACCTACTGTATATTGGATTACAGGAATTGCCCATGTTTTAATTGCTTTGATAGTGTTATCACCATTAAGTTTGGACTTCAGTGTCTTTCTTACTCGCCTGATATATTCCTTACTAACTTTGGTCTTCACTTCAGCATGCTTGATCTTGTCACTTTGGAGAATGCCCAAACACTTATAACTTTCCACAGTTGACAGACTCTTTATGTTGTTTCCATTTGGCATCTCAATTCCTTCACTAGTTGTCATTTTTCTGCAATATATTGCCAATATATCTTGTGTTTTGGGCAGTATAGAAATGTATTAAATAAATAAATAAATAAATAAATAAAGCGCATTTGTCCAGTCCAAACTCCATTGTGATATCACGGATTATTATTTCTTGTTTACACAGTCAGACAGGTGTTATTGGCTGGTTTGTTTTATCCAGACATCGAGTCCTTCCCAAGGACCTGGGATGGCTGAATTTTACTGCTGTTATTATTATAGATACTGTCGTAAAATATAGGCTGTTCTCAGTAAAGTTGTTTTTTGTAGTTGGCTAATGGTGATTTCTGTGGCCCCTATGGTGTTGAGGTGCTCTTCAAGTTGTTTTGGAATTGCACCTAGGGCTCCAATTACTACTGGGATTATCTGGGTCTTCTTCTGACACAGCCTTTCAATTTCATTTTGTAGATCTTTGTATTTTGTGATTTTTTCTATTTCTTTTTCTTCTATTCTGCTATCACATGGTATTGCTATGTCGATTATTTCAACTTGTTTTTCTTTCTTCTCGACTACAGTTATATCTGGTGTATTGTATGGCAGATGTTTGTCTGTTTGTAGTCGGAAGTCCCATAACATTTTTGCATCTTCATTTTCTACAACCTTGTTGATGTTGTTGAGGTTCTTGATGTTGCTTCCATTGGGCAGTTCTATTCTTTCTGTTTTTGTTATTTTCCCTCTGTTCATTATTAATGCAGCACACTTGTCTAGTCCAAACTCCATTGCTATATCACTACTGAATATACGGACAGTGTTTAGCAGTGATTCAATTTCTGATTGGGACTTTCCATACAACTTCAAATTATTATTATTTTATTTTATTTTATTTATTATTAATCTCCTCTTCCTCTTCCTCTTCCTGCTTCTCCTCTCTCTGACAGAGGTACAGAATATACAAAACATCTTCAGATTTATAACACAATTGGTTCCTGAAAACTGTGTCTTTAGTTGAAATGTCTAAATGTTCTAACATAGGAAAAAATGATATAAATGAGGGGGTTGGTTCCTGAACCAAGGCCAGATACCCCACTTTCCCCCTGCTGCTATCCAAGCTGGTGTTGTGTCAGTCACAGATATGCAGCAAAGAACTTGATGATTGAGAATCAGAAGTTCCTTGCCCTACCACTTATTTCCTTTCCAGGCCTTTCATGACTCTTTCGCACATTTCTCTGGTAGGGGGGAAAGCAACTGGGTAGCTCGCCTCCATCTCCTCCTCCTTCTCCTGGCCAACAGTTAGACAGGGAAGGAAATGGCATGTAGGCTGGGAATGGGCTGAGCTGCCTGCCTCTTCCATCCCAGCACAGCAGCTGAGCCTAGAGGAGAAGGGCAGAAGCAGCAGTGATGGTGGCAAGGGAAGCTTCTTGGACTGGCAAGTCAGCCAATCCCTTCACAGTCTCAGATACTGCAGCAGCTACCACCAGGACTGCCAGTCTCGACAGATGGCTGAGCTGCCATTGTTGCTGCTGCCTCCTCTAACTTATGCACCAGCTGTCATCTAGCAGAGCCTCCCCTCTCATGGCAAGTGTTGTAAACTTGAAACAAGGTGGCAATTTTACAACTTCTTAAGTGACTGACTTAGTTTGTCTTGTCAAGGACTACTTGTACCACACTTCAACAAAAATGTTCTCAGAGCAGTAGAAATGATTATTATAAGACATGTCTGGAGAAAGGATGTCTGAAGCAAAACATTACAAAGGGCCATGAAATGAAAGATTGGTGCTACTGGCAGGAAAGCAGTAGACAGGCCATGGATATTTGGAGAAAGGATGAGGATTGTAGTTTAGGGACCAAGGATGAGATTGCACCCTGATAGGCCTGCTATACCTTTAAGAGCTACATAAAAATGGAATTTTAAAAGTGGTTTTTATTGCCACTGCTGCAGGATGACCTGCAATCATAGCAGGGGCAGCAAGGGCCAAGAAGCAATCGCAGGGTGGATACTGAATTTCACATATGAATTTGAACTAAGCAGCTAATTATTTGGATTCAATCTTCTGATTTAAGTGTATCAGAACATACGTAGATTCCAGTTTCATGTGATGTAGCAAGAAAATTTGAAAGCATTAATGGAGTAAAGGTACTTTGTCCATGCTAATTGTTTTCAGATATATTTATTATTGGGCTAGGAAACAGAAATATTTAACTAATACTGTGAGCTGGCTTCTCTAGAAGAAATTTAACTTTTTTTATGTATGCAACCATGGTGGCTAGAATAGTATATGCGCAGAAATGCAAAGATAACAAAATGCCTTCAAAAGAAGATTGGTTGATAAAAAAATTTGGAATATGCGGAGATGGCTAAACTTACAACACTTATAAGGGACGAAAACTTGGAATGTTTTAAAGAAGGTTGGGAACCTTTCTTACTTTATTTAAAGAACTATTTTTCTAACATGGACCTTTCAGCAGGGTTTGAAATTTAGTATCACAGCAGGTTGGGGTAGGGTAAAACTGAATTGTAAGGTGGAGTATATATGTTTTGTAATATTATAGCAATGGCTTATATGTGTCAGGGTCTGGCCAACTGCCAGGGAAGATCATGAGACAAAACGGAGCTACTGAAACTGGATGCGGCTCAGGAAGTTCGTCTTGACCGGACTTGGCTGCACACTGTCGACACAGAGGTTGACGAATGTTGCTTTTCAACAGTGAGTAGAAGGCTGGTGACGTGATTTATAGCGCAAGCCGAGAGCTCCCAGCTGGCAGGAATTCAAGGCTTATCAGCCCTCTGCAAGAGGCGTTTGCTTCTCCTAACAGTCTCCAATTGAGCCCTGCATCTCGTGACACACCGCTGTTGTGGAGTCAGTAGGGGTTGGTTGCATAGCTCCTCTTCGGATTGGTCCTTCACGATTTCTGCTGCTTCAGGTTGTTGTGCCTGCTCTGAATCATTAGCCACAGCTGTTTCATGAACACTGACAGCCGGGCTCTGCCCCTCAGACACTCCTGCATCGCCTGGAAAGTTGACAGCTTCCCCTTCCTCCTCGCTGTCTGAGATCGAGGGCGTGACAATATGTATAGTTAACAAGAACCATGTAGACTGGTAAGCGGGAAGTCAACATTTACTTAAGTGTAACTTGATTGTTAAGATATTGTAAAACTCAATAAAAATTTTAAAATGAAAAAAAAAATACTGTGAGCTGGCTGGTATGTTAGAAAACAGATTTTTCTCCTCTTCTGCTTCAAGCCTTATTGCTTTTTCAGAAACAATCTCTGTTGGTCAATAGTGGTACACTATCTTATACTCGCATCATTTCTTAAAAAGGACACCATCCGAAACAATCAACACAGGGCAACGTATTTCTCCTATATTCACATTCTGTTCCATGTGCCTGGACTCCTGTATATACAGTTGCTCATCTATTGCAACTGACCAGAATGTGGGAAATAACTAGAGATGGGGGAGGGTTAGACCCACAGAATGTTAGAAAGAGTATAGCGGTCAGTGCTAGAATCTGCTACAATGGGATTATTTTGCCTTATATCTTCTGAAATACCAAGATCTTTTTGAAGTATTGTAGAATAGGGCTATGTGAAATTGAAATAGATAGAACCCAAACATTGTTCAAATAGTAGAAGAGTAACAGAACACTGGCTATATTGTCTGGCATATGCGAGTTGATTGCCAACCCTATAGAATTGGTCTGGAGTCTCCAGGGATAGGCATCAATCTCCAAATGACTGTTGAAATCTATCCTGGAGATTGTAATGGCTTGGTGTTGTAAAAAATATTGGGGGGAAATCTCCAAGTATAGTTTCAGTCAGAGCTGGCAATTCTGTACATGGTGGGCATCCCAAGAAATGTCTGCTATTGGATGTATTCTTTTTAATGGTTGCTGCCTTTTATATTTCACACAGTTTGCTATGTTATATTGAAGATGCAATGATTCCTTTGCAGGCAACTTTGTGGATATAACAGAATTATAGACAGGCTACCTCTTCTGTTTATGACCTAATTTTCTTCACAGTCCTTGAACAGGCTGAGAGAATTTCTAACAAGTGAAGTACTGTAATTTCCTAATCTATTATATGCATGCATGTATTTCACTGAGACAAAAAGTAGGGAAATGCATTAAACAAAACTTGGTTCAATAGAGTTCAAGATTGAGGAACCATCTTGAGAGTATATTCCATAATCCTAAAACTATCCAATAGACAATCAGAATGTTACTTGTAGAAAACTCACTCTTCATGTGTTTTCTCAACAGAATAGCTTCTCTGAAAAACTCATTGACATGAAGTACACGAACCTACACAGTTAGCTTTGACTGAATATTACTAAGTGTTACTAACAATAGGATACACCCAGTGTTGCACTAGCATAATGCTGTGTTGTGCTACTCCAAGGGCATAGCACAATGACATGGTGCTAAGCAAGGGTAATTTGTTCTAGCACACGCGGAGCATGTTGACGAGACATGTAAAACCTTGTCTCTGAAAAGGTCTGTCACTCGCAGTTGGGCAACATCCTGAAGCCCCAACTTTGCGCAGCTCCACAAACCTTTTACATGCATGCAACTTTTCTCTTATTTCACTAGTGCAACACTAGAATTGGAAGCCAATGCCAATTAAGTCCACATGAACAGTTATTAAACTGAGTTACATTGTGTTAATGGAACTGCCCTGGGGTGATTGGTGAACACCCCAAAACGGCATTTGGGCTTTGTGTGGGGAATTAGAGAACTGGGGTGGAGCAGTTACACATTAGAATAATTTTTGTACAAAGCTTTGGTTATGGGAAAATTAACTGTCAGAGAGGTTGACGTTCAAAAACAAACAAGGTTTTATTGTAGGGTAGGGGTACAGTGGAATAAGAAAGTTGATTAAAGCAATATTACTACTGAAAATACGTTATAAGATTAATCAGCAGAAATTTAGAGGAAAGAGCAAAGAGGAAATTTAGCTTAGTGTCCAACTTAAAATAACTTCCAGGCTAGCTAGAGAAAAGAGGCTTGAGATAAGCAGGGTTTTGGATTTAAGAAGAGAGCAGGGATAGGGAGCCCAGAAGGACGCAGCGATTATCATACAACATTGTCCTTCATTCAGTGGTGGTTAGACCCTCATGGCTCTGGTGCAACCAAAGGACCTCTTTCCTCAGGGATGCACTGGGGAGCAGCAGGTAGTAGTGGGGAACCAAGGGGTTTAGACAGCAAAGATGGATCTTAAAAGTGTCTGTTCTCAAGTAGCCAACTTCTGGTAGCAGCAATGTTGGCTGGGCAGACCGGACCAGGTGAGAAGATTAACCTGGAGGTTGGAAGCTTGATTGGTATGCAGAGTAAGACAGGGCTGAGTGTAATGGCGGGCGGCAGATATAGCATCCAAATTGTGGGTGACTCCAAGGTGTGGAAACCAAATGAAGCACACTGGTTCAAGAAACCAGGAGGAATTATATCCCCAAATGTGTCCTGAGGCAACATTCCAGTTGCCCTTCTTTCCTGAATAGGAAAGTTCCGGTTAATCTCAAAAGGTTCCATTGTCTGTGTTTGCTGTGCTGGAGTTACACACAATGATTTGAATGGGTTAAGAACACCCTGTATGTAAATGGAGTGAATGAATGTACAAACATGGTATCTCTTAGGTCCGAAGAACCTAGTAAACTAATCAGTATCTTAATGAGTTCATCTCTGAGTTTCTATTGCCCACTTAGCTCTTTCTGCATCACAGAGCCTTATCTCACTTTCCTGCTGAGGTGATTTAGCTTATTCAAGGGAAGTGCAAAGGAGTGGAAGTAAGGGGGTCAATCTTCAGACAGACAGACAGGCCTTGAGAGGACACTAACCCAAAAGTTAACTCGGAGTCTACTTAGGTGTTCCCAAACTATAGGGAAAGGTGTGAGGCAAATCCACTTGCAATTTGCTTGGCAGCTGTTGAATCTGGGGGCAACCATCTCACTGCCTGCTAAGTGACTGGTCTGGTTCCCAATATGCTAAGAGATGGGGAGCTCCTGGTCCCGTGGGGCTCCTGAGCATGTTAAAAGTGAGAACCACATGCCTGCGGTCTCAGACAGAAGCTTCTGGGAGCCTGCAGAAGAGCAGTGCTAGCAACAATTGTGCGAATTGGATGACAAGCCAGTATTTTTCTATTTAAGTGTAAAGAGTAAATAAGTTTATTGTTGTAATGACAGGTCATAACATAGCATAACATAACAGAAGAAACACAACATACCAAGAAGTTATATCAGTTAGGTTAAGTCAAAACCGATACTACATTTTAGAACATATAAATTTCTTTCTGAGTTTAAAATAAAGAATATCGGAAGTAGTGACTTGACAGCTGACATGTGGAATTGCATCCGCAAGAAAATAAGTCAAACGTTACACATCCGACCCTTAAGATAGCGGTTCCCAACCTGGGTTCACTGTTCCCTCTAACAAGGATTTCAAGATGTTGTTGACTACAACTCCCAGAATCCCCAGCTGCAATTGCTTTTGCTTGGGGATTCTGGGAGTTGTAGTCAACAACATCTGGGAATCCCTGTTAGAGGGAACACTGCCTGGGTTCCTCCAGATGTTGCTGAACTACAACTCCCATAATCCCTAGCCACAATAAATGTACCTGGAATGATGGGTGTTATAGTTAAACAACATCTGGAGGAACCTAGGTTGGGAACCACTGCCTTAAGATTATCTATCTTCATTGTTTCCCTCCTGATCTCATCATAAATAGGGCAATAGAGGACATAGTGGATGGTGTCCTTTGGGTGTGTGCCTGAAACCAGTATGCCCAGTTTGGTATGAGTACACATTGGACTCAATCAGAACTGGTCATGTTTGGTTCCCCACCCCCGAACATTCCTCCCCCCCCCCGCCCAGTTCAGCTTGAATTCAACCTGGTCCGGAGGTTCCAATGAAAAACATTTTTTAAGAAGAACTCACTTCCTTTGGGGGACACAGCTGCAGTAGGGGGGTCTTCAGCAGTGGTACCAGAATGAGATATTTGATGACTGTATCACAACTGCATCTTTTCTGGCATCTCATTCGAGGAGTCAGTCTCTAATATTTTCTTTGCTCCAAGAACTAAATTTCCCAACTGGAGGCAGGGAGTACAACTGTAGGATGTGAGACAATCATTTAGTCCATTTGATTCCTACTATATAGTGTGGGAATAACAAGATTTAACTAGGTGATGTTCTTGGAAATTCTAATTTCTTGAAGTACCTTAACAATGCTATTGACTCTAATGGAGCTTGAGGGTCGCCCTACCTCCATTCTTAATTAGGCAGCAGGAGTGCCCTGGGGAAGTCCCAAAATCTTCCTTAGGAAATTGTTCTAGACTACTTCCAACTGGGCAATAGCCTTCACATCCCACCCCCAGATCTCAACACCATACAACACCTGAGCTATCACCTTGCCTTGGAATATTTTAAGTGCAGGAGCTATTAACTGTTCTCCTTTGAAGTAGAAAACCTTGAGAATAAACCCCACTGTACATCGGGCAGTTTAAGTGTGAGGAAGGAACCTATCACAACCTGCTACCTAAAGGAAGTCCTTGCTTGGATATAAAATGGGCCCTCTGTACAACTGAGAATTCTAACACACTGCCTTTGATCTTTTGAATGGCCTGTGCAAAGAAATAGTGGCAGTGCTTCTGGAGACCACTGGCCCCATTGCTGGTTTAAGATCACTGACATATCCCAGGCTTCCTTCCCTATGTCTGGAGCCATGCCTGAATGTTGTCGTCTGTCCTCTACACCAGTTGCTTACAGTGGGTGCCACAATCCCAGTTTCACTTACCATGTTTCTGGTTGTTCACAGAAGCATAAGACAATCTAGCAACCAATATATGGGTGTCATCAGCCATTACAAGCTATAAAGAAAGAAGTGGAGGCAATGAGAGGGAAAGAGACAGACTCTAAAGGCCCTGTGTGGCTAACAGTCTGCCTCTTGATGAATAGGGCTTCAGGCTAACACTTGCTCATGTATGTATTTGTGGCTTTGATGATGAGATTTATGTTACATCGTACATTGTTTGTGAAAGCAAGCATAAATCTGTGAATATTGGACGGGTAGCATTGGATAGCCTCTAACTAGATAATTTATTCTTGTTGCTGTCTGATGAAAGAGCTTGTGAATACTTTCAACCTTAGCATGCATTAAGCAAAGTTTCTTCATCAATGAATAATGCATTTAGCTGGGTGCTTAAGAAAAAGTACTGTAGAATGCATATCAGCTCTCAACATACTAACATGGAGAATTACTTTAAAAATTACATCACAGCTTGGGGCATGAGAGCTTTTTCATGAGGCTATATATCATTAGCTAGGGATATTGCAAGGTAGAATATTTTGGTAAAGAGTATTTCCTTATTAATGTTCAAACTTGTTCATTCAAATACATCTGTTTCTGCCTATAGCGTATTAAAATCAGACATCATTATACCAAGGACCAGGGAAATAGAGCTTGTTCCTCGACATGTTCTGTCTACATATGAGTGTATAGGTATGTAATATATTCCAGTGATGCTGCCAGAATGAAATGGGGAAAACAAGCTTTCTCAGGAATAAATAAAAGCTGATTAATGGCCTCAACATGAGTCTCTTTGGAGCTGGGTAGCATTCATGCAGCTGTGGTGTTGGTAAATAGTGGTGCTTCTGTACATGTGGACTATTTTTAACACAACCGCTAGATACCCTAAGTTAGTTTCATTTAAAACTGGCCTCTTATTGGTCGGGTTGTGTACCTAATGTCATTGGGGACATGACAAGTTCTAGAATTCCTTTCTCCTCACTGCTGTCCTCTTATTTTTCTTTTTAAACATTTATATTTCACTTTTCCTCCAAGGAGCTCAGAGCACTGTACATAGTTAAGTTTCTCCTCACAACAACCCTGTGAAGTAGGTTAGGCTGAGAGAGAAGTGACTGGCCCAGAGTCACCCAGCAAGTATCATGGCTGAATGGGGATTTGAATTCAGAATTTGGGTCTTTCTGGTCCTAGTCAAACACTCTAACCAATACATCTTGCTGGCTCATACATTTCTTTGCCATACTTACCTTTGAATTATATGAAGATGTCTTATACTGAGTCAGGCTATTGGTTCAAATAGCCCACTACTGCAGGAGTCCCCAACTCATATCTTACCCACATGTACACAGTGGCCTTTGACAAGGTTGGGAACCACTGCAGAGTACACTGGACCACCAGCATACCCCAGAGTGCAGTAGTTCCCAACCTTGAGAAAGGTTGGGAATTCACAGTGGCTCTCCAAATTCTCGGGCAGAGATGTTTCTGAGCCCTGCTACTAGATAAGTTGGCAAAACTGGGACTTTCTTTCCACAAAGCAAGGGCATTACTAGAACATTAGGGGCCTGGGCCCATGGTCCCCCTTTTGATAATTAAACACAATCATGCCCCTCCAAGGATAATTGTCTTACTTCTCCTCAAAGGGAAACTGGATGAGACCAGTACTATATCGGGGACTAAAGCATCTATTTTGTCTCTAGTACAGCACATTTTAGGGAGGAGATAGAGATGAGAAGCTCTTGTTGCCTCTTAGTAGCAGAGGCAACCACCCACCCCCCAATTCAGAAAGCAAGTGACTGATGAGATTCTAGTTTCTGAGCCATTCACTGGGGGCCTGAGCCTCATGGCCCACTCCCCTGTTGATGTCCCTGATGCAAACCATATGCTCTACCACTAAGTTATGGCCCAATCTCTAATGAAGGGATGCTGGTGGGTGGAAGCTCCAGGTATCTATAGTAGTGAAGAGCCTCAGGAATTTGGCCTAACATGCTGCCCATGTGGATGCAGAGCAGTGTCTGGTTTCAGCAGGAACCATAAGGAAATGTAGTTCCTGGTATCCCTAGACTCTTAGACAAACAAGCACAGCAGCATCAGAGATGGCAGAAACTACATTTCCAATGGTTTCTGTCAGCTTGGATTGCTGCTGCCCATGCTTTTGGTGGCATCCAGGTTTTAAATCCTGAGGCTTTGCTGTTACTAATAAAGCCTGGATCCTTACCTGCTCATATCCTTCACCTTGGTAAGTTTGGAAAAGGGAATGGGATTGTGGGAAAGACTTCAGGGAGGCAAGCCTGGTAGCAAGGCTCAGAAATATCATTGCACAAGAATCTAGAGAGCCAGTGTGAGTCAGAGCACACAGTATAGTGGGCTATATGAACCGACTGTTTGACTTATAAGACAGCTTTATATTTTCATAGGTAAGTCTAACAAAGGAAGTGGGCAGCAGTGAGGGCTCTCTGCAGAAAGGTGGAGAAAAGCTCTAGATCAGGAATTCCCAAAATGGGAGCCTCCAGATGTTGCAGAACTACAACTCCCATCAGCCCCTGCTACAATTTATTATGGTTGGGGATGATGGGAGCTGTAGTTCAGTAAAATCTAGAGGCTTCCAGTTTGGGAACCACTGCTCCAGATCTTGTCATGCATCCATGACACCAGGAACACAACAGGACCAATCCAAGAAGTCAGCAAAGGTCTAGGTCTGGTTCTAAATGGATCCAGGGGAGGTCAGTCCTGGAAATCCAATATCCAAACTCTCCTTGTTCAAATTCCATTCCTATCACCTTGCTTATCTATCACCTTGCTTGATGCTCTGGGCAAGAAGAGACGCCTGGCCACTACAGTCATTGTGCATGCATTACCGCCCAGAGACGGAAGTCTGGGTGGTATATAAGTTAAATAAATAAATAAATAAATAATATTGCTCCACCCACCCTGGTCATGATGACAGTTCTTCCCTGAGTAGACCAGTAGGCAAACTTCCTTCCCTCCTGGTCCATGAGCCAGGCCCTCAAATTTTGGCCATAGGTACCATCTCAGCTACCACTGAGAGATCTTAAAGGCCAAGTTGAAAACAGATCATCCTGGAGAGAATCTATCTATGCGGTTGCTAAGAGTCGACACACCAACTTGACGGCACTTAATCAACCAACCATCTGAGGGCACAAATATTCATAGAGATGTCTGGCAATGCCTTCCACCCAAAAGAGGGAAAATAGGTGATAACATTGTTGCACTTAAAGCTTTCTCTTTCCCCTTCTTAATCCCTACCCCAAAACAATTAGGATGAAATTGCAGTCATTTCTGCACAGAGGAAAGAGTTAGGATCAGGGTTCGGGAAACAATTGTACTCTCTCCATGGAGTAATCTTTGGAGGACGTTCCTGCCAATTTTCATTTCTATTCTTCTGACAACACTGATAAAGTTTCATAGTAGTTTTTGTGTTGTTTGCATGCTTTTAAAACACCACTGCAGATTTGGCCATGGCAGGCATGATGCTCAGAACAATAAAAGCATGATAACAGACTGAACGTTGAAAGTATTGCAATGCTTTCACTGGTTTCTCATCTCTAGGGGTATACACCTTGTCAAAAGTCACAATGAGTATTTGTCACCCCAGGTGGTATTGACCACCCCAGCTGATTTATGTACTAGCCCAGCTTTTTCAAACACTTGGGTTTTATTATTGGGTTTCATTATTTATTTATTTATTTATTCATTCATAACAGATTTTTATAACGCCCAAAATGCAAGTTCTCTGGACAGTTTACAATAAAAACAACCAATAAAAAGATTAAAACATTTCAACAATTAAAATTCAAAACATTAAAACTATTAAAACTAGGGCTGTGCATTTTGGTTTTTTTCTGTTTTGTTTTGGCCCAAATCTGAAACACCCCCATTTTTTTTCTTTGTTCATAATCAACTAATCCATTTTGTTCTTTGTTCAAAAATTGCAAAATCTGAATGCAAAATGTTTGTATTTTTTAACATGGCCCTGGGGCAAAACTAGTGGGTGGAGGTGGTAGTGCCCAATGTGTGGAAACTACCACCCAAATTTCAGAGGAATTCGGCAAAGGGCTAATTTTTGGTGAATTTTTGAAGTATAAGATTATTCCCTTAGGGAATAATGGAGGTTTCAGTAAAAGTATAGCTTCACGCTGGGGTGGAAAGGGGTGGCCCATAGCAGAGTAGCGTGGATGGTAGTGCCCAATGGGTGCAAGGAAGCTGCCAGAATTATTTCAAAGGAATTGGGCAAAGGGTTGATTTTTGGTGATTTTTTTAAAAGTTCATGTTGATTGTAAACTGCCCTGAGCCATTTCTGAAGGGCGGTATGAAAATCAAATAAATAAATAAACAAATGCTTCTTTAAGGTTTTCCCCCATAGGGAATAATGGAGGTTTCAGTAGCCCCATAACTCCAACTGGGGGGCACTGGGGTGGCCCAGAGTGAGTGGTGGTGTAGTGCACATAGGGTTCTGACCACCCACAAGCCCATGGAGTACAGGGTTTGGTTGTTTCTGAGATGTTCTGAATGTATATTCTCTGGTAGCGTATGAGAGAGGATTCATGGTTTGTCATTGAAAATCTCATATGCTACCAGAGAATCTACACTCAGAACACCTCAGAAACAACAAAACCCAGTACCCCATGGGTTAGCAAGCTCATGGGGGTGGTTGGCACCCTCTGTGAAATACACCATCACTCACTCTGGGCCACCCCAGCACCCCCCCCCCGCCAGTGCCATTATGGGACTGCTGAAACCTCTATTGTTCCCTATGGGAGAAAACCTTAAAGATGCGTAAACTTAAGAAATCAATTTAAAACCAGGGCTTTGGCTAACTCCTTTGCAATCTGGGTGGTGGGCAGGCACCCCTTGGGGTGCTAATGCCCAACCCACTGCTTTACCCCCTTTCTGCCCCAAATTTGGCACAAAGACACACCAACAATTCATAGAAAATCATTGCCAGGCAGCACACACAACAACAGAGAACAGCAGACTAGCAGAGCTTCTTAAAGAACCAGGTTTCCAAATCAAGCATCAGATGCAGCAAACTACAACCAACAGCAGTATCAAGTGTGCCCTGCCTTCCCTCCTCCACCAAGCAAGCAGTTCTCATCCACAGACATTTTTTCAACACATCAACAACAACAAATCAACAGCAGCAGCAGAGCTTTACAAAGAACCAGGTTTCCAAAGCAAGATCACACAGATGCAGCAGAACAACAAACCATCCTAGGCAGGCAGGTAGGCATTTGAATATATTACACACACACACACACACACACACACACACACACACACACACACTAAATAGGGAGCAGTAAGAAAACAGAGAGATACAATATAACTATAGCTACACAATAGCTAGATTCTCCCACACAGAACTCCTCTTTAAACTTCCTCTAAACTAAACCACAACACAGAACTTTTAAAATTCAATTGCAACCCCAAACCTCTCTCCAACTTGCCTCCCCACTCACTCATGACACTGGTGGCTGCTGGCACAGGGCAAAGTCAGGCAGTGATTCTCTCAAGGGGGTGGGGGAAAAAATCTTCTGGAGCAAAAAAGCAAGCAATGCAGCAGCAGATTAATCCATTCCCAGGCTGGCATGCAGTAGCATGCAGTAGCCATAGCAAGCTTTCATGCTGGGCTCAAGCTGGCAGCAAGGCAAGCAAAGCATCATGGAAACTTGAGTTTAGACATGCAATGCAAAACTAGTTCTTTCTCTTCAATGAGGCAGCCAGAAAGGCAGAAGTGACTGAGTAACTAACTTGAATTAATTGAACCAAACTCCCCACCCCCACCCCCACCCTCAAAATAATCAGCCCAGAGTGGAAACAGGGCATTGTTTGTTAGAGCTGGCAATGGTTAATCAGAATTACTTAGCACACAATTGCATTACAATACAACCCATTCCAAGGAAATGAGCTTCCTCAGGGATACTGTGCCTGACTTTTGCATTTCTTATCTTCTTATCTCCTGCTAATCTTCTTGACAAACACTCACTGCCTCACTAGTATTGCTGCACTCAGGAGACCAAAGGTCTGAAGAACAAAACTTCGGCTCCGGAATAGGGTCATTTTGATTTTTATACCAAAAAAAAAAGTTTTTAATTTTTTCATTTCAATTTGTATACAAAATGTCCAAAAATGCCATTTTTGGACACAAAATGTTTTGTTGCTGAATCAAAATGTACAAACCTAATTAAAACACAATTAAACAATATCTAATTAAAAGCCTGGATGAACAAATGCGTCTTGACTGCCTTTTTAAAAGTTGTAAGAGATGGGAAGGCTCTTAATTCAGCAGGAAGTGTGTTCCAAAGCCTCAGGGCAGCAATGGAGAAGGCCGGACACCGAGTAGCCACCAGACAAGCTGGTGGCAACTGCAAACGATTGATGATCTCAATGGGTGGTGTGGTTCATAGCAAAATAGAAGTGTTAAAAGTAAAGTGATAATAAAGAGACATATTTCTTCAAGTACATATGGTTTGTTTTTACTGTCTATAACTGGGCCACACTCTCATGGAACTGGACAGTAGGTTTTCCAGAGCAAAGGAACAACTTTCAGGTAGACTTGAGCCCTGATCTCTCATTTCAGCAATTAAGCAATGTGGATTATTAAACAGCTTATTATTTGAATTTATAGAAATTCTACAAATACAAACATAGTGGTTCATAGAGATTAAGGCCACAATTCTGTGCACATTTACTTGCACTTGAACTTACTTTGGAGTAAACATGTACAGGCTTGGGTTGCAGGTGTGACAGATCATGCATTTTATATCCACATCTAAAAATGATCTACATTTGAGTGTGACCCCGTGAGTCCTGTTTCTTACAAAATATGGGCGTATAGCTAGTAGTTTCAATTATTCTTTACAGTGAATAATTTCTCCACCACTAATCACTTTTGTCTTTCATTTTGTGTATTGTCTACTTCTTTTTTAAAAAAATCCAGAAATATAACCTAACCTCATATCATCATCATCATTATCATCAAATATTTTATTTTAATGTTCAGAATGGGAATCAGTAAGCATGTATTAACTGGGCTGCTAAGTACTCAATAGAAATCAGGTTCCTTTGATTAAAAGAGAAGTTTCCTCCTTTCTTCTCTTTTTCTTTTCCCAAGAGTGTAAAAAAGAAAGCAACATGAAGCAAGAGCAATTCAGATACAATGTTAAATTAAGCATACACACACAAACAGCAACTTCAAGATATCTTTTTCTTAGGAGAGAAAATCCTGCTTGTAAAAGATCAATAGAAAATAACCCAGATCACACATTTGTATTTAATGGGAATACTTTAAAAGAGTTTGAGGATAGCCCCTGCTGACTGGGACATCAAAAGGATTACCAAAATAAAACTGAAACCTTGCTTTGGTTACCCTTAGTGGGGTAGCAAGGAAAGTATTAATTATGTAATACTCTAGGAAGCAGGATACCAAATGGGAACACTGTGAAGATGTTTTAAATATAAATAGGGGCAATTCTTCCTCCCTCCCTCTCCCCCTTCCCTTTATCCCATCAAAAGAAACAGTGGAGATCCATAGGTACTGCGTGTGTGTGTGTGTGTGTGTGTGTGTGTGTGTGTGTGTGTGTAGAGCGAGAGAGAGAGAGAGAGAGGCAAAAGTGGACAATTGTTTGAGCTGGTGCTTAAAGTATTCCTTGCAAAGGTTACTTGTAGGTATGTGGAGTAGAATTATGGAGCACTAACAGTGCCATCCTTCAAGAAAATGAAAAGATGGAAAGTAAGTTCATAAGATGCATCTTGTGTCTCTCTCCGGGAACACCAGGAATTTATTTATGGGCAGAGCTAGGCTGGCCATCAATCAGTGCAAGAGCTAGAAGCCCCATACTCAAATTTGATGAAAACATGGTGGTCTTACCTGGGACACATTTGATCCAGAGAGCTTATCTCACAAAAACCAGAAATAGGAGATGGGGGAGTAGAATATACAGAATGTATTGATCAATATTGGCATAAATTCTGGAGAGGTAAGCAACAGGGAAAACTACCACTACAAATATTTATACACAGTACTGCTTTTCAACAAAGCTCTAAAATTTTGAGAACCACCAGTTTACATAGAAAAAATAAAGATGCTTTCTCGTCTTCAAAGAACTCAAAAAGAAACCTAAAGTAGACACCAGCAACATCCACTGGATGGATGCTGAACTGGGGTTGGAAAGGGTCAAGAGATAAGGATGTGCCCAAATCATTTTGGCATCTCTTTGAAGAGGCACTGAAAGGATTCGGCTCCCTCCCTGCAGCTGCAATGTTTCAGCATGGGGCGAGGGGTGCCTTTAAAAGGAGACAGGCAGGTTCTACCTGCCACTCCTGCAATTCTCCCCTGCCCCTCGCCATCCCATCACAGCGCTCTTCTTCCGCATGCTGTTGCTGGCCCTGAAAATGGCGTCAGTGCATGCACTGATGCCATTTGCATGCTGATGCCACATGAGGACTGCTGGGAACTGCATCCCGTCATCATGGTGGGACACTTTAAAGAAGCCAGCAGCATGGTTTCAAGGAGGAGCTTTTGGAAGAACAGTGCTGCAAGGGGGTGGGGT
The DNA here is from genome assembly GCF_027244095.1 of Hemicordylus capensis. Taxonomy (NCBI): domain Eukaryota; kingdom Metazoa; phylum Chordata; class Lepidosauria; order Squamata; family Cordylidae; genus Hemicordylus; species Hemicordylus capensis. The sequence continues at coordinate 179,270,600 of NC_069661.1, read as the reverse complement.
GGGGTGGAGAAGGCTCTCCGGAGGGACAGGTAGAATCTGCCTGCCTCCTTTTAAAGGCACCTCTCTCCGCACCCTGGGATCTGCAAGTATTTCATGCATATTCCTAACAAGAGACATCATAGAGCCGGAATGTATACACAAGATACTATTTACAAGTTGGCCACATAGAATAATCAAGACTATGTGGCCCCTGCAGTGCTGGCTCCAGTGCTGGAGCCACTTGAAGTGAGGAATATATGCCACTGGCCATGCCCCCTGACACTGACAGCAGCATCAGGGAGTGGGACCAGTTCTGGCTCCCTCATGCACTTTATGTCATTCACAAGCTGTCCCGGGGTCCCCATGTTTCAAAGATTATTTGAGGGCTGCTGATCTTGCTAACTTAATTCTGGCACATAAGAAAGTGTTTCACAGACCGGTGAATGCATACAATGCCTTCTGATGTAGTGAAAGGTTGGTACAGGAATGTCCTCCTATAGCCCCTTAGGACAGGACATTGTTCAGCCAGCTTTTCTTCCTTCTGAAGCAAGCCTGTCTATTGTAGAAAGGAAAGTGTTTTAAAACTTGGGAACACATATCCCCCACCTGTAAATGGATGGATAATAGATCTGCCAGTCTCTCCACATCACATGGGATTCCATATTTCAGCCTTTGGAGAATTTTGACTCTTGTATCATTTAATTGGCATGACAGACAACATATAAAACATTTTCACCACTTCACAAATACCCCACAGCTATGTGTGTGCAAACCGCTCAGCTGTTCCTTTCTCTAAAATAATTAATGTATAAATTTTTGTCACTTTATAACTTTCACCAGAGGTAATAATTAATGTATAAAGACCCCCACCAAATACATCCCCCCACACCCCAATCTCACATAAAATTCATGCACAACCTGCTATACATAACTTGTCAAAACTAAAATCCATGTGATTCACTGCCTTACGGATTGATCCATGTAGATCAAACATCAACTGTATATGACATATGAATAACTAGTTAGCAAATACTAAACAGAAATAGTAAATAACTATTTACCAAACATTTCTTCCTTTCTGCAAATTGTTTATACTGAGTATCTTTCAGCTTGATTTTTTAAATAAAAAAAATCTATACTGTGTTAGTTAACAAAAAAGAAAAGTATTTTCCTTAAAAAGGAAAAAAACAAAAACAAAACCCTAATATTCTGATAGCCTGGGGATCTGAATCAATGATTTCTGATCAATATTTTGTATATATACAGTTATTGTTTCCCTCTGTACTACATACTGTGGGGTTGAAATCAAAACACAGAAGACTGAAATCAATAAGTTATGTCTGTAACTTTATAGAAACTAAAGAGGCAGAGAATTGGGTGTTCTGTAACTGTTCTTTTGAAGGCAGGTACAAAGGAATGAAATGCTGTCTTCTACAAACCAGTCAATAACATCATGGTTGCAGTCAGATGGTTAATTATTGGATATATCTGGGTCTGAATCTGGAAAAAAGTATCTCTTAACATGCCTGAATCCCATTGTGGAGAATCTGTAACAATATGGAATGTTTTGGCAGTTGCTAGTAAGGTAATTTGGTAGTTTACCAAATGCTCTAGTTCTTCCTCGTTCTGGCCTTCATTTCGGAACACAGTTGTGGTTTACGCAACATTCAAGCTTTAATATGATTATAAATTGCATATTGAACCACCATCTTTGAAAATGTGAATAGATTAGAAACTCATATAGAATCTGAGGCTGTGTTCGGACTTAACACCAAACCTGAGGCAAACATGCCAGAGGTCCAAGTTCATGGTCATCTGAATGTTTTAAACCATGATTTCATCACCCAACTGTGCATCACTCCAACCTGAATTTAAACCTTCAGTTTGTAGTGAGTTTCACTGTGGAAACCTCAGGTCCCAAAAGTTTCAATTTTGTCTGAATTCCAAAGGTTTTCGGTTTTGTTCCAAAGGTGTCTGCTTTGTTTGAATTCTGCCATCGCAATAACCTGGGTTTTGTGCTGCAACTCCTCCTGAAACCATAGAGAGGACAGTTCAGAGCAGCACAAAAATGGATCAGGTCTATGCCTGCTGGACATTTCTCTGGCTGCCTCTCGGAGCTATTGCCACACCCATTGCCATCTCTGTACTACTCTTGCTGTTGCTTGGCAACAGCGATGCCATGTCCCTAGCATTCATCCATTTAAAGGGAAATATCTACACTGGAGAAAGCCCGTGTTCCCCTGTGTCTAATGGGCCTCCCTTGTCCATCCACACAAAAAGGATAGGATAAAAAGACAAGCACAGCAAGAGAGCTCTCCAGCAACTCAGGACTGCAGACTGCAGAGATATGTGCACAAACACACGAAGCCCTAGTAACAGCAGAAATTGAACAACTAGGTTGTTTCCCCACAAAGGGCACACATGTTAGGCCATTGGAGGAGTGATGCCACGGTGCTTAGCAGAAATGTGCTGACCCCGTGCACCTGCAGAAACTCCGGGCAGGGCCACCTTTCTGTGATCCAGTCATATAAAGAAAGGGACAACACATAGCCCCCAAAAGCTGGTATCTGTCTCTCTTCATTGGATTGGATGTCTTCAGGAACCTGCAATGCACACTTTGGCATGTTGCCAGGCATGCAGGACCTTTCCTTGGAATTACCATACAAAACATTTTGACAGCTTCTATCCAAGGATGGGTAGGTGGCACATACACAAGGAACTTTTTCATTGATAACACACCTGATCTAGTGTGGCTACTCAGCAAGGCATCCCTTCAATGTGTTGCGTATGCTGTCTGGTTGGGAAGCAAGGCGCTGATTTCCCTAGATGCCCAGGTGGTGTCCCTATTTTTGTGATTCCCATGGATGGTACTGGTCCCTTCAACTGTATAGAGGTGTCTCTTCAACTCTGTGCACGCACACACACACACACACACACATCCACATGTCCAGTCTTGCTCCCCCACCCGCCGCCTGGCTTTGAGGTACCCCACACTGGTGTGGAATTATGCATTCCAGCAAAAGGAAAATCTACCATGAATGGGAAAACCCAAAGTTTGGGTTAAAAGAAAGCTCTTAGGTTTTTCCAGTGGCTCTGTTCTATTTTTTGTACCAGTTTGTAGGGTAAGGGGGGCAAGCATGTAGTCTTAGCCATACTTCATGAATGGAACTGTCCAATGGGACAAAAGGGATGAGCTTTAAAGCCCTCTGTGATTATAAAACATGCAAAAGATATACATTCCCTTCTCCCAAGGAGATCTCTCTCTCTCTCTCTCTCTCTCTCTCTCTCTCTCTCTCTCTCTCTCTCTCTCTCTCTCTCTCTCTCTCTCTGTGGTGATAGTGGGGGAATGTGGGAATACTTTTAGAAGCTCAGAGCAGTGGTTCCAAACTGATTTTACAGTATCACTGGCCTGAACATGAAGCAGCACAAGCCCATTGTACTTCTTAGATTGAGAAGTACCCTCTTTTGTCTAAGGTAAGTAATATTTTTGTTCCCTTGCTTATTCACTGTTAGCTAAAGCCCAGGATTTCTCAAACTTGTGTGGCATGATAGTTTGCATCTTTAAGACCATGTCTGTTCATAGGAAGAGGATGATGTGTGATCTTTTGTTTAGTGCAAAGTTTTCCCAACTATTATTATTTAAACCTCCTCTGTTCTGATCACAATGGTTTTGTAATTGTGTGATGGGATTTTATTGTTTATAAATGTTCTTTCCTTCTTTGAGCAGATGAAGGGACAAATGTGAAACTTGTGTTTCAATTTGCTTTGTAAACTGCTCAGAGATGTAAGTTTTGGGCAGTATAAAAATATGCTAAATAAATAAATCAAATATATTAAAAAAAAATCCTTCACTTGTGGCTTAGGGTTAATACTGCAAGGTCTTCGACAGCCAGACTGAATTTGCATAACATTGATAAGCCCACTGTGGAAAATGTGCTCCCACAGCCAGCTGCTGAGAGAGTTCCACATAAACAAGGCATTACAGTTGAAACTCTGGACAGCCTTTGAGAGGATAGCTTAACCTTCTCCTCAAATGATTCAGCAAAGGAGATGCAGTAAGGAATAAATGAAATCAATAAAAATTTGCTTAATCTCAAACAGGCTCTGTCCTCAGTTCAAACAATTGTGAGTCCTCTTGCAAAAGTTTGTCAACAGCATGCTGAGTGTAAGCTATTTGATAACTTCGAAATTTCATCTCCTGGTGACATGGAGGCTGATCAATTTGTTTTAACCAATGTCTCCCTAGACAAGGACTTAATAGAGTTTTTGAACTCTGAATTTATACAGATGGACCCCCTCACTGAATGTTCTGTTATCCTAGAAGATATATCTGCTAATGAACACTTAAATGTGGGGGAGGATTTTCTAAAATCTGCTGAGCTCGTGGAGAAGAGCTCTATGCATGAAACAGAGTCCCTGACGAAGCTACAACAGGTGCATGTGAGACAATTGAGCCAGGAGATAAAAGATGTGGATGGGATTGAGGCAGAACTTCACAGCCCTACAGCACTGCAATTGAAGCACCCCGAGACCCGGGATGGGAATTCCATAGTAAAACTCTTGGCTTCTGATTCAAAAGATATTTCTGAGACACTCCTTGCAAATCAAAACCATCTGACAGGAATAGCTCTGGAGAACACTCAGAGACACTCCAATGCAGATTCAGTGGAACCAGAGGAAAATCAGCAATTCCCATTTGAACCTATTTCATCAATGGAAAAGCTGGAGGACCTTCTGGGGCCCCTTCCATCTTTGCCTGAACTTATAGAATCTTATAGATCAATCCAGTCTGAAGATGTGTCCTCCAGCAGACCTCCAAATAACAGAGCAATCTCCCCTAGACATCTGCCTAACAGAGTCTGATAAGGCCCCGAGCTCTACTAATCCGGTTCAGCAATTAAATCTGCCTGAAGAGCAGGCTTCGGTCCCAGCCACTGCTGAATGACCCAAGTGATAATTATCAGATCAACACGGACTCTCCCTCTGCACATGGAAAGTAGACGGTTGGGCTTGTAAATCTAGAGATATCTCTTTTATAGAATAGCTGTATAAAATTGACATTCTTTTCCTGCAGGAGACTTGGGACATGGATAAGATTGAGGTGGATGGTTTCTTTGTACAGTATGTAAGGGGAGGTAGACTTAAAGGAGGATTGGCCTTATTAACTGCAACACGACTTCATGTGAAGATTACTCCCATGCCCTTTCATGCCCAGTGGGTGACTACAGTTTTACTCCAATTTAATCATGTTCAATTGGTTCTGATTAATATATGCTTAATCCCTCTGTGTAAGCATTCCCAGGTAGGGAAGCAATGGCAAAGCCTAAGCAAATATCTAGAGGAATGCATTGAAGCGAACCCCTTAGCTTTTATTCTAGTGGGGGGTGATTTCAATGCAAGGATGTGGCAAGATGACACAGCTTTATATACCTATTACCATGCTGTCCCATCAGAAGATATGGGAGACTCCCTTCTCCTTCCCCCCGGCTGGCCAAGGATGGGAAATACAATTTTGCAGGCCTGTGTTTGGCCCAGTTGGCCAATCGATTCAATTTGTATATTCTAAATGGAGCAGCGTGTGGAGAGAGACTGCCCAGCAGAATTTACCTACTGGTCTGGGAACAGGAGATCAACCATGGATTACTGGCTTACATTCCGTAACCTGGTTAGTGGTGTAGTTCAAATGGAGGTTGACACTCACCCTGATAGCAACCATCTCCCTTTGATTCCAAGGATGAACCTGACAGCTGGGACATCTCATTCTAAGGATAAGCTCAATTTTGCTTTGGAAGTGGTGGCTGGGGACAGTACGGATTAAATGGGATGAGAGATGGCCTCAAGTTATGGGCATTTTGCTAAACTCAGATGATATGATGGGACTTCGTGATGAGTTAATAAGGGGAGAAGTTGGGAATTGTATATGATTATTATGGGACACTCATTCATATGATATGAGACCATCTTGTATGGCAAAGAACCAATAATAACTGCTGGCCAATGGGTAGGGCTAGAGATTGGTATGACCAAGAGTGTGTAGCTGCCAAGAAGGCTCCAGTGGCAAACTATGAATTGTATTGACAAGACCCTCAACGTGCAACTCCTTCAACACTACTAGTCCTGGAAAAAACAATATAAATCCTTGATCAAAGCTAAGAAAAGAGAGGCTCAAAGGCTGTCCTGGCAGCCAGTTAGAGAGAGGAATTCCCCTCTCTTTTGGCGTATTACAGCTGGCTGCCTGGAGCATTGTTCCTCCCATTTGACTAGTCAGGTCCCTATGGAGACATGGGAATTACACTTCAAAGCTCTCTATTCAGCCCAGGGGGAGGAACTAGACCCACTAGATTTAAAAAAATGACCCGCTCCCTGATTGGTCACCTGTTTCAGTTGCCAAAGTTAAGAAACTTATTGACTCCTTAAAAGTTGGCAAGGCCTCGGGCTGTGATTGTATCTCCTCTGAAATGATTAAGTTTAATGCAAATTGGCGGGCCCCTGTATTGGCATACATGCATAGATTGAACTGGGCTCATACCAGTTCAATCATAGCCATAATAGTGCCCATATTTAAAAAGGGGGATAGATGTGATCCTGCCAACTATTGCTCAAGTAGCCTGCAGAGTGTTATGAGTAAGCTTTACGCGAGGCATTTAGGTTGGAAGTTGCAAGACTGGATGGATAATGAAGGTATTCTGGGTGATGAACAGGCTGGTTTTAGAACAGGGCATTCAACCATGGACCATACCCTGTGATTGCCATGTGATTGAGCAATATAGCAACAAATGTAAGTCCTCCTTGTATGTGGCCTTTCTAGATATCAAAGCAGCCTTTGATTCAGCCTTGAAGATAAGCCTTTGGAGAAAACTCAGACACACTAATATAATACTCTTTCTTATTCAGAAGACAGTGTAAGAGTGAGATGTAATCCTCAAGGCTCACTTTCATATTCAATAACCACTAGTAAAGGAGTTAAACAAGGGTGCATTTTGGCACCCTCCCTGTTTAATCTTTATAAAAATACCCTAGCTAATAATCTCTCTGATCCAGCTCTATATTCCCCAACTATTGTAGGCATAGCTATCCCAATCCTGCTGTATGCAGATGACACTGCTATCATCTCAAGAATTCCTGTGGGCCTTAGGAGAGCGCTTAGGCTTTTGGCCACTTACTGCAAGGACAACCACTTGGTTATTAACTTCCAGAAATCCAAAGTGATGGTCTTTGCCAAGAGGCCTAAAAGATTTAATTGGCATATAGAAGGCCATCGTATAGAGCAGGTTAATAGTTTTAAATATCTGGGTGTGGTTTTTCATGCCACTGGGTCATGGAAGGCTCATGTGGACTACGTTGCCCAACAGGCACAAAGAAGTGCTTCAGCAATGTTCAGATTCTTTCGCTCCAAAGGCGGAGAAGTTATCCCTGCAGCGCTAAAGTTATTTGCTGCAAAATCATTGGCCCAACTTTTGTATGGCTCACAACCCGGCCCCTACCCTAACTATAGGCTTCTGGAGATAATCCAGTCTAAGTTTCTTAGGGCAGTACTCGATGTATCTCCAATGCAGCACTGAGGTTGGAAACGGGCTTCCAGAGGGTGGAAACAAAAGCATGGGTTTTAATCCTCAGTTATTGGCTTAGTATAAATTTCTTCTCTCCTCTGGGACTGATCCCTCTTATGTTGGCTGATACGTTTCAATCCACCTGGACACGAGCACTGATGGGTAAATTGTCATCACTCTCTGCTGAACATCTGTCATTATTAGATTACAGTCAGGCCAAAGAGATCTTCAAACAGAGGGTCTTGGCCATTGAACATCAGAACAATTTAACCTGGATACCATAAGAGGGTGCCTTGGTGACTATAACTGGGAATCTGCTAGCTAGCTATTGTCCCTTTCTTTACCAAGCCATCACAGGGTTTTCCTTAGAGCAAAATATGGTGCCTCACCACCAGTGGTCTTATATGGAAGGTTTTTGAAAACCCCTCTGGCTATGCCCCTGTGGCTCAGGTGAGGTCAAATCTGTCCTCCATGTGCTTTTGTTTGGCCTTTTTATAATGATAGCTGGTGCAGTTTTATTTCTCTCTTGCTATCACGCTTTTCCAGCCAGACTGTTGAAATTTACGCCATATTCCTCCTGGCAGATAAGAAACCTTCTGCCACCTACGAGGTTGCTAAATTTTGTGCAGCTGCTGTTAAGATCCATCAACAGCTAACCTCTACTTCTTTTTAGATGTTACATCAGCTTCTATGTTGGTATATTCTGTATGATTTACTTCTTATCTGAATGCAGTATCATCCATTTGTATATATAATTGTTCAATGATCATAATAAAGTATTTCATTCATTCAATTCACTTGTGGTGTCGCTACTGAATAAGTGTTTCAGGTTTGGGGCCTTATACTAGGAATCCAGGCATGACTCACTGCCATGTAATTTATTCTACCTTGAATTGTGACCCTGCTCACAAAATTCAAGATGTTGCCATTTAGTTGCTTTTGTAAAATGCTCAGAAGATCCCTCTGAAACTATCTGATTGCTTATAGCTTGGTCAGAAATGTCTTCTATAAAAGATCACTTCTTATATTGGATATCACATAGAAGCAGGACTCAAACATGGGATGAAAAGTGACATTGTGCCTTGAAATAGAGATTCAGTGTTAAGAACAAGCAACATATTGAACAGTGAACTGCTAGCCCTAGCCCTCCTCATAGAGATACTTACAGGAAACTCTAAGTTCTTGAGAAAGCATATCACATATTTATTTATTTATTGTATTTATTGTTAGATTTTTATACCACCTTTCATTAAAACAGTCTCAAGGTGGTTTACAAAACATTTAAAACAATAAAGTGCTGGTCAACGACCGTAATAAAGATTATGATTATAAAACAGTTACACAATTAAAAATATTAAATTGGAATATAAAAATACAAATATAATTAAAGGTTTTAAAAACATACACAATAGGACCATAAAATACAGAGCAGCAGCAGCAGCAGCAGCAGCAACCCCACCCCGCGTATAAAAGCCTGGGGGGGAAGCCAAGATTTCATTTGCTTTCTAAAAACTGATGGTGATCGAGAAGTGGATGCCTACTGGATAGTCTTGGGGCAATAACTGTCCAGCATGCATTACAGTGAGCCTCCCTCATTATCGGCACACGGAGCAGACCCCTCCTCTGATGACCTCGTCAAGCGGGCAGAAACCCTTGGGAGCAGATAGTTCCTCAGGTATCCAGAGCCCAAATCATGGTACACCTCTCTCTCTTTCAGATTGCAGGTGCTACAACTCTTTAGTTCCATTCCTGCTTCTATTCCTTGTAGGGAGGAGGAACCAACTGGGTATAGCAGTGGACTATGATCTGGAAAGAAGAAAAAGCATTGCAACAATCCTATCAAGAGCCAGTGTCCTGATAGGATGTACAGATTCAAGACATATCTGAATAAATGAGTTAGGCCTCTGATCTACAGAGTTCATAGAAGAACTGACACTATATACCAGGGGCAGAGGTGGCGAAAGGGCATTTTTCATTTCTATATAATTAATATACATACATGCCTTAGAGCTATGTCTCTCTATAAATGCAAATCAAGTAGCCAGAAATGTAAGGAGTTTACACAAAGGATAAGAAAAGAAGCTAAAGGACATCAATCAATCTATTGTGAATATAAGAACAGCAGCAGTTCTAGATTTCTTCTAATAAATGAGTTATGAATTGCTTAAAACTCACTTGAGAGGCCCACGTCATAAAAATTTAGATGGTGAAAGTACAAAAACAGTTTCTCTGAGGCTTGTCTCTGGTTACTGCTCCACCTGGACCTAGTCTTCAAGCCCCTGAGGAGATCATGCAGGTGTAAACACTCACATAGACCTCATCTACAAAACTGAAACTGTGTTGTCCAGTTCTTCACACAGGTTGTCTCATGCTGAGACTTTTTAGGCTTGCTTCTTAAAGAAACAGTACCCCAATATTTTTTCTGATTTTTCTTTTTAAACAGGTAGGACTTTTCATGGGTATGGGTGTGTGGGTGTGTGCCAGTGTGGGGGATGGAGAAGGGAATGGTCAGTGTTACAACTTTGTACTAGTCCCAGAGAAATGATGATTGGCTGACCCCTGCTAACTTGGCAAAGAGGCACCTTTTAACATGGTGATTCTCTTTATTTAGCAGGGAGAGAGTAACTGGCCCTTACCTCTCCCAGCACAGTACTTCCAGTGACTGTTGCTGGTGTTGATCTTGTGTTCTTTTAGATTGTGAGCCCTTTGGGGACAGGGATCCATCTTATTTATTTATTATTTCTCTGTGTAAGCCCTGAGCCATTTTTGGAAGGGCGGTATAGAAATTGAGTAAATAATAATAATAATTAATAATAATACTGTCAGGGGCGTAGCAAGGTTGGAGTGGGCCCAGAGACAAGATTTTAAAATGGGGCCCCCCCACTCAAAGTCCAGGGCCTCCGCACACCCCAGGCCCCCAAGGATTTAAGTCTGATATTCCAAAATAAGTATGCTGCCTGGAAATACATTTCACTGAATACACACACGCACACGTCACAATATATAGTGATATACATTGAGTACTATACATTTGTTTTACTTTTAATGCCTAGAACACACTAGAAAGATGAATGATTAAAATGGGCCCCTCGCTGCAGATTAGCCAAGGAGACTTTCAACCATGCAGGGTGAGCCTATGTTTGTTTTCTCAGAATTCTGAACAAATTCAGTCAAGTTTGATTCCAGGAGGTTTTTCACAGGAGGCTTTTAAAGCCCTTTAACACACATCTCCTCTGGAATGGAGGTGCTGCATTCACATGTTGGCCAGATTTACCCTGAAGTCCCTGCAGGTTATTGGGGAGCAGTTCACACACAAGAAAAATAAAATAAAATAAAAGCAGAAGACATGCTTCACAGTTCTCACTCAGACCTTCTGGGTTGCAAAACAACTTGAACATAAGTGCATTTATAAATGAATGAATAAAATAAATATAATACTGTTTCTTCCAGAAGTTTTTGTAATTTTCTGCCATGAAACAAGCCACTTATAGGACTTTTTAGATAGTTTTTTTTAAGTCAGCAAATTTTCCAAGCTGTTTCAAAATAAATATTCAGAGACTTCTCGGTCCCTCCTCCCCCACCCCCATATCAAAGCCCTATGGCAAGCAGATCCCTATATATCCGGGTGGGGGTGGGGGGTGGGGAAGGTAACCACAAAAAGGAGTTCACACTCTACCTGGCAGCAAGGGGTCTTCTGCTGCAGAGAGCAGTGGTGGCCACTCTGGCTGCCTCCTCCTTCCTGGCTGGCTTGGGCCCTACTGGAGTTCAGGCTTCACAGAGGCCTACACCAGACCTCCGTGGAAGCCCCGCCCACCCGCCGATCAGCTGAGAGGCGGGAGAAAAGGAGCTCTTTGCAGCTTGTCTGCCGCCTGGATTGCCGGCCAGGAGAACAAGCTGGAGAGACGGCGAACAGGGCAAGTGGCTGAGGGGCCTTGGGGCTGGGCAGGGGGCAATGGGAAGTCACGTGAGGTGCCTCTGGGGGGCCCCTCCAGGCAGTGGGGCCCCCAGACAACTGTCTCCCCTTGCCCGATCGTTGTTACGCACCTGAATACTGTATGAAAGAAAGATACTTGAAACTTCATTTAGGTGGCACAGCAGCTCTTATGTGGCAGGCAGGTAGTTTTGTGTGTATAGCTCACGAAACTATCAACACTGAGGCAACTTTGTGTGTCTCCATTCTGTCACAAATGACATACTGACAAGTAGAGACAAATCATGGAACCTGCATGGTAAGCTGGTGAGCACAAATTCAACAATGGAGGCCACTTCAAGAGGACTCCATAGGTCTCTTCAGATGTTTGTGGGGAGAACGTCCTGTCCTGCCGCTGTCACTCGCCCCTTCCTGCCAGCCACTCCTGGTTACAGTGCAGTTTATCTGAAGGGCTTTTGCAACCATGATGGCGGGTGCTTCTGTGAGCAGCAACCTCGGGCGATCCAGGTTGCCACTCACAGTAGCATTGGCCATCACAGTTCCAGTTTTTACCCCTTCAGACAAATGGAGCCATAAGTGTGAGTGACTAGCAGGAGAGGATGGATGGCAGTGGTAGGTAGAACTTTCTCCCCATTTTTGGTGCTCTGACTGCTGAACAGCTGAAGAGAGCTCATGCGATAGCCATATAGTTAAAAAGTGCCTCCTAAGCCTTGTGGCACATTGAGCTAATCTGTCCAAAGCACGGGCAATCCAGAACTTAAGTAACATAGTCAAAGCAGAACCAGCCTGCTCCCCCCTAGAGAATCATAGGCCTAGTTTTAATATTTCTTCACATTAAATGCATTTAATGCCATTTCATGGTTTTCTCTTTGACTGTGTATTTGTATCCAACTGAGAAAAGTATAACTGAAAGTTCACTAATTCTTGGTTTTTCCAGTAGATAGTTCATTCAAGAGACATTTGAGATTTCTCCTCTTTTCTCATTTGGCTTGGTGCACCTCCGTTTCCTCTTCCAGCAGATAGGTATGCAGGGTGTAATATTATCCCTGCAAAAGCAGTGAGGACGAAAAACACATAAGCGAATTTATTTACCACCTCTTGTCTTCCTATTGTGTACAAAATTTGTCCCAACTGGATTTGCTGAGGTCAGCTGATACATTGATTGCCTTTTAATTAGCATTGACCATTGTTGTGGCCAAATAATATAAAAATATAAGAAGTAACTACTTTCATTGAGGTGGCACACAACAATACATAAAAGAGAAAGGTGATTCAATGCAACACAATTATCTTGTAATCCTTTCAAAAATTGTGGATTGATATAACAGCAATTTCTCTCTCCTAAGTTTGTCATCAAGTGGCCTGTTTCTTGAATTGCATAAAGCAAGATGTGTGTAAACACTGATACCAAATGGATTTGAAAACCTTTTGTTTATTTGGTTTCATACTGGCTTTGAAACATCATTTTATGCTTAATTTGATCTGTTTTCCTATAAAAAAGAAATGAGTGTAATTAGTTCTTTACAACCAAACTATACAATAGTGATAATTGCAGCTTATTTCAACCCTAAATGTGCCGTGCACTTTAAACATCACTTATGAAACTTGTACAGCAGATGGAGCCATTCCTCTCTTTCTTTCAGTGTTGAATATACTATCATTAGAAGAGCTTTTCAAACCACACAGCAAGACCCTTCAATAGCGCTTCCTAAGCTAGTGGAACAATTGAAGTTACACATTTGGAATAATACTTTGTTAACCATCCTCGTTTGCTTTATGGAACATAAAACCTGCACAATCCTACTGCACAGAGAAGGTGACTTTTTCAGTGCCGCTATATAATCTCCATAGATTGAATATTGATTCTTCAGACTTGTCATGGTAATTCTAGGATTTTTAAAAAACCAAACCCTTTGGTTTAAGAAAAGAGTACGTCTTTTAGAAATTTATTGGTACACCTGAAAGGATGTCACAAAAATAAATTGTAAGTTAAGGCATCTGCCTTAACATGTATGAAATGTAACAGCAAATATATTGCACAGTTCTCTTGTGCTTACAACTTAGGCTCTGCACACCTACATTGTCTTTTCCTCTAGCTCTAATCCTCTTGCTAGGCAGAGGAAGGCAACACTGAAAGTATCATCAGTGCTATATAAACGTTCCATAACAATTTGGTTACATGTTGCAATTTAAGATCATGGAATGTCTACTGGAAGGAATGGATACAATAGCAATGCCACTTAGAAATACATCTTATTGTTTTTCATAGTTTCTTATTCTTATTCAACTATGGTTCAAGGTACTTAAGAGAGTAGTTTGTCATGAACCCTGTCGCCTATTAAGATCATCTGGAGAGGTCTGGTTACAGTTGCCGGCACAGAAGCAATGAGCTGTGTAGAATATATGAAAAATGGCATGACAGATTAGTAGAATGGCCAGTTTCTGAGTGAAAAGAGGGATCGGGGGGGGGAGCCCAATTCAGACAGTATGCTGTACAAATATACAGATATCTGTACACTCGTACATGTGTTTGCGTGAATGACTGTACCTGCATTTATGTTAAAACTGATCTGGGTACACAGGCCTCTCAAATGCATTTGTACCCATGCTCAACATAATGTATGAATAACTGTACCTGTGTACAGATCTATATTTGTGCACACTGTACACTCATTGTATGAATGTTGTTATTTTAACACTAGGCCTGTTCACACAATCCTTAAAATTAGGATAGGAAGCTTTGTACTCTGGTTTGCATGATTGTGTGAACTCATGAAAATCCTTCCAGCCGAGGTTGCTCGAAGCAGTGTTGCCTAGCTTTTGTACACTGCTCTTAACCAAGGTTGGAGGAGACCTCCAACGTTGATTTTCTGGTTGTGTGGATTCATTTACCTTTTCCAGCAGCCACTGGGATCCAGCAGGCTTGGAAACAACAGAAAGCTGCAGCTGCAGAGGTTGCCATCATGGATTTGCCACTCTACAAAGCACACTCTCTGGTTCTGAGCTGGGAGCCATTTCAGCAGGGCTGGCTCCTTCATAGCCAATCAGAGAGCAGATGATGATGTCAGGAGGCTTTCCAGTTTACTGGCAGCACAAAGCATGCTGGAAAGGCCTGTCAGGCCTTTGGAGGACTTTGCATGTTGGCAACTCCTTATTTTAGCAATGAACACCTCACCTGGTTTACTCATGTGTTTCCAGGGTTTTCAGATCCAAACAGATGTTCAGTTGTGTGCTGCTAATGGGGTAGGAGCTATCTCACACTCCAACCCACCCCCAAATAGTCATGTGAAAGGCCTTAAAGAATCAGTGGTGCAAGTGACTTGCATCTTGGAGACCTCTTCCTTGGAGGCTTCCAGGAGACCCTTAAAAAGACATCTTTTTAGCCTGGCTTTTTAATAATATTTAGTTTTAATTGTAATTGTAATTTGCTTTTAATTGGGGTTTGGTTGTAATTTTAATCTGCTTTTAATTGGCTTTTGATTTTAATTGTAATGTATTCTTTATTTTAGTTTAAATTGCCCTGAGCCACTTTAGCTTCCACTTTACCACTTTAGCAGTATATCAATCAATCAATTTGCCAATGACTGCCAATTTCCCCCCACTTCTTCAGATAACTCCCACAGGGGCCCCCAGGGTTCATGCCCAGGAGCTAGTTATGAGGAGCTCTCCAGATGGGGGTGTTTCCCACCCTACTTAGAACCTTCTGTGTGCAAAGCATGAACTCTATCAGTGAGCTATGGCCCTTCCAGCTGCACAGTACTAATAGATTAATTTCTGTTGTCACTATCAAATAAAATTGTTTTATCCATTACATTTTGGGTAGATTCTTGGTCAAACTAATGTCCAGGAAGCATAGATTCAACATACCAGACAGTAAAACATTCACCATATTGAGATATAATCCTGCAACTCAGACATAATGGCTACCTGTCTAGAACTGAGTAAGGAGGAACATGACCAGGAGCATTTCTTAGAGTTATCAGCCATGACTTCTTTGTACTGAGAGGCTGGAGGCATTGTGAAATGAAACATGTGTACACTAAAAATAGTGTCTGCCTCAAGTTATTGTTGACAGCAAATCTATGTGTAGCTTCAGGGATTATTCATCATTTTTTTGATTGTGTATCCGGAATCTTTTTCTTGTCTTCTGACTCAAATACAAAGTGAGAATCAGTAGTCCAGCAGTTTAGAAAATGTTAATGAATATTTATTTTATTATACAAATTTACAAAAAAGCATGAATACATAATGCATGATATGCTAATATCCATTAAGTAATGGAAAATACATAATATATACTTAGTTAATATTTCTTAGAAAAATAAATAATGAAGCAAGAACTACATAATATTGCCATCCAATATCATTGCTTTGATCAACATCAAATGAAACTGCCAATTATTTACTCATATTAAACATTTTTTAAAAAAAACATTGAAAACAGCGGATAACATTTTATATCTTGGAATGTGTCATTCCAAAACATTGTGAACATTGACAGTTTTTCTGCACAAAGTAATTATCAGATATTCCCAAAATCTGGGATTTGGAGCAGATGTCTCATGAAACATGTGTAGGGTAGGAAGGGAGCCTGTATAAAGACTGTATCTGATATAGTTGAGCATCAGTTGGGGCAGGCAGGCAGTGCACTGGATGGAAAATTCACCTATCCAGTTGGTCAGAGGAGCATCTTGGTGTCAGGACTCACCTGGACTCTGACAAGGAAGATGAGCATGCCCCAGCCGAAACCCTGGCCTCAAGGAAATCCCCAGATCTGACAGAATTGGGGCTTGTTACCCCCAATTTGCAGTCATCCCCTCAGAAGAGCCCTGGACCCCCTCCTCACAAGGTTCCTATTCTGTCCCCAAAATCTTCTCCATCACCCCTAGACCAGGAGCGTAGGGAGGCTGGCAGCGGCCTGTGTGTGGCCGCCACCCACTGGCTCCACCTCCGCCCCCGCATCTGATGTCAGATGCAGGGGGCCGGCTATCCACACCCCACATCAGACATGGGGGCATGGTCTCCCCCCCCAAATGCAGCTGTGTGGCCTTTATTTATTCTTTCAATAAAGTTGTGCGCTGTTTAACCCTAGCTAGTGGTGCTCAGAGTTAATTGTGCAATGACAATGGAGGATTCTCTTGTACCTGCCATACCATACCCCATTTAATGAACTTTTTTTGATGTTCTAGTCACCAAAATATCAAACTAGAAGCAGGAGGATCTTCTAGTCAGATCCACTTTCACAGGTCTTAGGAGGCTGCATAATATACAAAATATAACTACTGATGTATATTTCAGAATATTACAAGACTATACTCATGATCACGCAGGCAGGCAGAGGGGAAGGCAGGGTAGAACCTACCTCTCCCCAGACAATTCTTGCAGGCCTTTTTCAGTGCACTGTGACACACCCATCTGATCCACTCTACATGGATCCAGCATGGATCCAGGAATCCCACAACGTACCACAAGATGAGTGTGGTGCATTCAGGGATTCCCCCAGGAGTTGGGTGTTCTAGGCACCCGACTCTGTGCATGGCACCCACATGACCCCAGCACTGGCTAAAGGCCAGGGTTAAAAGTAGGGTAAGGCTGGCAGAAGCACTGGGTTCGACAACAATCCTGGTGCTGCACACATTCATCCCTAGCCTGGGCTAGGCTGCTCGTGTGAATAGCCTTAACTGACTTTTTCTATTGGATAATGGCCAGAACATAAATCCATTCAGAGCAGCATGGCATCAAAGGTTATGAACTGAAGTTACACCATTATTTTTGCACTTCTTGCGTCTGTAATTCGAATGAAATAACTACATTGGGAAGTCATCTATTAAGAGCATTCCTATGTGTAAACAGCTTGAAAGAGGCTGCCACTAGCATTTTTAGTGTTGGGTAAAAACACTGAGAAAAGCAGGTATCAATAGAAAGAACTGTGAAATGGCATCAAGAACTGAATAGAGCAAATAGTAGCTGAGCTACTATTTGTTATGGAAACATGATACTATATAATATAACCTTATAAACATCATCGTTTTTCCCGTCACCAAATTTAGCTCAATTCAGATGCTAGTCACAAGAAAGGTGTACCCACATACACCATCCTAAGAGGAAAGAGAAGTCCCATCCCTTCATGCATCCATCATTTCCCCTCCCTCCTCCTCCCTCACCACTCACATTTACAGAAACTTAAGCCTTCATATTAAGTGGCGAAGATTGTAAGCATTATGGTGGGTGCTTGCGTGACTGGAAGGCATGGGTGCCCCTGTCTGTAAGTGTGAGCAGTGCGGGCAGGGGAGTGAGAGGGAATGATGGATACGGTGTAGGGGGGGACTTCCCTTTTAGGACTGTGTACATGGATACAGGGGCGTATCTAGGGAAAGTAGCATCTAGGGCAAGCACTGAAATTGCGCCCCTGTCCAAACAAGGATGATGGGACTTGTAGTCAACAATATTTGTAAATCCCTCTTAAAAGGAACACTGTGCCATCTAGACTAGAACACTGTACCATCTAGACATGGTTGTTGATCAAAACCTGAAAATATGAGCCATCTCTGTTAAAGACAGTCAGGAGTTATGTGAGGATTCCAAGTGTCATTTTCCGTCTCATCTCATGCTTTTTTTTTTTTTAAACTGACTTTGTCCTAGAGGATCACCTGCCCAAATAGCCACTAGCAAAATAGGGGAAGAAGAAGGTGGCGGCGGCGTGGGGGTGGGGGTGGGGAGCCTATAAACCAGTGAATGATTCCTGCCAGCCTTTGTCTTGTGATGACTGTTGACTCATGATGGGGTATATGTGCATTCACCACACTAGTGCTTACTTTGGCAGCAGGAGGGAGGAGGATATATTAGTTTGCCACACTAGACAGAGGAATTTGCAACAAGAGCAGACAGCCAAGTTCTGCCAGGGCCAAAACCAGCCCCTGCCAGACTAAGAAATCATTGTAATTTGCCCCTTCCTGTCACATGCAGTGTGCTGTTCTTTTATTATTGACTCTAACTCTCAGATATCCCAGTCATGGATGGAAAATTCAGGGTCAATTTACAAGAGACACATTTTCTACATGGAAGTTTATTCTGTGCAGGTGTTGTGCAGAAACCCATGTGTAGTATCTATTCTGCCAGGGGCATAGCAAGGTTGGAATGGGCCCAGAGATGAAAATTTAAAATGGGCCCCCAGCCCCTCAAAGTCCAGGGCCTCCACACACCCCAGGCCCCCAAGGATTTAAGTCTGATATTTCAAAATAAGTATGCTGCCTGGAAATAAATTTCACTGAATATACACATGCACACTTCATAATATATAGTGATATACATTGAGTACTATATATTTGTGCTACTTTTAATGATATACATTGAGTACTATATATTTGTGCTACTTTTAATGTCTAGAACACACTAAAAACACTAATTATTAAAATGCCCCCCTCCCTGTAGATTAGCAAAGGAGACTTTCAATCATGGAGTGTGAGCCTATGTATGTTTTCTCAGAATTCTGAACAAATTCAGTAAAGTTTGATTCCAGGAGGTTTTTCTCAAGGGGCTTTTAAAGCCCTTTAACACACATCTCCTCTGGAATGGAAGTGCTGCATTCACATGTTGGTCAGATTTACCCTGAAGTCCCTGCAAGTTATTGGGGAGCAGTTCACACACAAGAAAAATAAAATAAAATAAAAGGACAACACATGCTTCACAGTTCTCACTCAGACCTTCTGGGTTGCAAAACAACTTGAACATAAGTGCATTTATAAATGAATGAATGAATGAATGAATGAATGAATATAATATTGTTTGTTCCAGAAGTTTTTGTAATTTTCTGCCATGAAACAAGCCACTTATAGGCCTTTTTAGATAGTTTTTGATTTTAAAGCCAGCAAATTTTCCAATTGGTTTTAAATTAAATATTCAGTGACTTCTCAGTCTCCCACAACCCCTATCAAAGCCCTATAGCAAGCAGATCCCTATATATGCGGGTGAGTAACCACAAAAAGGAATTCACATCCATTAAGCAGGCAAAGGCGGTTCTGTGCTGGGCAGAGAGAACTGTGGTGGGTAAAAGGCAGCCAGCAATGGCCACTTGGCCTGCCTTCTTCTTCCTTCCTTGCTGGCTGCCTGCCAGGGCACTGTAGTTAAAGCTTCAGGGAGGCCTGCATGGAGGCCTCTCTGGAAGCCCCTCCCACCCACTCATCATTTGAGAGGTGGGGAGAGAAGGAGCTTCTGTGTCACAGTTTGCAGGCTGCTCTGAAGGGCAAGGCAAGCAGGAGAGAAGGCGAACAGGCAAGCGGCTGAGGGGCCTTTGGACTGGGCAGGTGGGCAATGGGGTGAGAGTGGCAGGCACTGGCATGGTGCCCCCCCTCAGTGGCACCTAGGGCACATGCCCTGGCTGGCCCCCCAGTTACGCCCATGTCACCATCTTTGTGACTAACATCTGGCTATCTCTATATGAGCAGCATCCACACTGTATTAGCAAAACCCCTGTCATTAGAAAATTGTATTTTGTAAGAGAATTGGTAATAGGATACAAAGATACTAATATGATTAGGGGAGGAGTTGATAATGGGAACCCCCCCAAAAAAACCAGTGGTTTTTCTTCTGTACCAGGAAAGCTGACTTCTCTAATATATAACATAGTTTAAAAACAAAACAGCAACAACAGCAACCTAAGATGCTATGTCAAAGCTGAGATTTACAATGCAGAAGCAAATATAGGAAGACTACAGCTTTTCAGTTAATAGAAAGGATCCAGGAGGATGCTTCCCAGATGATGTTAATGTCTCTTCCAGATACACACTACATTTTGCATTACCAAAGTAGATTGTTACTCACTTGAAGACTACCACGAACTTAAAACAAGCAGGGGTCTTCCTTTGAAGCAGGCTTATTTACTTAATTAATTATTTCTTGTAATTATTATTATTATTATTATTATTATTATTATTATTATTTTACATTTATATCCCGCTCTTCCTCCAAGGCTGAGAGAGAAGTGACTGGCCCAGAGTCACCCAGCTAGTATCATGGCTGAAGGGGGATTTGAACTCGGGTCTCCCTGGTCCTAGTCCAGCACTCTAACCACTACACCACGGTGGCTCTCTCTGTTCTTCTGCTGTTCTTCCAAGCCATATTCTGCAGTTCTGCTGTTCTTCCAAGAAGCTCAAGGTGGTATTCATGGTCCACTGTTCTGAGCTCCTTGGAGGAAGGGTGGAATGATAACATAAATAAACTTGCTTTTTTTTCTAGGAAGAAAAACACCTATTTTGTTTTAACAACAATACTATGAGATGGGTTAACTGAGAGATGGCAACTGTCCTGAGGTCATGACTATGTGGGGATCCAAACCAGAGTATCCCTGGTCCTAGTCCAACCACTATAGCATAGTGGCTCTCATCCGAGCTCCTTGCGCTCTGTTATAGTTGGTTCCTGATGTTTCCCTAAGGTTCTGGAGTGGCTTGTTGAGCACCCTAGACTCTGCTTTCAGAAGGGGAAAACTTCAGAAAACCACTATGTTCACAAAGATGCCTGTATGGCCCACTGAATACTGGACACAATAAAGACCATTGAGGTGGTTTCCATGATCAGTGTGAGCTGCCTGGGGAGGGGAAGTGGGGAGAACGGGCTTAGCCTGCTCTCCCTGCATACGAGCAGGCAGTCTGCTCCAGGCAGCCAAAGCGGCCTCCCACACAACTGCCGGCTCCGTTATGGAGCCAGTGGGGACTGAGGGGATTAGGGGCTGTGCGGCCTTTGGAAGCTCCAGCATGCCTTGCGCGAGTGCGCAGGGCATGCTGGAGAGACCCCCAAGCCGAAAGGCTGCTTTTCAGCCTCTCAGTCGGGGGTCTACTCGTGAGTTGCTGTGGTGCGGAGCCGCGCCATGGCAACTCACAATTGGAAAGCCCAGGGGCAATTAAGCGGGTTACCCACTTAAGAACCACCAGGCTTGCAGCCGAGCCTGGTGGTTCTCACGACGGGAGAAAATCGGGCTAGCCTCCGCTAGCCCGATTTTCTCCCATCGTGTGAATAGCCTCATTATTTAAAAGTTACACTGGCCTTGTTAGCATGTATCAAAGGAATGAGAAAAGCAGCTCAGTCTAACCATTCTGCTGCTCCCTGCAGCTGCATTAGTGTGGATGTGGGGGCGGGGCAGGTTGTGCGTCCCACACCAGCGTGGGGACTCAGTTGGGCTATGTTAGTGTCATGGAAGTGGACTGGCTTGGCCATCAAGGGATGCTGTGGTGCCATTTCCTACCTCTTCTGGATGAGTATACTGTGAAACATGGGCCCCCGTATATCATTGTTATTTAACTGGAGGGCAATTATATGGCTTGCTAAAAGGCAGGGCCTTGATTTTACAGGCAGTTGCTGATCTGCATATTTTGGTGGTCCATTGGCCAGGTTTTTTGTTGACATTGTCCAACATGATTCCTTGTTTCTGTTGGAGGGGTCAGGGCCTGATTTTTTTTAAAACAGGGAATAATAGGATCGAGAGATTGGCAAGGCAATTGCTGCCTTGGGTGGCAGGATAATTTTGCACCCTGATATATGGCCTCAGTGTGGCTCACTTTACAGAGCAGATGGCATGCACCTTTCGGACTTGGAGAATGATTTGTTCCTCTGGGGCTTGCAATGGGGTCTTCAGGAAGCTTTATCATGGTGGATAAACGGGAGTTAAATGGAGGCTTGCCCCCATTTTGTGGCAGGAGAGTGTGGATGTGGGTAGGTAAGATTACCTATTGCTTTTTGGCTAGAGGGCCATTAAGGTGACAGAGGGGTTTACCATGGAACAGCCCTTCAGGGTTTTGTGGCCTGGAGGGTTGTGAATGGCTCCCTCTCAGGGGGTTGCTTTGCTCACCAACTCAGAGTTCTGCAGCTTGGGTTGTAGTGGGTTTAGTAGCCTTCCCCTCGATGTGGAAAAGATGTTTTGGCTCCTGACAGCTTCAACATCTGGCCATTTCACCTTTGTGTAGGAACAGTCCACTTTAGGAGGTTGTTTCACATGGGGAGGAGAACCTGCACTTTGGTTAGTTAAGAACTTCCATTGCAAGTTAATTTATGTTTATCAATAAAGTGGCCCTAGTTTACTCCACTCATGTGTGGTTTGTCTTCTTTGGGGTTCAGGTGCAATGATTGTATCAAATTGCTAATGTATGGCAAGAAGCAAGTGCCATTCTGCTCTCCCTAGTTCTTCATAACGCTGAGTGTCTCTGTGCTAGTACCAGCTATCTCCTTCCATATGATAAAGAAGTGGAGACAGGTGCTACATACAGACTCCAACCAAGGTATAATATATTATTGCATGGAGGACATTTTTCAAAAACTTTGTGAATTGTGTTAAATTGATTTCTGCTAAATTATCTTGACTGAGCTGAGTGACTTTGTATTTCAATGCTTGGGCTTTTGATTAGACAGCACTCTATCTATCTATCTATCTATCTATCTATCTATCTATCTATCTATCACATTTTTATACCGCCTAAAACGTGAGTTCTCTGGGAGGATTTCTTCAAGAAAAGGAAAATATAAGCAAAACTCATACAAAGTGGAAAAATTTAGAATATGGATTCCCACAATTTATAGGAAGTGGAAGGAAATAGAATATGGGCTTTCTAATTTCCAGTGTCCAGAAAGTACATTTTACTTTATTTTACTTCAAGTGACTTTAAGAGTTGCATTTCCCTGATCTGAATTTTGAAAAACTGCCTAGGCCATTGACCAAGATACGGCCATTCATTTTCAAACTGTGAGCAAGATAATGTAATGTCTGAAACTACTCTCAGAAAGATCCCATTTAAAAACAAGTCATTACCCAGTGAAGAAAGTCTCAATCATAAAGCAGAGGATCTAATCTTAGATAAGAAACAAGACGTACTGTGAATGTCAAAATTATGAGTGGTGAGGGAAGCCTGCCAAGAATACCGTTCTAACACTGTAAAATCTTAGTGGAAGCCTACTGTCACCAGCTGCTTCTATTTTTGTATTGCTAAGGTGATGTGAAACACAGTTCCACCAGAATGGCATCTTTGAATTGTGCTGTTTCCTTAAAAGTTATTACTTCACTAGAAACTTTCTAGTCAATACATAAGATATTGTATGATGTGGCAAACATTACAATTTTACCTGTCAGGTACCGTTTCTAGACACTGGTTCAAACTTCACTTGAATGAGAACCAATGCAATGTGATGAAATCTGAAGTATTAGACACGCTCAATAGTGACACCTTTTGATGGTTGATGAGAATATACTGTAGGATGTCCTCGGAACGTGATTTGGCATCCAAACAGCAGGAAGATCCCTTTAAGGCCGAGAGCTTACACAGCCCTTTTAACATGGAGGAGATCAGGACCATACCTGCTCCTCCTCCGTTCACTGCCACTTCTGTATGGCAGTGCTCCCCCCATCTATGATTGCACACCATCCCTGCTGCCCCTGTGTGACACCACACAGGCACGGAGGCCATGTGCATGCTAGTGTCACATGGGCCTGCGATTCAGACGCCGAATCACATTTTGAGCACATCCCTAGTAGAGGTATACTGAGTGACAGCTGTATTCCAGTGTGAGATATTTCTAAGGAATCTAACCTATGGATATACCTTCACCTCAACAGAAACATGCCCAGATAATTACAGTAAGAGTTTAACTACATTTATAGCACACTCAGATAACCCTTTCCCCTGTAGTGACAGTTGCTTAGGGACTGTTGCTCGGTAGCCAGCATTTCCCAATCCTGAATACAGTATCTTAATTTTGTTCTCAGCCAGTTTATGTGAAGTATATCACATCTATACCATACTTGGGATTGCACAACCTTTTAAAAAGAAGGGTACCCCTTCTGTCACAAACCTTCAGGTCAGGTAACCCATAGAAAAGCTACTCCAGACACTGGCTTACATACAGACTAAGGTACTTCTGAGTACTCCCATTGAAATTTATGGGACAAGTTTACTTGTCCTATTAATTTCAATGGGAGTACACAATGCTATTTTTCTGAAGTCTGTCAGGCTGAGAGGAGGGGTATGCTGAGTTTCAGCATTAGCCTGCGAATCAGGAGCAGAAGAGGAAGGTCTTTACCCTCCTCCCTCCATTTCTGCTGTCGAAATATCACTGAGAACTCATTGGCTTCAAGCCAGCAATCCTCAAATGGGAAACAAATAGTGTGGATGCACCATGAGGAGGCAGGAGGACTCTGAGTACCTAGGAGCCCTTCAAGCATCTCTGGGGTACTAGTACCCCCTGTTGGAACCCCCTGCCATATCATATGAACAGCAATAATAATAATCATGAAGATGGGGGGAAATGGTTTTGCTCCCACTGGCAAATAGTGTTATTACTGCACCTAAGATGGATATTGTCATCTTAAGTGGCGCAGTGGGGAAATGCTTGACTAACAAGCAGAAGGTTGCCGGTTCGAATCCCTGATGGTACTATATCGGGCAGCAGCAATATAGGAAGATGCTGAAAGGCATTATCTCATACTGTGCAGGAAGAGGCAATGGGAACCCCCTCCTGTATTCTGCCAAAGAAAACCACAGGGCTCTGTGGGTGCCAGGAGTTGAAAACGACTTGATGGCACACTTTACCTTTACCTTTAAGATGGATATTACTAATACCTATTGTTTATGCAATTAGAATTTCAGCCAGAGATTCTTAAGATATAACAAACCAAGAGCACACAGCTTAACAGGCTTATGAAAGCAAAGTGCGATAGTTCTAACTTTGCAAGTTGCTATCAGAGAGCAAAATGTCCTTTTTGAAGAAAGCATCTGGCAGGATAGTTTTTTGTTTTGCCAGTTTAATTTATTCTCAATACAGTGTGGCTAAAGCCTTTTCTTTTCCTTAGATATCATCAAATAGACTGCCAAACAGTAGAGGTGGCCTTGGGTTTCTGAAGTATCAACTTCTACCTTTAGTTCATGTTTGATGTGCCTTAAGCAACAGTTCCAGCCATAAACAGCAAAACTGGTAACTAAAAACATATTGCAATACAGTGTTGATGATAGTGTAGCAAACTGTCCTGGTTCACTGGGGAAAAACTAACTGCCTTCAGATGACAAGCCCATTATTGACTGATTAACATGTCCTGGTGCAATTGAAAATGTCAAAATGGGGAATAGAACTGGTTTATTCTATTACTTCATTGACGAAAGTTCAGATAAACACCATTTCATTTCATTTCATTTCATTTCATTTCATTGAGGAAATTTCAGATAACAACAACTGTTCATCAAGGATTATCTAGGATTTCAGAAAGTATTGATATGCCTGCTTTTCATGTTCTGCATATGCAACTGGTGATACATCAATTTCATTTTTTGCTATCAGAAATGTGTGTGTGTGTGTGTGTGTGTGTGTGTGTGACATTATCTGCTGTTCTTCAAAGGATGGTTGACATGATTTTTTCTCACGGATTTTGCTGTCACTTTAAAACATACTAGCTCAACCCGTGCATAGCATCTGCATGCTAGTCTTGATTGCTCCCCACACCCCCTGCCACAGCCCCCCCCACAGAGATCTCTCCACCCTCACCTGTTCCGCACTCCTGCTGCTCCTCCCCCCTTGCTTCCATCCCCTCACCCCTCTTGGTTGCAGCTGCAGTGTTGCAGCTGCAGTGCTGCTGGTGACTACTGGCCAATCTGCAGATCCCTATCCCTAGAGACCTCCCCACCCTCACCCGAGCCCAGCTCCTGCTCCACAGGAGCAGCAGCAGCAGATGATCGGGCCCTTCCTTGCAGCCACCACCACCATGGCCACTTGTTCCCCTCAGGCCGCTGACAAGCCAGGGCCCATCCCTTGCCTGCCTGCTTCCCTTTGCCAATGGCCTAGGTAGCCCCAAACAGCAGCAGTGGTTGACTGGGCCCTTCCTTGCTGCCAATAGGCACCACCATGGCTGCTCGTTCCCCTCAGGCTGCTGACAGGCTCAGGTCCATCGCTCGCCCTTCCTTCTTTCTCTCTTCCCCTCTCTTCTCTTTCTCTCTCCTCTCCTCTTTCTTCCCATCCCTTCTTTTTGTCTTTCTCTCTCTCTCTCCCTGCCTGAGTTAACAGATTTTGTCTCCTGAAGGGGCTCTTTCCTCCCTCATGACCCCTCTTTTCATAGACCCCTGCCCACTATCCTTTTATATAGATAGATAGATAGATAGATAGAGAGAGAGAGAGAGAGAGAGAGAGAGAGAGAGAGAGAGATTCCCTGCAATCAAGAACATCTTCCGACCAGTAACAGTTGCATCCAAACTGTCCATCACAGGCTCCTCCTCCCTATCTGCATATGGAATCCCAACTGCCCAATCACCATAGGACATAGGATGCTGCCATATACTGAGTCAGACCATTGGTCTATCTAGCCCAGTATTGTCTTCACAGACTGGCTGTGGCTTCTCCAAGGTTGCAAGCAGGAATCTCTTTCAGCCCTGTCTTGGAGATGCCAGGGAGGGAACTTGGAACCCAGATGCATTTCCCATAGCGGCTCTATCCCTTAGGGGAATATCTTACAGTGCTCACACATCAAGTCTCCCATTCATATACAGCCAGGGTGGACCCTGCTTAGCTATAAAGGGACAAGTCATGCTTGCTACCACAAGACCAGCTCTCCTCTCCGAACCACAGTGCTTCTGCTCTCACAGTCTCCTCCTCCCTATCTGCATATGGAATATATATATATATATATATATATATATATATATAGAGAGAGAGAGAGAGAGAGAGAGAGAGAGAGAGAGAGATTGGTTTGTATCCAAAGATACCCTTCCACTGGCAGAAAGGACAATGTTCTGTTCTGACCCAATGGTGGTAACATTTACAATAACTTTGGCCTCCCATATTTAAAAACAGAACTTGCAGACATCTGCTCCCACACCTGGGTAAGCAGCCACAGAGAGATAATATTGATTATGCAGCTCACCTTAAGTTATTTTTCTATGTAGATTGTTGAGACCATATGACATTGCAAATTCACATATCACCACTTAAAAAGCAGGAAATGAAACTGCTGAAGATAGGATAAGGGGAAGGAACTAGGATTATACTGTGTCTCCAGTAGATGCTAAAGACCCCTTTGTTCATGAGACTCAAAAAGACAAATTTGAAAAATCTGTGAATTTATTTAGTTATTTGATGTTTATACCACCTCACCCAGATGGCTCTAGGTGGTTCACAAATTAAACAGGAGATTAAAAAAACAAATAACTAACTAATTAAAACAAAGTTAAAACCAGTTTCAAATCATTTCAGTACTCACTAAAGGCCAGGCTAAAAAGATATGTTTTTAGGGCTCTTTTAAAGACTGCTAAAACTCTTAAGCCTCTAATATCCATAGGGAGCACATTCTTGAACCCAGGAGCAGCTACAGAGAAGGCCCACTCCTGAGTCGGTGGAGGCGGACCTCTCCTGCTGACCTTAAAATGCAGTGCTAACTCAGCAAAGAGGTGCCTTTAAAAAGTGGTGATTCTCTTTATTGAGTAAGGGGAGAGCAACTGGCCCTATCCATCCCCAGCACAGCACCTCTCCAGTGGCTGTTGCTGGTGTCTACCTTATGTTTCTTTTTAGATCGTGAGCCCTTTGGGGACAGAGATCCATATTTATTTATTTATTTATTCATTTATTTATTTATTTATTTATTTATTTATTTCCCCCCATGTAAACCGCTTTTGGAACTTCTGTTGAAAAGCGGTATATAAATATTCATCATCTGCGCAGGGCCAGACTGGGGGCGGAATGTATGTGGGGAGGGTGCCGGGTTTTGAGCAGAATAGGTAATTAATGGTGGGTGTTGGGGCGCAGGGGCACCGGGCAGGTAGGGTGCACCGGGAATATGCCCTGTTGCCCTGTGGCCCGGTCTGGGCCTGCATCTGCGCCACAATGAGGATCATAGTGAAGAAGGCTCTCTCACAGGTAACCCAGTCCTAAGCAGTTTAGGGCTTTAAAGATAATTACCAGCAGTTGGTATTTTGCCCAGAAACATATTGGCAGACAGTGTAACTGTTTAAAAACAGGCATAATATGGTTTCTCCGAGAAACCCCAGAGACCAATCTGGCTGTTGCGTTTTGAACTAACTGAAGTTTCCATACAAAGGCAGCCCCACATAGAGCACTTTGCAGAAGTCAAGTCTAGAAGTTACCAGTTCATGCACCACAGTTTTGAGACCATCTTCAAGGAACAGAGGCAGCTGACTTATCAACCGAAGGTGATAGAAAGTGTTCCTGGTCATAGTCTCCACCTAGACCCCAGGGTGAGGCCCGGGTCCAGAAGCACTCTCAAGCTATGTACCTGTTCCTTTAGGGGCAGTACAACCTAATCCAGAACAGGATGTTCTATCACATAGGAACATAGGAAGCTGCTATATACTGAGTCAAACCATTGGTCTATCTAGCTCAGTATTGTCTTCACAGGCTGGCAGCGGCTTTTCAAAGGTTGCAGGCAGGAATCTCTCTCAGCCCTATCTTGGAGATGCCCGGCAAGGAACAAATACAAACAACAAAGAAGCATGATTTTTGTAAAACAGGGTTGCATTCTAGCATTTTATAAATCAGCTGCAGATTATTATGTATTATCATTTTAGAAAATATTTGAATTTGTCATTATTGATATTTGTTCATAGATCAAGGCACTTGAGTCATCCTGAGAGAAAAAGGCACCTCAAAGGATATTTAAAAATGTCCTGATTGACTGTGGAAAAATAGGAATTTGTAATATTAAACTATCTCTCTAGGGATGGGTTTGGGGCCAAATTGGAACAGAACTAAAGTTTCACTTTGTGAATTAGGGTTGTGCATTTTGTTTTGTTTTCTGTTTTGTTTTTGGCCCGAATCCAAAACACCCCTGTTTTGTTCTTTGTTCAAAACCAGCCAATCTGAAAAACCCCAATTTTGTTCTGTGTTCGAAATTGCAAAATCCGAATCCGAAACGTTTTGGATTTTAAAAAATGGCCCCAGGAAAAACTAGTGGGTGGGGGTGGTAGTTCCCAATGGGTGGAAACTACCACTCAAATTTCAGAGGAATTGGGCAAAGGGCTGGTTTTTCGTGAATTTTTGAAGTATAGGATTTTTCCCTTAGGGAAGAATTGAGGTTTTCGCAAAAGTATAGCTTCATGTTGGGGGGAAAGGGGTGGCCCAGAGCAGAGTAGGGTGGGTGGTAGTGCCCAGTGGGGGCAAGGAATCTGCCAGAATTATTTCAAAGGAATTGGGCAGAAGGCTGATTTTTAAAGATGTAATGGAGTTTGCATGTCTGTAAAGTTCTTCCCCATAGGGAATGATGGACCTCCATAATTCCTGCCCCATAACTGCACTTGGGGGGCACCAGGGAGGCCCAGAGCGAGTGGTGGTGTAGACCACAAAGGGTGCCAACCACCCCCATGGGTTGCTAACCCATGGGGTACTGGGTTCTGTTGTTTCTGAGATGTTTTGAGTGTAGATTCAGATTCTCTGGTAGCATTTGAGAGTGGATTCCTGGTTTGTCGTTGAAAATCTCATATGCTACCAGAGAATCTACACTCAGAACACCTCAGAAACAACAGAACCCAGCACGCCATGGGTTAGCAACCCATGGGGGCAGTTGGCACCCTATGTGCACTACACCACCACTCACTCCCGACCACCCCAGTGCCCCCCAGGTGGAGTTATGGGTCTGCTGAAACCTCCATTATTCCCTGAGGGGGGGACTTAAAGAAGCGTAAACTTCCAACAATTCCTAAGAAATCAGCCCTTTGCCCTATTCCTTTGGAATAGGGCAAGTGGCAGGCACCCCTTGGGCACTGCCACCCAACCCACTGTTTTGCCCCTCAGGCCCCCTTTCTGCCCTGAATCTGCCCCAAAGACATGCAAACTTCAGAAATTCTTTAAAAATCAGCCCTTTTCCCAATTCCTTTGGAATCTGGGTGGCAGCAGGCACCCATTGGGGCACTACTACCTGAACCACTCTTCTGCCCCTAAAGCCCCCTTTCTGCCCCCAATCCACCCCAAATAACATCAGCATCACACATCAACAACAGCAGAGCTTTGGAAAAAATCAGGCAGATTTCCAAAGGTCATGCACATCCACATCCCTCCCACCCAAAATGCAATTGATCTATACACAACAGTGTGAAACAACAACAATGAAATGCACACTGCCCCACTGGCCAATGAGGGTAAAATTTACTCTTAAATTTGCTTAAAGGGAATAAAGAGGCAATTGCCAGCAGATCAGCCCGTGCTTTCGCTGGCCAATCTGCGGGCTGGAAGGGCTGGAAATACAAACAGATGTCAAAACTAAAAATGGAGACGAAGGAGAAAGACTTTCTGTGATTGCAAAATGGAGTTCCAAAACAGCCGAAATAACAAAACATTTTGTATCCGAAACAGGGACGTTTTGTTTTGGCTACAAAATTTTCTGTTTTGAGCACTGGGTGTTTTGTTTTGGCTACAAAACAGCTGAAATGGCCTGTTTTGTTCACAAAATGTTTTGTATCCGAAACGAAACGCACATCCCTATTGTGAATAGCCACATGTACACAGGCATTGAATAACTATAAGGACATTCACACGACTTGTGAGCTAGGTGAGGAGAGAGCGCGGAGTGGGGGAGACACAGGATTGCACCTACCTTCCTCCCAGACCATGCTGTTTAGGGATGTGCATGGAACTGTCATGCCCGATTTGGTCCGGCACCCCTCAAACCACCCGGTCTGGTCCTGTCCAAGGGGGTTCGCAAATTTCAAGTACTTAAAATTACCTTTAAAATGATTGTTGTGGTGGTGGGGGCGGGGTGCACAGGGGTTCCCCCTCCCCTCGCCAGCCTTCAAAGCGCTTCCCTCGGGCCTTTTTGGCCCATTTTCCAGCCCATTTGGGCCTTGCTGAAAACAGCGCGGCGGCCAAAATGGTGGCCGCTGCGCATGCACAAAAGGCCTCTGTGAGGCCTGGCATGACCCACGGCCTCGCAGAGGCCATTTGTGCATGCACGGCAGCCATTTTTAAAAAATGGCCACCAAAACAAAAATGGCCACCGTGCATGTGCAAATGGCCTCTGTGAGGCTGTGAGTCATGCCAGGCCTCACAGAGGCCTTTTGCGCAGTGCCATTTTGGCTGCCATGTCGTTTTCAGCAAGGGCCGAAAAATGGGCTTAAAAGGCCCGAGGGGTGCACTTTGAAGGCCGGCGGGGGGGGCCCTCCGCGTACCCCTCCGCCGCCTCAACAATCATTTTAAAGGTAATTTTAATTTTTTAAAAGTACCTTCGATTCACGAACCCCCCTGAACCGGTGGTTTTGGTTCTGGGGGCTATCGAGCTGGATGGTGTTTGGTCCAGGGGTCGAACCCTCGAACCCCCGAACCAAAACCATGAACTTCGAACCCCCGAACTTGTCTGCACATCCTTAATAATGTTTCTTGTTTGGTCACATAGTTTGTGTGCCCACAGGTGTGGTGCTGCCGGGAGGCCCATGGTGATCTGGAGGCCAGGGAAATGCATGCCGTGTTCCTCATGTGGTACATTGCAGGGTTTCTCTGCAAGCCGAGTGCTCTAGACCGGCTCCGTGGTGGCTGGGGCTGCCAGCAACCTGAGCAGACTCACAACCAGGCACCTGGTAGAAAGGCAAATTTGCACCTTTGTCCCCTGTTAATGGAGCAAGAGGCACCTTTTCAAAGTGGTGATTCTCTTTATTTAGCAGGGGGAGAGCAACTGGCCCTATCCAACCCCAGCACAGCATCCCTCCGGTGGCGGTTGCTGGTGTCTGTCTTACATTTCTTTTTCAGATCGTGAGCCCTTTGGGAACAAGGAGCCATTATCTATCTATCTATCTATCTATCTATCTATCTATCTATCTATCTATCTATCTATCTATCTATCTATCTATACCACTTGGGGGACTTTTGCTGAAAAGCAGTATATAAATATTAACCATATTTGTAGGGATGTGCATAAAACCGGTTCTCCCGGTTCGGTTCGGGTCCGAACCGGGTCTGGACCGGACCGGGGTGGTTCGGTTTTGGTTTTGCCAGACCACCCCCCCGGTCCGGTTCGGTTTCGAACCGGTTCGGATCTGAACCGAACCAGTTCGGATCACAAAAAGTGGCTGGTTTTGAAGGGGACATTGTGTTCTACCTGCCACCCAAATTTCAAGTCGATTGGACCTTCCTCTGATTTTTTACAATTTTTTTTCAAAAAATAAATTTTTGCCCATAACTCACAATGTGGAGCCCTTAGGGGCAAAAAAGCTGGGGTGGGTGGTAGCCACCCATGGGTGTCCTCCACCCCAAAAATCCCAAGGCAATTGGTGGCTCCTAGTATTATTGGTGAATTTCTGAAGAAAATGTTTTTTCCCATTGGCTAGAATGGGGGTTCGGGGCTGCCCCAGACCCACCTCTGTGGGGTGGCAGCACCCCCAAAGTGGGTCCGGGGCCATGGCAAAAATGCCCTCAGTCCCTCCCAGCAATCCCCGTAGAGATAGGAGTGATGGTTCTGTTGTTTTTCTGAGGTATTCTGAGTGTAGATTCTATGATAGCTTATGAGATTTCCAATGAGACACCATGAATCCACTCTCATTTGCTATCACAGAATCCACACTCACTCAGAACACCTCAGAAAAACAACAGAACCATCACTCCTATCTCTACGGGGATTGCTGGGAGGGACTGAGGGCATTTTTGCCATGGCCCCGGACCCACTTTGGCGGTGCTGCCACCCCACAGAGGCGGGTCTGGGGCAGCCCCGAACCCCCATTCTAGCCAATGGAAAAAAAATTTTTCTTCAGAAATTCACCAATAATACTAGGAGCAACCCAACAATTGCCACCCCATCTTTTTGGCCCCTCTCTCTGGGCGCCCTAACACGTAACACCTAGTCAGTCCATCTTAATGCCTACCTACTACCACCACTCCTATCCAAGCAAGTAAGAGGAGGACACTCAGAGAGACAACACCCACTCTCTGATCTAACAAAAAGGCCACTGCTGTGCTGCCTGCCAGCACAGCAGCAGCAGCGGAGCAGCACACTAAGCACAAGAGCAGCACACACAGAGAAGAAGCAGGAGGCGGAGCAGCAGAGCAGCAGACCTGCCGCTCTGCATGATGGGTGACGTGATGCCCAAAGGAACCACCGCCTCACTCAGTGCCTGCCACTGACTAGGCCCGACAGACAGAAGCCAGCCAACCTGCTCTGCTCTGCTCTGATGCTCCCCATGGATGATGCACACACACCCTACATCTGCATCCCAATGACCAGACCAGACCAGACCAAGTGCGCAGAGTCAGCACAGGCCAGCAGCCACCAGCCCAGCAACAACAACAGCTACTACTGCTACCA
This sequence comes from Hemicordylus capensis, assembly GCF_027244095.1. NCBI lineage: Eukaryota > Metazoa > Chordata > Lepidosauria > Squamata > Cordylidae > Hemicordylus > Hemicordylus capensis. Next base: position 179,236,885 of record NC_069661.1, on the reverse strand, counting down.
CCACAACCAGTGTTGCCGCTACAATAACATTCCCAGTCCAGTCACGCGCGCCACAGCCTGAGCCTAGCACACAGCCAACAGCTGCTGCCAGCCAGTGCCTGGCAAGCCCAGCCAACATGAGGAGGAGAGAGCTAACAAGTAGACGGCGCACGCACATCACCAACCCATCACGACGGCGCAACTGCAAGGGGAGAGGGCACAATTACAGGCAGGAGGAGGAGGAGGAGGAGGAGGAGGAGGCGGGCGAGGCAATCCTAGCACAGATTTGAAAGTTTAAAATCCACCAGGACATCTTCTAGAATCTAGACTTCTGTTTTTTCTACCACCAGCTGTAGTGTCTAGTTAGTCAGTGTGCTGTGCAGCTGAGCTGAGCTGAGCTGAGCTGCATGTGAGGAAGGGTGATTGTAGCTAGTTCTTTAGTTTCAGCAGACTGAGCATTGAGCATGGGCAGTGGCCTTGGGAAGCAACACAATTACACGACACTCACCTGCTGCTGCTGGTTCTAGAAGTTGCCTCTTCTCGTCTTCACCTCTTCGTGTGTGTGTGTGTGTGTGTGCAGTGAGTGCATGCCTTTTGCCTTGCTGGAAAGAAATGCTTCTCTGGTCCACCACCACATATCTGCTCAAGGACACAGAGGCCCAAGGCAGAGGTGGTGGCACCAGTGTGAGTGCATGTGTGCTGGTGGTGTTTGCCACCACAGGTGTTTTGTGTGTGTATGTGTGCGCTGCTAGCTAGGAGGGGGGAGGGAGGCAGGGAGGGAGGCTGGGAGGCAGGGGGGAGGAAAGGGGAGGGGGAGAGGGATGTAGAGGGGATTGAAGGGGGGAGGGTCCGGCTCAGAGTTGGTCAGCCACATATTTGTGCACACACGTGCTCACGTGTGTGCTTCGGTGGGAGAGACCAGACTCTCATCATCTGCCAGACCGGGGTTGGGGGCAGGTGAGGCGGTGGTGGGCTGGAAGGGAGGGAGGATGGAAGGTGGTGAAGAGGAAGGGGAGAGGATGAGAGGGGAAGGATGGAGGGAGGCATGGGGGGGAGGAAAAAAAACATGTAGACAGACACACACCACACTACACACAGAAAGCATCCACACACAGAGACAGTGCTAGGCATCCATTCACACAGACAGACAGACAGACAGACACACAACAGGAAGAGACAGACTGAGCCTGCACCACACACACACACACAGACCCAATTCCCCCCCTGCACAGTTATCAATCAATATGTTGTGTTGGCAGCCAGTTCATTGCTATTCTGGTGGTTTTGGGTTTTTTGCCATCAGCCAACATCAACAGTGACCACAATCAAGATGAACATAAGATGATAATAATTCATTCGTTTCATTTCAAAAAATCACCCAATCATCTTCTCCATGTAAACCAAGCCCCCCACACATGATTTCTGGTGACATTTTCAATAAAATCAATTCATTTGGCATTCATCATTTTGTTCTCCCTTTGTCACCTTTTTTTCTTTCTTTTGCATAATTTTGAGGCTTGATTTTGACATGGGGTTTTTAAAGAAAAAATTATTTACATGTTTATTTACATACAGTATTTACATATCTACACTGCATTTTTGAACGTATACCCGCCGCTGCCGCTAAGTCTAGTACTCCGTGGGCTGTGCTACTTTGGGGGTGTGTGCCGTGCCCACGCCAGGTCCCCAAATGCTGACAGGTGGATAGATAAAGGGCCTGTGCTGGTCAGCATTGGGTTTCTTTTTAGGTGGGCGTGGGCATTGTAAACATCTGGCCAGTCGCAGCACTACAGCTACTACTACAACTGCATCTCTGTGTGGGCACACTACACGCTGCGACTGGCTGGCACGGCTCAGCATCTGTCACGTCAGCTCAGCTAGAGGTGGAAGGGGGGAGGGTAGGGATAAGCACAGAGTTCGAGCCAGGCAGGTGACCAACCATGGGGCAACCCACGGTAATCACTCGCCCGTCTCAAACTGCAGCTTGGGGTAGCCCAACAGGGGGAGGTTCACCTTAAGGAAGACCAGCTGCTCCACCAGACCAGGGTCCAAGCGGGAGCGAGAGGGTGTCACCACGTCCCCGGCACGTGAAAACACCCGCTCGCTCTGGACACTGGTTGGGGGGCAGGAGAGGAGGCGCACAGCCACCACCGCCAGGTCCGGCCAGACTTGGCGGCGGCTCGCCCAGAACTGTGCGCAGTCCACGCCGTCTCCCTCCACAGGCTCCTCCAAGTACTGCGCAACGCATTGCTCAGCACTGGAGGGGGGCCTGGCAGGTCGAGCCTCCCGCATACCAGGCATGGCGCCATAGCAGAACCGCTGAAACCACTGGGCGGATCTCGAGTCGGTAGCAAATGGCTGCTGCGATGGCGCCGCCTGGGATGCCGCGCTGCTGGACTGGGAAGAGGGAGGGGAAGGGGAAGCTGACGCCGGCTGGCCGCCCATGCTGCTGCTGGGTGCGGGTTGGGCCGCGAGGGCTGCCCCCGCACCACTACCAACACCCTGGTCTCTGCGGGCCCTAGCGGCCTCCTCCTCCCTAACCTTCTCGACCAGGATGCCCTTCCACCTGGGCAAGTCGTCGGCACTCACGGCATTGCCCTTGAGGGCTGGGTGACAGAGACAAGCAAGGACATACTCCTCCCTGTCTCCCAGCACATCAACGAGCCGCTTGTCAACCCCAGACCTCAGCCTCCCAGCCAGAGCACGACCCTCTGGCGTGGTCAGAGAGATATGGAGTCCACCCATCAGCTTCTCGAGACCAACAGCTGTGGGCAGCGCCTGGCTCAAGGGAGTGGTGTCGCCACACAAGCCCTTCGTGGCAAGCTGGAAGGGCTCGAGTGCCGACACCGCCTCGGACATCTGCTTCCACTCTGCGTTCGAGAAGTCGCAGACATCCAAGGACTCGTCCCTCGCCAGGGCGACAAGGGCTCTCTCCTGCTCCAACAGGCGCTGGAACAGGAGGAAGGTGGAGTTCCACCGCGTCTCCACATCCGTAGGGATGAGATGGCGAGGAAGGCCAAGGTCATCCTGCTTCTGGCGAAGCAGTCTCCTGGACTTCTCGCTGCGGTGGAAGTGGGCGGCCAGCTTGCGGGACTTATCCACAAGCGTAGCCGTGGCAGCAACAGCACCTGCGATGGGGCGGGCCCCCTTCTCCTGGGACGCCCTCAGCTCCTTAAGGCCAAGGGCGTCCCTGACGGTCAGATGGAGCGTGTGTGCCATACACCGTATGTTCACACAGTCCATGACTGTCTCGACAGCGGCGGTAACGTTGGCTCCATTGTCGGTGACAATGAAGCCGCGGGAGAGGTGTGGACACCCGCCAATCCACTCCTCTATCTGGTGGTCGAGTACGGCCGCCACCTCCTCCGCGGTGTGCCTCGTGTCCATCGTCTCCACGTGCAGGACGGCCCACCTGTGCCGTAGTGCATCGGGAGCCGCGCCGGACCCGGAAGCATCGCCCGCGGAGGTCCCCTCACTCTCCGGTCCCCACCAGTGGGCAGTGAGGGCCAGGAAAGAAGCGTGCATCCCACTGACACTGGTCCAGAGGTCAGTCGTGAAATGCACGCTTGTCCCGGCCGGAGCTGCACGCAGCTCGGCCGACACGAGCTCCCTGCACCGGCGGTACAGGGAGGGGACCACGTTCCGGCTGAACGTCGTCCTTGAGGGGATGACGTATTCGGGAGCCAGGTATTGGAGAATACGGCGGAAGCCGTTGTTCTCGACCACCTGAAACGGCTGGTCATCGGTGGAAATCATCTCCCCTATGAGGCGGGTGAGGTGATGATGGTCCACGCGAACAATACGCTGGCTGCCCGAGGACTGCGTCCACCGCTGGACGGGCAGTGTAGCCTGCCTGCTGGCTGGCACACTGCCGCTGCCCGCCCTAGTGGCAGATGCACAAGGCGCACTAGCGCTGCCAGCCTGTCCCCTGAGACCTGGGTGGTGACGCTCTAGGTGTCTCCACATAGGCGTCGTACCCAGGTGCGCAGGGTCCCTTCCACGGCTGACAAGCATCCTGCAGTGGACACAGCGGGCGTGGAATGGGTCATCTTGAGGGACCTCAAAATGCACCCATGCACCACTGCCCTTGGCCTCCTGCGCCCTGGGCGCCGTCCTAGGCCGTTTCTCGCAGGGTGGCTGCAGTCCTAGGGGGGGGGCGGCCGCCGCTGCCTGCCCACTGCTGCCACCCAACCCGCCCCTTCCGCCCTCCACAGCGGAGGAAGGGCCCGGCTCAACTGGCATCGGAGAGGCAGGCCTCTCCTCCACCACCTCGCCAGACCGCTCCCCACCAGAGTGTCGGGCTTCACGAGGGGGGGCCCCACTGAGCGGCGAAAGGATAGGGGGAAGGGGCCCCAGAGGGAGGGAGAACCTGGCTGCATCGCTGCCAGCCGCACGGTCCTCACCGCCCTCTACCTGCTCTTCCAACTCCACAGTCTCCTCCACCTCAACAACTGGCGGTAGCTCAGCAGCACCTGGTGCCGCCGGCGAGGAGGGACCCGCCACAGCCCTAACAGTGCCTCTGCCTCTGCCGCGATTGGCGGCAGCAGGCGTGGGGAACTGAATCCTGCGCACCAAAGATGGGGCCGGAGCAAAGAATTCTCCAATGGGGAGAACTGGGGTGTCCTCAGGCTCCCCGCGTCCTCTCCCTCCCCGTGCCGCAGGCGCACCCCGCACCTGGCCTCTCCCACCTCTGCCTGCCAGCCTTGAGCGAGCCCTGCCCGCCACACGGCGCTCAGACATGCTGCTAGGTCAGAAGGAGGGAGACTTTAGGAGGAAGGCCAGACAGGGTCAAAAAAATAATTTGGAGGGGCTTAGGGGCCAAAAAAAAGGCAGCTGATTTGGAGGCGGCGGGGGGGAAGTTTGTTTTCAAAAAAGGAAGCCAATTGGGGGGAAAGGAAGACTTTTTGATATGGGGGGGGGAAGCCAATCGAAGTGAGGGGGAGGGTGTCCTTTTTGAATTTGGGAGTCAACCACCAAGCCAATTGGGGAGATGGGTCTGGGAGGGGTTTTTTTTAGAAAAATAGGGGGTTAAAGGGTGGAACCCCGGTGTGGGAGGGTGGCACGGGCAGTTGGGTGGAGTAGTTGTGGTGTGGGTGGCAAGTTTTTAGCTTTTTTTGGGGGGGAGAGTGGATGGGGGGAGGGCACAGCACCTACCGGGGGTGGGGGAGGGATGCAGTCAACGCTTGGGAACCTGCAGATCAAAGGAGGAAACCCTTATTTAGTGAACTGGAACACAAAGTGTGGGTTCTGGGGGGTGGTTCTCAAGTAATGCTCCTGTGGGGGGAGCATCAAACTCAATGCAGCCTATTTAGTGACTCTAAATTGCACACAACCAAAACCAGAACCCAGTCACACCAACACAGAGGTTGAACCCACCCACTCTGTGACTCTGCCTGCCCAATGCCATGGCAAGCAAGCAGCAGCAAACACTTGATGGCAGCCTCATGGATTGAACATCATGATCATCATCATACGTGTGTATTGGCCCAGCATGTAGTGGCAGCATCAGAGCCCAGCCAGGACCCCACTCAGACTGCCCCAGAGGCAAGGAAGCACTCTGGCATGGCATGGGCCCAGCATGTAGTGGCAGCATCAGAGCCCAGCCAGGACCCCACTCAGACTGCCCCAGAGGCAAGGAAGCACTCTGGCATGGCATGGGCCCAGCATGTAGTGGCAGCATCGCATCAGAACCCTGGACCCCACTCAGACTGCCCCAGAGGCAAGGAAGCACTCTGGAAGGCACCTGTTCAAAAACCACCTGCAAGACGCATGCAATGCAACGCAACACACAGCAGCAATTTCTTTACTGGGCATGGGCATGAAGACACAAGTTTTACAACAGTACATCTCCTCTCCAAGGTTCCCTCCCTCCTCCCCACACCCAAATGCATTTCAGAATAGGGGTGTCCCTATTTAAAACCGCCAGCTAGGGAGAGAAAGGGGCAACAAAAGGTGCACAATCGCACACGCACTAACCCCTCTTCTTCCGGTCCTTCTCCTGCCACTCACTGCTGGTCACGGATTCGCCGCCGCCAGCCAGCCACCCTGGGCTGAGACACAGCAGGGCGGCCGCACGAGGCACACAGGCAACCGGGGTAGTTCAACAACGATGGAGGGGCAGAAGTGAGGAGACAACACTATTTGTGTCGCTCAACTCACCCCCAAGCAGAGACAAAATCAACCAAAAACTATAAAAAGGAAAAAAAAACCGATGGCAGCCGCCAGGTGGGTAGGCTACTGTGTGCGGCTGCAGCTGTGGGAGAGGAGGTGGAAAGTGAAGGGGAGCAGAGAGAGAAAAGACTAAGAGAGAGAGAAAAGAGAGGGGGGGCAGGGACAAAGAGAAAGAGAGGAGAGAGAGAGAAAAGAAAGAGAGAGAGAGGAGAAAGAGAGATGATAGAGAGAAAGAGGAGAGAGGAGAAGCGCAGCGCAGCAGGGAGGGGGGATTCAGGTGTGGGGGGAGGACACAGCAGTAGCAGCGGTCCAAAGAGGTGGGGGGAGCAGAGAGGGTGTGTGTGGTTGGGGGCTAGTGTGTGGCAGGGGGCCTGGGGTAAGTGGAGAGAGTCGGGGGCAAGGAGGAAAAGAGGTGGGGTGGGGGGAGCAGAGAGGGTGTGTGTGGTTGGGGGCTAGTGTGTGGCAGGGGGCCTGGGGTAAGTGGAGAGAGTCGGGGGCAAGGAGAAAAAGAGGTGGGGTGGGGGGAGCAGAGAGGGTGTGTGTGGTTGGGGGGTAGTGTGTGGCAGGGGGCCTGGGGTAAGTGGAGAGAGTCGGGGGCAAGGAGAAAAAGAGGTGGGGTGGGGGGAGCAGAGAGGGTGTGTGTGGTTGGGGCTAGTGTGTGGCAGGGGGCCTGGGGTAAGTGGAGAGAGTCGGGGGCAAGGAGGAAAAGAGGTGGGGTGGGGGGAGCAGAGAGGCTGTGTGTGGTTGGGGGCTAGTGTGTGGCAGGGGGCCTGGGGTAAGTGGAGAGAGTCGGGGGCAAGGAGAAAAAGAGGTGGGGTGGGGGGAGCAGAGAGGGTGTGTGTGGTTGGGGCTAGTGTGTGGCAGGGGGCCTGGGGTAAGTGGAGAGAGTCGGGGGCAAGGAGGAAAAGAGGTGGGGTGGGGGGAGCAGAGAGGGTGTGTGTGGTTGGGGGCTAGTGTGTGGCAGAGGGGTGTTGGGGGGAAGGGGAGGGGGCAACAACAAACAGCAAAGGAGAAACTGGAACAACTCGGGCAGCAGCAGCGATTAGGCTGGATGGGGTGGTTGGGGGAGGAGCTGGGCCTGGGCTAGGGTAGGGTCTGGGAGGAGGGAGGGTGGGGGGGGCAGGCAGGGGGGGGGAGGAGGAGGAGGAGGGTAGCAAAATATATAAAGCAATATATATCAAGAGAACACAAGCCAGAAGTTTAAAAAAAAAATTAAAAGAAAGACTATAACCAGCAGAAAAAACTTGGGGGTGGGGGTGTGGGGAGGGGGAACCAAACACAGACTCTGAGGGGGGCCACTAAGTGAACAGAGACAATGAAACCACAATTGCTGCAAATTAATAATAGCAAATGAATAAGTGGAACCAAGCAAAGAAAACTGGACTCGGTTTGGCAGCAGCAAACTTGGGAGAAGGCTGGATGGGGTGGGGTTGGGGTGGGGTGTGGTTGGACTTGGAGGGGCAAGTTTGGAGCAGGGAACCAAAACTGATTATATGGGACAACAAGAAACAACAACAGAATCCTCTGGGGGTGGGGGGGAGGGATTCAGGGAACCAACTCGCAGGGCAGCAGCAGTCAGCAGAAACAAACAAAATGGTACAATTTAAGCAAAACCAGCAAGCAATATATAACTGAAACCAATGGAATGCAATGTGAAAATCAAAAAGTTGGACAACAACAAGGCAGGACAAAGAGCAATAATTAATGGAAGAAGATTTAAAGCAATGAGGATGCAGTGGGTGGGAGTGGGGGAGGGGGAGGGTAGGCCCAAAGGATGAGAAGGGAAAGGGGGGGGGGGGGAGAAAAGCAGACAGACAAGGAACAGGGAAAATTGGGGGAAATTAAGAAGAAAGTAAAGTGAAGTAACACACAGTATACAGACAAGAGACAGACAGAGAGAGGAGACACACAGAGAGTCACAAAGGGCAGGTGGACAAAGGATTAGACAGAGCACACACAGAGAGACACAGGACACAGTCAGGACTCACAGAGACACCAGAGCAGCCAGCAAAGGGCAAGCAGGTCTCAGAGATGATCCCACAACTGCAGCCAAGAGAAGTTTCCAGAGAAGAGGCTTGGGTTTATATAGGTTTGAAATTCCCTCCTTTGGGAGCCCCCACCTTTGCACTCCCCCCACGGCCAACAGGGTGCCAGCTCTCAACAGTGCAACAGCCAAGCAGCCTACCAGACCAAAGGACTCATTCTGGCCAATCAAGGATCAATAGCGCAGCCAATACAATGCCTGGAAATAGCATCACAAAATGGATGCAAGGAGGAGCAAAAGTTTCGGGAAGGAGACACAAAATGGAGGACACACTTTAAAGAGACACTGAGTGAGACTCAATTTCATTCCCGAACCGGTTCGGGAAACCCGAGCCGGTTCGGTACCGAACCGGCTCGAATTCGGTCCGGCTCGGTCCCCGGGAGGGCCCGATTCGGTCCGGGATCGAGCCGCCGGATCCGGACCGGTTCGGACGAACCGGTCCGGATCCGAACCGAACCGCACATCCCTACATATTTGTACCTCAGGAATAGAACAGGGAAAAACTCAGGCTACCCAGTGGCGCAGTGCCAGGATCAAGCCCAATCATGGAGCTCCATCAGTCCTACCCAGGTAGGGCTGTGCAAGTCCAGTTAGGCCTGCTTGTGCGAACACCCTCTATATGTGTTTAGAATGCATACATATTGTACAGGTATGCTACGTTGAATGTAATGTTTGAATAAGGCATTTTTTCCACCTCTCTGATTAAATTCCTATCTTCCTCTTCCACAGTATTATCTTTCCTTTTCTTTTTCTGCTGAAGTAGTATTGTTCATCTGGGTATAGAGGAATATTTAATAGGGATGTGCAAAATGATTTGGGTGCAAATCAATCTGTACCCGAATCTAGCTGATTCGGGTGATTTGGTGGCAGAACAAATCACCCCTGTGGTCCATTGGCTAGATTCGGGTCCAAATCAAATTGCACCAGATTTGATTAGAATAGATTTGAGATGCGGATTCCCCCAGATTCCCAGTTTTCATTTAAAAAGAAAAAGCTAAACTCTAGCCCTTACAGAAGTGGAGTTGTGGAGCAAAATGTGTGCTCATCATTTTTCAAGTGTTTGGATTCTATGGTGTATAATATCCTTCCCTACTAATGAATCCCTATGAGGATTCATTGCACACCTTCATTTCCTCTGTTCATTTTGACCGTCATTGGACAGTGCCAACTGTCAACTGCCATGTGTCAACTACACATGTGTCACCCCCCCACACACACACTGGGGTACCCAGTTTATTTTTTAGGAATTTTTGAAGTGTTTAGATTCTTTGGTGTCTTAATTACACACCTTCATTTATTCTGTTCATTTTGACCACACTGCTTTGGGAATATTTAAGTGTTTAGCACTCTTATGTGCCAACTACCTCCCAACCTGCAAGCCACTGGGTGCTCAGTTTATATTTTAGGAATTTTTGAGGTGTTTAGACTCTTTGGTGTGTAATGAATTTAGTTTCTTTTTAAAAAAATGAAATATGGGGATCATGTTGAAGTTAGGATAGGGTGACTTTGAATCTCCATTATTTCTTTTGGTGGAAATATACAAAATCAGTAAAAGCTAAAGAAAATAATTAAAAATCAACCAAGTATCCCACTGCCTTGAAATTTGGACTGTAGGTGGCACCCATGAGGACCTACCCACTACCCAAATCTAGTGTCTCATGACCTTTATAAATGGTCCAAATCAATCTGAATCAAATTTAATCCAAATTGAATCTGGGGTGATTTGGGGGGACAGATTCGGACACAAAACAAATCAGGGGTGATTTGATTCAGGCACAAATTGAATTAAAAATTTATTCATGCACATCCCTAATATTTAAGAGACTTGCAGTGCAAAAAACTGTATTAATGTACTTATTAACGTAATGTATTAATGTACTGAAAAACATTTTTAACTATAATAAGAAAAATAATATCTGTTTTTAAGATACGTTTGCTTCATTCTCATGTTTGCATACACAAATGCACACAGAGATTTTAACTCTACAAGCTGCTACTTACAGTGTATTTGTTACTTGCTGTGCATCATCCATGACCTCCATTAACCATATTCACTTACTCAAGGGATTTCCAAGTTCTTGGAGCCTGTGAACAATTAGAATTTTGAGAAACGGTGTTGAGCACCACTACAACATGGCTGTCCAGCAGGCCAGGGCCAGTCAGAAAATGGCTGCTGACAGGGTGGAGACAGTCAAATCATGTATCCAATTTACACACACCGTTGCCTATGAAATCCACAAAGCAGAATTTATCTTCCCAGTCTTCATTGAAATAGTAACTCTCTTGTCTTGCCTGTTCATTTGCTAAGGGGCATATGCAGTTAACAGCACATATTTTCTTTTATAGGCATCAAAATTGTAAATTTCCCCATCGTTTATGTAATTATGCTTTAATAAACTAAACAGCCTAGTGAAGCTAAGGGAAAGGGTGGGAGAGCCGGAAACAGAAATGAAATTCTAGGCAAAGAGAAGTATGGACTGTATCTGAGATGGAGAGATGTTGCAGAGAAATTACTTAGGCTCTATAAGTAATTGAACAGGAAGCCAACTTTAAATGAGAAACAAGATTTATAACTAACTGAAACAAGCTAAAAAATTAAACAAACTGTCACTTTAACAGAGAGAGAGAGAGAGAGAGAGAGAGAGAGAGCCTCTAAGTCTGAAATTCAATACAGTAAGCAAGAAGACTAAACTGAAACGCTAACTCTACCCTCAAGCCTGAACACAAACACATACACATAGACACATACACATAGCATGCCCTGGACCAGAACAGAAGCAATGTCTATGGAAAAATCCCAACAAGAGAAACCCAAATCTTTAAGTACTTGTTACAGTACAATCCTTTGCATATGCAATCATATGTTTTTTTTAAACCTTGCAATCTCATATAGAAGCAAACCCTACTGAATTAACCACTGCATGCTTAATCCCCAGTAAGCATGCGCACAATTGCAGTCTTAAAGAGAATAATGAGCCAACTGCCTGTCCAAAGAATTTGTTTCATAGGGTTGGTAAGTGGGCCAGGAATAGGAGTCAGTCAGCAAGTGAGCTACTGATCCATTGGTGCAGCCTTTGCCACACAGCTCACCTTGCCACTTGTTTCTCTTCCTCCTCTCCTACGTAAAATTGAACACATTCTCTAGAGCTCCATACTGCTTTCTAGTCCTTTACCTTACAGGCCAATTGGAAGAGGCAAGCAGCAGAATGGCGCCCCAACAACGCAAGAGGAAGGGGTGGATGGGAGGAGACAAGCAGAGAGGTGAGCAGGCCGGAGGGGAGGAAGGAGTCGACAAGTTTGCTAAATGTGTGCTCCGAACTTTATTTTTATTATTAATATTATTTTTACATTTATATTCCACTCTTCCTCCAAGGAGCCCAGAGCGGTTTACATAGTTAAGTTTCTCCTCACAACAACCCTGTGAAGTAGGTTAGGCTGAGAGAGAAGTGACTGGCCCAGAATCACCCAGAAAGTATCATGGCTGAATGGGGATTTGAACTCAGGTCTACCCAGTCCCAGTCCAGCACTCTAACCACTACACCATACTGGCCTCCCTTTAGAGAGGGGGGAGTGCCTGCTGCCCTGGCAGACAATAAACACTTCTGCAGGCATCCTGTTGCCTGAGGGCACTCTTCATTGGGACCTGGACTTACACCAGTCCCTTTTCAGTCATCTTGTGGACTCAGATCATCAGACTGGATGACTGATCCCTGGTTGGCAACAATTAATCATACAGTGTATATTTCAACATGTAGGGAGCTGGAAAATGGGGGTCTAGGATGTAATATTGGACCAAAGTAGAGAGTGTCAAGGAGAACCATAATTGGCCATGCTCTTGATTTACATCAGACTATTTCCCCCCTCCAGTAGTTCTGTCAGCAGTGTGATTTTCTTTTGTACACCTGTGAATATTCCTAAGTGTGAACAATAAATATCTCCACACTGTGGCTGCCCGTTGCAGGTTTTATTCTATAATGGCTGCTACTGAAGCATGGAAAATATTAAGCAGATTTTATAGAGGAAATTTAGTGTAGCAGGTAGCCATTTTTAGTCATCAGCCCTTTGAATCACGCCAATTTTTCTAACAGAGCTCCTGCATTTGAAATACCGCTGGCTTTGCAATGTTACCTGGGTTTTTCTGAGTTAAGTGAACTGAATGTGATCACTCTTCCTTGATTTATGACTTTTTAAGCCCTTAAGAAAGAGCTATTTCTCCAGTGGAGAGATACCTGGACCTGGGTAGTCTAGCTTAAAATCTTGCATGAGCTCACTGGGTGATCTTAAACGAGTCTCCAAATAAAAAGGACACACTTGTAGAAAAAGAGCAGTTTATATGATGTTGTATCTATTGTGAATGAATGAGTTAAAGAGGATACACAAACCTGCACAGGATGCTCCCCATATTTTCACCTCCCACTATAAAACAAGTGTCTGTTTTTCTACAGTGATGCTTTGTTCTGTCTTGTTTTGTGCATTTTGAAAAAACATGAAAACATGATGGTTAGAAATACTGCAATTATATAAATTATGCAAATTAAGCAAATGTGCCTAGATTTGCTTGTTTTCAAAGCTTTCTTATAGTCTTGAGGAAGGATCGTAAGATTTAAAGGGCTATGAAGCACCAATTCATGACCACTATATCCCCCCCTGACTTCTAAGTTTTCCTAAGGAATTTCCCATTTATTTTATATCTTAAGGACTGGCAACTTTTTTTTTTTTTTTTAAAGAAAGCTGATGTGCTCTTTGCTGCAATCCGTGAAGCAACTGTGAAACAACCATGTCTTTTAAAGCTCTTTTTATTCTAACTTGGAAGAGACAGTTTGGTGCAGATTGCAGCAGATGGTGCTCAGAATATTACATGACATCGTCCAATATAGTGTGGATTTCCCATTTTATTTTTTGTTCCAATTTGTGCTCAGGTTGGAAGAGATCATTGTCTGAAAGAGCCCCTATATGCTGCATTTGAAGCATTTCACCTTGAAAGGGTAGATCCAGCATCCTTAAGATGTCACCTCTTCCTCTGTATACTGTCACTGGCTGACATGCTGCTCAGGCTTATGAGGGTGAAGTAAGGACTTCATCCTCACAAGTGAGGCTTGCTTCACAGCACTGGGCAGGTGAGGGCAAGTGGTTTTTCACTTCTGTCCTCTCCCTGCAAAAGCCCTGTTTGTGTCCAGGAATATGTCCTTGTGGTTTGTGCAGCCCTCACTGACATATTCTTGGCCCTGAAAATGGTTTTTTTCTGCCAGGGAGGGAGAAGCCAAAATAGATTCCTCTGCCTCTCCTTGTATGCTGCAGCTGTGAGGCAAACCTCATGTGCAGTTAGTTAGATTCTTGCAAGGATGGAGCTTTTCCTCCACTCTCTTAGGCCTCCATGTCAGCCAGTGACAGGATTCAGAGGAAGAGGCTATATTTTAAGCCTAATTTAATTTACCTTGGATAAATTGTAAATATGTGTTTGATTCTATCAGCAGTATAGATAGGCAAAATAATAAAAATGGGTACAAAAGCATCTTTTGGAAGTAGCATATTGTCTGGACTGGCTTCCAGCAGCCAAATTTCATCCAGCTGATTTAAATGTATTGGCCCACCATGTCATGGCAAAGGGACGCATGCAGTTTAGAAATGTGAAATAAATACAAATAGAATAAAAACTGAATGTAAGTACCATCTAGTAATAATCACGTTCTGGTTACTTGAAGGTAATGCATTTACTCAAGAAGACCCCACAAGTGCTCAAATTCTCCATCCATCAGGTTTGTGTTATGACTGCTTATCCTTTGAGTCCGGGCTCCTTCTCTCCCACCTCATTTTATCTGTCACAAGTGATCCGAGTTACACGGTGACCTGTGAGGATTGAACAGGACATGGAAGAGATAGCTTAGGATCATACTGAAATTACTTTCTGTGGTATGTAGGTGGCACACCTGAATCCAATTAGAAGTAAGAGCTGGTGGAAACCCTAAGCGACAGTCCTGGCTGGCTTCATATTGTAAAGCTTCTTGCTCTTTCGATCGAAAACTGCATTCCATCTTTCCAAGCAAAAGGCGACTAGTTGTCAGACCCAGTTCTGCAATGGCCAATGTTTTCAGCAAATATTTAATTACAACAGCATGGTGTCTAAATTGTCCTTATTAACATGAACCTCTGTTAGGGTTCAAGGCAGGCAAGACCTTCTATACTGGCAGATCACTCTCTTTGAAATACTGTACTTAGAGAGCAGGGAAAACGGCTATTAGAAATCACTGTAATAGCTTTTATGAAAGCTATGGCTAATTTAGAGCCCAATTAAATCCAGAAATCCAATTATTTCTGAATAACATAATTACAAGAAAGTAAGTAGCATTGTAAGTACCAAGCAGCTATAATGGGAAATGCTTTAATCTGTTCTGAACTGGTACAAGGATGTGTGCAATTGCCTTGCTGGCCCTCCGCATTTGGGTTGCTTCCCTATGGTGCATCAAAGGGATGAAATCCCTTGTTTTGTTCTCAAATTCTGGACAACAAAAGAAGATTTATTTGGTCAACATTTGACAGCAGAAATGGATCATTATGAATTTTTGAAGAAAATGGAATTTAAGTAAAGCAAATGAGTTTGGAATAAAAAAATTATCCATGAGAACTGCGCAACCCTCAGGAACAGATTTATACATGTTGAAATGGTTTTTTGGACAGAGAGGAGAGATGCAGAAATTATTCATCCCCTCTCTCTCTGTGCCTGGCTCATGGTGGAAAGAAGCCGTCAACACAGGGATGCTGCAGGCCGGGGATTATCAGTGTTGGGTCACCAGAAGTTTTTGGACTTCATCTCCCATAATCCCCAGCCCCAGTGGCCTTTGGTTGAGGATTGTGAGAGTTGAAGTCCAATAACATCCGGGGACCCAATGCTGAGAATCCCTACTGTAGGCTATGCAGACACGCAGCCCTCCTTCTGGTGACAGGGGGCTGAGGAACATGTTGCTCAAGGTCTTAAAAAAGCTATTGTAACCTGGGCAACCCTCATTTAGCTATGAAATTCACTGGATAGGTTTGGATCAGTCAGTCTCTCTCAACCTCACCAACCGCACAAGGAATGTAAGGCATTGTGAAGATAAACTAGGGTGGGGTGGGGAACCATGTACACCACCCTGAGTTCCTTGGAAGAAGGGCAAGATAAAAATATAACAAACATATAAATAATGATCAGTTATGCTGTATATAGAGTGGGGCAAGTGCTTTACCATCCTTACTTCATTCATTTTTTACCACTACCACCCTGAAAGCCAAAACTTTAAGCTTCCAGTTTTGTAGATGATGAAGACGGTGGCCAGGGGTGCCTTTGCACGGCTTCGGCTAGTGCACCAGCTGCGTCCCTTTCTCGAGAAGGCAGATCTGGCCACGGTTACCCATGCCTTAGTCACGTTGCGGCTGGATTACTGTAACGCGCTCTACGTGGGGCTGCCCTTGAAGAATATCCAGAAACTGCAGCTAGTGCAAAACGCGGCAGCGAGGGTTTTATCCGGAGCTGCCTGTTGGGACCATATCACCCCCATTTTGAAAGAGCTGCACTGGCTGCCAGTTCGTTTCCGGGTCCAATTCAAGGTGCTGGTTTTGACCTTTAAAGCCCTAAATGGTTTGGGCCCGGGGTATTTGAGGGACCGCCTGCTCCCAAGGGTTGTTGCCCGCTTGACGAGGACATCTGAGGGGGCCCTGCTCTGGGTGCCGACAATGAGGGAGGCCCGGCTGTCGTGCACTCGGGACAGGGCCTTCTCTGTAGCTGCTCCTAGACTCTGGAATGCTCTCCCAGTGGCCATTCGTTCCTCAGACTCCATCACAGCTTTTAGAAAGCTTTTAACCCAGGCTTTTTACCCAGGCTTTTTACCCAGGCTTTTACATAAACGTTTTTACTGCTGCTTCTGTGTGTTTTTATCTGTTGTATTGTTTTTATCCCTGTTTTATATGTTTTTAGCTTGATGTTTTTATTGCTTGATGTTTTTATTGCTTTTTATTGTATGTTTTAATTTTTGTAAACCGCCTTGGGGTTTTCTTTTAACGAAAGGCGATATAGAAATGGAAAAATAAATAAATAAATAAAATAAAATAAAAAAGAATGGAAGCTGAGAGATAGTGATTTGCAGTATGTCCAAGGTTGAGCTGGTATCAGAATCCAGGTCACTCAGGTCCAAATCAAAACAGTTTTTTAATGAAATTGCTAAGTCTTGTCTAGCTAATATGTGTCACAAGAATATATCTGGTTGAAATAACGCCATGGGGTGCTGAAAGGTTATGTGTCCATTGTGTCTCGGCAATTCTAATTCTCCTTCTCCTTCTCCTTCTTCCACAGTCAGACAGGTGTTATGCACTGGTTTGTTTTATCCAGACATCGGGTCCTTCCCAAGGACCTGGGATGGCTGAATTTTATTGTCAATGTTGTTGCTGTTTTTACAGATATCATCGCAGAATATAGGCTGTTCCCAGTAAAGTTGCTTTATGTAATTGGCTGATGGTGATTTCTGTGGCCCCTATGGTGTTGAGGTCCTCTTCAAGGTCTTTTGGAACTGCACCCAGGGCGCCAATTACCACTGGGATTATTTTGGTCTTCTTCTGCCACAGCCTTTCAATTTCAATTTGTAGATCTTTGTATTTGGTGATTTTTTCTATATCTTTTTCTTCTATTCTGCTATCCCCTGGTATTGCTATGTTGATTATTTTAACTTGTTTTTCTTTCTTCTCTACTACAGTGATATCTGGTGTATTGTGTGGCAGATATTTGTCTGTTTGTAGTCGGAAGTCCCATAATATTTTGACATCTTCATTTTCTTCAACCTTTTCAATTTTATGGTCCCACCAATTTTTGGCTACAGGTAGCTTGTATTTTTTGCAGATGTTCCAGTGTATCATCCCTGCTACCTTGTCATGCCTTTGTTTGTAGTCAGTCTGTGCGATCTTTTTACAACAGCTGATTAGGTGGTCCACAGTTTCATCTGCTTCTTTACAAAGGCGGCACTTGCTGTTTGTTGTTGACTTTTCGACTTTAGTTCTTATTGCAT
The DNA here is from genome assembly GCF_027244095.1 of Hemicordylus capensis. Taxonomy (NCBI): domain Eukaryota; kingdom Metazoa; phylum Chordata; class Lepidosauria; order Squamata; family Cordylidae; genus Hemicordylus; species Hemicordylus capensis. Next base: position 179,219,662 of record NC_069661.1, on the reverse strand, counting down.
ATGTTCTTAGTGCCTGTTCTTGTGCAGCCAATATTAAACCCTCTGTTTCTTTCTTCAAGTTGCCATTCTTAAGCCATTGCCAGATCTTGGTGATGTCTGATTTTCCACTTATATTGTGCATGTTTTGACCATGCAGTGGCTTATTTTTCCATTTTTCTGCTCGGTTCTTGACTTGTTCTTTCTTGTAGGCCTGCTTTGTTTCATTGTTTTTGAATAGTTTCTCGTTATTGACCATTTAAAGTGCATCTTCTTCACTGTCCTTGATATATTCTTCAAGGCCTCTTTTCTCCTCCTCTACTGTTTGATGGACTTGCAGTATTCCTCTTCCACCTGAACTGCGAGGGAGGTATAGCCTATCGACATCACTGCGGGGGTGCAGAGCATGATTGATGGTCATGATTTTCCTGGTCTTACGATCCAGCGTCTCTAGCTCAGCCGGGGTCCAGTCTATTATTCCTGCAGTGTATCTGATAACAGGTATAGCCCAGGTGTTTATGGCTTGTACGGTGTTCCCACCATTGAGTTTGGACTTTAGGATTTTTCTAACTCTCCTGATGTATTCACTTCCAATTTTTCTTTTAACTTCAGTGTGTGCAATGTTATCAGCCTGGAGAATGCCCAAGTATTTGTAATGTTCTTTACATTATTATTTCTTGTTTACACAGTCAGACAGGTGTTATTGACTGGTTTGTTTTATCCAGACATCGAGTCCTTCCCAAGGACCTGGGATGGCTAAATTTTATTGTCAGTTGTTATAGATATCATCGCACAATATAGGCTGTTCCCAGTAAAGCTGCTTTTTGTAATTGGCTGATGGTGATTTCTGTGGCCCCTATGGTGTTGAGGTGCTCTTCAAGGTCTTTTGGAACTGCACCCAGGGCGCCAATTACCACTGGGATTATTCTGGTCTTTTTCTGCCACAGCCTTTCAATTTCAATTTGTAGATCTTTGTATTTGGTGATTTTTTCTATTTCTTTTTCTTCTATTCTGCTATCCCCTGGTATTGCTATGTTGATTATTTTGACTTGTTTTTCTTTCTTCTCGACTACAGTTATATCTGGTGTATTGTGTGGCAGATGTTGTTGTTGTTGTTACTGTTATTGTTAATAATAATAATAATAATAATAATAATAATAATAATGATAATAATAATTCTATTTCTATACCACCCTTCCAAAAATGGCTCAGGGCAGTTTATATAGAGAAATAAATAAATAAATAAATAAATAAATAAGTAAGATGTATCCCTGTCCCCAAAGGGCTCACAATCTAAAAAGAAACATGAGATAGTCACCAACAACAGTCACTGGAGGTACTGTGCTGGGGGTGGATGGGGCCAGTTACTCTCCCCCTGCTAAATAAAGAGAATCACCACATTAACTGGTGCCTCTTTGCCAAGTTAGCAGTTAGCACTTATAGCTTCACACATAATGTGCCTCAGCTTGATGAAACCCAAGGTCACTGAAGCGAAAAGATTTTGTCTGTTTTTAAAAGACATCTGAATTATGAGCATTTAAAACACTACCTGTACAGAGTTGACAGGAGGAATTTATTATTTTAATTTTCAAACCATGATTTTTAAAAAATGAAATAAAGTTAAACTTTGAAGCATAAATTAGGCAAAGAAGGATATCCAGAAGGATATCCTAGAAGGATATACAGGGCTATCTGTTTGGCATGCTTAGGCATACTGTCTTTTGTTTTATATGTGCTGTGAAATAATTGCCCTGGAGGGAACCAGATATGCGGAATGTAAGGCATTCATTTGACATATTGATTATTAGAAGGATGGTAGACAGATACGAATTGGAGGAATAACCTGCTACAGTCTGTTTAGGAACAGAAGTCATGACCCTAATTGGAAACAATTTAATCACTAGAAAGATATTTCTGTGACTTGACAGCCACCTTTGAACATATATCAAAGGTGAATTGATGGTTGTACAAAACAGTATAATTAATTACTTAAGAAAAGTTTACACAGATGGAGTCCAAGGGTTTACACCAAACCCTTATGGAATTCACTGCCACAAGATGTGATGGTATCCACTGGCCTAGATGGCTTTAAAGGAGTAGATTCATGGAAGACAGGTCTATCAATGGCTGTTAGCTATGACGGCTATGTTGAAGCCCCATGGTCAGAGATAATATGACACTGAATGAAAGTTGTTAAGTGATGGACAATGAGCAGGTGGGGCTATTGCCTTCATACCCTGCCTGTGGGCTTTCCAGAAGCATCTGATTGGCCAATGTGGGGAACCAGATGCTGATCTCAATGGATCTTGGGAAGGATCACACAGGCTGTTCTTATGTTCATTTAACAGACGGAAATAATTAGTATCTCAGAAAACAATCACTTAATTGGAAATCACTTGGCAGTACCAAGACTTGTAGGGGTGTGCACAAAACTGTCCTGCCTGGTTTGGTTCGAATCTGAACCAGACCCGAACAGGACCAGGCCAGTTAGGTTTCAGCCTACCCCCATCGAACTCCCCCGGGTTCGGTTTGGGGGGGGGGTTGTGAGTCTATCTATCTATCTATCTATCTATCTATCTATCTATCTATCTATTACATTTTTATACCGCCTAACACTCGTGTCTCTGGGCGGTTCACAATGATGAAACAGTTAAAACACATATAAAAACACATAAAAACAATTAAAAACTAACAATTTAAAAATCAATCACAGAATTAAAAATCTATACATTATTAAGAAGCTGAAAAAGCCTGAGTAAAAAGATGGGTTTTAAAATATTTTTTTTAAATTGTCAGAGATGGGGACGATCATATCTCAATAGGGAGCGCATTCCATAGTCCTGGGGCAACAGCTAAAAACAGCTAAACAGAAGCTCTACTGTTGAGTAGCTCCTCCCCAATCTAATAATTAAACAGAGGATCTGGCCCTTGCCCTCGTTCTCCCTCGAAGTGGCTCCCCCAAAGGGGCAAACCCCTTTGGTGTCACCCCTTCGGTGGCAACCCCGCGCCACTGGCAACGTGCCTATATAGTCCTGGGCAGCCGCAGCTCCAACAGGTGGAACACAGGAACTCAAACTGCCCAGTCACCTCTGGCCCCAGCAAGGACTCACCACCACACAATTAATTTTTTTAGTACTTACCCCCTCAGGGGCTTCTCTGAGGTCATGGGGGGTCTACAGAGGTCCCCTCCCTCCCCGCTGGCTTTCCTTGTGTCAAAAACCACCTGGTTCAGGTGTTCATTGGCCCTTTCCAGGCCTTTCCCCCTTGCGGTGGCCATTTTGGAGGCCATTGCACATGCACAATGGGTCTCTGCATGGCCTGGGTCATGACCCAGCCATGCAGGGGCCCATTGCACATGTGCAGCAGTCTCCAAAATGGCCACTACGATGGGGGAAAGGCCCGGAAAGGGCCGAAGAACACCCAAACTGGATTATTTTTGCCAAGAGGAAGGCCGGCGGGGGAGGGGAACCTCTGCAGAACTCTCTCAGCGATGGTTGTTCAACATCGAACCTGTTTGCACATCCCTAAAAACTTGAACTGTATGTGTGAACAGGCCATTACGTGTAACACCACAGACAGAACTGCCATATCACCTCACATGCAATGCTTTTTAACTGAGTCAGTTGATAACCTTGTTTTTTAGCATCTGTGTTTCCTGGAACTTCTTTGCAGTTCTTAGATATCCTCTGTGTGAGATAATAAGCCCACCCAAACTGACAACTTTCCCTCTCTTCTTAGCAGCTGGACTACAAATGGCTTTGTTCCGAGTACAACTGAATATTATGAGCTATCACACCTGCTCAGCTAATTAGTAGCAGAGGCTTCATTGCCAGAAATGCAATACAGTATAGATTAATTTTGTAATGACATGCCAAATTAAAATATTTAAGATACAATCAAACCTGCCTGATTGCAGAGATGCTGTATATTAAAAATATAAACTAATATAAACCAGTCCCCATTTATGTTAGACCACAAATAAGTGCAGTTCAGTTTATTGGGATCTTTGATCAAATATAAAGATTTCAACCCAGACACCCAGATAAAGAGAATAATATTGGTACAGATCTCTCTCTCTCTCTCTCTCTCTCTCTCTCTCTCCTATTTCATAAAAGTTGAATAGAATAAGATGAAGCATACTAAAAAAAACCCCTCAATTAACCATTTCTGGCACACCATGTGTGGATCTTAATTGCAGCTGTACAGAATCTGGCTACCGGATGCAAAACATCAGGTAGCAAACAAATAAGTTAATGCTAGTGCTTTCCACTCAAAGAATTAGTGTTTAGTTGTATCACCTAAAGCTCACCTTTAACCTGGGCTTAAACCCCAGAATCCATTAAAATATGCAAAAGAACATTAAGATAAGAGTTCATTTGGACACATACAAACTAGCTTCTTCTTGCCACTGCATAAATATCCTTCCTGACTACATATATACAGAAAAATTACAAATCATAAAATCTGGTTCTTTGGGTAATTTGAGCTCTAGCATTTGTTAGATATCAAGGATAGGTACCACCAGCACAATTTCACAAATGATGACATTAAGCTATATTGCAGCCATAAAAGTCCATACAGTACAAATATCAACACGACAATGCCATTATTGTCAGAGGGGGAAAACAACAACCTTGCCTTTTAACCCCTTAACAGGTTTGGTTAGTAAGTACAATTTAATGGTTGGCACTTTTGTAATTCTAAATGTGTTTGTTACAATCCACAACAGAATGATACCCTCTTCCACATCACTGAAGTCTACAGGGCAAGAATAGAAATAAGCCATATTTAAATTTAAGCAAGCAAATCAAGCCAATTGAAAAAAGAATGAAATTTAATTGTACCATAAAGCTGTCAGAAAGAAATATATTATTGAATATCAAATAGGATAACACTCCTTCAGTACAGATAAACTGTGGAGGACTTTTATTTCATTTTAGAAACTTGTGTTTATCTTATTTGTATATAGCTTTAAAAAAATCGGGGTGGGGTGGGGTAGGAAGAGGCCCAGGAACCAAAGAGAACATGAGACCAAATTTATCCAAGGGGCCAGAAAACAAAGGGTTCTAACAGGTATGGAATAGAATAATAAAACCAGGTGCCCTTGGAGGGTGCAGGATATGATGTGACTGATCACTCATTTATTCATCTTTAGAAAATGACATTTTGGATAGGCCCAAAGCCTATGTAGGTAGAAACAAGACAGGTAGGGCTTTTAAAGATGAGCATAGTATCATAGTAATCATAGTAATCAACAAGGCACTAAACAAACACCAGAGATGGATGCTCAGCCCAGAATAGAGTTTGCATTAGGGTTGTCAGGTTCAGATGGTGAAAAAAGTTGATTTCCATCACCAAAAAAATGGAAATAGAGGATGCTTTTCACCAAAAAAAGTATCAAAAAAGTACCCACTTTGCATAGAATTTGCATATGTTTATTGGTATTATATATACATATTTTGATAAAAATTGGATAATTTGAGAATAAATACATTTATACAATAAATACACAGCTCGCCACTGTGAAGAGCCACCTAATGGTGCAGTGGGGAAAATGACTTGATTAGCAAGCCAGAGGTTGCCGGTTCAAATCCCCGCTGGTATGTTTCCCAGACTATGGGAAACACCTATATTGGGCAGCTGCGATATAGGAAGATGCTGAAAGGCATCATCTCATACTGCATGGGAGGAGGCAATGGCAAACTCCTCCTGTAGTCTACCAAAGACAAACACAGGGCTCTGTGGTCATCAGGAGGAGTCGACACTGACTCAGTGGCACACTTTAGCACTGTGAAGCTGATGTGAGCTGTATGTCTGCTCAGTCAGCTGTCTAGATGCAGAGTTCTCAAAGCCCCTGCTTATCAACTGTAAATTCACATCCTGGTAAGGTTTACCAGACACGTGGTCCTCTCTCTTCCTCCCCCATAGGTCACCCAGCCTGATCTCCCATTGGATGGATGGTCAGTAGAAAGGGACCGAGGAAGAGAAGCTGCAAATGAGAGCAAAGTGTTTTGAGCGAACAAAATGTTCCAGCTGCTCCCCAGAGCTTCGGACACCACAACACATGCAAAAAAGTTGTTTGCCCCCCCAAATAGTCTCTATTCCTCCTAATGCAGCAAAAAGAAAAGAAAAAGAAAAAAAAGGCTATTTGATCCCCAAAATAGTCACATATCCACTATAAAAGTCCCTAGTTGGCAATCCTAATTTGCATCCTTGCCCAGTTTTTTAACCTGATCTTTTTGAACACATACAAATAGTCTTGCGATGATTTTGCATGAAGAATGGAAATGTAGCTCTAGGAATCCTGCTTTTATAAAATATATCTCTAAGTTTGATATTATTATTTTTCCAGGAGAAATGCCTTTTGTATGAGCTGTTAGTGGATGGTTATACACAGAGGTACAGCTAGGTAATTTTGGAGCCTGGACCTAAAGGCCTTTGGAGGCCCCCTCCCCTACAAATTAAGCATTATCACTCTGCACCGGGTGATCACACCACAAAGAACAGACTAAAGAGGATTTGTGGGGCTCCAGGGAATGCGGAGGCCCTGGACTTTGGCCCCAAAGTCCAGGGGTAAGAATGCCTCTGGTTATACTTCTTTTTCATTAGACACTTTCCTGGGTGGTGAAGGGAAGGGAGGGCTTAAAGGGGGCTTGGGTATGCTTATTTGTGCTTCCCTGCTGGCAATGAATTCTAGGTAAGTATTTTTTTATCAGTATGCTCTTGCAGTTTTAATTAAATTTAAGCAACATAATTTGTTGCTGGTTAATATCTATTTCCCTCCATTAAGCAAAAGATTGGAGAGCTATGGCAAAAATGTGATATAAATATATCTCCAACCTCTTCACGTCTCATCCTCAGATGTCCTTAATAATGGTGGGTGATTGCAATGCGAGGATGGGTGTTAATGATTATGCCTTGTTCATGAAGTTCCATTGTCATCTCTCTGAGCAAGAAGTAACGCCCTCCCTATAGTCTCGCTACTTTAAGGATGTCACTTGTAATTATGCAGCTTTTTGCTTGGCACAAATTCTTAATAATCTAAATCGTTGTTTTTTAAATGGCACAACAAAGAATGATTGTCCTGCAGAATTTACTTCTGGGGTGGGGGCCATACAAGTATAATTTATTATATAGTGATATCACATGATCTGTTAGTCTTTTGGGGGGGGGAAATAAAATTGTTTCATGTCCAGACAAAAATTAAAATTGTTTTCAGTTGTCCTGTACTTGAGCCCCATTAGCCACCAACTATTTGCAAACCCACTTTGTAGTCCTAATACAGTAGTAGAGGTTAGACCCTCCTGAATAAGGTGGTGAACCAGAATTTTTTTAATGTTGTTAAATGCACAGATGCTTCTGCAAATTTGTTCCTTCCTTATGACATCAAAAACAGAGGTGGATATTTTGGTACAGTATGGCAAGCTTACACAATCATTTCCGATATTTATTATGCAGTACATTTGTAAAGAAACCACAGCTTAAGCCATATTGCTCTAAAGGTTGGTTTGACTCAGATTGTTACAATGCTAAGAGTTGCTTAACTAGAGCTTTTGAGGAATATAGGGAGAATCCAGCTTCAATGACTCCCCAAAGTTTACTGCTGCAGAAAAAAAACCAGTATAAACTATTGCTGAATAATAATACGAAGAACACAGTGAAAGCTGCTTGGCAGCAATTGATCACTGCCGTTAAAATGAAAGATTTAGCTAGGTATTTGCACCTTGTTGTTCACCAACAGGTGAACACCTGCATATGGTCCAACCTATTTGGACTGCCATATTTCAGCTGCAGGCTGGGAAGCCCTTTTTCCTGATTTATACACCGAAGAAGCAGAAAGTTCCTTTGAGGCGGAATCTAGGTCTGCTTTCCTCTCTGTGTGGTCTCTAGTTACGGCCATGGAGGTAGCCAATTTGATAGCTCAGTTAAAACCAGGCAAAGCCCCTGGGAGTGATATTATCCCACTAAAATTAATTTTAAAAAAAATCATTTTGATGGGCCCCTATTTTAGCCTCTCTCTTTAATTTTCTTGATCAGACGGCCTGTATTCCTGAAGAATGGGGATTGGCCATTATAATCCCCTTATTTAAAAAGGGCAGGAGAGATGATGCAGCTAATTATTACCCTATAAGCCTATTAAGCATCATTAATAAGATCTATGTCTGCCATTTATAAGAAATTGCTTGACTGGTTTGAGACAGAAGAGATTCGAGGAGAAGAGCAAGCCAGCTTTAGGTCCAGTTGTTCACCCTTAGAAGAGGGCTTTGTGCTTCGTCATTTGGTAGAAATATATACTCAAACTTCTCATTCAGGCTTATATGCCACTTTTGTGGATTCTGAGTTAGCTTTTGATCTAATTTTGTGGGACAAACTATGGAGACACCTTAAAGTCTCCTCAATTGATCAGAGATTGCTTCTTCTTCTTTACAAATTATTTGAGAACACCCGTTCATGAGTTAGATGCAATGAAAATAGACAGTTTTCAGAGGAGATTCTTACCCAGAAAAGTGTAAGGCAGGGTTGTATTTTAGCGCCACTTTTGTTCAACTTTTATATAAATCCCTTGGTGGAGAGACCAAGTAATTTAGATTACCACCCTCCAAAATGAGCATCTAAGTACATCTCTCTGTGTGTGGGGTTTTGTTTTTGTTTTTGCAAAAAACTGGCTGGCCTGGTTCAGTTCGAGTCTGAACTGGACCCGACCCGGACTGGGACAATTCGGTCTGGTACCTCCTTGAACAGGGGATTCACAAATAAAACTAAAAAAAATTAAAAAAAAAAATTAGTCACTTAACCCCTCCGGGTCACTAGCATGGCCCTGGAGGGCCTTTGGAGGCACATCCCCCACTGACCTCCTAAGCCCCCTCACCTGGTTTGGGCACTCTTCAGCCCATTCTGGGTTTCACCCCATCACTGCGGCCATTTGGGAGGCTGCCATGCATGCCTAATGGATGCGGCGATGGGGCTGACACCCAGAATTGGCCAAAGAGCACCCAGAATGGGATGGGGAGTGCATGAACTGGGCAAAGGGGGTAATTGCAGAGGCCAGCAGGGGAAGGAGGCACCTCCGGAGGCTCACCTGCAGCTCCACTAGTGATTCCCAATGGGGGTAAGTGACTTTTTTAAAAAATTGTGAACATTCCTGAATGGCTGGGGGTGTTTGGTCCAGCACCGAACTGAACCGGGGGTGTTTGGTCCAGCTCCAGATCATCAAACAGAATAGGTTAAAGGTTGAACCTGTTTGACCCCAAACCTGTTTGCACACCCCTACATATCTGTGATCCTTTATACTGATGATACTGTGATTTTATCTCTGTCTCCCAGGAGCAGAGCCAGCCAAATGGTGGCCTGTGTTTGGCCCGGCCTGGCGGCCTGGCCAGTGATGCCCCATGCGCGTGATGTCATACACAAAGGGGGTGTGGTCTGGGCTCGGGATAGCCTGAGCAAGCTCTCCCTGTCTCATTTCAGGCAGTGTTTGCTGCCTGAAAGCATTTATTTCCCTTCCTCTCCCTTGGGAAATAAGTGCTGTCAGGCAGCAAATGCTGCCTGGAAATTAGAGGGGGACGACTGGGGCAGGCCTTCAGGCAATCGGACCATGCCCCTTTTGCATGTGACATCACATGCAACGGGTGCTCCAGCGGCCCTTTTCATTGGCAGCCTGAGTTCTTTGGACCCATTTGCTCAATGATGGCTCTGTCCTTGCTGTCTCCCATTGGGTTAAGAAGAGTGTTACGGGCTCTTGAATGTTACTGTAGGGAAGATTTCTTGCAGATTAACTATAAAAAACCTAAAATTATAATGTTTGCAAAGTCCCCTAAAAAGCTGAATTGGAATATTGTTGGATGTAGAATTGGGCAAGTTGACCATTTTAAATATTTAGGGGTGTTTTTCTAAGCATAAGGCAGTTTAAATGCACATAAAGAGTTTGTAATGCAAAGTGCCCAAAGAAGTAATTCAACAATCCTGGTTCACCCCCATGAACCAGAGGTAGATAGTTTATCCCAGCTGCTATCAAACTATGCACAGCTAAAGCATTAGCCTATCTCCTATATGGTGTTCAAATCATCCTATATTCCAATTTCGCAGCCTTAGAAACAAGCCACACTAAGTTTCTGAGAAGCCGGTTTCAAGTGCCTTGCTGTGTGCCTAATGTGATTTTCCATTTAGAGGCAGGTGTATTTTTTATTTTTTATTTTTTATTTTAGGCAGTGTATTAAGAGTGGAAACTAGGATCTGGCTAGTAGTATGTAAGTTAGGGTTAAAGCTTATTTTCTTTCCCAATGGTTTAGCTCCTTTGATATTGAAGAGTGGCTTTCAATTGAGATGGGAATCATTAATAGCAGATAAACTCTATTTTCTTGGATTCTCTCCTGAGCTATTGATAGCATGAGGCCATGAATGTGCCAAGCTGGCTCTCGAACAAAGGCTTTTAGATTTTGCACACCAAAATCATCTAAGTGATCATTTGATACAAATAATGATACAAATGATACAAAATGATACAAATTAGTTTTACCTTGGGATACAAATATATAATTCCAAACCAGTTAGGTACCTTGGCATGCTAATGGTGCCTAAGTATAGAGAAATGTTCTTGTGGGCACTTTTTAATGCTCTCCTGTCAGTAGTTTTGGAGGATATGTTTAAGCAGATTCCTTATGAAGAATGGGTATGCCAATGTGGAGATGGAGCAGCCATGTTTTATTATACTGTACTTTTTATCGAGATTCTTGAATTTCCCTCATAGCTCCTTTACTAAAAAAAAAATTTCCAGGCTGTTCAGATGAGTCCCCCCCCCTTTTTTTCTTGCTGACCATGACTCTGAGATTACATATAATGTAATCATTTCAGGGCTTTTAGCGGTTTTATTAGTTTTATTGTGTTTTAATAGTTTGATTTTAATTGTTAATTTGTTTTAATTGTTTTTATCATGTTGTGAACCGCCCTGAGCCTTTTTGGAAGGGCGGTATATAAATCTAATAAATAAATAAATAAATAAATAAATAAATAAATAAATAAATAAATAAAGTAGCGAAATTTTGTGTGGTGGCCAGTAGAATTAGACAGACTCTAATACCTAATCATACCTTATCCAATTGTTATAGTTTAGGATGACTTGTTATAAATGTTTAAAGTTTATCTTCCTACTTTATATTGCTGGTTAGAGAGCAAAATAAGATTGAAACTGAACTGAACAATCAAGAATTTGCAACCTGAAGTTAAAATACGTACAAGACGGAAACAAAGCACAACTATTGTTATAACTCCAAGACTTTTTCAGAATGAAAAAGGAAGATTTGAGACAATTCATTTTTAAAGAACTGAGTCAAAAAAAGGAAGAGGGGGAGACACTAGGTTCATCAGGGGTTGCAAATCCAGTAGAAACTGCTGGATTAAGCCACATTTTCAAAGGAGTCAAAAGCCAGTGAAGCTGACATCCTGCAACCTTTTCTTTCTGCAGCACGATCAGAGAATGTAAAATCTAGTGGATATGGGGTGGAACATAGGAACATAGGAAGCTGCCATATACTGAGTCAGACCATTGGTCTATCTAGCTCAGTATTGTCTACACAGACTAGCAGCGGCTTCTCCAAGGTTGCAGTCAGGAATCTCTCTCTGCCCTATCTTGGAGATGCCAGGGAGGGAAGTTGGAACCTTTTGTTCTCCCCAGAGTGGCTCCATCCCCTGAGGGGAATATCTTACAGTGCTTACACACCAAGTCTCCCATTCATATGCAACCAGGGCAGACCCTGCTTGGCTAAAGTGACAAATCATGCTTGCTACCACAAGACCAGACATCCTGCCAGAATTTGCACTCTTCCACCACCATCAATCATTCCAACCATCCGTTGTGAAATATAGAAAAGGTACACAAAGCTGCCTCCTAATAAGTCAGACCACTGGTCCAGCTAGTTCAAGACTGTCTATGCTGACTGGCAGTGATTATCCAGGATTTCAGACAGGGCTCTTTCCCAAGAAAGCCAAGAAAGGTGGGGAAAGCAAAAAATGGAACCTGGGTCTTTCTCAGGGGTGGAACCACCCACCATCGGGTGAATGGATTCAAAGAGCCTAGGCCACCTCCTCCCGTGCCATGCCTCTTTGCCCCAGACACACACTTCGCATCTGAGATCAGACTTGGGGGGGCATTATTTTGCTCCCAAATGGGGCCGTGCAGCCCCACGCTGCGTTGAAGTTGGCCCGCGCTGCGTTGGAAGCATGGCCAGAGTGACTCTCCCTGCCTTTTAAAGGCAGTGAGAGCTGCTCCTGGCCTTGCTGACAATGCAGTGGGGCCAATCCCCCTCCCAAATGGGGCCGCACGGCCCCGTTTGAGAGGAAGACAACACCCCCACATCCGACATCAGATGCAGGGGCATAGCTAGCCGTGCCCCTGCATCTGATGTCAGATGTGGGGTTGGGGCCACAGCCAGTGGGCCACATCAGTAGCTGAACACGGGCCACCACCAGCCTCCCTCCCCATGTGGTCTTTCTACATGTAAACAGCTACCTTGCAACTACAGCCCTTTTCTGAGTTCAGGCTATGAAAGGGATATGGTTATGATGAAAGTACTGCTCAAACTCTTGGAGAGGTTAGTGTTCCAAGGCGACTACAACACTGGAAGCATATCTGGGTTTTCATTAGATATTCTGAACATAAAAGATGAATGGATCTCACCTCTGGATCTGTTGGTTCCAAGGTAATTGTCACATTTATAGATTGAGACACTGAGCATTAGGCAGAAAGATGAACTACTACAAGCTGCTCCTTCCTTAGTGTGTTAACTGGCTGTTTTGCATATGATGCCACAATTCTTTTTCTGTCTCCTAGTTTGGGGAGAGATATCAGTTTCTGATGCTCCATCAGTCCGTGTCTCTGCATCGGTTCCAGCTTCTTTCCCAAGTGTCTTTTATGAACCTGCGTACATTGTATTACCTGTTGATGTTATAATTGCCAGTTTTCTGGATCACAAAATTGAGTTGAGGGCAAAAGGTCAGATGTGTTATAACTATATAATGTGTTATATAGCTTGTATTATAGGCAGGCATGTTATATTTCTTTGTAGTTCAGAAATGTTGCAAGAGAAGCAAAGCTCCTGTGGCTATGGATGGCTGAATTCTGAAGATGCAGAAGGGCAGGGAAATAACCTTTGTGTTAGCCATTGTGCTTATGGAGAAAATATGTAGACATCAATGCTTCCGTCTTTTCCAAAGAGAATGGGTTTGCTCTAAGATCTTTCTCCACAAGAAATAGAGGTCTAAGAGAAAGCTATCCAAAGTGAACAGTCTGAAGTTAAACCATCTCTTTTCATCTCACCTGGTTGAGAAAACACCTGCAATCCACATTTCTCTTGATTTCCCCCAAATTCCCATCAGGCAAAGGGTCAGTACAAAGCTGTACATGACAGCTGTGATCTATAGAAGATATATCAAAGGCTGCCTGAAGAAGGATAACCTGCTGAGCAGGAGAATAACTTAACCAGCAGTGTTTTGAAGACCTCTGATACAAACTTTGTATTAAATATCCTTTCCAGTACAGTTAAGATTGAATGATATTTTCCTTTTATTCATCATGAGCATTTGAATGTATGTTCCAAACATTGGGCTTGATCTAGTCAAGTGTGAATGCAGCACCACAGATGAAGGAACCCTATAACTTTCAAAATAACTTGTGTTCCCATGTAAGGTGTTCCGGATGGAATGTACTCTCACTCAGAGGTGCTTTTACCCCTGTACTTCCAAGCCAAAGTCCAGGGTCTCCGCACTCCATGCCCCCCTAATCCCCTTTGGTCTGTCCTGGATGGTGTGGTCACCGTGCTGTGCCACAGGCCCACACTGCTCTGGGTGGCAAAGCATGACCATGACCTGCACCAGACAGCTGAGCATGACCTCTGCTTTAGAGACAGAGGAGGGAGTGGAGAAAGAAATGTGGGATGGGAATATGTTAAGTTGCATGTGGAAACGTTTCTGCTAATGCATAAATATACTTGTTTTATTTTCTTACATTCTTGTGAGTTTAGTTGTTGTTTGTGGCCTCAAGAACCCATGTGTTAAAAATACTGCATGTGTCATGGTATGTGTAGGGGGATGATGCTTAACTTGCAGTGGTGGGGGGGGGGGCGGGGGATCAAAAGGCCTTTAGCAATAGCAATAGCAATAGCAATAGCAATAGCAATAGTAATAGCACTCACATTTATATACCGCTCTATAGCTGGAAGCTCTCTAAGCGGTTTACAATGATTTAGCATATTGCCCCCCAACATTCTGGGTACTCATTTTACCGACCTCGGAAGGATGGAAGGCTAAGTCAACCTTGAGCCCCTGGTCAGGATTGAACTTGTAACCTTCTGGTTACAGGGCGGCAGTTTTACCACTGCGCCACCAAGGGCTCTTGCTTTAGGCCCATGCTTCAGAATTACTCAGCTGCACCTCTACTCTCACTGCCACTGCATGCATTTACATTATTATTAGGACTGTGCACTTCAGTAAAGTTGGATTTCTGATGTCGGAAGTCCCTGCCCCCACAACAGGAGGCAGCAGAACACAAGGTAAGTGCCTTGGGTCGTGCAGTGGTGATGGTCCTTTAACTGCCCAACCAGCACTACTGTGGCGGTGACTGGGCAGTGCAGAGATTCTCGGGAGTTTCAGGGGTGGGCAGGAGTGATGCAGGGCAGCCCTAGAAGACTGTGCAGCTGCTTGGAGGACATGTGTCATGCCCTCAGCTCCTGCCTTTAGGCTTCCAGTAGCATCTGGTGGGCCACTGTGTGAAACAGGATGCTGGACGAGAAAGGCCTTGGGCCTGATCCAGCAGGGCTGCTCTTATGTTCTTATGTGGACATCTGGGGATGGTAGTTCTGCTCAGAGCTCCTCCCATGGGAGAAGCTGACATGGGAAATGTGCACAGAAATCTGACTTTACTGGAAATCCACAAGAAATAGCTCTGACTTTACTGAAGTGCACAATCCTAATTATTATTATATGGTTCCTTGTCTCAAAGGGACTCACAACCATAAACAAAAAACAAGGGAGATACAGCAACAGCACTGCTGGTATGAATAGAACAGTTGTTTTCTTCTTGCTAAACCTAAAATAACTACCACCTTAAAGGTTGCCTCTTTTCCCAGTTGGAGAGATGTATTTAATGGGACAATGTATATAAGGGTGCTATTGAGATCTGTGGATTATACTTGACAGGGCCATCCTTGCCTGGACTGAACCATAATTTGGAACATTGAAAAATGTAGTAAAGGTTTTTCTAAAGATTTTTTTTTCATTTTAAATTTTTATTGGTTTTTACAATATCTTAACAGTCCAATTACATTAAATTAAGTAAATATTGACTTCCCGCTTTCCAGTCTGCATGGTTCATATTAGCTATACAAATCTACCATTGCTATAATAATTCAAAACACATATACTTCATATTGTAAACTCGATTTTACCCTACCCAACCTGCTGTTGTTACTAAACTTCAAACCCTGCTGAAAGATCCATATTGGAAAAATAGTTCTTTAAGTAAAATAAGAATGGCTCCCAATCTTCTTTGAAACATTCCAAGTTTTCATCCCTTATGAGTGCTGTAAGTTTTGCCATCTCAGCATATTCCAAAATTTTTATCAACCAATCTTCTTTTGAGGGCATTTTATTATCTTTCCATTTCTGCGCATACTAGCCGCCGTGGTTGCATACATAAAAAATGTTAAGTTTCTTCTGGAGAACTTTCCTTGCGTTTTTCCCAGCAGGAAGGATTCTGGCCTCTTAGGAAATGTCATTTTAATTTTTTTCTTCAACTCATTATATATCATATCCCAAAAGGCCTTTGCCTTCCCGCATGACCACCACATATGAAAAAAGGTTCCTCCACATTTCCAACATTTGTTTGGAACATTTTTATACATTAATGCTAATTTTTTTGGTGTCAAATACCACCTAGGGGTGTGCACAGAACCGCCAAACTGCAGTCTGGCACTGGAGTGGCAGTCTTTAAGAGCTTTAAGAGTGGGGGAGGGTTTACTTACCCCTCCCGCCGCTTTCCCGCTCTGGCCCCCGTAATTGTAGTAATAATTGGGGCGGCAGGATACCTTCCTGCCGCCCCTTCGCCCCTTTCGCTCTTCAAACCAAGCAGGAGTCCTGTGCGTGCGTGCGCACTTCACAGAGACCTCCCTGCCACCCCTTCCGCTATTCAAAGCTAGGCTTGCTTGATCTTCATGAATGAAAGTTCTTAATACAACCTTCATTCTCCTTGCCAAAATGGCAGCAAAAAGTTTATAATCATTGTTTAACAGTGAGATTGGCCTGTAATTCTTAACTTGCATTGAATCTTAATCCGGTTTTGGGATTACTGCAATGTTAGCATACTTCCAAGACTCTGGCATATTTCCTTTGTGCAAAATATCATTCATCGTCCATTGCAAAGGCTGTAATAATTGATCTTTAAACGACTTGTAGTACAAAGCTGGTAATCCATCAGGCCTTGGCGCATTATTGGCTTTGCTTTGGCTTATTACTTCTGTTATTTACATTATTGATATCGGTGCAGTCATAATTTCTATACGAACCTTCGAAAGTTGTGGAATATTTTGTGTCTTCAGAAACTTATCGATTTTTGTATCTTCTACTTTGTTTCCTTTATATAATTCAGAGTAAAAATCTGAAGAATTCCCTTTTTATTTCCCTTTCATTGTAGGAAAGCCCATTTTTTGTTGCTACCTTGGATATGTGCGTATTCTTTTTCTCACTTCTAGTTTTCCAATCCAATAGCTTGCCTGGTTTGTTTGCAAATTCAAATGTCTTTTGCTTCACATATTTTAAATTCCATTCAGTTTCATTTAATAGCAACATAGAAAGCTGTTGCTGAAGCATTTTAATGGCTTTAATGATCTTCAGTTTGTCCTTAGTCCATAGGAGTTCCCTTTCTTTTTTTGAAATCTCCATCAGTAATCCCTCTTTTTTCAATCCTCTTTGTTTTTTAAGGTATGTGTTCTGTCGTATGAAAAAGCCTCTCATAACTGCTTTTCCTGCGTCCCAAACTGTTTTATTGCCCATTCCTTGGTTTAGGTTCAATTCAAAATAATCCTTTAACTTCCTTTTGGCTTTCTCCACAATTTCCGCTTTTTTCAGCAAGTATTCATTCAGTCTCCAACGAAAGGATACCGTCCCAGTCTTCTTCCATGTAAAGGTTTTTCTAAAGATTAGTATTTTTATCACCATACCAATTTACTACAAATATATGAAGTTTATTGTTTTTAAGGTCAACAAGGAATAGTGAGAAAATCTGCTTTACAATCTATATGAAGCTGTTCCACCAGTCAGCTTTGTAGTTTCTTCTGTTTATTCACAATACTCTCCATTATTTTGAATTGCCTAGAGCAGGGTTTCTTAAACATGGGCTTTAGATGTCGTTTGACCACAACTTTCATCATTCCAGACACAGAGGCCTTTGGGGATGACAGAAGTTGTAGTCAACAACATCTGGTGACATAAGTTTGAGAAACCCTTGGCTAGAGCCTATTGAATAAAGCTATCTAATTTCAATCAGAAAAATTCAATGAATAGAATTCCCATGATTATTCCAATGCTTAATAATCTGCATTGGAAAAATGTTTTCCATATTTTTTCACTTGATTTTGGAAGCTCTAACTTGCACTTATTGATTCTCTGACACTTCTGTCAGATTAAACAGAGCCACAGGAACCCATTAATTTGCTTAATAAATGAATTTGTTGGGGAGGGAAGTATGGGCTTATTGCAGAAAAAATGAATGTATACCACATTAACCTGAAAAGAACAATGCTTTTCATGGAAAATAGTAGCATCAAAGGATGTTTTCTTTGCTATTGAACTCACTGATATTTTGAAAACATGAGGACTGGTTTGGATAATCAGCACCGATCACCTTAGAAACTCTATGAGGTCATTCACACAATCAAAAATTAAGGCTGTTCTTACGAGCAGTCTAACCCAGGCTAGGGCAGCACAGCCTGGGTTAGGTTGCTTGTATAGACCACCTGGATCCACGTGGATCCCAGCACACCCACCCAACCTGACTTTATTTATAGCTGCTTCCCTCATAAATACCAAGTAATCTCATGTTTGTTTAGCTAAGATTATTCCAGTAACAACTCCATTTTCTCCTTCTCCTCTTCCTCCCTTTTTCTTTCTTCCACCCCCCCCCCATTATAGGATCCCCACTGGTACTAAGTTCTGATCAATAAAACCTAAAGGACTATTAGACAGAATACAACACATCCCTTCCCTTTATTAAAAACAGAATTGAATTACTTAAAATTTGATAACAAAGTATTGAAATATTTTAGGTGGTCTCCTGTCACGCATACTTCTCCTAACTCTTGCAGTTCTGGCACAGGAGCTGTTACTGATTTGTTTTCTGGTGCAGAAGATTGTCCATCACTTTTATCAGCATCATCTGTAAGGTCAAAACTGGAGCCAAGATCAAATTCTCTCCAGTTCCTCTCTGAAGATCAGACTCCCTCTTTTCTCATAGTATGCATGTTTGAAAGTCAATATGACAGAATCTCCTTGGATTTGAATATATTTGGTCCAGAATGTTGGGAACTTCCCTTTCTCACTTCATTAGGCAGCCATACTAAAACAGAGCCCCCTACTTGAAATGTTCGCTGTCTTGCACCCCATTCCCACATAAAATTTATATTTTTGTTGTTTCTCCCTTATGAATCTCTGTATCCTCTGGGTGAGATGGCAGGGGAAGCCCTATCATTTGTTGCCATTGGGTAAGTTTGGTGGTAGGTTTGTGTCCTCTCAGCAGTTCTAAAGATAATTTACCTGTAGTTGAATAGGAGTAGTTCAATAAGCAAATTTTGCTTCACAGAGACCACCTCTTTCCAGGGTTGTTTTTCCCTCGAGGATGGTACATGGAAAGAGTCTTGTGTTTTATCCCATGGTTATGCAAATATTGCTCCACTTCAAGTGAGGTAAGCTGTGTCCAATTGTCAGTAACTAGTTCTTTAGGAAGACCTTCTCTCACAAAAACTGCAGCCATGAACAGGATCACCTTGTTTTTAGTAACGTCAGCAAATGAAACTTTTGGCCACCTGGAATAGAAAAGGAGATAAAGTCTTATGGTGCTGCTCAATGTCTCTTTGAAATATTACAAATTATTGCCCCTGAAGAAGGCCTCTGAGGCGGAAATGCTTTGGGCTTCAATAAATGCTTCATAGCACCGTGAGACTTAGTCTCCTTCTTTGCTTGTCTGGCTGGATGCTTCCTATTTTTTTTTCTGGCCCTGGAATAGTAATCTACCATCATGATAACAAATCTTTGTTTTGTGGGTTGGTTATTAAAAGGCCGCATTATATCCAGATCAAGCTTTTCCCAGGGACCATTGGGATACTCTATTGGAGTCAAGGGGGTGGGAAATGTCTTCAGATATTTGTCACATACAGCACAAGCCATACAGTGCTTGGTTACATCTTCAATGTGTTTGTCCATATCTGGTCACCAGAAACCATCTCTGATTTGCCTTTTAGTCGAGCTTGCACCCAGGTGACCTTCATGGGCAATTTTGATCACTTTTACTTGTAAGAAGGTTGGCACCACCAAACAATCAGTCCTCAGCACCAGCTCATTGAGAAAGCTCACTTGCTACATGCATTTATGGTTGAAGATATTCAGGTACCTTGGTTTTGCATGGCCATCCATTAGTTATGTGAGGTTTAAGTACTCTGAGCCTTTTTTGGAATGGTGGTATAGAAATAAAATCAAATAAATGAATAAATAAATAAATAAATAAATAAATAAGCACTTGATCAGCACTGATGGCCACTTTCCATACAGAAGACGTGATCACTCCACGAGTGGATGAAGCTATCTATGCAATTACTTCCCCTTCATCCTCTTCTTCTGTGACCTCCTCTTGGCCTGGAAGTAGAAATCAAGATAAATAATCTGCAGTTGTATTCCGAATGCCTGGCAGATATTCCAACTGGAAATCAAAGTTCATAAGTCTGGTGATCCGTTTGGCTATTCTTGGGGTCACTCGACTCGATCCCTGCATAGTAAATAAAACAGATAGGGTTTTATGGTCTGACCATAAAGTGAATTTTCTGCCCCACAGGTAAGTCCTGCAGTGCCTCACTGTCTAGAAACATGCTTGACAGAATACATCTTCTCTGAAGCAGTAAGCACTCTGGTTTGATAGTTTGAACACTAGCCAAAGGACGTCCCATTGCAACAAACCCAACAATCAACAACACCCAAATTGAAAGAGTTTCACATTATAAATACTTGGGAACATGGTTAAATGAACATAATGGCAGTGCAAAAGAAATAAACACCAGGACTGAAATGGCAATAGTGGCGTTTGTAAAAATGAAACATATACTCTGTATTTGGGATTTCAGTATAGAACTGAAAATTCGTATGGTGAGGTGTTACATCTATTCAGTCTTGCTTTATGGAAAGGAAGCTTGGACACTTAAAAAATGGAATATGAACAAACCAGAATAATTCGAGCTCTGATTATATCAACATAGATAAAGAATATCATGGGTATATAGAATTACCAACAAGAAAATTTTGAGAAGAAGTAGGCAACTTCTCTTTCTGTTTGGCATAAATGGCATTGAATGGTATGCATTTATTGGAGACATGTGGCTAAATGTCAGCATAACTATGAATATGTTGTATGAACATCATGGATATATGTGTTTTGTCATGACACTTGCATCCTGCCCTTCCTTTAAGAGGCTCAGTGTGCATGATTCTTTCTTCCTACTTTTATTCTGGCGATAATCCTGTGAGGTGGGTTAGGATAAAAACTTTTGCTGTAAACTGTTGTTGTGGTTGCTTAATTGGTTAAATGCCTGCCAATAAACAGTAAAGTTGAATAAAATGAAGCAAATGAAAAAAATGAATCACTTTACTATGCAAGTAAATAATTTATATTTTAATATTTATCTACATTTTTAAAAATTGGGGACCCTTCATAACATATGCTACAGGCCCCTCACTAGCTTAATCTGGCCCTGGCAGCAACAGCAGGAGAGAAAGTGTGCCCTCACCTCTTGCCTGTGGGCTTCTCAGAGGTATTTGTTGGGCCACTGAGTGAAACAGAATGTTGGACTAGATGGGCCTTGGGCCTGATCCAGCAAGGCTGTTTTTATATTCTTATGTCTTTCACACACCCTCATGGCCACTACTGGGTGCATTACGGGGAAGGCAGGCATGTTTTGGCCTTCCCCACAAGAGAAGCAAGTTCCTGACTTCCCCCACAGGGGAAATGAGTTCTTGCCTTCCCTGGCAGGTGAGCAGCATCTGTCTTCCCCTTCACTGTCCTGCGCACCCACACAAACATTGGCACAGTAACTGCAGGACCTGGGAGTGGGAGGACCTCCCCCCTTTTGCATCCCAGAGTGCACTGTGCTACAAGTGCAGTGGCTGCTCTTGTTAGAGCAGTCACTGAGCTTGGTGCGGACATTTCTCCTCCCCAGCTCACCACTGGAAATGGTGTTAGACTCAGGGAAAGCCATTTAACCCAGTGGCGTTCGCCCGGATGATCGTCGGCCTAGTTTAAGCAAACCATAGTTTTGTGTAACCTTGGCTAAACGCCGGGTTAAAAATGGGTTTGGCACACGGGAGTGATGGTATTGGGTTCAGTCTCAGCACTTCACATGCACAACCTTGCCCAGGCTGGGCTGCCCTTGCCTCAATAACTGGCTAGCCAAGCTAAACTTCTATGATGTTCTCATAAAGTAAAGTTGAGTCGGTGTCAACTCCTGGTGACTACAGAGCCAAGTGATTTTTTTTTTTGGTAGAATACAGGAAGGGTTTACCATTGCCACCTGCCGCACAGTGAGAGATGATGCCTTTCAGCACCTTCCTATATTGCTGCTGCCCTATAGTTTTTTTCCCATAGTCTGAAAAACATACAAGTGGGGACTAGAACCAGCAACCTCTTGCTCACTAGGCAAGTCATTTCCCTGCTGCACCATTAGGTGGATCATCCTTAGGATGATCCAATTAACAATGTTTCCTTATAACCAATGATTTGTTTATAAGTGGTAATGGCTGACATAAAGAGGAAAATTATTCAAAGTAGTCCCATTGAAATTAAATGCTGAGCTAGATGGACCAATGGTCTGACTCAGTATATGACAGCTTCCTATGTTCCTATGATGTTAGGCAATGCCTATCTTTACTTCTAATTTCAATGGAGAACTCTGAGTAATTTTCTCACCATGTAGGTCAATATTCAAAGAAATATGCCAAAGAATACCATTGCACAATGACCTTCCACGCTACATTATTTTCACTGAATAAGCTCTTTGGATCCCAGCCCTATTTAAATTAATGATTTAAACAAAACGTTATGAATGTATATGTGTTAAAATGGACATTAAGCAGAACACATACTGTTGACAAATTTAAATGTATGCCTGCTTTTTCTTTAGCAAAATCAACAAATATATGGTACACTTATTGTCTTTTTGTTTATTTAATAAAAAGAAGGTACGTAAGGAAGAGTTCTTGGATAACTTGCTTTTTAGACAATTCAATTCTTGGATAGTTCTTGGATAATTCTGTTCTTGGATAGCTTGCTAAATCTGTGCATTAGCAATGCTATATAATCTGAGAAGACCAGAACAAGATACCAATCTCTAGCACAAAGCACTGTTCTTTAAAAAAGAAAAAGAGGAAGAAAAGTGTTTGTTATAAAAAGAGAGGTCAGTCCATTCTGGTCATATTTGAAATTCAAAGCATATTAATGGGATAGTAAATGTTAAATTTCTAGACTATCTTGCTAAGCTTCTTATTTTTTAATCTACTGTCAAGAAGATTACTGACCTTCCATTTGATTCAGCCCAAAAGTTAGAACATTGAATAATAAAATTTTAGACCTCTTAGTCACACATGAAGCTTTTTATTCAGAGAGAAGAGCTTGTGCACGTGTGTGCTTAGCCTAAGAAATGAAGAGCTTTATTAAGCAGCAAGCAGGCCGTAACTTGGCTTCTCTAAATGAAGAAATCTGCCTATGCAAATGATGACACTGGCTGAAATGTAATTTATTTAAGTCTGATGGAGGCAGGCAAATTATGCAGAGGAAAATAGGAGGGAATGGCTAATATCGAACATAATAGAGGCCAAGCAGAAAGTCATGATATAACAAAAACCATCTCAAGGGCTGTGAACAGCTTTTCTCATGTCCAGCTTACTCTCAGGGATTGCAGCCAGTGGCAAGGGATGAAGGTGGGCAGTTGGGGGGGGGGAGTTAAATCTATTTTTTAAATGTTAAAACCACCATGGCGGTGTGGCGGTGGAGAGGGCGGCGATACCGCTCCTAATCCAAGCCCACCTACCTCCCAAATGATAGCTATCACCCGATTCTGGGCCTTTCTGTGCACATGTGTATGTGCACAGAAAAGCCAGAAATCGGGTGATAGATATCATTTGGGAGGTAGGTGGGCTTGGATTAGGAGGGATATCGCTGCCCTCTTCACCACCACACCGCTGACCTGCAGCATGGTGGTGGTTTTAAAGTTTAAAAATATATTTGTTTAAAAGTTTTAATTCCCTCTCCCAAGACCAAAATTTGCCGCTGGGGGGATTTTGCCACCATAGGCAGTTGCCTCTACTGCCTCTCCTTTAATCTGCCAGTGGTTGTAGTCCAGCCAAGCACTAGAGCTTCATAACAGCCTAGCAACCTGGAAAGAAGGAACAAAAAGAACTGGAGTCTCCAGTCAAGCCAGCTAATACAACACAGTAGCTTGTTCTGCCCAGTCCTGAGGCTTAATAAAGAACTGGGACTCATTCACACTAGTATCTGCAGTGTTTTAACTACTATCAAATGTAAAGAAGAATAAAAATACAGCTTTACCCATGCATATGTGCACCCCATAACCCTACATTTTCCATATAATATATGTTTGGTTTGGGGTGTGTGTGTGTGTGTGTGTGTGTGAGAGAGAGAGAGAGAGAGAGAGAGAGAGAGAGAGAGCGCTCCAGGGGAAAAATAAATCTCTAATATTAAACCTATTGTTCTTGTTAAGAAATAGAACAAAGGTTTCAGCCAAGTGGAAAAAAGCTGCAGGAAAGTGAACTAAAATTCTGTGAACATGGCTTTGCCCCAAACGTTGCTGCTCCCACTGCTCAGTTCGAGCATGAACAATAGGATCGGAAAGCATAAGCCCTGCCAAAAAGAAGGATGGTCCAGATGCCATGTGGAAGCTTGGGTAAAGCAGGACTCTGCCCTGTGTTTCTAAGCTTTGGGCAGGAGCACACACTCACCTTTCCCATGCCTGCACAAGCGTCCACATGTCATGACATCCAAATCCATGGATCTCAGTTAATTCTAGCCTACTTACTTCAAATAAGCCAAGAGACATGTAACTTACTTCAAACCTTGGGTACAGATCTCAGCTTATTTAAAGTGAATAGGCTTGAATAATCTGGGATTGGTGGGTTTGAACATCACAACCAATCCTGGTTTACTTTAACTTCGATCAGAAGTAGAACGCTCGTGCAGCGATGGGAGGGGGGGATCACACGTGATATCACACAGAGCCTAGCTTTAACTGAGGTTCAGTATGACATCTGAACCAGCCCAGACTTAAGTGCTTCCTGTGCCATTGAGAGCTGTGCATACATCAACCCCATGCTTTGGGGTTGGACTGCTTTCCCCCCATGAGTCTACTTATGAATTAAGATCTTCTTCAGAAGCCTTTCTCTTGGTCTCACTATAGTCAAAGGCAAGAGGAGAGCTGTCTTGTGGTAGCAAGAGAGGAGAGCTGTTCTGGTGGGAGCAAGCATGACTTGTCCCCTTTGCTAAGCAGGGTCTGCCCTGGTTGCATTTGAATGGGAGACAACATTCTGTTAGATATGGGGCCGCTCTGAGGTTCCAAGTTCTCTCCCTGGCTTCTCCAAGCTAGGGCTGAGAAAGATTCCTGCCTGTAACCTTGAAGAAGCCTCTGCCAGTCTGTGTAGAAAATACTGAGCTAGATGGGCCAATGGTCTGACTCAGTTTATGGCAACTTCCTATGTTCCTATGGCCGGTGAACAGGGAGATAGCTATTTGATAGTGGCACCTAAGAATTCTCTTCTCAGGGAAGTTTACTTTGCATCAAGTTTGACATCCTTTTGGTGCCACATGAAACTGTTTTTATTTCCCTAGGCTCTTTAGGTATCTTTAATACCTGTCTTTCCCTCTTTTTTGTACTACTGTGCTGCTTAATTGTGATCGTTTTTTATTGTTTATTGTTATAGTTCATATTGTAAATCATTCTGAGAATCATATTGAACTGAAGATGGGGTAAGTTTGTTATAGCCATTGTAAATTAAATAAATATTATGGCTGTAGGAGCTCTAATATGTACATAAGTTTCTCCATCTGTAAAGTTATCCTTAAGAAAACGTGTGTGTTGAACTGCCACCACCCACTGGAAGTGAAAAGGGAACCCTATGCTTACAGGAACTCCATGGAGGCATTGAAGCATATGTGGGGCTCTCCAATGGAAACAAGGAAATTATGTCCAGAATGTTAGAAAGATTTAATTATGACATTGGAGATATTCTGAACCAGTATGGATGCATATGTGCTGACATGAAAGAAAGCAATACATTGGTTTATTTCATAGAGGGGATATCTCATTTTTGTTTCATTTATTGTATGACTTTAATTTTAATATGGTGAAAATCCAGTGTATGTCATCTTTTGTTCTTACATACTGGACTTAAAGGTCAAGTAATCCAACCTTGATGAGTAGTGTAATTACAGTTATACGATATACTTTCAAAAATGGTCATGAGTGTTGTACCCATAAATATAGATGATATTATTGCAGCTAGAGATTTTATTTTAGGGTACTTTGGGTGCTGTGTGCATTACAGCTTCCTGTGAAGCTTCCATTTATGAAAGGTGGTGTCAAACCCCTGTATTTTTCAAATTAAAGCAAATCCTTCCCTTGCCAGCAACTCTATTAACTGAGCTTTATGGGCCTCTGTGGTATTGCATTGCTTTCACAGGCCTGATGCAAAAGATTAATCTGAGAAGTGCATTCTGAGAAGTGATTGAGAAGTATGAGAACAAGTGAGGGAGTTCGGCTACACCAATCACATCATTTACTGGACAAAGATAGCACTCATATCTCTGAGACATTCTAGCATAAATGGCTTGAGAACAGGACTGATGCTTCAATACTCCAAGTTCCTGTTTACCAAACTTGCTTGAGTAGTATTAGTTTACCTGCATTTTTAGCCTCCTTTCCTTAAGGAAAGTAAACTTATGAGATCACCTTGTGTGTGTGTGTGTGTGTGTGTCTATTTGTCTGTCCATCCCTATCAGTCTTGCAATGCCTGGGATGATTTGAACCAAATTTAATCCAGTTGTAGGGACACCTCAACAGTGTACTTTGTGATTATGCTATCCACCCCAATTCAAGATGGAGGATGCATGAATGTTTGAGGTGCAAGTGGTTGAACTTATGAACCACCTAACTGATTTGAACCAAATTTGGTGCAGTTGTAGTGACACACAGGGACACCTTGATGGCATAGTTTGTGATGATGTCATCCACTCCAGTTCAAGATGGCTGATGCATGAATGCTTTAGGTGCAAACAGTATAACCTGTGATGATAGTAATTATCTGTTAGGATTATAGTGAAAGGAAAATAGTCAGGTTATCTCTCTATCTCTCTATCTATCATATTTTTATACTGCCTGATATGTACATCTGAAGAGCTACAAGAACTACTTGTTCTTTTATTATTCTCCAGCAAAATAAATATTGCCAAGATGGCTCCATGCTTTTCCACTGAACTATGGGCAATGGAATTGGGTGAGATAACATAAGCAAATCTGTTAATAACTTGATTCAAATTTAACTGAAAACAAGCCAAAGCTCAAATTTGAACCTACTCTGTGGCATTAATGGCAGCCAAAAGGGCAAACTTCTCTGCCACAATTGCATCTGGAGACACTTGTCCACCAGAGCCTTCTTGGGTGATGCATGGTCTGTCATATCTTGACCTTTACAATCAAATAGATGAGACCTCAGTAGGTTGCTGTGAC
This sequence comes from Hemicordylus capensis, assembly GCF_027244095.1. Taxonomy (NCBI): domain Eukaryota; kingdom Metazoa; phylum Chordata; class Lepidosauria; order Squamata; family Cordylidae; genus Hemicordylus; species Hemicordylus capensis. Next base: position 179,192,648 of record NC_069661.1, on the reverse strand, counting down.
TTATTTACAAAGCATTTCATAGAGAAAATCTTTCCCATATGCTCAGCAGTATCCACTGAGAAGCCAGCAGCATCTGCTTGTCCATCAGCTATGGATAATTTTTAGTCTGTGCACCTGAGGAAGTGGCCAGGGTCCTTGGAAGCATGGGTTCAAGCATCTTGCATGCTTGACCCTTGTGTTTCTTTGCTAATAAAAGTTACTGGGTGGCGGGAACTGGCCAAGGTAGAGAGAGTATCAAATATTAAGGATGGGCATGGAACCAATTCAGAGGCCCTTTATGGGCCTCCGAACCAGTTCGAAAGGTGGGCGGTTCTGCCGGTTTGATGATGGGGTGTGTGTGCTGCTTAAAGAGCACGGTAGGGTGCACTTACCCCTCCCTCCACTCTTCCCCCAATGGTGCTCCTTTTTTCCAAAGTTCATCAGGATGGCAGCGTACTTCCCTGCTGCCCTGTTGCCCCTGTTGACCGGATACAACCAGAAGTTGGAACTTCGGAAAAAAGGAGCACCAGCAGGGGAAGAACGGAGGGAGGGGTAAGTGCACCCTCCCCCACTCTTAAAGCAGCACACACACCCCGCCATCGAACTACCCTCACCTCACATCCCCACCAAATTCTTCATTAGTGGAGGGCATGATACTATCTTGCTTTCAGATGGCAATTTTTCACTCTCCACTGCAAAAGCCCTCCTTGGATGCCATTGTATTGGATAATTATGGCCAGTCTCCAGTTTTCTATTCTTGGACAAGGTTTTTCAGTGTGCAGTGACAACTGAATCCGGAAGATTCCTGAATGAAATATATTATCTAGATCAATTCCTGTCTGGCATCTGACCTGGTTTTGGCACTGAATGAGTTTTAGTCACTTGTGGATGACCTACGCAAGGGAACTGGACAGGTGGAATGCATCCATGTTGGTTCTTCTGGACCATGGTGGCCTTCTGGACTGCCTCCTTGGGACTGGGCTAGGCAGTACTGCTCTGCAGTGGTTCTGGGCCTTTCTGAGAGGTAGGTTGCAGAAAGTATGCTGAAGGACTCCTACTCAACATTGTGGTAATTGGCATATGGTGCCTCACAAGATTCTATCTTGTCCCTCCTGCTTATTACCATTCAGTTAAAACTCTGTGGGGAGGTTATCCAGGGGTTTTGTGTGGACATCAGTATGTTGATGACACTCAATTATATATCTCATTACATCCGTTATCAGTTTGCTTCAGGGCTCAATTCAAGGTGCTGGTGGTTACCAAGATATCTAAAGGAACACTTCCTCCCATATGAATCTGCCAGGCCCATAAGATCTTTGCAAGAGGACCTTCTGTGTGTACCACTATCATTTGAAGTAGGGTAAGTGGTGACAATGTGTGAACAGGCATTTGGTATCATTGTCCCTACCCATTGAAACTCCCAACCTGAGATGTGCTTAACCTCCTCATTTGCCTACAGGTGGAAGCTGAAAATTGTTCTCTTTCAGAAAACATTTTCAGACCTGTGTGTGTGTGTGTGTGTGTGTGTGTGTGTATGTTGGTATGTTGCTATTCCTCCCAGCCTTCAATATTCCAAAGCTTAATTCCAAAGGTTTCATTATATTATTTATGTTGTTTTTATTATGCTTTTGAATACTGATTATGTTCAGTTTTTATATAGCAAGCTGCCTTGTGTCTATGGAAAAAAGGTGGATCTACATTTTAAAAATAATATAGAAAAATAAGGCTGTTTAAAAGCTCTGTTGGGTGTTATACAGTATTTGTACTCATACCCCTCCTTGGTGTGATCTCTGGCCAAATGCTAGCCCTAACGAGCCCTCCTCAGATTTCTGGTCTGCCTCCACAAAAGATTACCTGCACACCACTGCCTATGTAGTCCTGTGTAGCACACTAAAGAAAGGTAGGAAGAATCTAACAACAGGGCAGATTTGTGTTCTTTCCAGGAGTCCTTGATAGTCAGCTAGGCAGGCTATGTAGTTTGCACTGGGTTTTTTCCCCAAGCCAGCCCCACATGGGCCATGTGTGAAATGTGTGAAGTACCCACATTCCTAATCTGCAAAGCTGAAACAGACCCATTGGGTCACGCAAAGAGAAAAATTTGTTACTGATCTTTAAAACAGGTTTTAAAAAGAAATTCTAGATAGAATTCCTCCTTTCATGGTTTCAGATATGTACTTTGGATCTTTGAAAAACAAATGGAAGGGATTAAATGTGGCTCTCTTGTAATTAGCTGTTTGATTTTTATGCACATTAAGTGCATTTTGCTTAATCAAAATCTATCTTTTAAACTGTTGAGTGGTTTCTGTTTGGAAACAGCTGCTGAGTATGGTTCAAAATCTCCTTTTCTCCACATTTTATGATCTTGACAATGTTGGTAATGGAGATTCTCTATACTGCCACTGACATCTTAATGGGTGCAGTAACACTACTGCTGCTGGAGGAAGTATATGGGCCTGACTTTCACATCTGTAATGGTATGGTAATGTGAGCCATTACAATGTCAGTGGTAGTTTATTGGCATTATGGCTGATGATTATGAGGATATTACAATACCCTTGCAAGCATAATAACTCTCTTTCTTGAAATAAAGTAAAACATACACCAGAAAAGTGTCAAAAGTCTTGCATTTTTAAGCTTTACTTCGGACACTTAAGGTAACCTGAGTCTTGAAATTCTCCAGCATTTGATGTCATTCATATTATGGCTTGTCCTTATGTAAGAAATTCAACAAGATCAGACCAGAAAAAGCTATTAAATGTTGCCAGAGTGCTATCATTCTGTATCAATATTGTTTAGATAAGATTTCACAACTGAAAGAAAGTGCTCTCAGACATTCAGAAAGAAACTATTTTTTTAATACACTGATAAATATCCAATTTGGTTATTAACAATATCGAATGTCAAAGAGGCATTAAATGGCGGATATGTACATATTTCCCCGTGTTCATATTTGCCTGTTTATATTATTATATCTATTATATCTATTATTGCCTGTTTATATTCACCAGATAAGCATATGAAACCATGTATTAAGTTTCGGTTTGATATGACAAAAAATAATTCAGGCTACAAGTAACACAGAGCTGATTCATACACTTTCTCCCTTTTCCTTTCTTTAACATGGTGAAGTCAACATTGATTGACTTCTTCATGTAATGGCATCCTTACCAGGTCTGGTCTGACAATCCAGATTACAACTGACAAATGCCAAACAAAAAAGGAAAGAAAGAAGAAGGAAGGCCATCATAGGAGAATAGACCATGTTAAAGCATTTCTTCCTTCTGTAAGCTGCATACTGTATATTTGAGAAAGGCATGGTGTGAGCCATGCTTTTATTAATAATGCTATAATAAAAGAGATACAGTATGGGATATTTTAATGACTGGCATTGTCAAAATTGCACAATTGCACAAGGACACTTTGGACAATAATTCTGTAGAAGAGTTTTAAACAGTGGAAATAAGTTCAATGTCTAACATGATATTGAAGGGACTGGATCTGGAAGACCTATGCACCACTGCTGCCAGTGCATGGAAGCAGCGAAGCTGCTGTCTTGACCAGTGGTTGTGCAAGCTGTGTCCCCGTGGTTTCTCCCATTCGCCACCATTATGCATGGAGTTCTGCAATGTGCCGCCCATTGGAAATAAGGGGTGGCATGTCACGCAACCATGTGTGGATCCTTTACTGCCAAGCACGGCCTGAGGCACCGCCTTCTCATAGCTGTTTACATGTGTGCAAGGGTTCAGGTGGTGCTTATGCCGTCCACGCTCCCTTGCACAGGATGCAACTCACTGAGCCTATTCCCACGATCACTAGAAAGCAGGCTAAGGGAGCCTAGCCCACTTACTAGTGATCATCGGATCATCTTGCAGGAGAGCCCGGTGGTTCCAAGGCGGCTAGCCCGGCTAATTCCCCCTCCCCTTAAACAAGGATAAAGGAGTGAGCGCTCCATTAACCTTGTGTTTTTGATTGTGTGCTGCCATGGCGTGTGGCGACACATGAGTAGACCCCCAACCAGGAGGCTACAAGCAGCCTCCTGGTATCGGGGGTCCCCCCAGAAGAGCATGTGGGGCATCCTGGGACTTCCAGGGGCCAGGCAGCCCCCGATCCCTGCAGCCCTTACCAGCTCCATGACAGAGCCTGTAGCTGTCTGTCTAGAATCTGGCTCCCAGGGCTGCAGGACTGATAGTCTCCCCACTGAACCCTCCCAGGCTCTACACACTACTTGTGTACAAAGCCTCACTGTCTTTTGGAGATATTGAAGGAAATGTAAAATAACCTACCATTTAATAAAGAAAAAGGGGGAAAGTATATTCTCTTTTTCATTCCCATTACAGTGAACACACCAAAACCAAAATAGTATCGACAAATATGTGGTGACCCTTAAAATGTACCATCACTAATTATCAGCCAAACCTTTTGTCGATTAACCCACCTTCTAAACCAATTAAAGCTTTCAGCCCTGCTGGAGTCCTACAGCTTGGTAGCCCCTGATTTATTGTCTATAGGAGCCAATATAAGCAGAGAGACTGGAGATCATCAAATGATGATGTCCTTCTTCTGCATGAAGAGGAAAAAACATTTATGTAGCAACCTACAGCAGACCAGAGAAGTGTTGAGTATGAAGAAATGAAAGCATTGAAGCATGCCTGTGCTTGGAACAGGAAAAGTACATTGGTCCAATGAAATATTTTTGTTTATTTATGTCTATATATTTCTATGCCACCCAAAACTTGTATCTCTGGGTGGTTTACAAGTGTTGAGTATCGGTAAACCAACATTTCTTTCCAAGTCTGCCTTACCAAGAGGTTTGCAGTAGTCAGCTAACTAGGTATTTTGTACTGCTGTCTGTATCCTCCTTCCTTTGCTCATTACTTCCTTTCTCTTTTCTAAGTCCATTTGTTAGTTGCCATTGTAGTCAAAGCAATTAGCAAGCAATCAACCTGTACAGAGGGTGGTCATCTCTGCCTGACACAACACAGTTGTCATGTTGTGAAACTGTCATCATTCATGCTTTTTAGCTAATTCTTTGTTAGGCAAATGACTGGTCCAGGACATTTCCTTAATGGGAGATATCCAGGAGATTTCTGGATATCGGAGGCTGTGATGACACACTAGCTGTTGGTGAGGAGGCTAGGTAGTGATCTCAGAGAAACTGTCATTTTGAAGTTTGGGGGAAACAAAGATAAAGTTACAGAATGACTATAGAAGCTGAGAAAACAAGAGTTAGAAGGCCTTACTAACAAATATGTTCTCTAGGAATCTGAGAGGAGAGCTGGCCTTGTGGTAGCAAGCATGACTTGTCCCCATAGCTAAGCAGGGTCTGCCCTGGTGGCATATGAATAGGAGACTTGATGTGTGAGCACTGCAAGATATTCCCCTCAGGGGATGAAGCCAAGTTCCCTCCCTCGCTCCTCCAAGATAGGGCTGAGAGAGATTCCTGCCTGCAACCTTGCAGAAGCTGCTGCCAGTCTGTGAAGACAATACTGAGCTAGATAGACCAATGGTCTGACTCAGTATATGGCAGTTTCCTATGTTCCTATGACATGATCTGTGGCTGACTTGGAGTACACATCCTGCTTGCCTCCACCTGATGTTACAACGTGTATATTTGTAAATAAACCAAATAATTCAGACATTATAAGCCTCCAGTGACCTGTCCTGAAAAGGAAGTCACTACCATAGGACTTCCTACCACTCGGGGAACTGAAAAGCATGTAACAATATTTCCATTTCACTACTGAAGTCCTGAACTTCAGTAGAAATAAAACCATTATATTCAGAAGCATATCATAAAGGCATGCTTTTTAGATGCCTCACTTGAATAACAATGTACAAAATTTCTTGTTCTCTCTAGTGTTGCCAAATCCATAGCTTATAAGATTATCACACATAAGCTTCATTACTACAGCTGTGGAAACAGGTTAAAATATACGTTTCCATTTCAGTAAGAATGTTAACCTTGAAACCAGTCATTAGCATGGTTAGTGGTAGTTTTGTAAAAGCATGAACAGCCTGAGGCAAAGAGCTCAAGGAAAAATACTTGACTGGTGGAAAGCACTAATTTGTCAAGAGTTATTGATAGGACCTTCATGGAGTAAGCTAGCCATTATTTCATGGAAATAAACTTTTTCTTTTTTTGAAGGGGGGAAAAAAATGAAGAAACCTCCTCCCAGCTGGCACTCTAAACTTCATTTAATGGTTATTTTCAGATTATCCAAGGAGAAAAAGAGATATTTGCTGTTTGGCCTGTAAGGCACTTGTTCTGCAGCAGGCTGTTGGTAGCCGGCCTTTAATAACATACGGACTTTGGCTTTTGTAACATTGTGTGTAGAAACAAGACCTATTTTACCATGAATGCTGAAGGCATACCTCAGATATAATGGGGAGAGGATGCTAAGATGGTTCATTTTAGCATCATTTGCTGACCGAGGCCTTAATTCAATTCCTTGATACACTAAACACTTGAAATGCTACAGTTCAGATAGGAGTTTGAGAGGGGTGTTTCACTGCTTCTCATAGTACTCTTCAAGACAATAACTAGTCCTATATAGTAGTACTCTTCAAGACAATAGTAGTCTTCAAGACAATAACTAGTCCTAAAGGAGCTATATCTGGGGCTCTTGTACCAGTTCTGTGATATAGAAGAAGTTCACATGGATGTTGTCATTGCTGGTTGGTATAGCAAACTGGGACAAAAGGTGATGGCAGGCCCCTGGCCTCCCTCCTTATTCAGAAAGGCACAAAGGAGAGTATAAAGGGCATAGGGCAAGCTGTCACTTAGCTGGTGGCCTCTCCCCCTGTTAGAGAACCAGGGAAATTTGTGTCCCCCTAGTTCAATTATAGCTACGCACCTGGCAGTCATATTCTCAAGCATAAATCCCAGTGATCTGACATCTATATGATGAAAGTGTAGAGGGCAAATGCATGTTTCCAAACATGTAGTGGATATGTACCAAAGACCCATACCCAATGGCAGCTCCCTGGCACCCATGCTCCTGGGTGCTTGGAGATATGTATTCCCCCTTTGAACTTGATCTGTATAAATATCAAAACATCATTACACAGATGGCAAATACCACTGCCCTGTTAAGTGTGAAGAGAGCACTTCCCATGGTATTAAACCTGTCATTATCTTTTCATTTGTTGGTTGTTGTTTTTTCCTTTCCCTTTCCCAAAAAAACAGTTGTGGGGGAGCAATTCAGATTGCAACCATGGCTTGGGGGGAAGGGGAGGAGTTTAACCCTTTCATCTTGTGCCTTGGTCCTGACGTAAATAACCTCCCAATTCACCTCAGAAGAGAAACTGCTATTGGTGCCAGTTAAAGTTTCTCTCCTGGGCAGCCCGGATTGGGCTCTGGATTGGGCTCCCCTATGTTGGGTTGCTATTTTAAGAACGCCATACAGACATGGAAAGATGGGGATTTATTTAACTTGATATCTAGTTTGACCCATGACATGGAATGGACGTTGTGTGATTAAACACACTTGGCTTCTGGTAGGGGTGTGCGAGTCAGCTCGGCTGGAGCCTGGCTTGGCATTGAGCTGGCTTAGTTCTACAGGTTTAGGGTTGAACTGAACTGGCCTCAGCCGGGCCAAATTCTAACCAAACCAGGCCTGGTTTGAACCGAGCTGGCTCATAAATCTACTGGTAAAGGGGAATCTGGTGAGGATTCCCCTTTACCAATAAATGGGAAGGACAGGGGAGGCCTCTCTAAAGGTTTCTTGGGCAGGAGTCAAAAAGTTCCTTAAAAGTGCCAGTGCCTCTGGCTGTGGTGGCAGTGGCTCCCCCCACCCCTGCCAGCCTCTCCTTGAGTAGCCCAGGCCAGTTCAGGCCCACTTTGGCCTCTACTCAGGCATGGAACCCAAAACCGGCCCCAACCAGGCCTCAACCAGCCTGGGCTACTTGGGTGGTGGAGAGCCAACACCCCCACCGCCCCCAGTGGCCATCGCTTCCCCTGTGGCCACTGCCACAGGCAGCACTTTTAAGGTACTTTCTGATTCCCCTTTCACCCAATAAACCCTTGGAGAAGCCCCCTGACCCCATTACCTTTACTGGTAAAGGGGAATCTTCACTGGATTCACCCCTTTACTTCACTTCCCTTTACCTGTACACGTCTGAGCCCTTTCGAACTGGTTCAGTTCGAACCCAAACTGGGTCTGGTTCAATGGTGCACAGAACTGGATCAGCTCGAATCCAGTTCGAATCGAGTCAAACTGGCTTTTCCAGTTTTGTGAACACCCCTAGCTTCTGGCTCCCACTATTAGCAGCCCAGAGTTTCTTTTAGATCTGGACAACTGTGGGCACTATTGCTGTGTTCTGGTAGGCTTATCTCTTGGCAATTATTTCTCTTGTGGCATGTTCATAGCTTTCGGTTCCTAGTTGTTTTTTTATTGGGCAGAGATCTCACATATGTGCCTATCCATCTGTGGTAAACATAAACCAATATCATTTTTTAAAATAGTTGTCACTTGATTACATTTACTAGAAATATATTTAGGAAATATATTGTCCTGACATTAAAAATGTTGTTTTCCTCCCTCCTGAGCAAAGAGTTTGAATAAACAACCAATGTGTGGAAGTGGGTCCAGTCATTTAGCAAGCAGATAAATAATGGGACAGCCACTCTATTAGAATCAGAAAATTATTGGCTATACTTTCTTTTCTGCAGGGATAGTGACTTTTTTTCATTAATGCAGAGGCTCAAATTGAGCCCTAAAAATTAGCACCATTCTCCAAGCAGCAGCTTTATTGACTGACTTCTTAATAGTTTGTTTGCATGAATAATTCACCATCTACATGCTATATCTCTATTTTAAATGTATTACAAAGCATATATTAGACAGAGATTGACCTCCACTATGGTTAACGTCAGAATTTATTGTTCCAGGAAGCTCCAGATATATTGACTTAGAAGTGAAGCCTTGAGGTTCAATTAAGGTTGATACTGTATTAGCAGAAGGATCCAAGTCATGTTTCTTCTCTCCTTTAGGACGGGTTGTCATTGTCTCACCCTCTGCTATTATTTTGATGCTTTACATCACTTGCTTTATGTGAGCTTTGGTTCTTTGTGTTATTTTGCTGTCTCCAAGATATTCGGGGGGGAAATATTATTTATTGCTCATTCTCCATTACAGCTTTAAATATATATATGGGTTTTATTTGTTTGCATTTTCTTCATGAAGCATTTATTTAATTATATCTTTGTGTTTGATTCTTTCTCTTTCTCTAGCCATTACATGGTAGTAACGGCTCTCAGCAAACTGTATGATTACAAGAGGATATTTGGTATCTCTTATCTCCTCTTCCTTTAAGGTCAAGGGGAAGTACAAAAGGAAGATTTCTGACAGTCTAGAGTTGCTCTGTGCTTACACTGTTCCAGCTTTTGTTTTCTATTCCAACACCTATGTGAGACTTTTTTTTTGGCCTCCAGAAATGTCCTTTTAGTGTCTTTCCACTGTTTTCATGTGCTGTGCATTTCTTTGCCAGTAAGCAACAATCAGTAATATGACTCCTGTGAGCTGCTGTTTTCAGTGTGTGTTTCACCAGCATATGCTTGCTTTTGTCCCTGAAGCATAGCAACACCGTTTGCTTCCAGCAACCACTGAAGTGGTTGCTGGGAGGAAGTGCCCCTGAACTGAGAAATAGCAAAGAACTGACAACAGGTTTCTGTGTGAACAAGTGTGCTTGAGTCTTGAGAAGCTATTCATAAGGGGAAACATTCCGTATTCTAATTAGACACAAAACGTGTAAGTTGCATTAACAGTTAACAGCAAGCTCATAAAAACTGAGAGAATTACTGACGAAGGGGGAACAGACAGTAGCATGGAAGTCATCAATGCTCATTTGCTAATAAAAACAAATCTTCATGAATATATGGTTCTCTACTCCTCAGACGAATAAACCTAGTTCTAAACAGACAAAGAAAGGAAGTCAAATCCATGGAAGCTATATAAATAACTGAATAAAAGAGGATAAAATGGGGTGAATAAAGCTGCTATGAAATTATTGTTGCAGAAGCACAGCTATTCCTCAGCACCTGCATATGAATCCTGTTGAGGGGGAAAAACATCTGTCCCAGACTATACTAATTCCAAAATTGCATTAAGAATTGTAAAGGTTTCCCTTCAAATTACACTAGCTTGTCATTTAAGTTATCATGGATTTCACAAGATTTACAGACTTCCATGAAGTTTCAGCTCTTCACCTTTTCCTTTGAACAAGTTTAGTTTATACCCTTCAAGAAAGTAATAATGAAATGATGTACTAATCTTCTGGATTGCTCCACAACTTAGCTCAGCTTCCAAGGCATAGTAAGAGATGGTCTGCAGAGTCCAAGAGAAAAGGCTGAACCTCTTCTCCTTTATCACTCAGCCTTGACTACAATAGTCTTTTTTGCCTGGTCAACCCTTGCAGGAGGGTTCAGCTCCCTGGACAATGTTCAAGGGACTGCTCTGTTTCATGTAGGAGGGGGGCCCATGAAGGGCAGTTTGCTGAGGGCCCCTTGAAATCTAGAGCTTGTCTTTTGTAATGTATTCCTAAAAGGACCTTCTCAATAAAGAGGTGTAGCGATGTGGCTACCTAAGGTGGTGCATTGGCAGAGGCACCAAATTATCCTGTGGCTGTCAGATGCTGGTACCAGTCATCTCTACCTTGACAACCCTCTTTTACTCAGCAGCAGTATGCCAGCCACATTTTCAGAAAACAGAGGGGAAGGGGGTACAAAGAAAGGTGCAATAGAGTAGAGTGGTGGGCTAGAACAGGTACACTCTAGCCCAACACTCTACTTGCCTCTACATTTCTTCTCTGGCAAGTGGCATGATTTTCAGAAAGGTGTGTGGTGGAGAACTGGGGTGTTGGAGGGAACATCAGCTGAGGGCAGGGGTGCATGGGAAGTGATGAGCAGTGTTTTCTGCATGTTGCTGAGATGAAGGGAAAGCCAAGGTGGTGAAGGAACTTCCATCAGAGGTGGCAAAGAGCGGGAAGCAACATGGTCCTCCAGGGATCCAGTATCTCAACACACCACTTTAGATGGTAGTAGTGGGTGCTTGGGCTGGTATTGACACCTAAACATGCAAAGTATTAACAAGACAGATAAGTATTCAAATGTATAGACTGAGCAGTCAGCCAGCAATAGCTGACTTCATAATGGAGAACTGAATGACTAACTCTTGTTACAATCAATTAGATGCCTGCAAAGAAATGTATGTACTAATTAATGGGACATACTTAATGTATACACCAGAGACATAAATCCATTTGTTGAGAGAAAGAAGAGTGACTGTTAACATAGATAAACAAATTGTGAGGGGTGTGTGTGTGTGTGTGTGTGTATGCATGTATGTGTATATATGTATAATCACAGAAAGCGTTATATTTACAAAGTTAACTTGAATGTATCCAGAAGGAGGCTTTGAGAATCTCAGCCCCACACCAAAATCACATTGTTTCTAAAATAGTGACTGACATGATCCGTAAGTCCTACAGAGATGGTAGGGCTTGCAGCTCTGCTGTAGAGTTTGGGAGGTAGTGGAAGGGTTACCATAGTTCTTCCCATTGTCACGAATGGGAAGAAACACACTAATACTTCTAGAGCTACCGTCCGATCATTATAATGGAGCTGCAAATCCTATTGACTCTGTAGGGCTTGCAGATCATGAAAGCCATTATTATTATTATTACATTTTATTTATTTATTTATTTATTTATTTATTTGTTTGTTTGTTTGTTTGTTTATTTATTTATTGTATATATAGCACAATTTGTGTGCATGGTGTCACAGTTTCCTCTCCCAAGAAGCTCACAGTCTTAAAAGTGATAGTCTACGTAGAGGCAATACTTATGTACTTGGGCTTTGTTACAGTATTATACATGCAGAAAGATGATTTGGCCTTAGGGATTTGTAGGAAATAAGAGAAGGGCAGCAGGAAAGGGTGGGGGAAGCAACCAATAGACGTGAGATTTAAAAAGAACGGGTTACTGGGTGCAAAGCATAACCTCTGGAATCTGTCCCGAGCAGTAGCTTACATTAAAGCGACACATTAGTTAAATCCACCTCATCAGTGACTGCACAGTCCATTTCCTAAAGAAACGTCTAGATTCCCATGCCACTTCCGTGCTGGATCATAAGATGACTTATGGCTGGAATTCATAACCGTTACATCCTTGAAAAACACAATGAGTGATCCTGGTGATTACTCTGTTGTGTATATCTTTTGTCTTTTCAATGTTGCTCCTGACAGACTGGCATCTCCATTAATGTTCCTACTAGTGGGGTTCATTAATTGCAACACAGAGAATGATTTGTACATTTCTGTTAAATGTCAACAACAAAGGTGTTTAGGCAGAAATGTTGTAATGTTGTTGAAATGTAACTGCTACCAATTCATAGCTTTAAGTCTGCCTGATTAACAGCTTGATTCGAGGGCTTTCTATGCCTACCAATAAATGCTTTAAAAAGGGAGCATCAACTGCATCGGCAGTACAATGTAATAAACCATGACATTGGTGCGATTGGTGCTTGGATGTTATTTTTTGCAGTTTGGAGAGCTATGCCAATGTGTATCTTTGAAATTTCAGATATTTGAAAATATCTGGTATAAAATAACAAAGGGTATTTTAATTTAGGTAAAGTCCAACATGAGATGGCCTCAGGGCTGCTTTCACTACATCTGTTCCATATCTGTCTATGCCAGGCCTGCTCAACTTCAGCCCTCCTGCAGATGTTGGCCTACAGTTCCCATAATTCCTGGCTATTGGCTGCTGTGGCTGAGAATTATGGGAGTTGTAGTCCAAAAACAGCTGGGGGGGCTAAGTTGAGCAGACCTGTTCTATGCCTATTGCAATTAAATCTGCATTATCGAAGCAAAAACAACAAAGCAATTATAGAATTAGGTTTGCACCAACAAATAATAAACACTTGAAAATATGAACATATTTAGCATCCGTATACTAAGTCAGATCATTGGTCCACTGACCTGTAGTAGACAGTCCTGGGCTAGCAGTGGTTTTTCAAGGGCTCAAGCAATAACCCCTCTCATCATTTTCTACTGCAAGATTATTATTTTTTAAACCTGAGATGCCAGGGATATTAACTGGAACCACGGTGCACTGTGGAAATCCCTGAGGCTGGGTCACTTCTTCCCCTGGTCTCTATGATTAAAATGGCTGCCGGCTGCCTGGTCACCCACATGATCAGGAAGTGGGGTAGGAAGGTATTTGTGTGCCCTCCTCCTACCTCACTTTTAGCCCAGGTACAAAACCAGTCCCAGTCTTCTCATAACCAGCTCTCCCTGGGTTAGCACAGCTCTAGTCATAAGAATGACCTCATTGTCTTTCCCAGCCTTAAGGCAAGTGAAATGGGAACAAGGCTAATGATTTCTCTAAAAGCAAATTCACAAGCACTCTTTCCGTGAGGCTGCTGACAGTTCGAAACTGGGACGCAGTCAAGAGCAGCTCTGCTGTTGTATCTTTGGGGCAGGATCAAGGAAGAAGAAGCCGGGCCATTTGCTGAGGCAGCTGCACACTGGAACAGGAACTAGTGGGACAAAGGGGCGTAGGAAACAGAATTGTGGGACTGCTGTGGCAGAGCACTTTTGCAAGGGACCAAACCCTGGTGCTTGGAGACTCAGTCTCTTGTAAGACCTGCACTAGCTGTTGGAAAGTATTTAACACTCTGGCAGATGATGAGTAGGGCAACCAGCAGGCCTGAGAGCCCAAGAAAGGAAGGTCTCTTATTTGGTCTGTGATAGCACTCTGGAGAGGCAAAGGGTGGGGAGCAGACAGGGGCACAGGGATAAAAGATGGCCATAGTCCCTTAGACATAGCCTGGAGTTCTGAAGCAGTTTCCTTAAAAGCAGCAGCCTCATTAAGGGTCATTAGGGACCGGATCCACCAGGGACTTACACTTCCCTTGAATCTCAAGACTTGGATCATTCCTGCTGTCCCTGGTCAGAGGGCACAGCTTCAGACAACTCAAGACAAGCATGTGTTCATCTTTTCTGATGATAGTTAATTCCATGTTTGTTTTATCAAACTGTGAAGGCTCTGTGCTGGAAGTTGGTTGTGAGAGTTGGGTGCCTTGGAATGAGGCAGATTATGGCTGTGTGAAATTGCCCAAAGGCTTAGAGGTAACAAAATGGTCCTTTTGGCCACAACTGTGACTTAATCCTGCAAAGTGTCAGAAGACATGATATTATGCCCTTAAAGCTGGAAGGTGGCTTGATTATAACAACACTGGCTAATGTGTATATAATGTAACAGAGATTATTAGCCATTGGTCATTAGCTTTCTAGTCCCTGTGAGACTATTCAGCACCTTCACACTTAGCTGAAATGCCTAAGCCTATTAGTGAATAGGTATCCCATTGTCTCCAGATATTTGGCAGGAAAGCAGCTGAAGCAGGAATTTCTATGAGGCTATGGGGACAATTTTGGCTTCTGGCCGGAGATAAAAGCTAGGGAAATTCCAGTACCTGCATGTTTAGGCTTCTAACAGTGCAGGATAGTATGATAGATTGTTGGTGTCTTGGTTATAATGGATAGGTCTGAGTCGAGCATACTACTCAGACTGCTTTTAAGCATCTGGTTTAATTGCTTCTATCATGCACTCAGCTTGTGGCATATAGTGTATTTCCCTGGCTTGATGACATACGGAGAAGAAAGCAACTGCTGCAGCCACAAGCCATTATCTACCGCTATTTTCTTGGGCATGGATTTCATCAGGCATACATCGCCTCTTGGATCTACTGCTGGATATTTCATAGGGATTATGATTACTTGTGCCGAAGCACCTATTGCTTATGCCATATGGTGTTCTTCTCATGCAAATTGCTCTATCGTGCTAATGGAAACTCATGAGCAGGGTGGGGAGGATGCCACAATTTTGCAGGAGCACAGAAAAGGCACAGATGTGATATTGGGCATAGAAGTCAGCAGAGTTCAGAGTGGCTCAGTACACTGTTTGTTTATTTGCATGAAGAATATACAGCTTTGCTGATGAGCCTGTGCTGTTGTCCAGGATGAATATATTATCTGCAAAGAATTATGAGTGTTGTTGATGCTGTTATTTTGTATTGCAGCTCTTTCCCACAGAGATCAGGGTGGCATATATGGCTTACTATTAGACTCCCTATTGAACTCCACAAAGTAGGTGAGGCCGAAAGATGATGACTACCAATGAGCTTCATAATGGAGCAGGGGTCTGAAACAGACTTAGTCCAACGCTGTCCACGGACCTCTCTCAAATCTCTCCCTATGTCTCTTCATGTATGAAACTAACAAAACAGTTTACTCACCTATACAAGCCAAATGATCTATGCCTTGGACCCTATATCTTCAATAGAGGGAGTCATTTTTGGATGCCACTCTCTATTAAGTTAATAATAATAATAATAATAATAATAACAACAACAACAACAACAGCAACTTGAAGAAAGAAACAGAGGGTTTAATATTGGCTGACAAGAACAGGCACTAAGAACAAATGCAATAAGAGCAAAAGTAGAAAAGTCAACAACAAACAGCAAGTGCCACCTTTGTAAAGAAGCAGATGAAACAATGGACCACCTAATCAGCTGTTGTAAAAAGATCGCACAGACTGACTACAAACAAAGGCATGACAAGGTAGCAGGGAAGATACACTGGAACATCTGCAAAAAATACAAGCTACCTGTAGCCAAAAATTGGTGGGACCATAAAATTGAAAAGGTTGAAGAAAATGAAGATGTCAAAATATTATGGGACTTCCGACTACAAACAGACAAACATCTGCCACACAATACACCAGATATAACTGTAGTCGAGAAGAAAGAAAAACAAGTGAAAATAATCAACATAGCAATACCAGGGGATAGCAGAATAGAAGAAAAAGAAATAGAAGAAATCATCAAATACAAAGATCTACAAATTGAAATTGAAAGGCTGTGGCAGAAGAAGACCCAAATAATCCCAGTCAAAATTTGCACCCTGGGTGCAGTTCCAAAAGACCTTGAAGAGCACCTCAACACCATAGGGGCCACAGAAATCACCACCAGCCAATTACAAAAAGCAACTTTACTGGGAACAGCCTATATTCTGTGACGATATCTATAACAACAGCAACAACACTGACAATAAAATTCA
The DNA here is from genome assembly GCF_027244095.1 of Hemicordylus capensis. Lineage (NCBI taxonomy): Eukaryota > Metazoa > Chordata > Lepidosauria > Squamata > Cordylidae > Hemicordylus > Hemicordylus capensis. The sequence goes on along the minus strand of NC_069661.1, from coordinate 179,176,548 downwards.
GCCATCCCAGGTCCTAGGGAAGGACTCGATGTCTGGATAAAACAACCCAATCAATAACATCTGTCTGACTGTGTAAATAAATAATAATAATAAATACACTGCAGGAATAAAAGACTGGACCCAGGCAGAGTTAGAGACGCTAGATCGTAAGACCAGGAAAATCATGACCATCAATCATGTTCTGCACCCCCGCAGTGATGTAGATAGGCTATACCTCCCTCACAGCCCAGGTGGAAGAGGTATGCTGCAAGTCCATCAAACAGTAGAAGAAGAGAAGAGAGGCCTTGAAGAATATATCAAGGACAGTGAAGAAGATGCACTTATAATGGTCAATAACGACAAACTAGTAAACACCAATGAAACAAACCAGGCCTACAAGAAAGAAAATGTAAAGAAACGAGCAGAAAAATGGAAAACTAAGCCACTGCATCGTCAATATTTGCACAATATAACTGGAAAATCAAGCTTCACCAAGACCTGGCAGTGGCTTAAGAATGGTAACTTGAAGAAAGAAACAGAGGGTTTAATTCTTGTGCCTGTTCTGCACAAGAACAGGCACTAAGAACAAATGCAATAAGAGAAAAAGTAAAAAAAATCAATAACCAACAGCAAGTGCCGCCTTTGTAAAGAAGCAGATGAAAAAGTGGACCACCTAATCAGCTGTTGTAAAAAGATTGCACAGACTGACTACAACAAAAGCATGACAAGGTAGTAGGGATGATACACTGGAATATCTGCAAAAAATACAAGCTACCTGTAGCCAAAAATTGGTGGGACCATAAAATTGAAAAAAGTTGTAGAAAATGAAGATACAAAAATATTAAGGGACTTCTGACTACAAACAGACAAACATCTGCCACACAATATACCAGATATAACTGTAGTCGAGAAGAAAGAAAAACAAGTGAAAATAATCAACATAGCAATACCAGGGGATAGCAGAATAGAAGAAAAAGAAATAGAAGAAATCATCAAATACAAAGATCTACAAATTGAAATTGAAAGGCTGTGGCAGAAGAAGACCCAAATAATCCCAGTCAAAATTTGCACCCTGGGTGCAGTTCCAAAAGACCTTGAAGAGCACCTCAACACCATAGGGGCCACAGAAATCACCACCAGCCAATTACAAAAAGCAACTTTACTGGGAACAGCCTATATTCTGTGACGATATCTATAACAACAGCAACAACACTGACAATAAAATTCAGCCATCCCAGGTCCTAGGGAAGGACTCGATGTCTGGATAAAACAACCCAATCAATAACATCTGTCTGACTGTGTAAATAAATAATAATAATAAATACACTGCAGGAATAAAAGACTGGACCCAGGCAGAGTTAGAGACGCTAGATCGTAAGACCAGGAAAATCATGACCATCAATCATGTTCTGCACCCCCGCAGTGATGTAGATAGGCTATACCTCCCTCACAGCCCAGGTGGAAGAGGTATGCTGCAAGTCCATCAAACAGTAGAAGAAGAGAAGAGAGGCCTTGAAGAATATATCAAGGACAGTGAAGAAGATGCACTTAAAATGGTCAATAACGACAAACTAGTAAACACCAATGAAACAAACCAGGCCTACAAGAAAGAAAATGTAAAGAAACGAGCAGAAAAATGGAAAACTAAGCCACTGCATCGTCAATATTTGCACAATATAACTGGAAAATCAAGCTTCACCAAGACCTGGCAGTGGCTTAAGAATGGTAACTTGAAGAAAGAAACAGAGGGTTTAATTCTTGTGCCTGTTCTGCACAAGAACAGGCACTAAGAACAAATGCAATAAGAGAAAAAGTAAAAAAATCAATAACCAACAGCAAGTGCCGCCTTTGTAAAGAAGCAGATGAAAAAGTGGACCACCTAATCAGCTGTTGTAAAAAGATTGCACAGACTGACTACAACAAAAGCATGACAAGGTAGTAGGGATGATACACTGGAATATCTGCAAAAAATACAAGCTACCTGTAGCCAAAAATTGGTGGGACCATAAAATTGAAAAAAGTTGTAGAAAATGAAGATACAAAAATATTATGGGACTTCTGACTACAAACAGACAAACATCTGCCACACAATATACCAGATATAACTGTAGTCGAGAAGAAAGAAAAACAAGTGAAAATAATCAACATAGCAATACCAGGGCATAGCAGAATAGAAGAAAAAGAAATAGAAGAAATCATCAAATACAAAGATCTACAAATAGAAATTGAAAGGCTGTGGCAGAAGAAGACCCAAATAATCCCAGTCAAAATTTGCACCCTGGGTGCAGTTCCAAAAGACCTTGAAGAGCAACTCAACACCATAGGGGCCACAGAAATCACCATCAGCCAGCTACAAAAAACAACTTTACTGGGAACAGCCTATATTTTGTGATGATATCAATAGTAATAATAACAATATTGATAATAAAATTCATCCATCCCTGACTCAATGTCTGGATAAAACAAACCAGTCAATAATACCTGTCTGAATGTGTAAACAAGAAGAAATAATAATAATAATAATAATAATAATAATAATAATAATAATAATAATAATAGAAATAGATTAATGCCATTGTTTTCATTCCGTGACACCTACAGTTGATGTGACTTGTGATGCCTCAGTGCAAAATCATCCCTAGGGTAGTGATCAAATTGATGGCAATATAACATAACATGAATCACAGTTTACAGGGGCAAAGAATTAAAATAGCCTCAGGTCTGTCTGTCAAATAAAGATTTTTTTAAAAAACCTAGCAAACTGTTGTGGTTTCTATCTTGTAAAATCTATACAAGTTAAACTATGATAAAGCTGAGATGGGATTTTGTTCCCTTCAGACATCGTTTTAACACTAACACACGAGTCCTTCCTTTTAAAAAAGCTCTTAGAATCATCACTTCTGTGTTTGAAATAGAAATGTGTACTAGTCTTGACTGAGGAGGTATCATGCCATTTTTGAAATAAATTCCATCCATATATAAAGTCGCCTCAGTTTGGTCCTTGTGGGTACAGGAGTCCTGATGCAAATAAGGAGATTCTTTTCTGCATGTGTGAAGGCTTTGTATAACAGGCTTAGTTTACAGGGCAGGTGCCCAGCCCACTTCAATTTAAGAGGCATCCACTATGTTAAAGAAGCACATACATCTGAAATATCATACACCATCTCACATGGGCAGGCGTTCCACATGAACTGAAAATGTGCCCGAGTAACATGTAGTTGTGGCTACATTCTTCAGTCATTAAGAAATGTTTCTACCCCTTCATAGTGGAGGCACTCTGCTCTGAAAACACATCTCATAGGGACATAGGGACATAGGAAGCTGCTGTATACTGAGTCAGACCATAGGTCCATCTTGGTCAGTATTGTCTACACAGACTGGCAGTGGCTTCTCCAAGGTTGCAGGCAGGAATCTCTCTCAGCTCTATTTTGGAGAAGCCAGGGAAGGAACATAAAACCTTTTGCTCTAACCAGAGCGGTTCCACCCCCTGAGGGGAACCTCAGTGCTCACACTCCTGGTGTCCCATTCATATGCAAACAGGGCAGACTCTGCTTACCTAAGGAGACAAGTCATGCTTGCTACCACAAGACCAGCTCTTCTCTCCCACATCTCCCCTGCACATCTCCACACCCTAACTCTACCTATATGTTTCCACCTTCAGAAATGGAATTAGGATCATCTTATAAGACACCCCAGACCCTCTATCTGGTTTGAGAGTTTTTGATGGACTAGGCAGTAGTGAGATGAAGTCCCCTCCCTGACCCAAGAAATCACATAGTGAGGCTGTTCTCATGAGCAATCTAGCCCGGGCTAGGGCTAGGCTGCTTGTGTGGAGCTCAGGGATCTGCACAGATCCCAGCGCTCCAACCCAGCCTACTCCACTCCTAAGCCCAGCTCTTAGCCAAGGTTTAGGGAGCAAGCACTCCCTTAATCTGACTGCCGGGCTCATGTGTCTCCTTGGCTCCACGGAGACACAGAGGGGAATGGGACCACTTGCCATGGCCAACTGAGAGAATGCTTGCAAAACCTTTTACACACAACTGAGTTCTCTTACACAGAACGGAGGTTGTTGCTAATGAACAAGCGGTGGGCAGGAAGCCTGCAGGGACGGCGCTGCCTGCACCGGATTGAAAGTCAAGGTGACAGGACGGGTATCTGGAGCGGGCAGGCGGGGAGGAAGATGTGTCATCCGCCGAGCGGAAACTGCAGGGAGGGTTTTCCGGGCGCCCCTTCTGCTTTGGACAGAGAGCCTCTCAGCCCTCCTCCTGCCCACCTGCCCCTTGGTTTTGTCAGGAGAAGCTCCGTTTTGCAGGAGAGTTGCAGCTTTTTCAGTGAGGCTGGCAAGTTGCCTCCAGAGAAGGGCCGTTTGACTCGAAATGGGTAGAGCCCACATTGCTGCTCTCCGAGCCCGCCTCCCCCACCCACCCCATCCCAGTGAGCCACGGAGCAAAACGGCAGCTGCTGCAGGGAGCGGGTTGATGCGGTTCTACTAAATGAAGTTTTCACACTTCTTTCACTGCAGCACTACAATGTCATATTTAGACAGCAGAGTCAAAATCTGAGAAGAGTCACAAATGTTTTTTGATTTTTTACTATTGCATTTTTGCCACCTCTCCAGAGGTGATAAATAGTTCAGATTGGTGACAAATATGAAAAAGGGGCTATTTTGATCCAATATGGCATGCTGGTCATAATACTGCTCCAGAGTCAGTAACAATTATACTGTGGACTTGCAGACATTTAAAAGCCTGAGCATGTATACACTTATCCAAGCTCTGGCAGTTGTACAGGGCTGGGCCCAGAAGCAGAGTGGGGAAATTGATGCACACCAGACATTTCAATTCTCATGGGGCACAACCCCACATGTAGGAATGCCGAGAGATGCTTAGACAGGCTAACACCACACCCAATACAAGCATGTTTTGACAATTGTGTGGTTATTTTGAAACCCCACAGTGTCCAACAAGAGGCTGTGTTCTATATGGGGAGGATGCTAGGAGATATGCCAGTTTTCAACATGCAGATAATGCGGCCCAGACTACAGCCCAGTCTCTTGTTCATGCAAAAATAAATTAATAGATAAAAGCCCAACAGTCTGTACAATCCTGCAGAATGAATGATTGGCGTGGCATCTTGATATCTTCTCTGCCATGTAAGCAGTTTTATGCTGGGCCATAGGGTGCAGTGAGTTGTACTTTCCTGCAGAGAATTAAAAAACAACAATACAACATGCACACACACCTTGGCCAGGAAATTGCCTCCTAAGCGTTTTGCTAAACAATTCAAAATCCAGCTACACACCAGATCCCCCAAGTGTTCCGTTAATATCCCTGGGATACACGTGAGGTAGTCTGCTTTAATAAGAGAACTCAGCAGCAAGGTCTGCTGCTGCTTTGGGGAGACCCGCAAAGGGGCAATATGAGGAGGAAAATGGCAGCTCGCCTGCTCTAAAGCTCTGGTTCAGGCTTTGCACCTGAGTTTTACTTCCCATGAAGCACAACCCCACAGGTAGGAATGCAGAGAGATTCTTCCTTCCACTGCAGAATGTGAAAGACATGCTTTGGTGGGTGGTAGGTGGAAATTTAGCTTCCTCTCACCTCCCTCCCGCTTGTCCCCTCTGGATCAAAAGCCAAAGTGACAGGATGGGCTTGCGGGAGGGGAGAGTTGCGTTGTTCTCTGCGGCGAGTTGTCGCTGTGGTGAGTTGGCTGCGTCCAATTGATCCACGGCGAGTTGGCCACGGCAAGTTGGCCGCAGCCAGTTGGCTGCAGTGAGTTGGCCACGGCAAGTTGGCCATGGCGAGTTGTCATAGACCTGACACAGAGATGGGTGCCTAGAGTACCCATCTGAAGGGGGAATCCCACAAGGCACCTTGCTCGATGTGCTGTGCCTTGTGGGGTATGTGGAAGCCAGGAAAACGAATCCTGTCTTCTGTTGCTCCACGCTGCCAGGAGCAGCACGGAAAATAATCTGCACTGTTCCTGGCAGCATAGATCATGTGGATGCACAGCTTGCATGTCAAACGGAGCAAGAGCAACCATCTAGGGGAAGTTAGGTTGAACCCTACCTTCCTCCAGCACCTGACCCACCGCCATGCCACCCACCTGGTCAAGTGAATGGACTCAGTATCCCTCATAATATTATCCAATGTTGCTTTTGAACACAGTGAAACACTTCCGTCCTACATTAGTCCAGGGAGACCTTTTCTGAAACCAAGCATCAGGCAACTCTGAGTCACAGATAGATGCAGGAACTGTGGCATAATTTTAACCTTGAAGAGAACACGCTGACTTACAGGCCATCAGAGAAGTTTTACACAGTCTTGCCATTGGGAACTCTCCTGAGCAAAAACCCTTGGGAAGTGGTGCTGAACCAGCCGACAGTAGCTGCTATTCACAAGTGGTTTTCAGGGAGAGAGGCAAATAAAGAGGACTGCAGTAATGAGTATAACACCACTCCCAGGAATAATACAGTGAACAAAGATAGAGATCAGCATATGGAAAAGGAAAAGAAATGGTCCCACTGGTATCAGAAAAAACATAGTAGGAGTCCTAACAAGTAAAGCCAGCCAGAGAAACATGGATGAACTGTATTAATTAGTTCCCTCTTTTACAATAAATTATGCATTCTTGTTTCAAGATCAGCTGCAACGATTACATTAACACTTTAAAAATATTAATGAGTTGAGGGCACCACTTACAAATAATCAGATCTCAAGTTCAAATGAACACAAGCTACTACTCAGTATTGCCTCCACTCTGTTCAGTATTAGCCTAGACCTTGCTGAAAAGTTCACCGATGACCCTCACACCAAACATCTGCTGTTAATCAAAAGGCTCCATCCTGCTGTTCACCTCTGGCTTTAGGACACACAATCTCCTGTGACTTCAGTTAAGATTGTTTTCCCTTGCCTTGTACCAACTGCATATCCTCTGAGACTGGATCCAAAATTAATTAGGTTTTCCCATTTTAAAAATAAACACAGGGAAGCTGATGCTCTTAGGGGACATCTGAGGGTGGTAGGGAGGATGGTTATGTATCTTCCATCCTGGAAAATGGATGCAGAAAATTAAACTGCTTTATACTAAATCATAGGCAGACTGTTGGTTGATCTAGCCTGGAACTGCCTACATTGACTGAAAGGCTTAACAAGACTTTCCCAGCCATCCTATTTTAGAGTCTTTTAAGTTGAGATTCCAGGTACTGGACCAGATGAGCTTCTCTAACAAAGCATGTGCTCTCATGACTATGCTATGATCCACTCCCTTGCCCCATTTGGGACACATGGTCCTGTGGTCTCCATGCATGTACAGCCTATTTTGAAACCCTGCAAGGATGTTTCCAACAGGAGTTGGTTTGGGTCTGTTTGTTCCTGGGCAGGATAATCCACCTGGGGCATCAACAGAGAACAAGTTCCTTAGTGCAATCAGCAGCTTACATACTGCACAGTATTGTTCTAAGCAATATGTACACATGCTGCTGTGTTCTACTCAAAAGCATCGCAGTGCTGGTTGCAGAGGTGGGTGGCGCCTCCATGTCTGTTAAGTATAACATCATCGCTGTTCTGACACTGCTCTCATGGGCAGAGGTGCACCTAGGTAATTTTGGAGCTTTAGAGGCTTTTAGAGGCTGCCCCTTCCCCAGCAAATTAAGCATCATCATGCTCCGCCGGGTGACCACACCACCCGGGACAGTCTAAGAGGATTTGGGGGGCCCCAAGGGCTGTGGAGGCCCTGGACTTTGGTCCCCAAAGTCCAGGGATAATAGCGCCTCTGCTCACTGGCAATGATGGGAGCAGTACCAGAACAACAATGATGCTGTGCATAGTAGGCACAGAGGTGTCCTGCCTTCACAACCAGCACCCCCACACTTTTGAACATAACATAGCAGTGTGTTTGTATCTTGCTTACAATGACAGTGAACTATGCAGTAAGTAAGCAGGGACACTCTTACTCCTGGACTTCTGGGCTGAAGTCCAGGGCTTCCACAGCCCCTGGGGCCTCCAAATCCTCTTTAGTCTGTCCTGGCTGGTGTGGTCACCTGGCCAAGCTGATGATGCTTAATATGCAGGGAAGGCGGGGGTGGGGTGGGTGGGCTACAAAGGCCTTTAGGTCCAGGTTCCAAAATTACCTAGGTGTACCTCTGTAGGAAAGTCAGCAGTTATTGTGAACCTAGGCTGGGATATAAGCAATGATGAAGCAAGTTTACTTAAAAAAAATCCCCACTATGCAATGTCAGTACACTAAGGTCAGTGATGAATATGACTGAACTGTTTTGCCAGTACCTTCACCATTGGGTATAATTCTGACATGGCAACAATGAGCTCTAAGCCCCCTGTACTGCATTTATTTATTGTGCATTTGAAGGACCACCGCTTTTGGTATGAAGCTGCCCATTCACTGACATCATCATCATCATCATCATCATTATCATCATCATCATCGAGACCGTGCTCTGGGTATCTTTGCCTTGAGAGATTAGGAAGGTGTTCCCTGAACCCAGAGCTTTTATAATTATGGTGGCCCAGTTTTGGAACACCCACCTCCAAGGAGGCTCAACTGGCACTATGCTGCTCACTTGAGGCCCCACCAGGTAAAAGTTTTCTTGTGTCTTTCCAAACTGAATTGAATTCTTGACTCAATTTTATTTCAGTTTTTCCATTGTTTCGGGGCTTCTTGTAGTTTTATGTTGTTTATGTGAGTTTCCTTGGACAATTGATTGGAAACCTGAGATGTAAATGCATGAAATAAATCATATTTACCCCCAAAAATATTTGTTGGGGAATAGTGCTTGAAACATTGGCTTTCAAAGACACCCTGCAAGGTTATGCACAGTTACATTCATGGCACATTCCAACAGGGATGTAAAATGTTGCCTGACATTTGACATAAGCAACTGTAATAAAGCCCTGAACAATTTCTAAGTATTAATGAGAGTCTGAAACTGTTAAGAGCCTGAGGTGAAACCTTAGGCCAGTAACCCCAGCTGGTCATTAAACCTCAGGAAATGCCCAGGGCTGAGGTCATTACATTTATTTTGACTCACCCCCCCACTCTTCAGCTCTTCTATTTATTTATTTCACCTCAGCAATGTTATACCTTCAGCTTTCCTGTTCAATTTGGTTATATTACTGTCATTGTAAGGAATGAAGGACTGTTATTCCATGAAGGTTGTAATGCATTCGATCTCTGAAATAAAAATGAAGTTCAGGGGAAGTTGGTATAACTGCTTATTAATGCATTTATTCAAAATATTTATATCCCACCTACTTTCCTGATGGAACTGGAGACAGCTAATAACAAGGAATTAAAACATCCAATAAAACATTAAACAATATGATAAAGTGCAAGGTAAAAGCTACAAAATCAAAGATCAACAAAAACAAAAACACTCCATATAGAATGGCCAATGGAGAGAAAGCTTAATCACAGTCAGAGAGCTGCCCAGCAGGAAACAGAACTCAATACCATGGGGCCTCAGAAAGTCCTGTTGAAGTAATTGTGTTTTCAGTTTCCATTTAAAAGCCAGATGCCAGTCATCTCAGGGGACAGGAAGTTCCACAAAACAGAGGCAAATGAAAAGCCTCACTGACTTGTTATCATCAGTCTGACCTCAAAGGGTGATGGGACGTGTAAGAGCACCTTTCTAAAGAATCTCGTAGGATGGACAGATTCCTGTGGGATAAGGTAGTCCTTAAGGTACTTTGTACAGAAGCCATTTAGGATTTTAAAGGTAATAACCAGCATCTTGACCTGCACCCAGAAATGCCCTGGCAAGCCATTGTGGTGTAACATGCTTGGAGTGCCTGCCATCAGTCAGGATTCTCGCAGCTGCATTTTGTATCACCTGAAGTTTCCAGATGATCATCAGGGGCAGTCCCACATAGAGTGTAATCCAGCCACAAGATGAGAAGAGCGTGAATGACCATGGCAAGGTTTCCTTGATCCAGGAACTGAACCAGGTGGTGCATGATGGAAAAAGAATTGTTTAGGGAAATAAAAGAAAGGAAGTTCTGAGAAAACATGAATACATTTATTTATTTATTTGTTTGTTTGTTTGTTTATTTATATACCGCCCAAAGCTCTGGGCGGTTTACAATTAAAATCATTTAAAACATTAAACCAATTAACAATTAAAATAATTTAAAAGATTTAAAACATTTAAAACCCAGTATTAAAATCATTTAAAACTATAAATCTAATTAAATGTCTGGGTGAATAAATGTCTCTTCAGTGCCTTTTAAAAAGTTGCCAGAGATGAGGAGGCTCTTATTTCAACAGGGAGCATATTTCAAAGTCCAGGGGCTGCAACGGAGAAGCCCTGTTCCCAAGTAGCTGCCAGACGAGTTGGCAGCACCCGCAGACGAACCTTTCCAGATGATCTTAGCAGGTGGTAGGGCTCATGGTGAAGAAAATGTTCCCATAAATACCCAGGGCCAAAGCTGTTTAGGGCTTTATAGGTAATGACCAGCACCTTGTATTTTGGCCAGAAATGTATCAGTAGCCATTGCAATTCCTTCAGGACAGGAGTAATATGGCCTCTCCTAGATGACCCAGAGACCAACCTGGCTGCCTCGTTCTGAACCAACTGCAGTTTCCGTACTATGTACAAAGGCAGCCCCACATAGAGCGCATTGCAGTAATCCAGCCAGCAGATATACTACTGTTTTGAGGTTGTTCATCTCAATAAACAGACGCAGCTGGCATATCAGCCGAAGCTGATAGAAAGCACTTCTGGCCACCGCCTCAACTTGGGACACCAGGGAGGTGCGGATCCAGAAGTACCCCAGACTGCACATCTTTTCCTTCAAGGGGAGCGTGATGCCATCCAGAACCAGCAGATCAAAATCATCTCCCGAGTTTCGACCTCACACAATAAATACCTCTGTCTTATCTGGATTCAGCCTCAGTTTGTTATCCCTCATCCAGCCTATTACTGCCTCCAGGCAGGCGTTTAGGGAGGTTATGCCTTCTCCTGATGATGTTGGCATGGAGAAATAGATTTGGGTGTCATCAGCATAACACCCTGCACCAAATCCCCTGATGATCTCTCCTAGTTAAAAAACATCAGAGACAATACGGAGCCCTGAGGGACACCATAGGAAAGTTCAGATTTTGAAGAACAACAGTCACCAAGAGACATCATCTGGAATCTGCCTGTGAGGTAGGAGCAGAACCACTGCAAAGCAGTGCCTCCCACCCCCAATCCCCTCAGACGTTCCAGAAGGATACTATGATCGATAGTATCAAAAGCCACTGAGAGGTCCAAAAGGACCAACAGAGTCACACTGCCTCTGTCAATTCCCAATTGGAGATCACCCATCAGGCCGACCAAGGCAGTCTCCACCCCATAGCCCACCTGAAAGCCAGTTTGAAAAGGGTCTAGATAATCAGTTTCCTCCAAGACTGCCTGGAGCTGAGAGGCTACCACCTTCTCAATCACCTTGCCCAAACATGAAAGGTTGGAGACAGGCCTTTAATTATTTAACTCTGAGGGATCCAAGGCAGACTTCTTCAGAAATGGTCCACTAATTGCCTCCTTAAGACAAGGAGATATCCTGCCATCTTTCAGAGAAGCATTTATAAGCTCTACCAGACCCTCTACAACAGTCTCTCTGCCAGATAGTATAAGCCATGTCGGAGAAGGATCAAGAGGGAAGGTGGTAGGCCACATCATTCCAAGCAACTTGTCCGCATTCTCAGCAGTCATGAACTGAAACTGATCCAAGGTCATCACATAAGAGGAGCTGCTGGACACCTCAGCATTAGATTCTGTAACAATTGTGGATTTTGAATCCAAGTTGGGCCTAATACGAGAGATTTTGTCTGCAAAGAACTCATTAAAAACATCACAGTGAGTAATTGTTGGTTCTAAGTATGATTCAAGGAGGAAGGGGCACACATTAGCCCCTTCACAACCCTGATCAACTCCACCAGACGTGAACTTGTGGAGGCAATATGGGAGGAAAAGAATCGCTTCTTTGCCACACGTATCATGTGAGCATAGATCTTCAAATTCTCTCTATGTAATAATCTGTTGGATTCGAGTCAAGTCTTCCTCCACTTGCGCTCTAGTCATCTATCTCACTGCTTCAGCCCCCATAATTCTTCCGTATACCAAGGGGCCAATGTCGAAGCAGGTCGGAGAAGATGCTTAGGAGCGATCATGTCCACTACCCTGGTGAGTTGATTATTCCAATTCTCCACCAGAGTGTTGACAGGGTTAACAGCAGAACCAACACTGAATCCCTCCAAGGCTTCTTGGAATCCTATTGGATCCAGTAACCTTCTTGGGTGGACCATCCTAATGGGACCCCCGCCCTTGTGGAGGTGGGACGTGATCATGAGTCCAATCTTAATCAGATGGTGGTCCGTCCATGACAAAGGGAAAATCACTGGAGTCCCCCCCCCCACCCGGAACACCACCCTGTTCAGAGTGAAAGACCAGACCAAGCATGTGACCAGCAGTATGCGTTGGTCCCGAGACCACCTGAGATCAGCCCATAGTTGTCGCGGCCTCTATGAACTCCTGAGCCACCCTGGACAAATTGGTCCCAAAGTGAACATTGAAGTCCCCGAGCACCACAAGCCTGGGAGACTCCAATGCCAAGCCCGAGACCAAGTCCATCAGCTCAGTTAGGGACTCCGTCAGGCAGCAGGGCAATCGGTACACCAACAGAAGTCTCAGTCTATTCCTGGTCCCCAAACCTAGGTACACACATTCAATATGGTCAGACACTTCCACAGGGATCCTGGCAAGAGAGATATTGCTCTTGTAGACCATAGCCACTCCACCTCCCCACCCACTTCCCTTCCCCTGCTCCTCAACAGAGTACTCTGGAGGAAGAAGCCGGGACCAGACTGGGCCACCAGTCTCCCCCAACCAAGTCTCCGTAATACATACCAGATTAGCCCCATCCAGAATCAAATCACAGATGGTTTCAGGTTTATTGTGGACCGACCTGGTATACAGAGCAGCAAGATGAGGCTCTGTGGGTGGTTAGCATTGCTTTCCAAGGTCAAAGAGCTGGCAGGACAGCCAGAAGGGGAGAGAGCAATTAAGTTTCTGATTTCCCCTCCCCTGCAACGGCCTGCTGACCTGTCAACATTACTTCTTCTGTTCCCCACCACCACTGGAATAGCTGCCCCATAATCAGTGGATACACCCTCTGTCTCCCCATCTCCAGACAGTCCCAGACACCTTAAAACTCAAGTCACCCAAGAGTTCAAAAAGAAGCCCAGTTATAATACCCACCCTCCTTTAGACACCCACAAGGGATCTTGAGCCAAACAGCCTGGCCCATACCCTCGTTATCCCTCGAAGTGGCTCCCCCAAAGGGGATGGACTCTCCTCTGGAGAAGAAGCATGGAGCATGGAGAAGAAGCAAACAAATATCTTCCATGCTTTCTCTTTTCTATATGGTCAAAAGACTATGGCAATCGTTACAAGCACATTTGCTATGAAGTACTTGAACTTATTTATTTATTTATTTATTTATTTATTTATTACATTTATACCCCGCCCAAACTTACGTCTCTGGGCGGCTAACAACAATTAAAACACATATAAAAGTTAAAACAGTTAAACATATAACACATATAAAAGTTAAAACAATACAGTAATTCAAAAACCGTTAAATTAACAGTACTTTTTAATTAAAAACCTGAGAAGGCTTGGGTAAAAAAATAGGTTTTCAAATGTTTTTTTTTAAATAGCCAGAGATGGGGAGGATCGTAACTCAGAAGGGAACGCATTCTACAATCTCAGGGCAGCAGCCAAAAAGGCCCCTTAAATTATGGTATCAACATATCTGTTTCCTTCCATGGGAACATATGTGTAGCTTGATCACAGAAGCAAGCACACAAACAGGCAGGGTTTCTTTTCAGAACACACATACACACGGATGTAAGATACACTTCACATGTTGGGGATTTTTGGTGCAGCTAAATGCCAATTAGATTCTGACTGTTATCTTCTAAAAACAACCACACATACTAAAACATAAAAGGGAAGTCCACGTTGCATCCCATGTTGCAGGGATAAATGCTTTTTACGAAACATGAAATTGTACTGAGGAATTATTTTTCTTGTTGTGGCCATTTCACATAGTTATAAAGTGACTCAAACAAATGAGAATTTGGATTCATTTCAATTCACTAGATTTTGATCCTGTCATTCATTTCTTGATTCAAGTATTGCATGCCATGCTTCCCTCAGGCCATATTAAATTCAGCCTTTCTTTAAATAAGGGGTTCAACCCAAAGGCACTGGATTTACAAATGACCAAAACACTCCAAATCTCCAAAACCCTCCAAATCATCGGTGAATAGAAACCGAGAAAACCTAATCTGTGTATCTTTGGTTTTTTGCCAAACATAAACCTCTCTGCCCACAAACTTCATACTATTTCAGTATATGAAATACCCAAAGGATTTTCTGACAGAAAACTTTCCATATCTGTACTAAAAGGATGGCTTTAGGCCCTCAAGGTATCCTGTCTAGACAAGCAATAAAGTACCTAATGCACCTTTATAAAGTTAATTAAAATGAATTTTAACAAAGGGCTCAGATTAACCAAGGCCAATACATATTAGTATATATGGTGAGCATTGTCGCCCGGCCTCAGAGGTGCTCACTAATGAAAACCAAGTTGCATCAATGGAGAAGATATTGACTATTTAATTTCTAACTGGGGATATTGCCCATCATGAAATAGTGGAAGCTGTCTGAATATGCCCACATGTGATTTAAGTATATTGATTGGACTAAAGAGGCAGGTTGATCAAAAGGAAATGATTTAACTTTATAAACCTTATTGCTAGTCACGTTCTTTATTTATTGAAAATAGTTATGTCCTGCCTCTTAATTACAGGGATTCTGTGGCTAGCATATATAAAATTACACAAACCTTTGAAAACATCGGCAAATGAAATAGCCAGCCACAGAAAGTAAATATAATAACAGTATCAACTCTTGTTAAAAACAATGGCAAAGAACAACATTTTCAAGTCAAGGAGGCAAGCTCGTGGAGGGCATGGGAAAACTGGGCCTGCCCACAGCCTCATGCTGTGGGCTGGCTGTTTGCTCCATCCCTGTTTATGCAGCTGTATGGTGGGCCCTGATTGGTGGAGGCTATGGAGGGGGCGGGCACGGCAGACCATATTTCGATTGCTCGCTTCCCCTCTCAGTTTGCCACAGCTCGGGTTTTGGTGCACAGGCCTCTTTGGTGGCTTAGCGGTGCGAAGGCCTCTTTGGTTGTTCAGCAGAGCAGGCTATGCTGCAAGAGTGCCAAGGACAGCGAGGCCAACCAGACAGAGGGACCCAGCACTGGAGAGCACGTGGCCTGGTCAGCTGAGGTGGTGAGGCCATGCATTGGGTGGCAGTGGCAAGCGCAATAGTATGGAAGTTCCGGGGTGGTGGGATTAAGTGGGCAGCATGTGAAGAGGTGGAGTGGGTGAAAGGGCAACTTGGGTGTTTTAGCATCTGGTCCCCCCCTTGGGCTTTGCCAGTTGGGCCATGGTGCAGTTGATTGGAAGCTGTGTGGCAGTTCCCTACCCATTTGGGCACAGTCTGCCTCCCACCACATTGTTGTAGCACAATCCCCTCTTTTGCGTGGGAGGGGAGGGTAGTTTACCCTCCCGCCGGCTGCAGGTCCTCTGGCTACTGGGGAGGGTCCTTGCTGGGGCTGTTGCTGGCTATTTGGCCTGTTATTCCTGGGGGAGTTGCACCCCAAATTAGGTGAATAATTAGGAGAAGACCTGGTCTTGTGCTAGCAAGCATGAATGGTCTCCGTTGCTTAGCAAGGGTTACCTTGGTTTGCATTTGGATGGGAGATTGTAAATGAGCAATGTAAAATATTCCCCTTGGGTGTGTGGCTGTAGCTCGCTGGAAGATCATCTGCCTGCTTGTATGCAGAGGGCCCCAGGTTTGGTCCCTGGCATTTTCATACTTAGGGGGGCTTACAGGGGAAAGGGGCTGCCTGGAGCACTAGGGGCTGAGAGTTCAAGACCTTGGCAGGGGGTAATTATCCTGAGGGTGCTGGCTCTGTACCTGGCCTCTGAGGGGCTTTTGACATGGTCCATTGCGGAGGGGCAAAGATCAATAAATCAGCATAAGGCCTTGGTTAATTCAGCTGCTTAGTTAATAATTGGTTTCCATGTAAATGCCTTCCCGGTGGTAAACATGTGAATGGGTTTGCTGGGGGCTATCACCTGTCTACTGCCTGAGTGGCATGGGCTGGGTCATGTCTTCCAAGAAAACGTAAAAGTCCCCCCTGTCTCAGGCAAGGGCATTGAAAGCCAGGGTGGTGGCTTGGCAGAGGGCTACGACAGCCAGACCGGTTGGGGGAGGGGGCTGTCAGGGCCCCAGATAAGGCACATAAATGCACTTGGGGGGTGCATGGCGGCACAGGCTAATTGGTTCAAGGCTTTGTCTGCTAGGTGAGTCGCCTGAAGGAGTCTAGGGGAAGGACATAAAGTCTGACCTCCAGCCTTGATAGGCCCACACTGCAAGGGGTGGAGTTTCCAATATCCAGTTCACTATTTTGTAACATTTAATAAAGTTGTGGTCCTTTTCATGCAATGCTTGGTATGTGTGTTGTCCTTGTAGCTTGGTTGTGAAGGCAATGTGACAGTGATAAGGCACCATCTCTGGAAAGACCCTGTTCTTCATTGTAACCCAACTCACTGCCAAATGAAATGCACTCCCATGTAGAAAATAGCATGACACCCATATATTTATTTATAAAAAAACTTCTATACATTTCCCTTCTGTTTTTTTTTTAAGTAATGGTCAAATCAATACTTTTAGGACGAATATGCACCCTTAAAACTCACACAGAGCAATGCAGAAACAACAACCATAGAAGCAATAAGACCAGCACGTATGAGTAGAAACCATCAGCAATTCAAACTTCATGTGTTACAGAACAGGGTGGTTTTAATTATCTTCCTAAAGGCAATAACTGAGGGAGCCTGACAGGGGCCTTAGTAAGGGGGTACCCTACGGAGGGTGTTCCATTGTAGGTCACTGGCATAGTGATGTTGATTCATCATCATCATCATCATCATCATCATCATCATCATCATCATCATCTGTAGATCACCTGCACTTGTATTTCACTGTCTGTACTTGAGGTGTGTAATGAATAGCGACTACCAA
Organism: Hemicordylus capensis; assembly: GCF_027244095.1. Taxonomy (NCBI): domain Eukaryota; kingdom Metazoa; phylum Chordata; class Lepidosauria; order Squamata; family Cordylidae; genus Hemicordylus; species Hemicordylus capensis. The sequence goes on along the minus strand of NC_069661.1, from coordinate 179,159,411 downwards.
ATGGTGGATTTAGGCTCAGCCTTTGTCTCAAAGCAAGCCCATGTGGGGAAAAGAAAAATGCTACCTGGTGGCGCAGTGGTAAAACGCCACCAGCCCCTGGTGGCGCAGTGGTAAAACTGCCGCCCTGTAACCAGAAGGTTACAAGTTTGATCCTGACCAGGGGCTCAAGGTTGACTCAGCCTTCCATCCTTCCGAGGTTGGTAAAATGAGTACCCAGAATGTTGGGGGCAATATGCTAAATCATTGTAAACCGCTTAGAGAGCTCTGGCTATAAAGCGATATATAAATGTAAGTGCTATTGCTACTATTGCTACATCATTCCCTCCATGTTTGTTCAACAAAGGTTGTTCCTCTGGTATTGCTGCCACCACTCCCACTTTTTAAACAGAGTTTAATTTCTCCCTGGTGTGGGCAAAATTCCAGGAAAACTCTCTTTCTTTCTTTCTTTCTTTCTTTCTTTCTTTCTTTCTTTCTTTCTTTCTTTCTTTCTTTCTTTTTCTTATTTATTTATTACATTTATATCCCGCTCTTCCTCCAAGCAGCCCAGAGTGGTGTACTACATAAGTTTCTTCTCACAACAACCCTGAGAAGTAGGTTAGGCTGAGAGAGAAGTGTCTGGCCCAGAGGGTGTTCCATTGTAGGTCACTGGCATAGTGATGATGATGATGATGATGATCATCATCATCATCATCATTATCTGTAGATCACCTGCACTTGTATTTCACTGTCTGTACTTGAGGTGTGTAATGAATACCTTGCAGGACTGGGAGGAGGCTGGTGGAGGGGAGAGGGAGACTGTGGAGACCCGCCCCTGCAGTCACATGAGCACCCCCCATGAGGCTGCCGGGCCCGCAGTGGTGAGTAAAAAAACATTTTAAAAAAAATTAAGTTTAGGACCCCCAAACCGGCCCTGAGCCGGCCAAGGTGGGGTTCTGCCCAAGATCAAGCCGAGCAGACCAGTTTGATGGCGAACCGGTTCGACCTCAAGCCAGTTCGCACATCCCTACAATGGACCATATGAAATTGTAATCAAAGCAACTCCTAGTCACTAATTGACTGTGGCCACCTAGAGCCCTTTTGTATTGTGTCTCCAGATAAACAGTGTTGACTCATTTCTGTATGTACAGCAATGTAAACATTTTTTCCTGTCCAGAACAACAGCAGTAGCAACAAAATAGAATTTTTGCTTCCGGACCTGGAACTGTTGGTGGAAAACGCTCTGTGCAGTACTGTCCTTCAACTTGCTGTGAGATACAAAGTTTTTTCTAGTGTTTGAAGACAAAAACCTTGACCTTCAGGAGAGCCCTTAAAACCTATCACTTTGGCCTGGCCTTCCAGGGTTTTAATTAGTTTTTTAATTGTTTTAATGCTCTAACCTGGTTTTCAGTGTTTTAATTGTTCTGATTGTTTAATTAATTGGCGATTATATTTATATTTCTGTTTTAATTGTTATTGGTTTTAATGGTTTCTGTTTTAATTGTAAACCACCCTGAGTCTTTTCGGAAGGGCGGTATAAAAATCGAATAAATAAATAAATAATAAAATAAATAATAATAAGAAGAGTTTGAAGAAGCAGGTTTTTTTATTTGGATTCACACAATTCAGGCTACAGAAGCATTGTTAGTCTTTTCTGGATTCTCTGCAAAACCTGGCCTGGATTGTTCTCAAATACTACCCAGTTGCAACTGCAACAAAAACATGAGCTGGCCTTCTAAATACTACATTTGCCCAGCTGAATGCCTGCATTGTGCACTCAACCCCTGCTCTGCTTTGAACTTAGTGTGGAGGCATACCTGCTTCAGGCCTGAGCAAAATCACTGAGCTGAATATGCAACGCAACATGGGTGGTTGGAACTGTTGGGAATTCTCTCTGGTAAGAGAAACCCTTTTCATTATAGCAGAGTACACAGAGGCACAACACTGCAGAATTTGGTTAGGCATGCGTGTATGCTGAGAGTAAAATAACTTGGAGCCAGTTCATAGTTTCAAATCAATATAAGGAGTATTTATTAGAGAACTCCATTCTATTTACGAAAGTGGGGAGATAGGATATTTAATCTATCTATCTAGCTGAATGCGGATGGATTCTGCATCTCTGCACACATGGTGCAGGGAGAGAGGAGCTTGCATGTTGCAAGGGATAAGGAAGGGAGGAGAAAGGGGAAGAGGAACTGGCAAGAAGGAAGGAAGGAAGTCCCTGAGATTAGCAATCTACCTATCAAAGGGATAGTATCAGAGTAGTAGAGAAGGAATGACCAATGTCTTGATCCTCTAGCCCTCTGACTCACTAGTTTGTCCTCCTATGTCATTGAGACAAGAGACAGCACATAGTCCTTCACTTCCAACAGGAACACCAGCTGCGCTACTGCACATGTGTAAACATTGTCAATGGTGTCGTGCCTTGGGGTAGCTCCGTTCCAGCATAAAATTGCGTAGATGGAGTTGTGCAACAGGACACTCATTATTTCCAAATAAACACATTTATACAAGTAGACCGGGCTTTTGGAGGGAGCGGAGAGATGCAAAAATTGCTCTCCCTTTCCTGTATGCCCCTGTTCAGCTGTGCAAAGATTCCTTCAGTGCAGGAATGCTGAAGGCTTCTTGCAGACCTGCAGACCTCCATAGCCCTTGTCTCATTGCTGGATAGCAGCAGATCATATTGGCCATTAATTCCTTACTCTCTTTGGGTAGCTGCCTGCTCCCCCAACTCATCAGCATTAGCTATGGTAGGGGAAACAGTTTCCCTAGCATCCAAGTAATTTCCAGCATTGTAGTATAAATTCCCCAAACAAGTTGATGACTCAAGTCATGGGCATGAAACCAAATTTGCTTGACGATCCAGGAGAAATTTGCCTGAGGAGAGAAAACCTTCAGGGAAGTTAACCTTCAGGCCCTGTCTTCTCACCTGTGTATCCCTGATGCTTTTAAAATCAGACTCCCTATTTTTCAATATATTTGTGTGAGTTCCATGTTCAAACACATAGAGACCATTCTCAGGATTGGGCAGGCAGGGTGGCGGGCGGGCGGTGGGGAAGGCTGCAGAAGCCTTCCTTCCCTGAAGACAGTCCACTGCTGCCCCAGGGAGCACAGAGACACAGGGCCGGGACACATCATCCCAGCCCCTGGAAATCCCACAATGCAATGTGCAAGTGCATTGTGGGTATCTCCCCAGTGTGGTGCATTGTGCAGTGCATTGCCCAGTGCATTGTGGGTATACCCCCAGCGATGGGCGGGTGCCCATCAGAGCTTCAGTGCTGGCTGTTCACATGTTCAGGGAACGTGGCTGAGTGCTCACTCCCTTAACCTCATTTATGAGGCTAGGCGAGCTTGTCGCCGAGTTGTCGCTGAGAGCCACATGCCTCCTGGTGGTTTTTACAGGCAGCAAAGCCCAGGCTTGGCTTCCTTAACCCAGTCTTGGTCTTCTTGTGAGAACAGCCTCATAGAATCGCCACCATCACATTTCGTTTTGCCCTAAATAACCCGTCAATTGACAGTAAGATCAGACTGTGACCAGAAAAACAAGAAGGACTGGCGACAAGATTATATAATTCACTGTACCTAATGAGGTTGCTGATTTAGGAAAACAACGCCCAAATCCATCTCCTGCACCTTGACCCTCTTATCCTTCTCCATTTCCAGCACGTGTCTGGAGCCTTTAAGTAACCCCTTGTAAGTTCTGTAAAAATAATAATCAGCCATTCTTCTTTCTTGTACTAGAGATAATTTGAACAACAGCTAATGTTTCGCTTTTGAATTGATTCCTATTTTATGCTTTAATTTCCTCTTGTCAAAATTAGTGTATATTGTCCTTTAGACTAAGAATAGATTTCCTCTCACAGTTTATGATTTAACAAATTTCTCCATTCGTCTTGGAGCTCGGTTTTAGTGTTGCCATCACAGACTATTATTTCCTGTTTTAGTTTTTCAGCTCTTTGGGGGAAGACATGTATAGTGGCTCCTTTGTTTAGGAAAAAATGAATCCAGCAATCACAAATCTTTGAGTGTATTCAGTAAGCTCTTTTTCTTCCCAGTGCACTATTTACCACCTGTGGGTTTTCTTCATTTCTAGAAAACACTATTATCTCAAATGGCCTATTTCTAATTGTGATGGATTTAATTGCTTGGATACACAAGTCTGTTGCTAGCTGGACAGATTCAAAAATAAAGGCTATCAGGGTACACATGTCTCAGGATGAAATGGGAATTCCACTTATTGCTTCTGTCCTTAACTGCAGTGGATGTCACCAGGTTTATGACACCATTTCGGGAATTATTGTCCCCTAAAGAAGTATTTCAATTCCGGACCATCTCTGTGGGAGATCTCCATAAAGAATCTTCCTTCTACCATATCTTTTCCCACTCTGTACTTTATTTGAAATGTGTGGTGTCACAGCAGCAACATTGCCGTCAGCCAGTGGTGCTTCAGCTGGTTTTGGGAAACTGACAACAAAAGCACACATATCAATAATTCTTGGTTTAGGGGAAAAATCCGAAGAAACAATTCAAGCAGAAGAGACTGCACTAAAACCTCACCATCCAGTCCTAAGCTTTTAAACAAAAACTCTTTGAACATGGAGGTAAGATCTATTATTTTTCCATGGGCAGAAAGGAGTGTGAAGTTCGGTTTCCCTGTTATTTTGACTCATATATTTTGACTTCATGTATCCTGTGTATACACCCCATGGAGAACTGTAATTATCCCAGGGTTCATATGGGGTATACATGTAGCATGTATATTTTTTAAAAATAATGTATATAGTTTTTAACACATCATTTGGCAAGTATGAAATACATGCTGTATACCGCAAAAATGTTATAATGTGGGATAATGCTGTTTGTCAAACCAGTTATAAAATATTTAATGAAGCAACTCCTTGTTTAAAATGAGGCATTTCTGATAGTGGTACCAACTCATGCTGGAAAAGCCTCACAGCATTACAAGTGGCAATGTCAACTGGCCCCAGATCAAAGCTTTTTGCAGGATTAAGCCATAATTTACCTGGCTCAAATGTGGAGGTGGTGAGATGGAAAGAGAGGATTCACTCATATCTTTCACCCCCAACCAATGTTTCTGAAACCAATGGGAACCTTGCCATATTGACATTCAGGGAGTTGAACACATGGAGGTGAGCAATCAGTGAAATTCCTAATAATTCTGCTGCTATGAAACCCCAAGGCAGAAGATAATCCAAGCTAGTAAATCCTCTCTTTGAGAACAGCAGTTCTTGTTTATGAGCTCTTTAGAATTTCTATTTATCAGCAAAAGGCTGCTTGCTGGACTCTTTGTGTTGCTGTTTATTAGGGTATGATCTGATATTGTCTTTGTCTAGATTTAATTATGCATGAAACCCCGCAAAAACCAGGCAGTAATTGATAGTATTTCTATCATTGTTTTGGTTGGGGCTTTATCATCTTGCTTGGGATCAAGAAAAAACACAGTAACTGTCTTATTGTCATATATAAGAAATAAAACCAGCTTCAAACACAAACATGAGCCAAATTCAGACGTAATGCAAAACTGGAGTTAATGGGGCAGAGGTTGGAACTCTGTTACATCAGCATTTGTGCAACTGCAGTTTCAAGCCGAAAGTGACCTGTGGTTTCCGTCGCCAAACTCCAATTTGAAACTTCAGTTTGCAGGAAGGTTCACCATCGAGACTCGAGGTCTGGCCACCAAAATGTTAAGTCCAAACACAGAGGCCATCATAACCACAGTTTTGAGCTGCTTTTGGAACTGCAATCATAGAGAGGGCATCTCAGACCCACCAAGGAACGCAGTAGCTCTATGTGGATCTCGATGGCTGTGGATCTTGATGGCTGCCTCTCGGCTGAAGTGCCATGCCCCCACCACCCTCCTTTCTCTTTCCCATTCTGCCTGGCAACAGTGATGGGTTCAGTGAATTTAAAGAGACACTACCCTTTGGGGTATTCTTTCTGCCACTGTCACAAGGGATTGGTTGCCCTCCCCAGATAAAGAGAGGAAAAGACAGGGATAGTGAACAGTGGGGAGGCAGTCCCACCCATGGCTGCACATGTCTTGCTGTTCCAGCCAAATTGGTAGTCACCTGTGGAGAACCATGGGTGTGCACAGCACAGCATTGTACAGCAGCTCTGCACCTCAAAAAGGGCACCTCTAATGGATTGCTGTGCCCCACAAAAATTCCTCAGTGGTTTTGTCCCTAACATGATGCCTCTTATGGGGCAACTCGTATTCCTGTCCCACCCACAACCAACATAGGCAGCCTGACATAGGAAAGGTGTTACCTGCTTCACAGGTGTGCACCAACAGCAGTCCCCATTGTCGGGATCCTGGGCAGATGGAAGGTGGTGGGCATGGGGTGCCAATGCACCCACACCAAGGACACTCCTCTTCTGATCAAATGACTTTGCAGCTTTTAAGAGCTGGGGGCACAGTTACCAATTGCTGTGCTCTCCTGACAGCATTTCAAAATTAGTTCTCTGCTGTCAAATATGAGGCAGCTGAATTCCAGCAGGCCACCACTGTGGGGGTGCACACCTCAATACATTGCCACCCCCCAGGGTTCATTCTACATCCGAGTGTTTCCGGGCATGGATGTAAAGACCATGATAGGGGAGGAGGCCCCCATCACCCAGCCACTGCACCTCTCCAGTGGGGATGCTTGGATGAGAGGCTTGGTACACAAGAAGAACCTTGTCCTGCTCCTGGAACCGGGCAAAATTGTTAAGCCAGGGGCCCTTCAAGGCCACCCTTAGCCATGCTTGCGTCCTCCACCTTGTTCCTCCCTACAAGCACTCATTGCATCTGTCTTCAATGCCCATCCCAGTTGTCCTTGGTGGTATCTATCTGCAGCTGCCCCTTTGTTTGATGCACTCTACAGTGCTGTTGGGGGATGTCTGCAGTAGATACTCTTTATCTACTCTTGAGGCATGAAGGCAATATTCTTGCACCTATCTCGCATTGATCAGAGTAGCAGCCTGGCCACACCCACACATATCCATTCCTGCATGAGCATGCATGGGGCAGCCAGCCAATTGCATATACCCACCCTGATTGCCAGTCGTGTGACCACAGGAGTTTGTTGGCCCATGACATCTAGTTTCACATGGAAACCAAGCTGCTACAAACAGCCATACAGTCCCAGCAATCCTCTGCTGCCACAATATCTACTGGTGGCATTGGCATTTCCAGTGCCATGGGGAGCCATCAAGCTGAGGACTCCTTGAGAAAGGTCAGAGCAAAGGTGGTCTGCATGGAACTGTGGACAAGTGAAGGGGTGCAGGCCCAGCAGCAGAACCACTTTCACAACGAGGCAACCTATGGTTGGATCTCCAGCATTCTGACAACATGCAAAGAGAGGCTGAAGCACCTCAAGAAAAAATTGAAAGAGGTGACCTTGCACTACAAGCTCTCTGGAATGGCGTGCAGGACAATGGACCACTATGACATGCTGGCACCAGTCCTGCTGGAAAGGCAGGACGTTACCCTGGGGGCCACAGTGGGTACTAGATACTCAATGCCAGGTAGGAGACTGAGGGCCAGCCAGATGCCCGCCTTTACAACTGTGCAGGGGGTAAGCAGGCCCAATCAACTATCACCGCCCCCAGGAATTGGCAGCCCCCGGGACCAAGGCCTTGTTGTTTCTGAGGAGCTGTTTACTTACACTCCCTTGATGCGGTGTTCATTGCTGAGGTCAGCACAGGTGCCTGTGAGGTGGCGGCTGAAGGTGCAGGTTCTAGGGGTGTGCACAGAACCGGCTAGTCCAGTTCAGTTCAAGTCCAAACCGGACACAAAATGGACTGGGCCAGTTCAGTCTGGCACCCCCTCAACCCGCCCCCCCCAGTTCAGTTTGGTTGGGGGGCTGTTTCACAATTTTTAAAAAATCAATTTTTAAAATTACACTTACCCCCTCTCCAGTGGCGGCCCGTGAACGCGCCTTCAGGGGGTTGGCGGGAGGCAGCTTTATGAGTAAAGTAATTTGGGACTCACCTCTGCTGTGGTGGCACCTAAACACTATTTGGAGCTGCAACATGCCACCCAGAAGCCCCTATGGCGGGGAAGCGCCTCTGCCACTCACCTGGACATGTGGGGAGAGGCTCGGCTCTGTGGAAGGTGAGTTCCAAATTACTTTACTCTTAAAGCTGCCTCCCGCTGCCCCCCCCGGAGGCACGTTCAGAGGTGAATCATTTGCCCACCTAGACTTACACCATATAATGATCTAGTGTTGTTCCAGGGCATTCCAGCTGCCAGATCTTAATGACTTGAAGCATTGCTGTTGCCCCAGCGACCAACAACAACAACACAGCAAAAGAAGCAGTGAAAATGGCTAAAGAGGTAGGCCCAAAAGCCCCTCAAAATTTGGACAAACGTTTTCATAGGAATTTTTTCAACCCAGCTTCAGGGTGTGGTAGGGAGGATCAAGCTTGATAAGAATATCTATCTATCTATCTATCTATCTATCTATCTATCTATCTATCTATCTATCTATCTTTCTTTCATATTTTTATACTGCCTGATATGTACATCTCTAGGCGGTATAAAAAATTTAAATCACAATATAAAACAGAGTAAAAACAGTTATAATTTCACAAAATAAAGTTAAAACAATGTCGTAAGATAAAAACAAATTAAACAGTTTAAAATTAATTTCAATTAAAAGCCTGAGAAAACAAGTGCATCTTGAGGGTCTTCCTAAAAGCAAACAGAGAAGGACATGCTCTTATTTCAACAGGGAGCATATTCCAGAGCCACGGGTCAGCCACAGAGAAGGCCCGGCCCCGAGTTGCCCCCAAACGAGCCATCAGCAACCATAACTGGACCTCTCCAAAAGATCTCAATAGGCAACATGGTTCATGACAAAGAAGGCACTCTCTTAAGTGCCCTAGACCATTATGATTAATAGGCCTGTGTGATTATTTGTCTTCAAATGTTCAAAGCCAAATAATGTGCCCTCTTAAGTACCCTGGGCCCAAATGCTGAGAGCAGGGTCATTTGGAGGACAGCCTTGCTCCCGACACCAGCATAATTGTACACCTGCACAAGAGGTATGGTAATACACTGTTCTGAGCAATAGTAAGAGTTAAATAACCCTTCCCTCCCTGTGCTCTGCAGTTGCAATCCTGATTGATCCCCTCCACCACTGTTATTTAACCTTTAAAAAATGCACATACATAGGACCAAGTACAGTGGTCCCTCGACTTATGAAGTACTCGACATCCGAAGATTTCGACTTACGAACGACAAAAAATACTGGAAGTCGTTGCCGGTTTAGATGCGGCTTCCTCGACCTACGAATTTTTAGATGCGGTTTCCTCGACTTACAAATGTTTCCGGACCTCCGTGGATGCGCTTTTCGACTTACGAAAATTTCGACCTACGAATGTGCGTTCGGAACGGATTATCTTCGTAAGTTGAGGGACCACTGTATGCATTTAACATTCTAGGGTGCTTTCCAGATTGGACACTACAACATTGTCACTACGTGTCCGTTGAGCGTGCTTCCGTATTGCCTGTGTATTACCATCGCAATCCCTGTGCTGTCAGCAAGGTGCCGTTCACATTTCCAATGCCTTCTTTGGGGTTTTATTGCTGCGTTACAGTCCTACAATGTTTTTAAAAAACCCTGTATTTTCCTGTTGTAGAATGGTTCACAGATGCTAGAAAAGACTGCTCCCCCTGCCAGCAGCTTTGCGCAATATCCTTTATTTATGGTTTCAATATGATTCTGCCAAGCTGAAGTAAACTATTTTTGTATTACCATGTAATCTGGAAAGTGCCAAGGCAAGTTCACACAATGATTAAATGGGTAGGACAAGTGTCCTAACCATGTTTGGGTGCTGGGAATGCTCCTGTTTTGTGATCATGTGTGAGTAAAAAGTAAGTGAGGAGGAGTGGGGAGGGATCCTGTGCAAGCTTCTCTCTGGGGAGGAGGGCTTTTTTCTCCTACTTCATTAAACAGCTGGGTACAGCTCCTGGGCAGGACAGTGCAAACACTGCATACCCTCCCTCTACCTTGCTTTTTTCTTGCAAACGATTGTAAAATGGGAGTGTGCACAGCTCCCAAAACTGGGTAGGACAGGCATCATATGCAATTAATGATAGTGTGAACTAGCCTACTGTGTCATTTGGTCTTGAGTGTGGAGACTGACAGCCGGTTTTAAGAGAACTGAAGGGGTTCCAAATTTGGTGCCCATAATACCCTAGTATCTTCCCTGTCTAACAGGCTTTTCAGGTGTTTGAAATAATCCTATTTGAACAGAGACTATAATGGGGCAAAATAGCATGCCCCATGGGCAACAGTGACAGTATCATGCTGCTAGTTTTCAGAACAAGAGACAATATCATCTGACTTCAGTTTAAGAGCTTATCCAGATAATAATTCATAATAGAGTCTGTCCAGATGATGATAATTCAGTCATTTGGTGGTTGTTTGCTATTAGTTATTTTGTAAAATCCATGCAGGGGTTGTGTTAATCTGTGATGACTGGTGTGAGTCAAAATATCCAAGCAGGACAGGCATGAGTGGAAACTTCGCAGTGGGATCTCTTGAGACCTTCAACACTACAGGTGCAAAGATCCAGGGGAGATGTAGTTCCCAGATGCAAAGATTCATGGGAGATGTAGCACCCATGGACCTTGTGGACAGGATGATGCTGTTGTGAACATTTGCAGCAGAGTAGTAACACAGAACATGGAAACGACCTCTTCTATGACTCCTTCCACCTGAGATGCTACCATGTAGCACCAAAGTTTTAATGGCCCCACAGTGAGGCATCCTCACCACAACCATCTAGAAAATTCTGATGGGAAAGAGAAGAGGAACAGATCCTGTAGAACTGATGCTATCTTTATAAATGGATTTGAACTTTGTAGAGCATTTCTGCTCAGCTTCTAAAGGGCTCAGAATTTGTAAACTGGGGAAGTTCATTCTGAATCTCTCCAATTCCAAAATGCATTTAACCTCCACCCCCCTCTCCCTCCCACCCTCCCTCCATGTTCTAATAAAGATAATCTTCACTTGTCTGAAACAATATTTACCACAAATATTTTTAGAGAAGATATAATTATTCTAGAACCGTCTGTTCTTTAAAATACCACCTGCAGCTTGCGTGCAGGCAAAATCAAAGGTCCCATTCTCTGCTGATTGATGTTGTATAAATACTGTGGTCAGGGATGACTTCCAAGGTTAAAGAGGGAAGGTGGTATATATTCTGTTGACAAAAGGAGCAGACATTGTGTTCCCATTAAGACCATGTAGAATTGTGCTGTGATTCATACCATTCAGAGGGCATACATGACACTGAAAAATATTTCCAATGACAAATGTTTGAGGCATAAAATAGACACTGGCAATACTTGGCATGTTGACCTCTGGCCATATTGAGCCACACTGTATATGACCTCTTAAAGTATAGTAAGGGAAATGTTCAGGGGAAATGCTGAAGAGCAGCAGAGACTCTAAGGAAACAAGTTGATGATGCAATCATCCATTCCTTTCAACATTCTTCTGGCCATCTAATGTTTAGCAACATGGAGCATGAGTTTCTATAAATACGTCTTTTTGGAATGCATGTACTGTATGTGCTACTGCCTCCTAGCCAGTTTCATGAATTGCCAAACTATATCCAAGGCATTTGTACTAACCATGACGTTTCATATTGTTATTATGAGAACAACATAAGACAAAGGACACTTATGGAGGCAGGGGATAGCAGTGAAAATTGATCCCCATCCTCTGCATGCTCTGCTCTTTGGGAAGGCTGGCTTAGTTAAGAGCAAACTCTCTGTGTGGGGATCCAGCAGAGCTGTGCTCAGGTTGCTGCGCTGGATGTCAGCCATTGTTTTTATTTTATTTTTACAGATGTACACAATATAAGTTACAGAACAACTTCCATATAATTCTCCCTAACCCAAAACTTTATAGAACAGAACAGAATAGAAGCCAGTTGTCTTTCATCCACACTTCAGTTCATAGGGTCAAACATGCAGGTTCTAGTTTTGGTAGGAGTGGTCATCTATTAGCGTTCTTGTGCTGCCATAATTAATTTTTGGCCTTTAATTTTCAGTTGATAGCAGGCTCGTGTTTAATAATGTTGGTTTCATTCAAGCATTAACAAGCATTATCAGGACATCTTCCATAGTGAAATAAAGAGTCAAAATTTTAACTGCTGAAAGACATATTGATTGTTTGGCAATATTTATCCAGAATCACCACTTCCTGAATTTCCATAAACAGAATGCAAAATATAGTATGTTTTACAACCCATGGCACTGACTCTTGCCACTGAGACATGTGATGTACAGTGGCTTAGACATCTGTTTGCACTTGTAATCTCTCCCTCCCCCCCACAACACACAAAATAAAACAAATGAAATATGCACGTCCATAAATCTGTCTCTTCTTCCATTCTTCTGCAATATTTCAAAAAAGACCTGACATTTGTAATCAGAGCTAGGTTTGAATGCTGTTTTCAGTTGATGCAATTCCATGGGTGTCTCCTTTTCTTCCCTGCCTTGAGTTATTTCACATATGAAAGTGATAAGGAAGGCAGAGGGTGCCAATGACAAGAACACGAACAATGTTAAAACAAAATGGTGCTAAGAGATCAAAGTGTCCTGAATTGTGTGCTGGATACCGTCTGCTTCAGGAAGGTTCCAGCTGGCAACAATTCCATTAACAGAGCTCAAATGCACAGTGATGTTCTTGAAGATGGAATGCTGAGCAGAATGGACATGCTTGAGGGCCAAGATAATTCTCTCTGGGAAATACTTATTTTCTTTCTTTCATGTCTCCATCACAGTGGGTGTTAATGCATTGTATTGCATAGTCCATAATGTAAACCAGGGGTTCCCAAACTTGGGTTCCGAGACGTTGTTCCGAGATGTTGTTGGACTACAGCTCCCATCATCCCCAGCCTCAGCGACAGAAGGCCAGTGAGATTAGGCATCTTGGAAGCTGTACTCCAACTACATCTTAGGATTCAAGGTTGGAACTCCTGAATTAAACAATGCAAAAATTCCTATATATTTCCAGTTTTTATATTATTATCTGGATATGTTAAAGGATTCAAATATAATGTTATTGTTGTTGGTAAAGGTGGTGTTTATTAATGGCAAAATCTGACTTTTCAAGGTATTATTTATTCACAATCTGATATTTTATTTTGTGCTGGTTTGCATAGCAACTGATAAAACTGGGCTGGGACTCCTTTAAAATACCATTATTAAGCGGATATATTTTATATGAGTTGGGCTGAAGGCAAATTGAGCGCTGCATTCCCCACCCATCACTCCGCCAGCAAAAAGGAATGTTCATTCCATATATTTAACATGTTTCATATGTCCCAGCATGCTGTCCAAAGATCAGAAAGTGTAAAGCATGATCCTACTCCTGTAGAGATCAATGGCAAATTTTCAACTGATTTCAATAGAATAGGATTTCAGGTAAAGGCTGAGAAAGATCAAAAGAAAGGCTCCCTGTGTATAACAGTGGGCAGCTAACATGTGTTTTCGTCATCACACTGGGTCTGTGTGGTTCAGTGAATAGAATGTGAGGAATGACTCATATATGTACTAGTAATGTGGCTATGGTACAGTCTGAAAATCGCATTGTCTATATCTTTGAGTGCACTCTTATGTGGAAATTTTGCCATCTCACAAAGAAGTATCATTTTGAAGGCACAGGTTATAAGAGAGAATACCTTCTCATTGAAACAGTAGCAAAGTTTAAGTTTCTTAATGTCATGGGCATAGTAATTTTGAACAATCACTTAACATACTACCTGAATAATTAGCCTGTGGGGCATTACCATAGAGGGGAGACATCTCTCTAAATTAAGCTGGCAACGGACTTACAATGGTGGCTTTACATATGCCATTAACAAGTTGGAGTCCATAGTTTTCTGTTTGCCAGGTGCTCACATGTGCCACTGTGCTTTCCAGCAACATGCTTTTAAAGAATGCATCGCACAGACTCTTTCTGTTGCTAGCAGGCACGTAACCTTGTGCTCTCACAGAACATCACTGAGTTTCGCATTGTTTCAGAGAATGCTCGGTCTCAGTTTTTGAATTGTACAAAGCTGCATGTGACTTGAACTCCAGGAGCACACCTGAGATCCAGCTTACAGAGAGAGTGCTGCTTCATTGATGACCTTAAAAATAGCAGTATCAATGCGTAGGGGTGTGCATGTACTATTCATGCTGAACCAGTTTGCCTTGAACCAGGCTGGTTTGGCAGCTTGATTGTGAAATTTTGCAACCCTGCCTTAAAAAACACTGCAGAGCAGAAGCATGCAGTCTGTCCCAACAAAGGACAACACGTTATGCTGAACACATAGTCAAAAAATGACCAAAAAAAGAATCACTCAGAATCCACTGCCAGCCACAGTGCCTGCACTGCAATAACATCATTGGCACAACTTGGTCTCTCAATGCAATTACTCTCACACATCCTTACTTTCAAGCAGTGCAACAGTTGCCACAGCAGCACCCTCAGCAGTAAGCATAGCTGTAAGCTCAAGTACAGCAACATCTTCAGCCACATTTTGACTGAGTGAGTACACATTGCAGTGCAGAACACAGATTGTAGAGCAGACCAGACCAGTGAGTGAAGCACAAGTTAGTTCAGACATAACCACATCAGCAGGGTTGACTCGGGGAGTAGGCCCATCTTGTCATCACCCACCATGACCAGCAGCATCACCCCTCTCTCTGCCTGCCAAGTCTGCTCCTGGATGGCTCTCGAACCCTCCCAGACATCTTGTTTTTAAAAACAACAACAACAACCACCTGAAGTCTTATCTCTGATGGGGGTGGGTGGGAGAAGCAGCACCTTTAAGGTGGTTATTTTAAAAAGTGGTGTGCGGGGTTGAGGTGGTCTATTGTGCACTGTAGCATACAAAAGCCAGAAAACTTAAATCTCCCCAGATAAAGTAGCAGTTTTTAGGGGGGGCATTTTTGGAGGGGAGCAATCAATGATAGGGGAAGGGGAAGGGAAGAGAAGGGAAGGGAAGGGAAGGGGCATGGGATTACTGTAGCCTTTCTAACCCAACCTCTAGTCCAAATGCCTCCCTTCCCAAAACTAGGCCCTATTTAAAGAACTCTCTTTTATAACTTGACCGGGGGGTGGGTAGGCTTACCTTCTGGAGTCCTCTGCTGGGGTCTTCGGCTTGAGTCTGCCAGGTGTTGGTCTTGGGCCAAACAGACACTGTGACTCAACAGCTGGGGGTAGGGTAGGTGGGCACCAGTCAGGCATTGCCCCCACCTAAAAAAACAACCAGGTAAAGGGAAACAGAGAAAGCCCAGCAGGCTGGGCACCAGACAGAAGTCGACACACCAGCCTACAAGAAGAAGAAGAAGAAGAAGAAGAAGAAGAAGAAGAAGAAGAAGAAGAAGAAGAAGAAGAAGAAGAAGAAGAAGAAGAAGTGGTGCAATGGCACACAGCAGCAGCAAAGGTGCAGCTTGGGACTGCAAGAGGCGGGGGGTTCAGTACAACACCCCAGTTATTACAGCCATTGGGGGCTGGCTACAATGAAGAAGAAATCCACAGAACAAGAAAAAATTCAAAAAGTAGCACCCAATTAAAGCCACTGGAGAGATCATTGTACAATTTATTTATTTTTTTAAGGAGAAAAAACATCAGCACTGTACCCCAGTAAATAAAGCCACTAGAGGCTGGCTGCAAGCAAGAAGAAAATCAAAAGAGGGAGAGAGAAAATTCTAATCAGCAACACCCTGTTAAAGCCACTGGGGCTGCTGGTACAATTTTTTTTAAAAAAGAATAGAAATAAAATAAGCAGTTGGGTTTGCAAGAAAATAAAAAACAAACAAACAGATAAGCCACAGGACATCACCAGTGCTGAGCTGTCTCTCTCGGATTCTTCTCTCTTGAGGTACAAAATGGCTCACCGTCTCTGCCTCCAAGCAGTCCCCTTAAATACATTTTGAAAATCCCTTCTTTGGCTCCCCACATCCTGTCCCCCGCTGCTAATGGGGGCACAGTTGCCCTTAACAACACTTGATTTGTATGATAACAAGCCAACCAAGAAGCAAGGAGATCTCAAGCCAATTGGAAGCCAATGCCAAAAAACCAATCAAGCAAAGGGAAAACACAGACAAAATGGTGTTCAAATCACTAGAATAAATTTGAGCTCAAATCAGGGTTGGTTCAAATCAAACTTGAATCAGGGTCTTTATTCCAAGGACAATTTGATTCTAGTTGGAATAACTCAAAATGGTCCAATTCAAGCTTGAATTGATTAATCTTGAATCAATTTGCACATCTCTAACCTGAAGTTCTCCAGATGTTGAAAGACTACATCCCCCATAATTCCAATCAGCAATTTATTGTTGGCCACCCCACTGTTGAAAGGATACCAAATAGATTAACTAGTGTGATGGCTGATGGCTAATATTAATAATAATATTATTATTATCAGAGCCCAGGGTTGAACCCTAAGCCTGTCCTAAGCCTGTAGGTATTTAGTAAAAATACAGGTGAAACTCGGAAAATTAGAATATCGTGCAAAAGTCCATTAATTTCAGTAATGCAAATTAAAAGCTGAAACTGATATATGAGACAGACGCATTACATGCAAAGCGAGATAAGTCAAGCCTTAATTTGTTATAATTGTGATGATCATGGCGTACAGCTCATGAAAACCCCAAATCCACAATCCCAGAAAATTAGAATATTACATGGAACCAAGAAGACAAGGATTGTAGAATAGAACAATATTGGACCTCTGAAAAGTATAAGCATGCATATGTATTCAGTACTTGGTTTGGGCCCCTTTTGCAGCAATTACTGCCTCAATGCGGCGTGGCATGGATGCTATCAGCCTGTGGCACTGATGAGGTGTTATGGAAGACCAGGATGTTTCATTAGCGGCCTTCAGCAATTCTGCATTGTTTGGTCTCATGTCTCTCATCCTTCTCTTGGCAATGCCCCATAGATTCTCTATGGGGTCAGGTCAGGCGAGTTTGCTGGCCAATCAAGCACAGTACACTGTATACTTTTCAGAGGTCCGATATTGTTCTATTCTACAATCCTTGTCTTCTTGGTTCCATGTAATATTCTAATTTTCTGGGATTGTGGATTTGGGGTTTTCATGAGCTGTACGCCATGATCATCACAATTATAACAAATTAAGGCTTGACTTATCTCGCTTTGCATGTAATGCGTCTGTCTCATATATCAGTTTCACCTTTTAATTTGCATTACTGAAATTAATGGACTTTTGCATGATATTCTAATTTTCCGAGTTTCACCTGTAGATGAACCTATTCCATCATGGGGGCCTATGTGGCTGATTTATGTAATGTAATAACTGGAACTTTCCTCTTGAGGCAACAGTAGCTGTGAGGAGGGTGTGACTATAGTGGGAGGCAGAGGTTAAAGGTGTTTTCCCCCTGCCATGGTCCCAATCTGAATTGCCCCCCTCCCATGATATTTACATTAGAAAATCAAGTACACAGGATTCAATCATACAATAGGTTTATCATCTAGTTTGGCCCTGAGACAGGTCTTTGTTGATGTTTTAAATATAGGCTTCTGGTTTCACAGGATATTTCCCCCTCTTTTTTTTGGTTTTCTTTACATCAAGTATTGTGGTGATTATAATATTTCCTTACAGCATTATAAAATTATAATATAATATTACATAAGCAATATTATGCTATTTTATTGCTATCCTTGTTAGCTTCCCTAAGGGAATCTGTACAAAGGAAAGCTAGATATTTTTAAATAAATAAATAAATAAATAATGAATAAATCATGCTCCAACTCATGTCTTTTTGAATGCCATTTTAAAATATGCACTGAAGAACCTGTCCATTACTAGATTAGCTGATTCATGAGACTGCTAAATCTGGCTGATCTGAAGAGGTGAGATGGAAGATGGTAGTTCTGAATTAGGCCTATGAGCCCTGATCAATCATGGTATGACAGAATGAGAGTGAATGATGCTGACAGCTTATTCAGAATTAGAGAGGACTGTTAGACGATGGGGGATTTTTTTTGTGAACAGGTTGTCCTGAATAGGTATCACAGGTTAGAACCTACAGAAGCAAATGTAGCATATGCTATGATTCATAATAGTTTTTGTAGCAAAGCACTAGCGAGAGGAAGGTGTCAGCATTTCATCCAGGCGGCTGCCAGTGGCCACAATCCCCAAGGGGGCATTGTTGATCATACTCAGCTTGTTCCAGCTTTGCCAGCTGGCTTTTTTGGGCCAATGACCGTTTAATCCCTTCCTCACTGTGCTCCTAGCTATGTCCTTGCAATAAATCTGCATCCAAGGGATTTGTAATGGGTGGGAGTGCCCACCCACCTAACCCGCACAGTGGGCAGAACAAGGGGGTGGTGTTCCAGAGAGGCAGGGGATTTCCATTCTTTGTGCCATGCCCAGTGCATGGTTTCGGCCACCTCTTTGTGGAGCCAGCACTCCCTTCCTCCCTTCCTCTTCATGCCCATGAGGCGCATGGGAATGGCTCATTTATGGCCCTCTTCCTGCACACTCACCCCAGTTCTTGGACAACTCAAACGCTGTTCTGTCAGAATGTGTGTGGGGTCCCTTTCCCCAAAATGGCCCAATTTTCCAGCCCATTGATTCCCTCCTTGGCAGGGAAGCGCATTCAACCTGGACAGATAGCAAGAGCAAGCCTGTCTGCCTTGTCTATCCCCCACCCCCACCCCATTCTCCCCCCATGTCCACTCTCTTTTGGACATGCTTTTTTCCTAAAGTACCAAGGGGGCCCTCCCAGAACTTTGACGCTGCCATGTGCATGCTGCCCCTCATGTGTCAGCACTGCCCCCCCTTCCAGCGTAGATAGGAACCCCCTTGTCCTTGGCATGCTGGCAATGGATGCATGGGCTGCATGAAAGAAGTATGCAACACTTTCCAAAGCAAAGAGAAATGCTTTATTTCAAGGAACAGACAACATCCTCTTTGAATCAAAGAGGAAAAACGCATCAGGGATGATTTGCTACAAGTGGGTGTGAACATAGGACTAAAACCTGTGTTTGTGCTTGACAGTTTGTGCTTTGGGGGTTTAGAAACTTGTGGGGGGACTTGTGTCAAAAGCTACTATAAATTGCCTTCTAGACATACAGCAAAGTAAGGTGGGTGCAGCTATGCCTGCTAGGTAGCATCCACCTGTTCAGGAGCACATAGACTATGGTGGAGTGGCGAGCCTACATGGTGGAGGAGGATTGGGTGGGGTTTGCTCAGACTCCTCTCCGCTCTGCTCTTGGGGAGCAGTGGCTTGTGAATTGCCATCTCACAGTCTTTCCCTTTGCCTCAGTGCAGCCCAAGCATGATTGTGGCTGTGCAGCACTCTCTTGCATGGTGGCTTTTGTTTTGTGAGGAGAGCAGTGGGTTGGGGTAGTGTGTTTCCAAATGTGTGCCCGGACCCCCTTTGTGACCAAAATCCTGGAATAGGGTGGTGTGTGGCAAAAGAACCTTGTCTTGCTGGGGGCCTTGTGTGTTGGCCGCTGTGGGGTTGTACCAGAGGGCCCTTCTCCCATTTGCCTCGGACCCTGGGGTGTCTGGTGTTGGGAAGCTTGAGCAGGGCCCATGGGCTCTGTAAGCACAGGGTGCTGGCTTACTGCCCAGATACGCCTACAGAGATGACTCCTGATGGATCTGCATGTGGGTCCACAGGGGGAGGTCTTAAGGGTGTCAAAAGCCCACCTTAAGGATGGCAAACGCCCACCCTGCAGAACCCCAAAGGTCCCTTGAGGTGGTCCAAAGGGTGTCCAGGCCTGTGGGTGTTCCTGAAGGGGAGCAAATAATTGCCCCTGTGCCCCTTGAGGGCCAGAGTGGCTTGGGGATGGGGAATGGGGAAGTGAAAGGAGCATGGCGGGGGCATGGCACCTATATACAGCCATCAAGAACCATGGCATGCATAGAGCTAGCACATCCCTGGGCAGGTCTGGATTGTCCTCTCTATTATGAGAGTCCCAAAAGCTGCATGAAACTGTAGTTATGGCAGTATCCACATTCAGACATAATGCTGCTGCTGCCAAACCTCAGGTTGGTCCAGAGAAACTTATTACATGCTGAAGGTGCAAATTAGAGTTTGGCAATGCAAACCACAGGTAGCTTTTGCCTCGGTTTATTCATTTGGACATAACAGAGTTCCAATCTCTATCGCATTTAACTCTGGTTTTGCGTTATATCCAAATGCAGCCAATAAGTCCACAACTCTTTATTGTATCTAGTGGAGGTGGTAATGGGAGTTCTAGCAAGTTTGTTCAGTTTTCTCTAAGCAAGGGACACAGTCTAGCCAGGGTCTGCATGTGTGTGTGTGGCTCTGCGAAAAATCTTAATGGATGCAATTTAAAAAAACCCAATTGGTTAAGGAGCCATATATGTGAAATGTTAAAAGACTTTGGGAATCCCATTAGTCACTTCCTAATCACAACCGAATTCATTTAATTTTTGTAAAGTACTCTAACCCCTGACACTGACAATAATTTAATTCTTCAAATATATGTCTAATGAAAGGCTCACCTGACAATAAATTGTTTCAGAAAGGAAGAGTGTGTACATAGGACAGAGAATGGGAGATTAAAGTAGTGGAGAAAAATCAGAGTTGATAACAAAGAGGGTTACACTTATCCTAGGTGTGTTAGCAAAGGGAACAGGAATGTATGAGAACGATGCACATTTCTTTCCCAGTGGCATTTTGCAAAATGTGGCTTATGATTAAAGGGGAAAAGGTTTTATGCTTCTCCTTTCTGTCTCCCTAGAGGTATGCCTGCATTTAATCATGTTTTTACATAAAGAAAAAGTCACAGAGTTATAGAAAAGCTAGAGGGAAAGAAGAAAGAGATGAGGAACACTATGACAAATATCTGAACGATACAAGAGAGGATGAACAATGAACATGAGCTTTATAGCCTTCACTGATGGTCATTCATCATCAGTGAATGACCATCATAGGCACATTCTACTTCCCTAAGTCTTTCTCATTCTAACATTTACACAGCTGATATGTAACTAAACTATAGATTTTAGTCCTGTTTATTCACTATTTCAAACTGATTCAGCCTCACCAGGAACCACAATATGAGAAATGAAGTAAGACTTCATTTCTTATATTGTGGTTCCTGGTGAGGCTGAATCAGTTTGAAGTGAGACTTCTTCAGTTTTCACTATGGAAGGATTAGATATGCTCTTATGAAGATTAGATAACCCCCTTTAGTCATTCAATATGTGGATTCAGTGAATATCCGTGTGAGGTTGGCGGGGTAGGGGGGAGCATGGTGACAGTAGGCTCAGCCCCTCCTTGGTATGTTCACTGAACACTGAATAGTGCCCCAACCTCCCAGCACATGCAGCTGTACATGTAGAGTGGTCCTGTTCAGAAGTTCAAATGAATGTGCTTAGGTCCTGTAGATCATAGCCCGCCCTTCCCCTGCACATTTATTTATCTATGTATCTTTTAAGTAAGTTTTGGGTGGTATAAAAATATGTTAAATAAATAAATAAATAAATAAATAAATATCATATTTTTATACCGCCTGATATGTCCTCACTTTTTATACCGCCTGATGTCCTCACTTGTGGCAACAGGAAATCTGTGGGAATGCTTCTTTTACTATCACTGCTCCAAAACAGAGTCAGGGCTGCTCTATACTGCTGTGCATCATTCAGCCAGCAATACCCCACCCCGCCAAGGTCTTTCCAGTTTGGGCTGTTTGGGCCTATGCCTTCCCTATGCCAATGGCCTCAGTTTAAATACTGAAAACAATTTCCTGTGCTGCACATGTGCTCAGAGGCATCCTGTTCCTTAATTTTAAGGGCCAAACTACATTTGATGTTAAACCTGTCAGTGACTGAGGAGGGTTACAAGGAAATGGACCAGAAGTGGTCCTTTTACAGGAAAATACCTGCTGTGAGAGCAGGGGTGGCCCTTTCATGAGGCAAGGTGAGGCCATCACCTCAGGTGACTGGCTATTTGAATACCAGCTGAACAGAAAAATGAACCCTACCACTGTCATCGGTGCAGCTTTTTGGGGCCCGTATGACCCTTGCAAACTTTGCAAGCAGCAGGAAGCATGAGGCGAAGAGAGGAGGCTGCTGGAAACCTTACGTCTTCCTTGCTTACAAGAGTGCATCTCTATCTCTCCTACCGGAGATCCTGGGGAGATGAGTGTTCAAGTTGTTGCTTGGTCCATTTGAAAACTACTACTGGAGTCAGTCTCTCAAGATCTTCATACAGATGCAGGGAAATAAGTTTGCATTAACGCCTTCATGCACAATCTACAATTTTGCCTCCTTTTCCTCTTCTTGGTCATATGCTTGCAGCCTAAGTTTGGATACTCTGGGCCTCTGGACCAAAGTCTCCTCTTTTCTGTCTCCATACTTACTCCAGAAATCTTGCAAGTCAGTTGTGTCTGGTTTTACCCTTGGCTAGCTAAGTGACCGGCAACACTTTCAACACAGTTTGAGGCATCCTGTGACAGACAAATATGAGCTGGAAGGCATCACCGGGCCTTCTCTGTAGCCGCCCCATGGCTTTGGAATATGCCTGCTCTCAATATAACAGCATTTCTATCTCTGACTGCCTTTAGGAAGGCCCTCAAGACACACCTGTTTACTCAGGCTTTTAACTGAAAGTAATTTTAAACCAGTTGTTTTTATCCCATGAAATTGTTTTAACAATCTAATTCTGTGAAATTGTTTTGTTTTTCTCTGGTTTTTTATTTGTTGTGTTTTAAATTGTGTTCATCGCCTAGAGATGCACATATCAGGAGGTACACAACTATGATAAATAAATAAATAAAACAAATAAATGTGCCACTTTTCAAGCTTCAGTCTAATAGAAAAGAATTCTGGCAAAAATTTATAATGGTTGACATATTGAATAACACACAGCAATCATTCTGCCAACACTGCGCTGGTGCTAGTGGAAGAGGTAATGTTCATCAGTCTTGTTTTTGCTCTAAAGCCCATTATGCCTGACAAAAATATGTCGCTGAGGGCTGCATGACCCTCAGTCAGACACATATTGTCAGCAAGCAAAGGGGAGCTTGACGAAAAGCACCCTTCCCCTAGTACCAGCACCATGTTAGCAGTATTAGCTCCAAATAGTCTGGCTGTCCAGCATTCTGCACTAACTCTACACAGTTATCCAAGGAATACTCTGGATGTTATACAAAAGCCTGCAGTTATTACTAGGCATCCATGGAAACCAGGTAAACAAAGTCTCATATGGTATTTTCATCAGAATTTGACCCAGGAGGTCATTCCTAACTCTTGTTTGAAATGCCAGCAAGTATTCACTGGAGTGATGTGAACATCTGTTGGCCGCAAACCAGGTCCAATTCTATTTCAAATTAATATTTGCAAGATGTTTTAAAGACTGATTTCCAAAGTACAATGGAGCGTGGTGGAGTCACTACAAAATTCATGGATAATGTGCTGAATCATTTGGCCAGCATTTGAAATGCTTTACACTGCTAAATCCTTAAAATAAACAAACAAAAATATTGATTTAAGAGCCAAACTAAATGTAATGGCAAATGTGCCACTGTGTGGTGGTTTTTCTAAAATTAAGATGTCTGCTATGTGGGAGCCCAATCCATTTCAAGAGTGAGGCATGGACGAAGGAGGTTTTTAGTCCCTTTTCTCCATGCCATTTTCCTGTTGAAAACTGCTGACTGCCAGCTACTAGTACTATGAGCCTTAAAGTGCAATTTGAAGACCCATTGCAGCTTGGGCAGCTTTTCAGTGGGGAAATGGCACAAAAGAACAGGGCTAACAACCCTTAGGTTCACCTGCAGTTCTGATGAAGGTTGGGCTGGATCTGGAATTTTAAGAAATCTCTAGGTAATGATGTGTTAATGCCACATCCCATTGAGGCTTAACAGAAATGGTACAAGCTTTCTCCTTCAGAATATTGAGCCATCTTCTCTCACATTGATATTCATGCACAGCTCTCATTAACATTAATGGCAGTTACATGAAGATATCAGGGGAACAATATAATTCTTTAAATGATAGCACTTCATGCTCTAAACAGATGAGGCTATTAGCAGAATGTATGTGCCTTTTTTCCCTTGTATCCCTGCGATGTAGTTATGGAAATATGGGCATATTCCTTCATAGTATATACTTATTTCTCTGCCATGGATTGTCAGTAGGTTTGTAATCTGTGGCCATATTCTAGTGACTGAAGATAAAGAATATCTAGAAGTTAAATAACAAATAAACCTTCCTTTCTTGATACAAATATTGAATATTCTTGATATGAAATAACGAATATTATTTCTCCGGTTCCATAGGCATATTCGTATCATCCCAGTACTTTTTTGTTTCTCTTCTAGAGAAACATTAGATATTTGGGATGCTTAAAAATGTTAGTATAACCAGATACTCACTGAAATCAGATCTTAGGGTACAACTCTCATTGAAGCTATTTGTGCAGATCTTTTAAACACATCCCACCCCCACTCCCAGCCATTACACTTTCCAGGATTGTTTTCAAGAGTCACCTGGAGATAAATGCTGATTTCTGGAAACTCCAAGTCCAAGCCAGTCCTGGAGAGTTGCCAACCCTATCAGATCTCTGTCTCCTTCTGAAGGGAGGACTCTGTGTGTGGACTTTGTGTGGACCAAGTAAACACACATGTTAAACACATGCAGAGGAACACAACTTGACAGTGTCTTGCTCTCCTTTCCCCACTCCATAACCATGTATTAATACAGCAAGTGCTATTGAATGTGTATGGGCAGCTATTTTATAAACACCAGATCCATCGTAGGATTAAGCATTCTATTGCACATACCTAAATTTAGTAAAATCCAACCTGTTGTGGTCAGTTTACAAATGCAGGAAAAGGTATTTCAGGGTAAATGAACATATAGCATATAGCAGACTAAGCACCTTTGGCAATATTTAAAGGGGGAAACTCCAGCAGTCTTCCTGTAAAGGTGATACAGTGTAATGTCAAAGCTGGAGTGTTGGCTCTAAACCAGGGAGAACCAGGTTCACATCGCCATTCAGCAATCAAGAGCCTTGTTCAGAAATTGGCTGACATGCTGCACAATGTTACATGTGTATTGCAATATAACGTTTGTGCAGTTGCTCAAGAGTCCTCTTGAGCAAGCACATTTATCCAATGGCCATACTGATGCGAAGCTTTGTGCAATTTTTACGCTTGTACAGGAGTACTTTATGCAATTGCACAGATGTTGCATTGCAATATGCATGTAACATTGTGCAGGATGTCAATCATTATATTGTCCCATCTGTACAGATGTCTGCACACGTGTACATATTTTTGTGTGAATGGCTGTAAATTTTAAATGTGGAACTGGGTACAGGGTCCCTGAAATGCAGGATAAAAATAGGAACTGTACTATCATACATGTGTTGAACATAACAAGTGAATAACTGTACTTGCATGCAGATCTGCACATGTGTACACTATTCATAGATTGTACATGCGCTACAGGACTAGAGTCACTAGGTAAATTTGGGCCAAATACACTCTCTCACTCTATTCTACCTCACTGGGCTGTTGCGAGG
Source organism: Hemicordylus capensis (assembly GCF_027244095.1). Lineage (NCBI taxonomy): Eukaryota > Metazoa > Chordata > Lepidosauria > Squamata > Cordylidae > Hemicordylus > Hemicordylus capensis. The sequence continues at coordinate 179,133,892 of NC_069661.1, read as the reverse complement.
ACAATAGGGGCAAAACATCACACTGCCTTGAAGATAAGAATAAATATGTAACCAGTAAGTACACCAGAGTGCTCCTCTTTCCTCCTGTGAAATGTTGGATATGTGTAGGATGATCCAAAGTAAAATTTACTAGTGTTTAAAGAAAAAAAAACCCAATGCAGCAAACTATGAGTGGTGTAGTATACAAGGATCTGTACTTGTTCATGAAACCGATGACCAGTGCCGTCAGTGGAGAGATATACCATTTCACTCTAAGTACTCAGAAGTTGCTCGTTCCTTCTGTGTTTGGCTCTTAAGACATTTGCTGCTTGTTTGCCATGCCCCAGAGTGCAGAGCACTTGAATCAAGTAGTCGACTGCACTCAAAGTGCCTTGAAATACATCATGCCAGCATTAGATCACTATAATCAAAGTGTTTTTCAGCATTTTAACTGCAACAAATGAGTGTGGATTGGTTTATAGATTTTGCCTGAACAAATCAAACAGAAACACAGTCTTAATCAAGCACAATATTGTGCAGAAGGTAAAACTTGTGTGCCTCTCTCCCCCCCTCCGCCCCAACTCCACCATCACAACAGCCTCTGTGCTAAGCAATAAATACAAACTGGAAATAAGTACACAGAAAACACAGACATCAAAGGGATCCTACAATTAATTATGCATAACAGTGATTGCCAATAAAAATCAATAACCAGTGGAATTAATTCAATAGAATAATTGTCTATCATAAAATCATTCAGGTATATTAAATTATCGGATAGGCAAAGTATTATGTTACCAGAGGCCAAAGGGACTAGAAACAATATAACCGTAACCTTTACCTCTTAAATGTCATGCTTTAAAATAAATATGCAATATAAACAAAACATAATCTGCCAGTTCAATGCCAGATATTAAGGGCACTTTCACAGTCATCTGCTCTCATCTGGACCACTTTGATTAGATCTGTAGCATGACATGGAAAGTACAGAGACCAGTTTACAAACAATTTATCTGAATATATTATCAGAACCCTCTCATTAAGCCATTTTTGAAAGGGCGGTATACAAATCAAATCAAATCAAATCAAATCAATCAATCAATCAATAAAAGTTTCCCACTTGGGCCAAGAATTTGTGCAGCAAGAATTTGATGCCGTTTTACTGTGTTGCACTCCAGCTTGTTTGGACTCTGAAAGGACTAAACCTAGCTTTTCTTACTGGACTGATTGCATGATTTGTGTGTGCAGATTTATTTGGGCATGCACAAATGACAATTCTGTGTTAATTCAGGCCCTTATCTCTGTATGATGCGAAACATCCATCCCCATTTATTTCCTAGCTGTCTGCTGGCAAGAGCAAAGGAATCACAGGGTCAGTATGAGAATCCACATTGGAGAAAGATTCATAACTTTGGTTTCCACCAACCATCCAGCAAGGCACCTTTTCCAGGTATTGCTTCTGCCATTCCAGTTTTAGGCTATTGTGCCCAAGATGTGAGAAGAATGCCATTGACATGGAAGAACTCTGGGCAAACAGTTCCTCTGTGCTTCTCTTTTAATTCAACTGTCCTAAGCTCCTAGGATATGAGAAGAAGGAACTTCTGTTCATTCACACAGAAAATAAATGAATGCATAATACCATAAGAATACAAGAGGTACCACACTGGATCAAACTAAGGATGATCCTAGGTTGGCAATCTGTTTCCAACAATAGCCAGCCAGATGGTTCCAGGAAGTCTACAAGAAGGGCTTGAAGGCATAAGTAACCTGGTAATCCGGAGCATACTATTGCGGGGGGGGGGGGTTGTTACGAAGCTTCAGGGGTCTATTTGGGCTTGTCCCACTCAGCCATTTCGACCAGCTTTGACCCAAAGCAAAGTGCTATCTAGGACCCTCAAGTGGGGCTAGAGAGAAACAAACCAGGCCAAACCCTTCAGGCCCTCAGACTGCTTACTAGAACTGGCAGTGGTGAAGAGAAAGGGCTCTAGTCTTTTTCTCGCTCTTTGCTGTGGGGGAGCAAGCAGCCGTATTCCACAGTTTGACTTTTAAAAGGATACATTTTTACCTTTTCCTAGAAAATGTCAGGAAATGGTGAAAGTGCTTCTCAGATTTCTAGTCTTTCCTGAGGCTGTAATCATTGCTGTAACTTTTTAAAAAAGACTACAAATCCCAGGAGTAACTGTGGCACCGCAAGGACTCCGGGGGGGGGGGGATGTCCTTTAAAAATCAAGCTGTGGAATGTGGATGCTTGCTGTCTCTCAGCAGGGAGTGAAGATAAATATTAGAGCCTTTTCCTGCCATCTCTGGGGTGAGGGGATGAAGCTTCACTTCAAGCTGCCAAAGGGTTCTGCTCAAAGTGAACATGCCCCCTCAAAGTGGGACTGAAGGGAGGAAAAGCAAACTGGAGACCCTTTGGAGGCTCCAGAGTGGTCCCCCTGCTTTGCACACAGGCCTCCATACTATCTCTGATTGTGGAGATTTCATTCAGCTCTCATGGCTAACAGTCTTTGATAGAATTATGGTCCATGGATGGATGGATAAATGTGGATCCCAATTATTGCTCCTCTGCCCTTCCCCCACCAGCAGAAGAAGTTGTTACAGACACTTCTCAACAAATAATCTGTGCCCAAGAAAGGATCGGTATCATTATACCTGTCAAATTCTAGTGCTCCTAACTGGAAACTCTGATCTCCTTTCTAAGCAATAAACATCAATATAATGGTCCTCAGACTTGGAAAGGGTAAGAAAGAAATCTAAATAAAAAGCAAATAAATAAATGAGTGAACGAGAAGAAGAGTGCTGCTGGATCCAGCTAATTTACATCAGTAAAACCTTCAAGTTTCGTTTGAAGGGTTTTCTTTACAAAGAAAAGAACCCTAAAGAAATATAAGAAGATAGCAAGAAACACAGGTGTTCATAGAGCAAAGCAGAGGAATTGTAAAGTGAACTAATCCAGTGACTGCATTTTATCTGCATGCACTGAATGACACAGATGAGGTGCTGTTGCCCTGTCATTCCATTGAGGCTGGCAGCAAATGTCGTTATGCGGCCAGCCAGTACTTGAGCCTGACAGGTTAGCCGGTGACAAAGATTTATTACCTAGTTTATCTAACAGATGGAATGTAGTTCAGAAGCGACAAGTGAGGATTCTGCAGGCTCAGTGTTATGACCAAAGTAATGGGATAATTCTTCCCAACACAAACAGAGCTGGTTGAAGAAAATAAAAATGACGTAGCTCCAGAGAAATTATTCAGTCTCATTCTACCTGTTTCTAAATGATCCCATGTAAATGCGTATACATTTCTCGGTGATGCAAGAAAATCAGATTATCTATTGCTGTGACTCTTCAGAAAGACGTTATATGGGGAAACAGTTTAATAGAAACATTTAAAAGAAACATTTAAAAGTTTCTGAGAGTCATACCAAAGGAGGTTTGTCCCATCCCTCTGAGATGACATTAGAAATACTTTGTAGTATTTGCTCTTGTTGGTATTGACATTATCTATGCAATATTCATGATGTAGTAATGCCCAGAAAATTCAAGCCACAGTTCCACTATAAATTAAATAGTATTGAATAGTATTGACTACATTTCCCTTTCTACGCTAAGGTTTTAGTACAGAAGATAATTTGTTTCTCCCCCCCCTCCACCCCCCCGCAAGTCACCATATAGTCTTAGAATGGTAAGCACTCATCAATAATGGGTAAGATACTGTTAGTAGTAAGTGGAGTGACTGTTTCATCAATGCAGCAGTAGTCTGTGGGAGCGCTGAACAATTCTTTTGCTGACATTTAGAAACAGCACTGTTGAGGCAGGGGGCTTGGGAGCAGTTACTTATACTCTGTTCCAAACGTGACATAAAATTCTTAGTAGAAACTGTGTGAGTTCAGAATATCTAGTCTCCATTGTACAAAGAGCAATGAATAATCATAGAGTTATGTAGTTGGAAGTTGCTGGAATGAACTTGAGAATTAGAAGGAACCTGAGGGCTATCTAGTTCAATTAGACTGAAACGTCTAACTCAGGGGTGGACAACCTGAGGCTCTCAGGTGCTGGACTACAACTCCCATTATCCCCAGCCACAATTTTAAAGCTGAGACATGGGAGTACAGCCATAGAGCAGCAAAAGCTGTAGGGCATCTGGCTGGCTATCCTTGCTCTGTAGCTAAATAATACCCCTAATACATTTGTTATACGTGTGTTAAAAGTAAAGTGTGCCCTTGAGTCGGTGTTGACTCCTGACGACCACAATGCCCTGTGGTTTTCTTTGGTACAATATAGGAGGGGTTTACCATTGCCATCTCCCGCGCAGTATAAGATGATGCCTGTCAGCATCTTTCTATATCGCTGCTGCCTGATACAGGTGCTTCCCATAGTCTAGGAAACATACTACCAGGGATTCGAACCGGCAACCTCATGCTTGCTAGGCAAGTCATTTCCAGCTGTGCCATTAGGTGTGTTAGGGATATTTAAAACTATTTTAATAGTTTGATTGTTTTCAATAGTTTTAACATTGTTTTAAATCTTAAATTATTTTAATGTTTTAACCTTTTTATTTGTTGTATTGTGTTGTCAGAAACTGCCCAGAGACTTGTGTTTCGGGTGGTATACAAATATGTTGAATAAATAAAAAATAAAAAATAAATATAGAGCAAGGGTAGCCAACCAGGATATTGCTATCAGCATGAGCATTCATATTACAATATATCACAAGAGAGGATTTAACTCTTGCTATATTAGAATTCTTTGATAAGACAAGAAGCAAATTTCATTGGGCTGCTGCCCCAGGTTACGTTCTTATGAACCAAGATAGGTTTTTGTTTTTTAAATAACATAAGAATAGCCCTGTAGATCAGGCCCAAGGCCCATCCAGTCCAGCATCCTGTTTCACACAGTGACCCACCAGATGCCTCTGAGAAGGCCACAGGCAAGAGCTGAGGGCATGCCCGCTCTCCTGTTGTTGCTCCCCTGCTACTGGCATTTAGAGGCATCTTGCTTCTGAAGCTGGATGTGGCCTATAATCACCAGACTAGTAGCCACTGATAGACCTGTCCTCCGTGAATTTGTCTAAGTCCCTTTTAAAGCCATCCATCAGAGAATTCCATAGATTAATTATGTACTCTCGGGGGGACGGGACTTCCTTTTGTTGGTCCTAAAATCCCTGGCCTTCAGTTTCATGGGATGATCCCTGCTACTAGGGTTGTGAGAGGGAGACAAATTTGTCTCTGTCCACTCTCTCTACTCCATGCATATTTGTATATACATCTCTATCATGTCTCCCCATAGTTGCCTCTTTTGCACACTAATAAACCCCAGATGCTATAGCCTTGCCTCATAAGGGAAGTCCTCCAGGACCCTGATAAGCTTGGTTGCCCTCTTTGGAACCTTTTCCAGCTCTACAATGTCCTTCCTAAGATATGGAGACCAGAACTGTATGTGGTATGTTTTTTATTTTAGCACTTTTATTTTCAATCCCCTTTCTTATGATCCCTAATCAACACTTTCAACAAGCCCAAGATCTCTCTCCTGGTCAGTCACTGCATTCAGACCCCATCAGAGAATATGTGTAGATTCCCCTCACAAATCTGACCACTTCGGTGGTTACCCCTACTTTTAAATCATTTATGAACAAGTTAAAGAGCACTGGTTCCAGTACAGATCCTTGGGGGACCCCAGTTCTAACTTCCCTCAATTGTGAACATTTTCAATTTATTCCTTCTCTGTGTTTCCTGTCCTTCAACCAGTTACCAGTCCACACACGAACTTTCCCCTTTATCTCATGACTGCTAAATTTACTCAAGAGCCTTTGGTGCGGAATTTTGTCAAAAGCTTTTTGGAAGTGCAGGTATACTATGTCAACTGGATCACCTTTATCCATATGCCTGTTGACACTCTCAAAGAATTCCAAAAGGTTAGTGAGGCAAGACTTGCCCTTGCAGAAGCCATGCCCTTGCAGAAGCCATGAAGAAGCCTTCAGCAAGGCCTGCTATTTGTTTAACAATTTTATCCTTAAGTATGCTTTCCATCAATTTACCTGGCACAGAAGTTAAGCTAACCAGCTTCTAGTTTCCCAGATCTCCACCCCCCCAATTCCTTTTTGAAAATTGGAGTTATATTAGTTACTTTCTAGTCCTCTGGCACAGAGCCTGATTGTAGGAACAAGTTACATATTTTTGCTAGGAGATCGGCAATTTCACATTTGAGTTCCTTTGGAACTCTTGGGTAGATGCCATCTGGCCCTGGCAATCTGTTAATTTTTAGTTTTTCAAGATAGTTTAGAACACCCTCTCTTGTCAAATTGGCCGAATCCTTCAGCTGCTATGCTTGAGGAGCTCAGTTCTGGAGTGGGTATGTGGTCAGTATCCTCTGCAGTGAAGACAGATGCAAATAACTCATTCAGCTTCTCTGCAATCTCATCCTCCTTAATAATCCCTTTCACACCCTCATCATCTAAGCATCCACCTGGCAGTTTTTATTATTCTGCTATATTTAAAGAAGTTTTTGTTAATCCCCTTGACACTTCTAGCTATATGCTCCTCAAACTTTCCCTTATTGTCTCCTTGCATTTCCTTTGCCAGAGTTTATGTTCCTTTCTGTTCTTCTCATTCAGGCAGGACTTCCATTTTCTTTCCTCTTTCCTCCAGAGGTGCTTTCCTACTACATCAATCATGTCTTTTACAGGCATAAGTGTGCTCCCCCTCCCTCACTTCATTTTAAGGGTATGCTTGACTGAATGGAAAGTTCAGTTTAACAAAACTTTGGCATGCTTAATTCTAGTTCACAAACTCACTTTGGAGGGAGACTTTTTTCCAAACTGGGATACCTCCCCCCCCCAACAGATGGTGAATATTTAATGAAACTAACCACCAGAATTGCTGTAATCAACTTTTTTTAATGCAAAAAAGAGAGATACAATTATTCATAGGTATTTTAGAAAGTAATGATATATCCTTTGAAAGAGCAGAATCAGATGGAGATACGATGAATACAAATACAACTAACGTTTATATACTACTTTTCAACATAAGTTCCCAAAGTGGTTTACACAGATATAAATATATAAATAAAATGGCTCCCTGTCCCCAGAGGGCTCACAATCTAAAAATGAAACATAAGATAGACACCAGCAACAGCCACTGGAGGGATGCTGTGCTGGGGATAGATAGGGCCACATGATCTCTCCTTGCTAAACAAAGAGAATAACCACTTTTAAAAGGTGCCTCTTTACTCAGTTAGCAGGGGAGAAATCTTCTATCAGGGAACTCACAGAAACCTGGGCAGTTTCCATTTGAAGGATGTTTTGATAGGTCCTTCTAGTCTCTTTCCATGATAGCAGAATTAGCAGTAGCAGGAGGAGCAGCAGCATCTGAAGTGTTTCTGGGTAGCCATATCTTTTGTTTTAACCAAAACAGCAATGCCCCTGCCCCTTCACTGCATCAACATTTTACTGTAATGAGGGGAGGGCATTGCATTATTTGTTAAAATAAAAAAAATATGGTGTCCACCCAGAAGCTCTCCAGACCATTCCTGTCACTGCCATGTGAGCCCCCCACAAGGGTTTGGAGGAGCCTTACCTTGGCAGGGAGGGATAGCAGCAACTTGGAGTGCTTCTGGTCAGCCATAATCCCTTTCTTCCAATAATGCAATGCCCCCACCCTCCTTGCTGCATCACAGTTATGCAGTGATGGAGCAGTGCCTTGCATTATTGGTAATAAAAATGGTGGTTGCTGCCCAAAAGCACTCTAAGGGGTGCCACCTCAAGGTAAGTTCCCACAGAGGTTTGGAGTGGTGAGAAAAGTCCAGGTAGGCTGAGCCTATCCACCTTTTCAGGATAAGTCAGGACCTATCTGCCACTTTTGTTCCCCTCCTATTGGAAAATGAAAGCATGTTTTTATTGGGACTAAATAGTGTGCTTTTAAATTTCTATTTCATTTTGCGAACTGTGAGCTGCAAAATTGGATTCAGCTAAATCATGTTTCCCACAGCTGGAAGACTTCCAGTTCCTCTCCCAAACCCCAAGAAGTGATGTGGGTCTAGGGCCTACCCAAGAAATCAAAGCAACTTTAAACCCTGTTTGGAGGAGGCTGGCTTTAGTGGTGACGGTGATGGCAGCAATTTAGAGTTTCTCACTAGGCAGAGGCTCAGGGCTTGTGTGTGTGTACCTTCTGGTGGCTCTGGGCTTCCAGCCATCGCACAAACTGGACAACCCCCCCCCCCCAATGCTGGGTCTAACAAAAATCAGTACTAATGTCTACCTGTGGAATATAGGCAGGGGTGAAATACAGGGTTTTGCTGCCTGGCACAGTGTGCACATTTCTGCCTGGTGTTCAGTTGGATTGTCACTTGCCGGGAATGAAGTGTTATCTTTTAGTAGGGCTTTGTTTTTAACAACTCCCTGATGACCTTCAAAAGCCTTTCCACTCACCATTGTGGATAGTCTTGATAATCATATCAATACATGTATCAGCAGCTGCAGCGACTTCTAATTTTTGTTTAAAAAGGTGTGGGGGGGGGGATGCTTTAGGAATGCAAAGAAGAAACTTGACATCTGTCTCTGCTTTATTTGTAGTATCATCATTAGCAGCTGTTTCAGAAGTGGGATGCCTGGAAAATGTCATCTGGATTGCCTTTATGAGGCAATAGATTATACTGTAAATCCTATTCAGACACTGTGTATGTGTACAGGTCTCTGTACGGATGCACATGGTTCTGTATGAATGACTACACATGTATGCATTTTAAAAGTGTACCTGGGTACAGATAGGAAGCGCATACGTACACTGTGCGGAGCTTGTACATATGTTGAACCTAAGATGTGCATAGCATTATAGTTTTGTACTTTGATCATCCAGTGCTCAATAGGGGTGTGCACGGAACTGGCTGGTCTGCATCAGTTTTATTCTGAACTGGACCTAAACTGGATGGGGTCAGTTCAGTCCTGCACCCCCTTGAACACCCCCCTCAGTCCGGTTCAGTCCAGGGGGGTTCACAGATGTTTTTAAAATTAAAAAAATATATTTAAAAATGTACACCCTCTGGGAGGTTCTCCAAGGCGGCCAGGGTTATGTGTCCCATGGAGGTTCCCCCGGGCCCCGCTGGTCTCCCTTCCTTCCAAAACCGGCCCATTCGGCCATTCTTTGGCCCATTCAGGCCTTTCCCCCCAGCATAGTGGCCATTTTGGAGGCTTCTGTGCCTGTGCAATGGGCCTCTGCAAGGCCTGGTTCATGCCAGGCTATGTAAAGGCCCATTGAACAGGTGTGGTGGCCTCCAAAATGGCCACCGCGCCAGGGAGGAAAGGCCCGAACTGGCTGAAGAACAGTTTTGGAAGGAAGGGAGGTGGAACCTCTGCAGAACCCCTCCCTCTGCCTCGAAGAACCCCCTCAGAGGGGGCAAGGTTTTTTTTTTTTTTAAAAATTAAAATTAAAAGAAAAATGCTCACAACCCCCCCGAATGGGCCGAGAGGGGGTTCAATCCGGGGTCAGATCAAACAGGGGGTGGTTCACATTTGATGTTGAACCTGTTTGCACATCCCTAGTGCTCAGTTATGAGCTGGTGATGAGAAGATGGATTGTTGAACATGGGGTCAAAAGCATGGATCTGATGCTTTTAAATGATCATTGGTATCCGTACAAAACATACACAAGCAACTTGTCTGACTATTCTGTTTTTGCAAGAGGTAGCCTATGTGGAAATATCATGTAAACACATGAGTTGCCCTGCAAGAAAGATTCATTGGGAAGAGCATTTGCTCGATCTTGATCTTGGTGATGAAAATTTGTTGTAAACTATGATCATTGGCTAGATGATGATCTGCAACCCTTTGTATAGTGATTTCATTTCCCAAGCTATTACAAATAATACCTTTGGTGAGGCAGTCACCTTTGTCTGAATAAAACATTTTCTGAATAAAACTTCAGGAATCCTTGCTAGGATCAAGGTTATGGCTCCATCATAAACACAGCAGACATCTCTATAATATTTAGACACCAGTGAAAGAGTATATTGCACATGTTGCTGGGTCAGGTTGTCTAATAAATCCCTCTGTTCCTTTGAAAAGAGAGGAATAGAAAACGCCTCAGTACAGGGTCCTTCCAAAGAGCATCAGAATGGTTAGCCAACTACGGAACATTCCACTGCGTAGTCAGCACTGGGCGTAAATTCTAATGCTGGTGGATGACTTGTTTTTACAGTCTTTGGGTGAAGAAACTACAGAGCATGTAGCTGTTAATAAGAAATGCTATAATGGATTAATAATTCACGTGTCATCTGAGGTAATAGGCTGAGCACACATCCAGACTAAAAGAAGAGAGGGACATGCCTTCCACTTGTCCTAAACCATGAGTGCTGTGTAACTGCTCTTACATAAAATTAGGTTGTTCTTTAAATGTAATAGCAATTAAATATGTGGTCCCTTGCCATGACAAGTAATTCAGCCCCAAGGAGAAGACTTCACTATATAATTTTATATTACAGCAGTGAGAAAAAACCAGAGAAAACATTCAGAGGAAATTGTTTGATAATGTTAGGTCTTCTATGGTTTATCACCACAGCAACCATGTCAGTTGTGTTGCTGCCTTTTGCAAATATAAGCCTCTTTTCAGAAATGCCACTTTACTTTTGTATCCAAATACTTTGAAATTTAGATCCAAATAGGACAATGCAGTTCTTTAGTAAAGGCCAGCTTCCCTTTTGAATGCTCTTTCCTGTTTGAACATAGGTAAGCTTCTGTTTGCTATCGAAGCTTAATGAAAGTCATTCTTGTTGGGAAAAGATGTGAGAGCTTTTTATTTTCTCCACCTGGTAAATTGTACGACCGCTTCCTGTCTCTACCATAAACTAAACAGAGAAAAAGAGTTAAAGCAGGGGCATAACTATAATAGGGCAAGGGGAGACAGTTGTATGGGGGCCCACTGCCTTGCCCCCCCCCGAGGCAAGTCACATGACTGACTCAGACTCCCCCAGCCGCGCACCCTCCCGGGCTTCCTTCAGTTGTATTCATCCTCCAAAACTGATGTGGATGTTAAGACCTGGAGCTACCAGAACAGCATGTCTTTCTCTAGTACCATTAAATGACTTGTAACGTCCACAATTTACAAAACTTAAAAAAAAATAATTTAGGATGATGTTCTATTGTGGCACATAGGGGTGTGTGTGTGTGTGTGTGTGTGTGTGTGTGTGTGTGTGTATGGTTTTTGTTACCACTATTCAGCCTCATTTAAGATTTCTTTACTTCATGAGCTGAGCTTCAGTGTGTGTGTGTGTGTGTGTGGGATTTTAAAAGCTTGTCTCTGGGCCCACTCCAACCTTGCTACGCCCCTGAGTTAAAGTACACATTTCCATACTTCTCTAGATAGTTCACAGCTATAATGGCATCAACATCAGCACTACTAATTACTGAACAAGGTTTCAGGGCTTGACTGGGCTGTAGGAAATAATTGCAAATATGTAAATATTAGTCTATGTTCTGTACATATGAGACAATGTATTTTATACATGCATGGCATTGCACTTGATCACTTTGAAAACATCATTAAGCCAAGCTGTGTTTTCCCCCTGTATGCAGAATAACTCTCTCAAAAGATTCTGTTTTCTATTCATTCCATTTGGCAGTTCCCACCACATAGTAAATGATCGCATTATATGCAGCATCCTAATGTTGTGCAGAATGTAGATGCCAGGGAGGATAATGAATAGGGCAATTGGTGAACCAAATTACATTTCCTACTTACAGCCCTGATCAGCCCTAGTTAGCATACTCATAAGTAAAGAGTTAGTTATGGGAAGGGTGGTGGTGATTAAATGAATGAAGAAGCCCATCTGTTTCATAAAGCGGAAGGCATGGTAATAAATGGCGGCCTTGGACGGAACTCCCAGCGGGCAAAGTGGGTTCTGTGGAAACTCTGCTGAATGAGAGTCATAATTTTGTTTGTTATTAATAGCTCTTTACTGTTTCAGAGCTGTTTATACATGCAACTCAGCATTTCTTCCCATCTGTTTCCCACTAATCTGCAGTGTCTGGCTGAATCCTGTCAGTTTCTAGATATCACATAGATTAATGGTTTGCGTGGTCATTTTTAAGAAGTGAAATGTGGGTGAATGAATGAGAGTTGGGCTTTTCCTCTTCTGGTCTCATAGTGGAACAGTCCAGTGATTGCTTCTTCATGCATCCTTCTACCATAAAGATGAAAGAGCGTATTGGCAGTGTCAAGGGAGGAGCATGGTAAAATGTGACCAACCAGTAAATAGATAGATTTTGGGTAATTCTGATCACATGAAAATTCACATGATCGGCCATCTGCAGGGTGGCCATCTGCAAAGTAGAAATCGGGAGCTGAGTCCACGATTATCACAAGGGGTGTCTCATCATACAACACACCACCAGCACACTGGCAACTTTCAGTACATTGTCAGTTGCCCTCTGATTGGTCATGAAAGGTAGGAGGCAGGGCCAACCCTGCTGAAGCTGTTGCAAGGAACAGGAGCACAGAGTGGGCATACAGAGTGGCACATTCATGGATGGGAGACTCTGTAGCTACGGCGCTCTATTGTAAAAATGGCCACTGGGTCCTGGGAGCTGTTAGGAACAGTACAAGCACACACACATCCAGAACAAAAATATAGAAGAGCTCTTTTCACCTCATACCTGGGTTTAGACCTAGGTAGAGAAACAGAGTTTACACTGCTGTGAACACCTTGGGTTGGAAGGATTCCCATGGGTCCACATAATCTTGGATACCAAAGCATACTGCCTCCTACCCTCATTTTGCTAGTCATGAGAACAGCCCTATTGCATCTCTACTCGCTCTTTCCACAACATTAGTAATTCTACAAACTTCTACCATGCTCCCGCCTTGGCACCTTCCCCCCGCCCCAGAAAAAAATTCCCAAATGCTTCATTCATTCCTTACAGACATGCTGCATTATGTGATTTTTTATTCTGAAATTTGTTTGCATCTGCAACCATTATCAGCAATATCCATTTCCAAACATATTTTGAGTGGCTGACATCCTATTAAAACACAGGTGCAGGGTTTCCGAGTTCTAGACTAAGGCAGTGCCTTTCCCTCCCCACACTGGCTCTGCCTTAGTCTGGAACTCAGCACCACTGCACTGGTGCTTTGTCAACCAGTAGGACTTTGTTGCTATAATTTAGTCACATATATCAGTTATACATGCTCTTATATCTGGATAATCTGTCTTAGTGCTTTTAACTCTATTACTGTCACTGTCATTAGGGACTAGAATCCCAGGAGATGGCTCTGTTGACTAGGTTAGTTATGAATCCCAGAGCTGAAATCAGCTGACCACAATGACAATTAATTGAACAATTATTTGTTAAGGAAGCACGTTGGCAGAAAGACAGACACCAAGCTTATCTTTAACTGGAATACATTGCCGATTTTGTGACATTCCTCTTGTTTCCATGGTAATGGGCACCTCTGTGAATCCTTATTTAACTGACCTGGAATTTGAAGTTGGGTTGTAAGAGGAAGAATGTTTTTTTAATCAAATGCAAACATCTAACAAGGGGATAGAATAGTGGTAATGTTTCTTTCTTTAGATAACTGCTTGTTTAGCAATTCCTAACCACAGATGCTCTTGGAGCCTGCATGTATCCACTTCTCGTAAAACACTGAACCAATGGTTTCTTTTCCCCCATACAATAACTGCATGAAGGTTTCAGGAGTACAATTTGCCTTCTCTTTGTATTGTAGGCTGCTGGACTTGACCCGATGTACACCTTTCAAAGTTTCTGGGTATAATCGGAACAGCAAGTGAGGGTTGTAACCACCTTTAAAAAAAAACACCATGGCTTGTGGGTCAGTGTCTAATTTTGTAGCATTTCAATTGAACTAGGGTTCCTGCGGAGGGAAGTGCTCAAATTACAATGGCTGACATGTCTCCATATTGCTCTTTACTAGGGCTCCTAAGGACTCATAAGCAGTCCAAATGCTGTTCAGAACGTGTGGTTATAAACTGTATGGCGGGGGGGGCGCCGGCCTCACCGTCACCAATGTTCCCTTGGCAGCCAAGGCCAGAGAGGTTCCAGGAGGGCCAGGCGGCCAGGCAGAGCAGCCTGACGAGCAGCCAGCCAAGATGCTACAAGACCAAGAAGTCGGGCTAGATGGTCCAGGGGAAGGGCAGGGCGAGTGAGGGAGGAGGCAGTTGCAGACACAGGCACAGCTGAGGGGGATAAGGGTGAGAGCAGCCTGATATGGCAGGGCGGAGGTCCAATCAGTGGGGGCGGGGGATGCATTAGTTGTCAGGAGGGATTTAAGGCAGGCTCGGCCAGTGATGAGGGGCAGTTGGAGGGTGAGTGGTGGAGGCCTCCGGAGAGAGACTGCCACAGTGACCCCAAGGAGCCTGGAGGAGGAGAACGTGGGTGAACCAAGCCCCCTCCTCTCAAAAACTCTGAGGCCCTGCCTGGGGGAGGTCAAAGGGAGAAGTAGAACAAGAGAATGGCTGTGGAGAGGCCAGTGTCATGACATAAACAAACTCAGAGAACCTGTTTCAGTAGTTTAACCCCCACCAAGCTGCTGTCTGCTGCTCTCCACAGCCCTACCACCAAAAAGCCTATTGCTGTGTCTGTGGCTGCTTCAAATATCATGTGTGGTGTATACATTTACAAGCCTGCAAATGATGGAAGCACATGATATTGGAGGAAACTGTACTAGAAACAGTAGGGAAAATAGGAGGGCAGTGGATGACAAGGAGAGGCGAGGTCACAGTATTCTGGGCTGAGTCCCTAATGTTTTGTTTGGGTGTCTGAATACCAAGGCAAATGCCTTGGAGTTCCTGATAATGTATGGAACAGTTACTTTATTACAAGACATTGGAGCACCATGGCCATCTCTCTAATGACGACGACAACTACTTATATACCGCTTTCCAACAGAAGTTCTCAAAGTGGTTTAGACAGAAAAAATAAATAAGTAAAATGGCTCCCTGTCCCCAAATGGCTCACAATCTAAAAAGAAACACAAGGTAGACACTAGCAACAGCCACTGAAGGGATGCTGTGCTGGGGTTGGATGGGGCCTGTGAAGATAAGGGGGCGGACTTTTGTTTGCTCCTCAGTGACTAACTCTGGACCAGGTCTCACGATCAGTGAGACCTGGTTTGGGGCAGTGAGTGGGGAGGGAGCTCTGGGCGGCCGTATCGGCCACCCACACGATTGCCAGCTCCGTGATGCAGCTGGTGGGGGCTGGGAGGAGCGGGGTCCGCAAGCTCCAGTGTGCCCTGCACAAGTGCGCAGGGCATGCTGGCGAGACCCCCAGAGCTGGGAGGTGGCTTTTTGCCTCCCCTTCGGAGGTCTCCTCATGAGTAGCCATGGCGCGGAGCCGTGCCACAGCTACTCATGATCAGAAAGCCTGGGCTTGTGGAGTGCTTGCTCCACAGACCTGGGGTTTAGGGAGGGCTACTTAAGCAGGTTACCCACTCGTAAACCACCAAGCTCACCTGTGAGCCCAGTGGTTTACATGATCAACAAAAATCGGGCTAGGCTCTCTTATTCGTGAGAATAGCCCCTCTGTCTGCTTATGTGATGTGAATAAAGCTCACAGAGGCAGAGGAAGTAGAAGGCTGCATGAGTAAGCATAGTGGAGATTCTAAACATAGAGACAGATCTTTATTTCTTATTTAGAGCAGACAAAGACTAAATTAAGTGTATGGATGGGAAATCAAGACTTTGATCTTAATGTAAGCATATGTGTTGTTGCTGCTATTCTGCTTGGGATTATGAAAGTAACATTAAAATATACATAATTCCCTCTAATAGAGAACTTGCTGAGTTCTATTAGTTTGACCACAAAACAAAACTAACCAAAATATAGTGGCTGAAATATATTCCATGTGCATAATGGGGGAGAGATGAATTTCATCAATTTTCTTTTCCTCTGCAGCCCACTCTGCCTTCTGAATCTCGGTCCCTGATAATTGTGGGACCCATTTTCAGGAAGCACAATGGACTCTAGAAGAAAAGGGAGATCTGTGCCCTTCCCTGTTGTGCATGTGCAACTTTTTTTTTGGCAAGTGCACTGTTAATCTGGATGGCTTCTACATACTCGAGGAGCTCCCTAAGCAGAAGCAGATAAATATCTGTAAATTGAAAGAAAAGAGAAGTTTTAAAAATAAAATGGCCCTTCAAGCTTCTTGGACCGGGTAAAACTTTCAGGAGCTTTCAGAATGTTGAAGACATAGAGAAATAAGAAAATGCTAAACAACTCAAACTGTTGCTGCCAAATCACAGCAATCAAAAATACTGCATTTCTCCATTGTTTTCTTCTCCAGGGAAGAAGAAAAAATTATTTAGTCTTAGTCTAAAGTTGGGCAGACTGTGTGAATCTATCAATTATGTCTATGTTTGAGGTCAACTGACATGGAATGTTTGGATATAACTTGAAAAAGCATTAGAAAATGGAGATTGGGGAGATACACAAGGAACTGGGCTAGTCAAGTCCCGAAGTAGCTTATAGTAAATATCCTGGAGAGCAGTTAAGGTAGGGGAATTTATGCTGTGAGGTTATAAAGCTATGTATTCATTTCAGGAATAATGAAGCACTACAAGGCTAGCTAAAGAGTATTCCTCCTCTTAGGGACTAGTGGTTTTGAGATACTGGCTACTTCAATGCAGGGCTGAGTAACATACGTTGAATTTGCAAATGTTCTGACTTTAGAAGATTTCTCTCCCTCCCTCCCTCCCTCCGTGCCCCCTCTTCCTCAGAGTGGTTGAAGAGAATCTAGCAATTTTGTGCTCATGAGCTACAGCCAGCAAACCTGCTTTACAGTTTCAAAAGCTACTGAGGGTAGCAGATATCATGATTATAACTAAAGGAAGCCAGCAGCCATATAATTAAACTGCCACTTTTAAAATATGTTACCCTTCTACTTGCCTGTTCTATTTGAAGGTTTAATTCAGATGCTAAAAGTTAATTTAAAATTATGTCTTGGGCATCAGTTTCCTTTTGCTCTTGAAAACTAATTTTGCTAAATAAAACATAGCAAAAGTAACCAGCACCAGATTAAGGCAGTGTGAGATCCTAAATGCCCCAGTATGCACAAAGACGTTATGACCGTATTCCCATGACCTTCTACCTTGCTCTTGTTGGGGTGTTATTTTTAATTCATGAATATAATGCCATCCATGTACACGGGCAGGGGTATTGCAAGTTACTCAAAAAAGCTTGGCCCTGGGTCCACAGCCCCACGCTTTGATAATTAAACTCAGTCACGTTTCCCCACAATACTTATGTCTGACTCCTCCCCAAAGGAAACTGGAGTGTTGCACTGAGAACTAAGATGTCTGTTTTGACACCCAGCACAGCACCTTTTAATGAAAGAGACAAAAAGCAATTGTTTTTGCTGGAAAAGTAGCAGAAGTGACCCCCCACCCCCCATTTGAGGTGGCTGATGAGTTTCATTGGAGGCCTGAGCCTACAGGCCACCCTCTAATGCCATCCCTGTACATGGGTCCTTTACAAGGAATGAGAGGTCCCTGCCTCATGAAGTTTGAGTGCTGGACTAGGACTGGGGAGACCCGAGTTCAAACCCCAGGCAAATAGAGGGGTAACATATTTTAAAAGTGGCAGTTTAATTATGTGGCAATTTAATTACAGCCATGATACTTGCCGTGTGACTCTGGGCCAGTCACTTCTCTCTCATCCTAACCTACTTCACAGGGTTGTTGTGAGGAGAAACCTAAGTATGTAGTACACTGCTCTGGGCTCCTTGGAGGAAGAGCGGGATATAAAATGTAAAGATAACAACAACAACAACAACATGCTCTGCATGTTAATATTATAATAATAACATGCTCTGCACCCCCGCAGTGATGTAGATAGGCTATACCTCCCTCGCAGCTCAGGTGGAAGAGGAATGCTACAAGTCCATCAAACAGTAGAGGAGGAGAAAAGAGGCCTTGAAGAATATATCAAGGACAGTGAAGAAGATGCACTTCAAATGGTCAATAATGAGAAACTATTCAACACCAATGAAACAAAGCAGGCCTACAAGAAAGAACAAGTCAAGAACCGAGCAGAAAACTAAGCCACTGCATGGTCAATAATATTTGCACAATATAACTGGAAAATCAAACCTCACCAAGACCTGGCAATGGCTTAAGAATGACAACTTGAAGAAAGAAACAGAGGGTTTAATACTGGCTGCACAAGAACAGGCACTAAGAACAAATGCAATAAGAGAAAAAGTCAAAAAATCAACAACAGCAAGTGCCGCCTATGTAAAGAAACAGATGAAACAGTGGACCACCTAATCAGCTGTTGTATAAAGATCACACAGACTGACTACAAACAAAGACATGACAAGGTAGCAGAGATGATACACTGGAACATCTGCAAAAAATACAAGCTACCTGTAGCCAAAAATTGGTTGGACCATAAAATTGAAAAGGTTGTAGAAAATGAAGATGCAAAAATGTTATGGGACTTCCGACTACAAACAGACAAACATCTGCCACACAATACACCAGATATAACTGTAGTCGAGAAGAAAGAAAAACAAGTTAAACTGATTGACATAGCAATACCAGGTGATAGCAGAATAGAAGAAAAAGAAATAGAAAAAATCACAAAATACAAAGATCTACAAATTGAAATTGAAAGGCTGTGGCATAAGAGGACCCAAATAATCCCAGTATTACATACATACATAATATTTATTCGGTCCTTGACCAGCAGTATTACAAATACAGACATACAAACATAAACTAAACATTTGCACGTATTTTACAAAGAATATAATAGTATTTAGCCACAGTTCTAATTTTATCTTCATCACATAGAGAAAATAAAAACCTCAATAAAACATCAACTGCTCTTCCATTAATCAGAAGGGGAGAAAGTAGCTTTCCTCTGGATTCATCATAGAAGCTACAATGTAAAAAGGCATGTGCTATTGTTTCAACACAGCCCTTATCACAAGGACATACACAATTCGCCAAGGGAATTCCTGCATATCTACCAAACAGAACTGCAGACGGAAGGACATCCAACCAGGCCAGCGTCATGGCTCGTCTATATTCAGGAATCGTAACTACCTGGAGATAGAGGGCCAAATTAAATCCAGTCAATTGGTCACCCAAGAACGATCTTTTAGATATCTGGGAAATTTCATACTGCAACTCAATATCCATTAGGCGTTGAATAATTTGGATGCGAGCTCTGTCGTAACCAAGCTCCTGTATGGCCTCTAAGGAGTATCCACAGCGGGCCAACTTATCAATGGCCTCAGTATGCCATCTAAATTTAAAGGAGCCCTGTTTTATAAAAGCAACCAAACCCTCCTGCAAAAAATAAATTTTTAACCAATAAAGAATAATAACTCTCCATAAGCATGTCTGAAGCCTAATCATTCCGACCTCTCTTCCCAGAGCCACCATGGGGGCACATCTGGGAACAGCCAGTACAGCTCTTAAAGATTTTGACTGCAGTGCCTCCAACGGATCAAGATTTTTAACTATGCCCAACTGAGCTCCATAAAAAAGTTGAGGCAAAACCTTTGCCAAGAATAGTTTGACCACGGCCGGAACATAGGATGCACCCTTAGTGTAATAGTAAGAGAGTATTGATTTAACTACTGGTTTGGCCTTTAAAATTGCTGAATCGAGGTGAGGTTCACGTGAACAGGAGGAATTAAATAGAACTCCTACCTAAAGGACTTAACCTGCTCTATCCTATGTGAGCTTATTGACCACTGATGCCCTCTGGGCCGGTTAGCAAAGACCATGACTTTTGTCTTTTGATAATTGATCTCCAAGTTCTCCTGTGTACAGTATTTATCTAACAGAAGGAGAACATGCTTTAGGCCAATTGGTGTTAACGAAAGAATCGCCGTATCATCTGCATATAATAGAACGGAGATATGTCTATTTGCGATTTTGGGAGGATGCGTGGAAGGGGAGGAAATAAAAGAAACTATAGAATTGAAATACAGGTTAAATAGCATAGGGGCCAGTATACATCCTTCTCAGACCCCTGTATCTGAGGGGATTGCAGCAGTCAAAGCCCCTTGGAGGTTGTAACGTACCTTTAGAGTGGAACAAGAATATAAAGTATATAAACAAAAGCAGTCTTTTCTCAATGCCCAAATCCCAGAGTCTTTTCCAGAGTCTTTCTCTAGGGATAAGGTCGAACGCTGATTTTAAATCAACAAAGGCTGCAAAAAGTCCTCTATGTGGCTTCATTTAATACTTAGCCAACAGAAATTGAAGAACCAGGGCATGATCCAAAGTGGATCTCCCCTCTCTAAAGCCTGCCTGCTCTAGAGCCAGGATATCCCTTTCCTCAAGCCAGTGTTTTAGCTTTAAGTACAGATGTTTAGCATATATTTTGCTAATTATGCTTAGCAAGCTGATTAGACGATAGTTTTTTGGATCGCTCCTAAGTCCTTTTTTATAAATTGGGACCACTATAGCTACTTTCCACTCATTTGGTATTAACGCTGTTACATCTATAGCCGTGAAGAGAGAGGAGAGGAGCGGGACCCACCAGGTCATATTTGCTTTAAGAGCCTCTAAAGTGATACTGTCAATTCCAGGAGCTTTCCCTGATGGGAATGAACTAATCAGCCTCCCAGCCTCTGCGTGTGTTACAGGGGCTCACACCGGAGTATCCAAAGTCTGGAGTTGCTGTTCAAAGTCAGTGCTACCACTGACTTTGATGGCTGGTTTTTGATACAATGTATGAAAGTGGGCTTCCCAGATTTCAACAGAAATACATGGTGGGAGACAAAGTGTTGATTTATTTAATGCAGGGGTCACCAATTTCCAAAACCTAATCTGATTTCTCTCCTTAGCTGCCTCTATCAAAAGTTTCCAACCCTCTTTGATTGATACCTCCTTCTTCCTCTTAATTAGTTGTTTATACTGTGCTTTCTTTTTTGCAACCTCCACTCTAGGAAAGCTACCAGGGTCAATAGTAAAGCTTTTAAAAGCTCCCACCAATTCCTTTTTTGCTGCCCGACCTTCTTTGTCATACCATCGTTTGGATGGGAGTCGGGTTGGATGCATAGACTCCATATTAGATTTGACATGGCCAGGAGAATATGATTCACAATATTTTTATAGTAACCAAGGATGTCTTCCATCTGATAAACGGGGGATAATTTTAAAATCTAGTCCTGCCATTTAGACATCTCCGCAGAGTGCAGCAAAGCAGAAACTTGCAAAGCACTGCTTTTTGTCCACTTTCTACCTGGAACCAAATTTTCAGTTTTTCCACTGGCATTTACACAGTCTAGCACAGGTGTCCAGTCAGTTATCCAAAAGCAACACTCAAGGGGAAGATGATCACTTTCAGGGCGAGGAATCACCCCGAAAAAAGCCAAATAGGGTATCATATTACGGGAAATGGCCATATAGTCAATCAACGAAGGATTATTGATGGTCCAATGAGTAAAATGGGCTGGATGATTTGACTCTATAGCACCATTTAGAATATGAAGATCAAGCCGGTAGCATATCGTTATTAGTCTAAACCCTCTCAAATTTAATCTAGCATCTCTAGAGAGTCTAGAGAGCAGTGGAAAAGGAACAAAATCGTCCTCAAAATGACAATGAAATCTACTCAAAAGGGAGTGATTATCCGACCCAAGCCAGGCATTAAAATCCCCTGCAACTAAAATCTGTGAGCCAGGGTACTTTGCTTCAAGAGAGGATATAAAATCCTCTAACTTATCCCAGACATCATAAGTCATAGAGCTGGACCCTTCTGGCGGGATATAGACCGAAATCACCAAGATTTGAGCACCACGAACATCAATGAGAACTCCAAGCGCTAAATAATCTAATCTGCCAATTTGGAGTGACCTTAAACTGAACCTGTTTGAAATTAAGACAGCAATTTCTCCCTTGGCACGATTAGCTCTTATACCTGGTTTGGCATCTATAGAAAAAGTTGTATAGCCTGACACTTCAAAAGGACTCACAGCCCAAGTCTCCTGTAAAAGTAAAATTTCATAATTTGCTAGGAATAAAATAAAACCGGGATCAGCAGAGCATCTCCTCCACCCAGCAACATTCCAATTTAACAATTTTAACTTAGGAACAGCACTCGTAAGTCAATTTCTATCGCCAGAGCCTGGAGTCTCCTCTACCTCAACCTCATGGGGACCAAAACCGCTAAAATCGTTTGTTTGGTTAATTAGCTCTGGCGCAGAGTTGCCTCCTCCAACTTGCTCATAAGGCCACAATTCCAAAACACCTTGAAGAGCACCTCAACACCATAGGGGCGACAGAAATCACCACCAGCCAATTACAAAAAGCAACTTTACTGGGAATAGCCTATATTCTGCGACTATAATAATAACAGCAACAATATTGATAATAAAATTCAGCCATCCCAAGTCCTTGGGAAGGACTTGATGTCTAGATAAAACAAACCAGTCAATAACACCTGTCCGACTGTGTAAACAATAACAACAACAACAATAATAATAATAGAAAATACACAAGGCAGAAAACAGAGAAAGAAAAGGGAAATCAAGGTACCATATAAACAGGAGAAGAATCTGCTATTATTTCAGTCACTTATGACCATACCAAACATGACTGTAATGTGAACAGCACTTCTGCCTGTCAACCAGAACAAGACAGTTTCATTGAACAAGGTAGTTCCAGGGAATGAGACCTCAAAAATATCTCTTTGTGGTATAAGAATAATGCTTCACACACCAAGCCTAAGGACCAGTCTACACATTACAAGCATTTGATTAGTCCTTGGTTGCTAATTTAAACCCCAAATAACAGCCATGGGTTCTTTAAATAGCAGCCAGGTGATCCACGTGGGGGCACAATGCTGAAGTGAGAGAGACTTTAAGCTTTTTCCTCTGCCCCAGTCCCAATCCAGATTGCCCACCAGCCATTGCCCACCATTGTTGGGAGAGAAACTTCCATTGGTACCAATGAGAACTTTCCTTCTGGGGCAAAGAGCAGTAACAGGAGAGGGACAAGGGACCATGGTATGGCTCAAGGGGTCCCACTTGCCTGTACAATATTCTATATCTTGATCCTCTACTGCTGCTATTTAGTAGCACTATTATTTATTTAAAATTCAAACATCTGCAAGTCTTTTTCCAAGGGTGGGGGAAGCCTGCAGTCCTATTCCCAGTTACTGGGAATAAGCACCATTGAAATAAATGGGATTGACTCAATTCAAGGGAAGCAACTGCCCCCCTTGCCTCTCCCACTAAGATGCTCATTGGTAAGACATTAACCTTATAGTCAAAAAAGGTATTTCTTGAGATTTCATTCACTGCAAGTACCCCTTTCTCTTTGTGATTCATTAGCAGCTGTCCTCTTCATGTTCTTTTTTTCAACGAAGAGGAATTTCCATGTCATCAAAAATTTGTTACTAAAATTATATAAATAGTGATGCTACATATCTCCCCCCCCCCCCCCACAGAAGGTGATATCAATCACTCACAATCATCTTTTTTATGGTCCAAGACCAGCATAAGACAGAACGGTAGGGCATGAATGATGATAACAAAAGCAAGTTATGGAACCATAAGACTATAATACTTTAAATTATTACACTAACACTATAAGACTGTATAATAACACTTTAAAACACACCTTAAAGAAAAAAGCAGCTGTGAAATCACTATAAACTATTCAAATGAATACATGAATATAAGTAGCTATATTAAAAAGGTTAAGAGCATAAAATATATAAAATATGTAAAATGCAAAATGTAGTAGCTAAAATGGAGTATGTAAAATGACTTAGTTAAATGGGAAAACTGGAAGGAAAAGATAAAATAGTCAGTAGTTTAAAAGCTATACAGGGCTGATGCATGGTTATGGACTGGTAGTCAGGGCCCGGCAGATCCTACACGCTGCTGCGCAGAACTTGGCAGTGTTATACATGAAGGCTGGGTCTTTTTCCGAAAGCAGCATCCAGATGTAGGCTTGGCTTGGGTGACTAGGGTATTTGAGAAGTAGCCAAATATAAGCTTGGCCCGACTATCTCTATAAAAGGGGCAGGGGAGGAGTACATGCTCTGTGGTTTCCACCTTACCAGTGTTACATGGACAAAGCCTCTCTGCTATTGGAATCTTTCTGTATTTGCCTTCTAGTACAGTGGAGGGGAGGACATGACAGCGGGCAAGGGTAAAGGTTCTTCTGTGGTTTGGGATTTCCAACTGTGACATATATGGAGCAGGGGAGGCGGAGTATCTGAGTCTTTCCGAGGACAGGAAAGTTGAAGCGCTTCTAGGTCGGCCTGGTGCTCAATGTCCATTATTCTCTGTTTGGTGAATATTTTTGCTTGGCCACAGACAATAGCAAGTAGGAGAGGGAGGGAGAAGCCCAGGAATGACATTTTAGTCCAAATGGCCTGTTTCCAGGAAGATTGAAAATTGTCCTGCAGGGTCAAAGGGGCCAGTCCCCTAGGGCTGAGGGATAATTTAAGAAAGAGATTAAGAATGGTCATCCATACTCTTGCCTCAACCTTTATCGTGCCCATTTCCAGATGTATGGCAGTATTTGAGACACAGCATGGTGCTTGGAGGGCTGTTTTTAGAAATTTGGACTGCACCTGCTCCAATGGGGCAAAATTGGGGGGAGGTCCCGAGTGGGGACTGTAGAGGAGTTACGCCAATGGCTCTGCCTCAAATAATTTGAGTTCTGCTGGTACGTATTGGCCACCTCTAGTCTGTAGAAATTTTAGGATGGTGGAGGAAGCTCCTCTGTGTGGTGAGGTTGACATGGTCGCAGTGGGCCTTTCTTGAGCCAGAGGCATGCAGGACCACCCCCAGATATTTGAAACAAGTGACCTGTTTGACTTTATGACCATCCAGGAGAAGGTCTTGGGTCTTCTGGTGAAGGCCATAACTTTTAGTAATTGGTTTTGAGCTGGTTGTTCTTGCAGTACTGAGCTAGAGCCTCCAAAGCTCTTCTGAGACCTTTAGGAGTACTTGAGGGGATTGCGGAGTTGGCATATGGCAGGGTGGAAATGCTTCTTTCCACCAGCTTGGAAGGATGAAAATCTGGGCTACTAAGGTGGCTCACCATGAATAATTGAATAGGAGCAGGGCTAGGATACAGCCCTGTTTGAGTCCTGTTTGAAGCTGATACACAGAGGTCCTGTGTACATGCCACTGAACAAGATCAGCCTGCTTTCTGCCACCAACCTCCACACTTTCAGTTCAAAGCCTGAAAAGAGCTTATGTACACAAACTCTGTATCCATGCTCAATGACCCAGCTTGATCCTGGTTCCTGAGTGCATGGAGAGAACCTTCAGATGACCACATGGAAATCAAGAACAGAGACAGAGGGCATGATTCTGCTCCTTTCCTCCATGTATTTAGTAAGGATGTGGAAAGGGCTATGGTGGCATTCTCAATGTACTATGTATCTAGGATTAAAATATACCTTTGTGCTGCCATATTTACATTATGAAGCACATGTTTTTTTCTTCTTTCTGACATTAAAGATCTAGAGTACCATACTGCTTATGCACATGAATTCTGTAGTGGAAGGTTCCAATTCAGTCTCAAAGCAGACATTAAGGAGACCCTAGCCCTTAGTCTCAGCTACCCCTCCTCCAATCATTTGAGTTTATAACACTGACCACAATTACAGTATTGTTGCAAGAATTACTGTGACAATTGATGTGAAATGCTTTGCAGTGGAAGCCTACTAGAAATTCTAAGTAGGAAATGTGAGAAAAGAAGAGACTCACTGGGTAATAAACTATGCTATGCAAAGAAAGGGGGAATAAACTGTGATTGCTATTTAATACATTAACTGCCAACACTGTTGAAGGTGCTGTACTGAAAAGTTATAAATAAATTTATATGTTCATGTTTGCAAGTTCTGTGGAATTAACACGATAAAAAATAGAATACACACAATAAAATCCTAGTTTTGAAAGCCAGTCGACTAGTTCTTGCTGCAAGATATGCACAGCAAGATGTTAAGTCTAAAGTGAAAAGTGTGAGCATATCCCCTCCTTACAAGAATTCGGTCTTGACAGATTTTGCTTTTGTCCCGCCCCCCCCCGCCCCACAGGGTCACTCTTAATATAGCTGTTATGACAGACTTCTAAAGAAGAGCATCATTGTTATGAAGATGGAAGCTTAAATCCCAAAGTGAGGAAGGACTGCATATACCAGCAGGCAAATAATAGTTTTCTCTTCACATTAAGTGGCTTGTTTTTGTTTATTTATTTCTTTTTGGTTCTTCTGAGTTAATTAATGTCAGCCTAGCTAATTTAAAAGAGAGAGTTGCCTTGACGGCTTTTGCAATGCATGACATCTTATCTATGTTACTAATACATTTGGTTACTAAAACCGTTAATTCACTTCTGAACATTTGTTGCTTATGCCTTTGAGCTGTATTCAGCTTGGAAAATGAAAATAAGTTTTATTCATTTTAGCTCTGCCTTGCAGAGTCTTCATTGTACAAGTGGTCCCTTATGAGATCTAGCTTTGTTCTTGTGGAAGTCTACAGAGAGAAATAAAACCATTTGCTTTCAGTGAGAGGTCCTTGGGGGACTATTTAGAGAGGTGAAGATGGAAGTATCAGCCCCTTTCATTCTTTGCTGGAACCATTAATATCTGGTTACTGCTATATGTGTGCACTGCAGAATTTAGCAAATTTGGTCACCGGACCAAATAATTATTTAAGAATTAAGACATTGTTCCTATTAAGCTTTGTAAAACCTTATTAGTATACTGGACCTGAGCAAATTTTGCTGGTAGCCTCTAATTTTTCTTTCTTTCTTCAAAAAACCTGTGATCTTTTTGCTTCAATGAACACAGGAAATCAGCACATGGAACCTGACTTTATAGAATATTTCCCTTACCAGGTCAAGAACCATTTGTACACATTTGATGCAGCTATGCAACTGCATTGTGGTGCACATTCAGATAGGACAGTGATCTTCACTATTTCAAGCAGGGACCACTTTAGCAAAAAAACCTTCAGTGTGAGAACCATGCCCCACCATTCTGACCTTTGCACAGTACTGCACTTTTCTCAATGCTGGGAGGGCCCTTTAAGAGAGACTGAACGCTCTGTTAAGAGCTCTGTGGGGATAACACAGAGCTCTGTGGGGATAATCGTGCAAATCTGGGTAGCACACCACCTACCCTGATTTTAATGGTTGTGTGAACCAACCTAGGCTCTAGTGTTGGCTGTACACCCTCCAAGAATGGTCTCCTGCAAATAAAATATTATCCCGGGGGGAAGGCCTTTTCAAGGATCATACAAAACTGCCAATTAGATGTCACCTAAAGGTACTAAGAGATCCCAATACGATCTGAAGAATCTTTTCCCGTTTGTAGACTTTCACCAAGAGCACTGGTGATAGTCCATCATTCTAGACAGTTTCATTTGCATTTTGGGTTTGTTTTTGTTTTTTTGCTTAAGAGATTGCACTTTTAATTGGAAAAAAAGTATTTAGTAAGTGTAATATATATATATTTGCAATTATTTTATAAATGTGAGGTTTTTTTTCCCATCTGTGTTTTAATATGAATTAAGCAAATGTTTTCTGGGGGAGGAAAAATAATAAGAAAAATCATGTTTCAGTTTTACGAAACAGCTGCAGCTCTTAGCTATTCACTTGAGTCTTCCTTTTGTTTTCCTGTGTTCATGGTTGTTGTTTTTTGTTTGTTCTTTAGGGGGAAAGAGAGAGAGAGAAGTTTTCTAAATAAAATAAAATAAAATCGCAGGCTATGTAAGCATGTTTTTTCCTGTGGGAGCTTGCTCGCTCGCGTTGTGTGTCTGTTTTAATGAATGTCATATGTAAATGCTTAAAATACATGACATGGAACTTGGAATTACCACAGTGACTTGATGCTCTAAAAGAAAAGGAAAATAATTCTTTTAAAAAAATTAAACCATGTAGAATTTACTACTAGCTGGATTTTAACCCTTGAATTTGTGCTTGTGAACTTGAGTGAAGGAGCTGTAAGTGCTGATCATGTGTGTAGACAAAAGAAGTACTGATATTTGGCCATTCTCTCAATGGTGCAAATAATGGCATAAAATGAGTCTTGTGTTTTTTCTTCCTTACAAACTCTGTGTTATATTACCATGGGAACTCCTAATAAAGACAACATGTTGTGGTTTAAAAAAATAAAAAATAAAATAAGAGCCCCTGGTGGCGCAGTGGTAAAACTGCTGCTCTGTAACTAGAAGGTTGCAAGATTGATCCTGACCAAGGGGCTCAAGGTTGACTCAGCCTTCCATCCTTCCGAGGTCGGTAAAATGAGTACCCAGAAATGTTGGGGGCAATATGCTAAATCATTGTAAACCGCTTAGAGAGCTTCCAGCTATAGAGTGGTATATAAATGTAAGTGCTATTGCTAAGTGCTATAACATTGGGAAGGGGTAAACTTCCTAGCATTTCATGCATGCCTTTCAGGATGGTGAACCATGTGGTTATATATTGTAGAAGGGATTTCTACCACCAGAAGTGTCTGGGAACCATTGTGTAGTGTGTGTGCGTAACCATAAGATGGCTGATGGGTTCAAAAGCTCCTCATGTGTTAAGTTTGCGTTCTTTAATTTGCTAAAATAAACACTGTGATCTGTCTCAGAAGTAGTAGGTTTTTGTTCAACTGTGAAGAGTGGAAGAACTGAAAGTTCAGTTACAACAGGCCCAATAAACAATTAGTCAGGGGAGCACACTTAGGGTTGAAGGGGGCCGCCACTGGCCCCTGGGCCTTACAATGAACAACTTTAATATAGGAAGAAATCTCATGGAGTCTCCATCAACACTGCATTATGTAGATGAAGATGTAAGTGGCCACCTATCTTGAAAGCCAGATGTGAATGTGCATCTCCCACATAACTAATAAGTAATGTGTACCAGTTGTTCATGGCTATACAGCAGCAGTTGTGCATGACTTCAAATAATAACAATAATGGCAACAACAACAACAACAAACAGCGAGTGCCGCCCTTGTCAAGAAGCAGATGAAAGAGTGGACCACCTAATCAGCTGTTGTAAAAAGATCGCACAGACTGACTACAAACAAAGGCATGACAAGGTAGCAGGGATGATACACTGGAACATCTGCAAAAAATACAAGCTACCTGTAGCCAAACATTGGTGGGGCCATAAAATTGAAAAAGTGGTAGAAAATGAAGATGTCAAAATATTATGGGACTTCCGACTACAAACAGACAAACATCTGCCACACAATACACCAGATATAACTGTAGTCGAGAAGAAAGAAAAACAAGTTAAAATAATCGACATAGTAATACCAGGGGATAGCAGAATAGAAGAAAAAGAAATAGAAAAAAAATCACCAAATACAAAGATCTACAAATTGAAATTGAAAGGCTGTGGCAGAAAAAGACCAAAATAATCCCAGTAGTAATTGGCGCCCTGGGTGCAGTTCCAAAAGACCTTGAAGAGCACCTCAACACCATAGGGGCTACAGAAATCACCACCAGCCAGTTACAAAAAGCAGCTTTACTGGGAACAGCCTATATTCTGCGACGATATCTATAACAATTGACAGTAAAATTCTGGCATCCCAGGTCGTTGGGAAGGACTCGATGTCTGGATAAAACAAACCAGTCAATAACACCTGTCTGACTGTGTAAACAAGAAATAATTTGATTTATATACCACCCCTCCAAAAATAGCTCAGGGCAGTTTACAACAAATAAAAACAATTAAAATCAATTAACAGTTAAAATCAAAACAAAATCAATTAAACAATTAAAATAATTTAAAACCAGCATTAAAAATTTAAACCATCAATCTAATTAAAAGCCTGGGTGAATAAATGTGTCTTCAGTGCCTTTTTAAAAGTTGCCAGAGATGAGGAGGCTCTTATTTCAACAGGAAGCGCATTCCAAAGTCCAGGTGCAGCAACAGAGAAGGCCCGTTCCCAAGTAGCCACCAAATGAGTTGGCGGCAACTGCAGGCGAACCTCTCTAGATGATCTCAACAGGCGGCGGGACTCATGGTGAAGAAGACATTTTCTTAAATACCCAGGCCCTAAGCTGTGTAGGGCTTTATAGGTAATAACCAGCACCTTGTATTTTGCTGAGAAACGTATCAGCATTCAGTGTAACTCTTTCAACACAGGAGTGATATGGTCTCTCCTAGAAGATCCAGAGACCAACCTGGCCGCCACATTCTGGACCAATTGCAGGTTCCGGACTACATACAAAGGCAGCCCCACATTATGATCAAAAGGTTTCCTTATTTATATGCATTTCTTTATATACTGATATCTACACACTAGTAGATATGAACACAATCATTCTTGTTTAACTGGATGTAAGCACTGGTCCCATCTACTGTGGCACTCTCACCTTTCTATCCATGTGTTTGAGTCTAAAACCTGTTCATCTCCAAGGTTATGCACATGGTGTTGGATGTAACTCTAATGACATTTTATAAAAATCAAGTTAAATATTGGAGTTCCTAGAATATTGCAATGTCAAAAAGACATGCAGTTTTATGGATCTCTGATGGATAGGTTGCTTCTGGAATGAAAAGGGGAGGGGGGGAAGCAAGAATGGATTTTCAGGGCTTAACAACAGTCTAAACAAGCATTAACTGATGTTGATAGTGTAGGTAAGCATAATATGATGGGAAAGCTAACTTCAAGCCAAGCCAGAGTTTACTAGTCCAAAAGTGAAAATGACTCATTGTGACATTTGTATTGTAGCCTGATAATATCTAATGATTAATTATAATATGCTAAGATTACCCCAGGCATAAAATATTATGCACTCAAAGTCAACACCATTGGATGATTAGCTCCCATCCTAATAGCAAATAAGTCATCTTGTCCTTTAATTAGCAATTGATCATATTTATGATTTAATTACTGCTCCCAGGAGGGGAAAAAGGATTTAGCTATTCTTAGCTATAATTTCATTCCTCCTTCCTTCTGAAAATATCCTCCTTAGGAAATTAAAAAGTATAGGTCAATGCTTCATAAGGATTGTACTGTATTATTTGCTGACACTTCCTTTAAAAAGAAGTAGATCTTTCTTCCTCTTCCACATTGTCTGTAATGGTTTTGTCCATAATGAATGATCCTACATAGGAGCAGAAATCTTATTAAAGTATATTGTAATGACTATATCAGAGATATGAGTGGCCTGCTAACAAATTGAAATGTCAGGTATGCTATGACCCACAAATAATGCTTAACATTGCCAGCTCCCTTTGAAATGCTTACCTGTAGTATTATCCCATGACCATACATCAGTTCAATTCATGGTGCTGATAAAGTTATCATGTGGAATGCTACAGAATGAATCCTTTCATCAATGGTGATTTTTTTTAAAAAAAGAATGAAGTAAAAATGAGATGTTGTCATAGAACCTTATGATAAAACCCATTTCATTAACTTGAGAACTGTTCTGGGGAAGGGAAGAAGTGACGCCTTGATTGATACTCAGTGAAGCATGACATCCTGTAAAGAGAAAGAAGTAACATCCAAATCTGAATGAACAGCCCTCTCTCTCTTTTGTTTTAAATGAATGGTTTTTATTGCATGAACCATAAGCTTCTCATACAAGAAGTGGAAGCCTCCACTTTGTTCAGAATTGCCACAAAAGCAGCACAAAAGCTTCCAAAAGCTCTTTTTCATCATTACTTCTAAACTGCTCCCCTGGCACGTTTACATGGAGAATGGAGCAGTTATTACTTTCTGTCAATGTTTCTTGCAATGAGAAATATCAATGAAAAAGTAATAATCATAATCATAGCAGGCCCAAACCAAAATAACAATGATAAGCAATAATAATAAAAACAAAATTGCATTTCTCTTCTTTAAGGCTTGCACCTCTCTGAATCATTTTAATGTGTTGAGGTGATGGTATTCATACAGGCAGACTGTCACAGTAATTGCAACTTAAATTAGTGACTCATCTATAGATTTACCCATAAGATTAGAGGCATGCAGTGTGACCTGTCCTATGCCTTTTCAAGGTAAGAGTTTAAACACTGCTTCACTGACAGAGAATGGGAGGTGATGCTTTGACTTTAGCAGATTCTGTTGCAGATTTTAGGGGAGGAGTGCTTTTTTCTCACCTTGTAGCATGATTTGTAAAAGTAGGAAGAAGTTAGCTAAGGTAAAGCCCTGCTCTGCTGCTGTCAACACATTTTGGAGAAGCGTCTACTACCATATGCACAGAAATGAGGATGAACCAGGGATCAAACGGATGCTTTACTTTGGTCAGAATTAGTTTTAATGTTTCCCACAACATTTTAGTCGCATCCTTTCAAACTGGAAGTCGAAGTATTTCTTCATGGTTTTGTGCCTCCGTTGTTTTCAGAGGAACAGAGAGTGCCTCTTCTCATCATTAGTGAGAAGGGTTCCAGAGTGGTCTGTGGGGATGGCAGGTTATATTTACCTTCCCCACAGATGAGCAGTTCTCCCTCCTTGGGTGGCCCAGATGAGCACTGACTCCTGCTGGTAGCTCCAATGGTTGGGGTGCTGGCGCACATTGCCTCACGTTGCCCTGCCCCCCGGAGCTCCAATAATGTGCCATGTGAGTGCACGGTGCATTATGGGGATCCCCATTCCTTCCCCATGACTGACAGCCGTGGCTGCAAGCAGTTGCAGCTGACACACAATTAGAAAAATGGAGTAAGGAGAGTGCTCACTTTCCTAACTCCATTTTGAAGGGTGGCTGGGTAGGCGGGTTTGCTGCCATGCTGCCACCAGGATCAGGCCCAATCCCGGTGGTTTACACATGGTGCAAAACCAGGCTAGGCTCCCTTAGCCTGGTTTTGCACGTGTGTATGTATAACTTTTTTAGCATTATCTCAAGCTAGCAATTCCAAGTGAAGTTTTCAGCATATTTTGCCAGTTCTTCATCAGCTGCACTGGCTCCCAATCCATTTCCAGGCCCAATTCAAAGTGCTGGTTTTAACTTTTGAAGCCGTAAATGCCTTGGGACCGGATTACCTGAGACAGCGCCTTGCCCCATATATCCCAGCCTTGAAGATCTTCTTTGGAGGCCCTCTTCCACGTGGCATGGCCTCACAGAGGGCATTTGCACATGCGCGGCGGCCGCCAAAATGGCAGCTGCTCACTTTTATGGAGGCCCGAAAGGGCCAAAAAGGCTTTGCTTACCCAGCTGCGGCGGTGATGAGGAAGGCCGGTGAGGGGAAAGGGAACCTGCATGGACACCCGCCCCCCCCAGCTACAGCAAGCCCCTCGAAGGGGCTACAGGTACTTGTTTTACGTTTTATTTTATTTTTAAGTTTGCAGACCTGCCGGACCAGACTCAGCAGTCTGACAGAAGGGGGTGGTGGTGGTTCGATTACAAACCCATGAACCCCCAGACCAGATTGTCAGACCACGGACCGCCAGACCAGTTCTGCACATCCCTACCCTCAGCCTAACTTACTTCACAGGGTTGTTGTGAGGAAAAACTCAAGTATGTAATACACCGCTCTAGGCTCCTTGGAGGAAGAGTGGGATATAAATGTAAATAAATAAATAATCAAAATGGGGTTAGGAGAGCAAGCGCTCTCCTAACCCCATCTGAGCGAACATGTACAGCCACAACTACTTGCAGCCATGGCTGACAGACTTGGGGAGGCGTGGGGGGATCACCATAATGCACTGTGTACTTGTGCAGTGCATTATTGGAACTCCAGGTGCAGGGCAACACAGGACGGCACATTCAGTCACCCTGACCCTTGGAGCGGCTGGCAGGAGCTGGTGCTCATCTGGGTAGGCAATCCTCGCGAGGATAGTCTGTAGGGAGATAAGCGCATTCGAGCTTCTTCTCTGCAAAAATGGGTAGCCCTTTCTTACTGTACATGAGAAAGGCATCCTTCTTCTCTATATATTGCTCCTCCTGTTTCCCTCTATCAGCACCTCTATTGCCCACCCTACCACAATCCCCTGGCAACTTCTTATTTCAATACTTATGTTCATCCCTATTTCTCTCTATCCAACAACCATTTCTTTAGCATTGTAAGTTTTTGTTTTACACCATAGAAAGGTTATCTGGAGATCAGGTCCCCCAGGTTTCAGTTTCTCATCCAGACAGTGCTCAAATTATTGGAAGACCACAGGGGTCTCTCCCCCATTACCATTTGTTATGGATCCCTTAGCAACTGCTTTTAGAAGACTATGGAGGCATAGTCTGGTTAAACTGAGGGAGTCGGAATGGGCTTTGACGATTCAATTAAGAGCCTCCAATCCCTTCCCCCATCACTGAAGCATTGAGGCTCTGTGGGGAGAGTGGGCTTAGCCTGCTCTCCCTGCAGATGAGCAGGGAGCTCAGCCTGGGTGGCTGGATCAGCCGTGCACAGGATTATTGGCTCTGTCATGGAGCTGGTAGGGGCAGTGGGGATCAGGGGTCGCCCTGCCGCCAGAAGTCCCAAGATGCCCCACGCAAGTGCACAAGGCATTCTGGGGAGACCCCCGAGGCCAGGAGGCTTGCTGTTCTGGGTCTACTTGTGAATTGCTATGGTGCGGAGCCATACTGTATAGACTCACAATCAGGAGAACAGGGTTAGTGGAGCACTCACTTCATTAACCTCATTTATGGGGAGGGGTATTTTGGGAGGTTTGCTGCCAGGAGCCGTGTGGCTCTTGTTGCAGCACACGGTATCCCAAAAGCAGGCTGGGCTCCCTTAGCCCACTTTTGGGAGGTCATGAGAATAGCCTCATTGTATCCAGTGTAAGCTGTGGCCATTATCTTTAGCAGGAGGATTTTATTTGGTATCACCACTTAATAAATTTCAATTTGACATTTATTTCATGTCAACAATATATTAGACCCTCTACAGAATATATTTGTTTGTTCTTTAATTATATTTCTAGACCGCCTTTTATCCAAAGACTTCAAGGCAGAGAAACTCCTGGATGGATCCAGCCTGCGTAGTCCTCCTGTCCGGCCCCCGAATCATTGCTTCTGCTGCCAAGAAGCAGCCATTGCTGCCTCCGCAGATGAAAAGCAGCTATTGCCACAATTATAGATTAAAGAATGATTCAGGTCCTCCACATTGGCTTATAATACACACACAAACATGATGCAAAAGGGATGGAGATGGAAGATAGCAAGCAACAAATTCAGGTCATAATTTTCATAATTACTTGGTGATAATGTGCAGTGGAGAGATAGTTCTGGGAGTAAAAGAGTCAAATAACAGCTGGTTCTAGCCAAATGGAATGAGTGCTAAAAATTGTATCTTCTTCAGTGTCATAGCTTTTGAGAGAGCTTGTATTTCGTCTTTGTCTTGTTGTGGCTCACATAGTAGAACCTGCTGCATTTTCCATATTATATATCTAATACAGGCCCAATTATAATTAAATAAATAATATTATAATAAATAATATTATTTAATATAATAAATAAGAGCATAGCTTATTATTTATATGTCATAGGACAGGACTGTAGGTGGTTCTCCAAGATACATTCATTTCCTGTGTTTGGAGCGGGAAAATGAGGAAGGAGGTATCCACTCACCACACCCACCTTTTTTGTTATTGATACTTTGCATTGGTTAGGTTCATCCACAGTAAATTTTTATTTTAAAAAATCACTTTAGCCTATCCTCAAAAGACAGAAATAAATAAGACACACACACACCCCAGTTTAAAGTTAGTATGATGCAAAAGTATTTTATTATGAAGTTTGAGAGGAGTTTGGATAAGTAAAGAACTGCATTTAAAAAACAATTGCTCCCATAGGAAAATTTTGCATGGCTAAAAATGTAATATCTATTTGATGGAGACCATCAGCACATTTAATATGAGCCACCCAAGAGCCATAAATTGGTAATGTCTGGAGTAAATACTGACTTGGCAGAATTTTCACTAGTGATCGGGAAGTGAGGCTCTTTGTCCAGCTACCATAAAGAAAGCAAGTAGGTGTGAGGTGGGGAAAAAACAGCAGACATAGGGGTTATTCTCACAACTAACAAAAATCGGGCTAGGAGAGCCTAGCCCGATTTTTGTTAAATTGTAAGAACCACCGGGTTCACAAGCAAGCCCAGTGGTTCTTGAGCAGCTAACCTGCTCAAGTAGCCCGCCCCTTAGCCCGGGTTTACGGAGTGAGCGCTCCACAAACCCGGGCTATCTGCTTGTGAGTAGCCGCGCTGTGGCTCCGCGACGCCGCTACTCATGAGTAGACCCCCCGGGAGGCGACCCCGACCAGGAGGCGAAAAGCCACCTCTCAGCTCTGGGGGTCTCCCCAGTATGTCCTGCGTGCTTGTGCAGGGCATACTGGGGCTTCCGGGGGCTACACGGCCCCCACTCCCCCCAGCCCCCGCCGGCTCTGTCACGGAGCCGGCAACCATGTGGGCGGCCAATCCGGCTGCCCAGGGCTCCCTGCTCGGTCGTCTGTGGCTTAGCCCGCTCTCCTCGCAGTTTGGCAGAAAGCAGGTCTCACGGATCGTGAGACCCGCCTCATAGACAATGGTAAAGTAGTGGGAAAACAAGGCTATGTTTTCTGTAATAAAGAGGCAGGTCTCACGATCCATGAGACTTGCTGGAAGGGGGTTTGCAGGGAGAGCGGGCATAGCCCATTCTCCCTGCAGATAATCGGAAGGGAGCCCTGGGTGGCCAGATTGGCCGCCCACACAACCACTGGCTCTATCATGGAGCCGGCGGGGGTTGCAGGGATCGGGGGCTGCATGGCCCCCAAACATTCCAGGATGCCCTGTGCAAGTGTGCAGGGCATCCTGGAGAGACCCCCGAGCCCAGGAGGCTGCTTGCAGCCTCCTGATCGGGGGTCTACCTGTGTGTCACCACACGCTGTGGCAACACACGAGCAAAAAGACATGGTTAACAGAGTGCTTGCTCCATTAACCTCATCTTATGGGAGGGGTATTTTTGAGGTCTAGCTGTTGGGAGCAGCACGGCTCCCGTTGCAGCACACAACCACCCCAAAGTGGGCTAGGATCCCTTAGCCTGCTTTTGGGTGATCGTGAGAATCGCCTCAATGTCTTCAATTAAAAAAAAAAAGTACAGGACCAAACAGGGAAAATTTCATTCTTCTCTCCAACTTGGTCCTTTTATCCAAGTCTCCCCCCTCCCCACGAAGAGGTGTATATCAACCTGTCAGGGTGATACTTACCTCTAGCAGGCAGAACCTTCTGTCTCTGCCTGGAGACCCCCAACCGGAACACTTGGTTATATTCCCTCCAAAACTCTGCAGGATACAACTTGCTACCTCAGACTTGGCTGTCAGTCAGAGGTTGCAGCCTTTTAACCCCTGCGGAGCTTAGAGGGAACACACAACAAACCAAAGAAAACAATCCACAACACATAAAGGGAATGAGTCATTCCTTCACAGACTCCATTTCAGTAACTACCAATATGGGCCAGGTAAGTGCCAAAGCGTGGGGAGGAGAAAAGCTTCAGCTCCAGATTGAAGCAAACCTGAATTGAACAGGGGTCCCTTTAATGTTGACATGAATGGAATTGTGGTCTCTTTACAGTTTTGGTGTGTAGTTTTAATTGGTGCTGCAGAACCAGAAGTTGTTCTACTCTACATCTTTAACAATATTACCCTCTTAACTGCTCCATCGATACACTAAATACAGCAAACAGGGACATGTAGAAAGTGGCTTAGTGGCTGTCTCTGGTACAGAATTATCTCCCTTGGGTGTTCAACAAAGTCTCAATCCAGATACTTTAGAAGGGTTGTGTAATTGTATTGTTGCACTATTTGGGAGTTCAGATAGAGTGGATGCTGAAAGTTTTTATCTGAGGAGATTATATTGGCACAATTGTGCTGGTATTGTTAAACTGGAGAGTGTTTTCAGTGTTCTACCGTTATAAGCCCTGAACAGTCTGTTGCTTATAAAATCAAAACTATTTGTCTGATATGCCTGGTTATTAGCACACATTCACTAGGTGACAAGAGACACCTCCCCTGCATATTTGGTGAAGATTCATTGGAAAATAGCTTAGAGCAGTTTAAGTCCCCCCCCCTTTTGAACAGGGGTTTTGGTGACATATTTTTGGACTGAGGGAGTGCTATTGAAATGATTTTGTAGTCTATTGGCATAGTTTCAGCCTTTAGACTGCATGCCAGAAAAGTGCCTTTTGTATATCCCCACCCTGGGACCCAATTTATTGTTATTTTACTATTGAGCCTCAAAGTTGGGTTTTAAGAGGCAGAAAAATGTATTTTTAGTGCTTACACAGTCTGTGCAGTAGCAAGTTTGAAGTTACAGTGCCCACAGTGCTGCCCACAACAAACATGGCGCCTGACTCACCACTCTGCCCCTCCAGCTGCCCTGACCCTGCTGCCCACTGCCACTCCTGCCCGCCACTCCTGCTCTCCACTCCTGCCCACCATTCTGTTCTTCCGTGCACCACTCACCCGTTCTGGTGTATGCCTTGCCCCGGTCAGTGGCAAGCCAGAGTTCCCTGCTGGCTGGCTGCCCCAGTCTCTGCAGGGAATGCTCCCTCCTGCTGCTCTGTTCTGGTGTGCACCCCCTACCCATTCAGGCACGTGCCTCGTACCAGCCCCAGCAAGCCAGCATTCCCTGCCGGCTGCCCCAGTCTCAACCCCCAGGGCTCAGATGGCGAGCCCTGGGGGCAGTGCAGCTGATAGCGTGGCGGAATGGTTGTAGGTGTGTGTGTGTGTGTGTGAGAGGGGGGGAGAGGGAGAGAGAGTGTGTGTACATGTGCATGTGTGTGTGTGCCTGGCTGTGCCTGCCTGTGTGTGCTCGTGCACCTGCCTCTCTGTGTGTGTGTGTGTGTGTGTGTGTGTGTGCGTGCATGCCTCTGTGTGTGTGTATGGCTACATCACTTGTGTACAACATTTACACTATTTTGCTGATAACACCATCTTGAAGGACGTTAAATCAAGCAGTAGAACTGTGGGGTTTATGGGAAATTTCTGGGAAGATAATCAGTAGTATTGGACACGGTTGTTAAAGCATTTGTTATTTTCAGGTGTGGGGGGTGATGTGACTTTATCTTAGTTAAGGTTTAACAATGTTTTTGGTGTTCAACATCAGGAAGTTTTACCTTATGGTTTGGTTAAGCTCTTGGGAATTCAGTAATCCAAAAACATTCAGTTTAAAATAAGAGTTAAAGCAAATGGGAGTTGCTTTATATTTTCATTTGTGCCCTAAAAAGAATGGAAATTGCATGTTAAGGTACCCAGCTTAACTTCTGTGCCATATAATTGTAAACCACCCTGAGCATTTTTGGAAGGGCGGTATAGAAATCAGTCAATAAAGCAATAAAGCAACCAATCAAATAAACCAACCAAGCAAGCAACTAAGCAAGCTGTAAAGACTTTGTACAATCTGGTATATGGTGATAACTTTAGAAATGAGGCTCCATACATCCACAATTTGCCTTGATCAGAGATGCATCAGGCAGAAATACATCAGGGGCATATCTAGGAAGTGATTAGGGAAGCTGTACCTGTTAAATGTCTGCCTGGATGCATCCCTGCCCAGCCCAATGGTCCAACTGACCAAGGCAAAGTGTGGATGCATGGAGCCTCATTTCTAAAGCCATCATCATATACCACTGTACAAAAACTTTAGAGTTTATATGGCACAGAAGTTAAGATGGGCACCTTAACTGGCAATTTTCATTCTTTTTAGGGCATGAGTGAAAATGTAAATGAACAACTCTAATTTCAGACCAAAGGTTTTTGGATTACTGAATCAACACTGCACTTGAGGACAGATTCTCCTGTGATGCAGAATGTTGGATACATGGGGGAAGGACAACACATTGACGTGGGTGGTGTACTCTTGTGGAGGCTGTATTTGGGTTCACCATCAGTGCTTTATGAGTACTTGAACAGTTTTTCTCATTCCACAAGGGATTAAATAAATCTAATTTAAAGTAATCCTAAAGGTTTGTGGACCTTTTTCCTTGCAAACTTTTATTTTTATAGTATATGATGTAAAGAGACATTGTCCACAAGAGTTGCAACTCACCTACAGACTTTAGAATGGGACAGAATATAAAATCCCCATACACAGGTAAGCCAAACAATAAAACTTAAAACTTAAGGACAGGGGGAAATAGTGATAAGAATGTCAAAAGATATTTCACCTCCTTATTGCATGGATGATAAGAATTAAAAAAATGATGTCCCTAGAGCAGGGATGCTCAACTTTGGCCCTCCTGCAGATGTTGGCTGCAACTCCCACAATCCCTGGCTATTGGCCACTCTGACTAGGGATTATGGGAGCTGTACTCAAAAAACAGCTAGGGGGGATATGAACAGGCGGGTGGACCCCTTTTTAGAACCAGGGCCTGATCTCCCGCAAAACCAAAAGGCTAGATTGAGGCTTGTGTCTGAATTGTGGTTCTGGCAAGAAGCTAAGGCATGACTTTGATTTTTTCTCTCTAAGCCAAGCCAGTGAACAGAAATGCTTATTGTTGAGGTCTGAGAGAGGGGGGAATGTTCCCTCCCTCTCCCAGCCTTGAAGCTTGTTTACTGCCTTGCCGAGAGCCTTGGGCTGTTTGTTGCTTTGCTAAAAAAAAATCCAGTCATGAGAACTAGTTTGACATGTCAGGCGTAATCATATCTAGCTGATTTAGGAAATTATAAGGACGCACATATAGATAACCACCTATACTGCACTACAGGGAACATTACATTCATATAACACCGAGACCCCCTCTCCTGCTTATGTAACATTTTCTGTCCTTCTAACATATTTCTCTGGGCTGAAGAACATCAACAAAGATCTGAAATGGCTACAAGATAGGGCCAGCTGGACATTAAAAAGTGTCTCTATCTTGAATTTAATCAAACAAAGAGCCAGGCCAGGCTCCTGGTTGGTTCCTCGCCTGGAGGGCAAGAGAGGACTCAGGGAGCGAGGCCAGAATTTGTTTATCAAAGAGGAGACACTCTGAGGAGATGGGGTGATTGTTTTGACTTTGAGAGGTGGCAAAAAGGTATAAAAACCTGCAGACAGCCATTCAGGGGGTTAGGGTAGGCATGGGCTTTTTCATGGAAGAGGCACTATGTAGCCCCTCCCTGTATCTTCAAAGCCAGGCATCCTCCCACCAGAGAAGCCAGCAGAGATGTCATTCCAGCTCACCTGGAAACTGGTAAACATTGCCCAGAGCCATGCCTTCACAAACCAGCCACTTCTGACTAACGCACCTGCTTCCCCCTCTTTCCTCTTTCCCCCTCTGTCCCTGGATCTTCTTTGTTACCTATCCTGAGCTCTAACGAAGTCCCGGCCACAGCCATCGTTTGCCAGGTGGCAGGAAATGACGTCTGTCTCCCCCTCTCCTCCTTCTGGTCCCTCCTTCTTCCCCCTTCCTAAGCTGTCTTAATGGATATTCCTCTTGCTGGTCTCCCTCCCTCTTTGGAAACTGTATTTTAGCTTTTTCCTCTTTGCCAACACAGCTTCTGGATTGTTTTGAGAGCAATCAGGAGATAGCAAAAGGCCTTCAGCTGTTTGCTCCTAATGAAAGGAAGCTGTTTAAAACTATTCAGCGTTTAGTAAAAGGGTTAGAAAGGAATGCTTTTTCTGTTAAGAATCAAAGATGCCTTGCACTTATTATTTGTATGAGCTAACTGTCATAGAAATTATTAGACCAAATTAAAGGGGAAACACTGAATTGCCAGGTTGGGGGAATTGTTGCTAAGTAACAGCAAGATAGGGCTCTTGCACACAGATGACGAATTCCTCAGCTTGCATGATAACACGACTGCCTGTTTCTTGGTGAGGCCAAAACTTTCCTAGCTAGCAGCTCTGCATTTTGAGAAAGGGGGAAATGATTTTAGGAATGCTTTTAGCTGTTACTGAACACTACACTACAAAAATAGAAAAATGGTATTGATAACTACTTGCCTATATGCCTAATCACCTACACTTGTAATCAGTTGTGAGTGTGTGTGTGTCTTCTCCAGAATCACCTATGAATCTCAGAAAATGAACAACTGACGCAGCTTGTTGGCTGCATGTGGTAGGATAAAGTGGGGGATCAACCACCAATCAGCCACCCCCTTATCGTATCAGGGGCCATAGCTGAGCAGGCCTGCTCTAGAGGAAGAAAGTGATTTTGCCTTCCAGGCTAGTAAAATGCTGTTTATGACTTTGCTATACAGAGACTTTGCTATACAGAGACCAACTTGTTTATGTTTGTAAGATGTGGGCTTGAACTAGGGGCTCATGAAAAATGCATGTTTTGTATGGATCCTCTTTTCTTCAGTGTCCATAAGTTGTATGATTTCACCATGACATGCAACAAAAATGGCCATATTTTAAGGAATGCAGTGATTTGTTTTAAATAGCGGCCTTAATAGGAACATTGCAGCAAAAGAAGTATTACGCTAGTTTAAATGATCTTTCCCAGTCTCAGATAGTCAATGCAGAAGGAGAGAAATAAGTGCATGAGAAGTGCAAGAAGATCACAAAAGAACTGCTTCCATTCTGGAGCTATAATTGAACAAGGTGTGTGTGGTGGTGGAGGGGGGGAGCCCACTGCTGGGGCAATAACTTGCTTGTCATACTGTTCAAATACTGTCTCTCCGGGTGTAATTTGGTGCCACCATGTTGATCAGCTGCAGGACTCTGTGGTGGCACCAACATGAGTTACCATGTTCAGAACCTTTCACATTTCCTTCACCAGTGCAGCCACAGGAAGTCATTACATCCACACCAGAAATGTATCATGCAGAACACACCATTACTTCTGAAGTCTTGCAGCTGGACAGCTGCGCTGAACTTGTTGGCTCTCAGGTTTGTGTGCAGAAAGTGGGGCAGCGCTATCCAGAGCAGAGACACAAACCACCTGAGAGATTTGATTTGTAACTGGATGCCTGATGGTTCATAGCTATCTTTCTATTACTTTTGTATGGTAGAGACACTCTTGAGGGGAGGAATAATTGTCAGAAATGATTGAATTGTGTGGTAAATCTGCAGAAAGATCTCATTCTACTGCAGTATGTTGAATCTGCCAAGCTGTTGCATCTACTACCTTTACTTAGTATGTTTGTAGCTTAAGAGCTCTGTGTCTGCTTGGAGTTATTCTGTGTGAATACTACACAAGTTCTTAAATTGTTCTTCACTCTCTCCCTCCCAGCTCTCCAACACACTAGCATGCTGTTGACTTCTGATTGGAGAACTAGGCTTCAAAAAAAGAGGAGACCCCTCCGTCAAAGGGCATCACAAGAATGCTTTGGTCATGTCCTTACACCATGTCCTTACAC
The DNA here is from genome assembly GCF_027244095.1 of Hemicordylus capensis. NCBI lineage: Eukaryota > Metazoa > Chordata > Lepidosauria > Squamata > Cordylidae > Hemicordylus > Hemicordylus capensis. Next base: position 179,090,783 of record NC_069661.1, on the reverse strand, counting down.
TTCTTCAGCAGCAAAGACACAGGTGAGGGGAGAAAGAAGAAGGGGAGTGTGGGCTAGGAGCCCATCTTGTCTTTTGTCACAGGGCCCACTTCAATCTTGCTATGTTTCTGAACAGCTTCTGAGGGGTGAATAATTAAATAATGTGTCTGAAATGTTAAAAGCCATCATACCCAGAAATGCATGATGTGAAATCACAGGATAATATATGAAGAGCATTTGCAAAGTGAATTTCATTTTAGTTTAACAACAATGTAAATAATGGGTAATATGTGCTATAAATTTAGCCTAATTATTTATGTTGAGAAATTACAAAATGTTTGAAACATATAATTATAGATATATGAACAATATCGAGGACTTTATAGGACAGTTTTATCTACATATCCCACTTCCTATGGATTAAAGCTGATAGAAAATTGCACCTTTAATGGATAAAAATTAGAAATTAGTATAAACAGTTTATTCTAACAATAATCCTTTCAGAATTAGTTATTACCACTATTAATTAATTTCTAGTTCAGTTATTAATGGGCCATAATCCAAAAGTGCTGGTAATGAATGGTTTCATGGGAATCATTGCTTAATGAACGCTACTCTACCTATCCCTAGGTAGTTTGTGTAGGCAACCATTTTACTGTCTATTCCAAGACACTAAAAGTCAATTATTGTGAATATTTAAAAGTCTTTACATGAGATAAAATAGATAATAATTTTCTGGTGGTATACTGCTCTTCCTTTAGGGAAAGGGCCGCTAATTTATAGTGTTGCTTAACAACTAGAGATACACTTTAAAATTGCTAAACAAGCTGGGACTGATGGATAGAGCATGGAGGCTTATTTTAGTGATCTGTGAGATTATCTTCCTCCAAAATTATCCACATCCAGCATCTGTAGGAGACAATATTCTCTGTATGGACCACTGGCCTGACCTAGTGAGGCAGTTTTCTATAACAAAAACAGGGGTTCACATCATTATTAAGACTAGGTTCTCAAGTGAGCACCAGCAGAATTGGTTTGGTACTCACAGATATCAGACATCTTCCTAGCTCTTCCTCCTCCTCTGTTGCTTTGGCGGTGCAGCCCTTCACCAAGGGCAAGTCCCTCATTGCTGCTCCTGCTGCCCTCGGCGCTCCTGCTCTCAGAAGTGGGGAAAGGTGTTGAGAATTATCTCTGGTAAGAGAATCCCTTCTGCATTATAGCAGAGTGCACAGAGGCACAACACAGCGGAATTTAGTTAGGCATGCGTGCATGCTAAGAGTAAAGTAACTTGGAGCCAGTTCATAGTTTCAAATCAATATATATGGTATTTATTAGAGAACTCCATTCTAGATAGGAAAGTGAGGAGTTAGGATCTCTAATCTATCTAGCTAGCTGGATGCAGATGGATTCTGCATCTCTGCACACATGGTGCAGGGACAGAGGAGAGCTTGCATGTTGCAAGGTAGAAGGAACAGGAAGAGAAAAGGGAAGAGAGCAAGGAAGTGGCTGGAAGGAAGGAAGTGTCCCTAAGATTAACAATCTACGTTCCAAAGGGATAGTGTCAGAGCAGTAGAGAAGGGATGACCAGTGTCTTGACCCTCTAGGCCTCTGACTCACTAGTCTGTCCTCCACTGTCATTGAGACAAGAGACAGCACAAAGTCCTTCACTTCCAACAAAAGGCCCATTCCTGTCTGTACAGTGTGCTGTCCATTCTCACTGGTTCTCCAGCTGTTCAAAAGGGGAAAGGATCTGTTCCTATCTGCAGACAAAAATGGGGCCTTTTCAGCTTCTGAGAGGCCCGGAGAGCCGCTGGCAAGTGGTGGCAAAAGCGGCAGGAGCCACAGCGAGGAAGTGGTGGCAAGGGCAACCAGTGAGAGGGGGAAGCAGGCTAGTGAGATGGCCCCAGACGGTACTCATTTGAGCATTTTTTAAATCTTTGGGGTCCTCTTTTACATATTTTTGGTACTCATGAGTACCTGAGTACAGTTTATGTGAATCCCTGAACATAAAACTTATAGCTCTCATAGCTAACTGATACCATTCCTTAAAACACCACTAAATATTACTGAAGTTCTTTCAGCCCAATGTAGGAACATAGGAAGCTGCCATATACTGAGTCAGACCATAGGTCCATCTAGCTCAGTATTGTCTACACAGACTGGCAGCGGTTTCTCCAAGGTTGCAGGCAGGAATTTCACTCAGTCCTATCTTGGAGATGCCAAGGAGGGAAGTTGGAACCTTCTGCTCTTCCCAGAGCGGCTCCATCCCCTAAGGGGAATATCTTACAGTGCTCACACATCAAGTCTGCCATTCAAATGCAACCAGAGCAGACCCTGCTTAACTAAATTGTACATTGCCAGGTGAGCAGGGAAGTTGCTACACATTTACTGGTGACTCATCTTCAGTGATGCTCAAAGCCAATCTCAAGCCTATATGTGATAAGTAGGAGCATAGGGCTATTGAGCAGTGGTGTGGCTGCTCAATAGCATTTATGCCAATCATGTGGGCAGGGCTGTTGGCATGGTTATTCTTATGTGACTATGCCATCCTGCCTCATTGAGTGATGCTGGCATTGTGAACACTATGCTGCTGACCATGTGATCAGCTTATTTCAAGCATTACTGGTGGCGCAGTGGTAAAACTGCCGCCCTGTAACCAGAAGGTTGCAAGTTTGATCCTGACCAGGGGCTCAAGGTTGACTCAGCCTTCCATCCTTCCGAGGTCGGTAAAACGACTACCCAGAATGTTGGGGGGCAATATGCTAAATCATTGTAAACCGCTTAGAGAGCTCCGGCTATAGAGCGGTATATAAATGTAAGTGCTATTGCTATTACTGGGAATGGTGTGGGACAATTCACAACACAGAGGCTTCCACATATGGATAGGACCCCAGTCTCAGTTGTTGCTCCTGTAAGATCAATTAACTAATGTGAAAATCTGTTCTCCCTGATATTCTATCCTTTACAAAGTTGGGCTTTTTATGCCTTATACCAAGTGGAAAGAAAAATCGTCTTTGGACAAAAAGGGGATGCTGTTATAACCCTAGTGGGTCACTGTTGAGACACCTCATTAAAATTAATCACCAAATATTTTTTACAAAATGAATCTTACTCTGTCAGGAGGATGTTTGTTCTGATGACTGTCCTTGGGAGATTATTCCAAGCTTTTCTTCAGTAATGATAAGCAGTGTCTTCTGATCTCCAGCCTAACTGTATCAATAGACAGCTTATACTCATGTGCTCTTTCACCTCCTTCTCCTTTCATCTAAATTGCTTTGTGTGAATAAAGATGTGCATGGGTGCATATTAAGGCTTGCGGAGATGAACTTGTACCATACCTTCATCTGAGGACGCCCTTCTCATGCTATTAAGTGAATAGCTCTGTCATTTGTCTTGTGGAAATTCTTCCCCTTTCTGTTTATGGTCACTTTTGATTAATTGTTGGTGAATATTTATTCATCCTATCACATTTTTAGCTTCTGCCACTGAGAAATCTGAAGGCGATGGGGCTTTTTTGACCAAAAAAGAAAGGAAACCCTCTGTACAAGCAGATGGCAAAACCCCAGATAAAATTAAAAATCAAAATTAGTAAAATTAAAAACCATCCTTCACTGTCAAAGCAAAATTGTAGAGTCATCACACAATGGGGCTGTTCTGTGCATTCCTTTGGGCATTACTGCTTTCACTCAAACACATTTTGGGCTACCAAAGGACAATTCTTTAATTTACAATGAAGGCTTACCATCTGTGTACGTTTTGGACTTCATTCCTCTATATTGCCTGGACAAATGGTACAAAGTCTGTTATGCTAGTCTGGCCATCACATGAGTACCAGAGCAGTGAACAGATAGTCCATACTTTATTCATTCTAACTCAATATAAAACACTTCATTACAAACATATTTTATTTTCATTCCAGTACTAGCCAGATCTATTATGCTTTTGTTACTGGCTATTATCTACCAAGGACAACAGATTCACACATCGGGATAAAGACACCTATCAACAATGATCTAGCCACCCTGTATGTTGCGGGGCAAGGTGATAGACATACATGCACATAATTAATTCAAAAACCCTAACCTAACCCAGGTCATAGGAACATAGGAAGTTGCCTTCTACTGAGTCAGACCATTGGTCCATCTTGCTCAGTATTGTCTACACAGACTGGCAGTGGCTTCTCCAAGGTTGCAGGCAGGAGTGTCTCTCAGCCCTATCTTGGAGATGCTAGGGAAGGAACTTGGAACCTTCTGTATGCATGCATGCAGATGCTCTTCCCAGAGTAGCCCCATCCCTTAAGGGGAATATCTTACAGAGCTCACATATAGAGCCCTTTCTCACAAGCAGTGAGAAAGGGCAAGAGGGCTAGTGTGGAGGAAACCTAAAAAAGCTTACCTACCCACAGACAACTGAGGGCTCCCTTTTTGGCCTCCGGATCACCCACCCAGAAGATTACCCGGCTGCTGCAGGTTGCCTGGAGGGTTGGGGTGCTGGGATGCATTGCCCTGCCCACCAGAGCTCCCACTGTATGAGTGTATGGTGCTTTATGGGGATCCCCCCTCCCTGAAGCTGGCCAGGAGCCGTGCAGTCTGCCAGCCCTGGCTGCAAGCAGCCACGGATGGCAGACAGTTACAAAAACGGGGTTAGGAGAATGCTCTTGGGGACCTCCCAAAAGAGTTGAGATTATTGAAGGGATGCCTTCAGGCCTTATCATGTTTCTGATAATACATCTGGAAATATCATGAGAACGGGACCTCAGAATGGGCCCAAGCTTAAACAAGATAATCCATGCTTGCATCAATCTGAGCGCAAATTAGTCTGCTTTAAGTATGTCCATTCTAACAAGCCCAGGGAAAATAATAATTATGTATTACTAACCTATTATATAACCTATTCTAACATGCCCAGGGAAACTCACAGCAGTTCAGCTTGCAGATTGAGTAACTAATCACAGCAGACCTTTCTTTTGGGGTATTTGAAGTAGGTTAAGAACATAAGAACACTCCTGCTGGATCAGGCCCATGGCCCATCTAGTCCAGCATCCTGTTTCACACAGTGGCCCACCAAATGCCACTGGAAGCCCACAGGCAGGAGTTGAGGGCATGCCCTTTCTCCTGCTCTTACTGCCCTGCAACTGGTATTCAGAGGCATCCTGCCTCTGAGGCTGGAGGTGGCCCATAGCCCTCCAACTAGTAGCCGTTGATAGACTTCTCCTCCATGAAGTTATCCAGATCCCTCTTAAAGCCATCCAGGTTGCTGGCTGTCACCACATCTTGTGGCAGAGAATTCCACAAGTGGATTATACATTGTGTGGAAAGGTACTTCGATTTGTTGGTCTTAAATTTTCTGGCAATCAATTTCATGGGATGTCCCCTGGTTCTAGTGTTATGTGAGAGGTTGCTGTGTGTTGAAATTATCCAGTCTGCAAGCTGAGCAGCTATCCATGAACACTCAATGCATGGTAAATGCCTCAACACAGAGAAATATAAAGTAGTGATGGGAGAGTTTCATATGGGTCATTATATATATAAAATCTGGGTCATATTATATATAAATAACTGCTTATTGTCCATCCATCCATCCATCAGGTTTTTAGATCTTTTTGCACCTACGGATCCTCCAGATCCTTAATTACCCATGCATACCCACCCCATTTATAATTTTAATTACAATTTTATGATTCAAGAAAAATTAAAGGATGTAACACATCTGATTATTATTGATATGTCTGGGAAGCTACTTTTAATAATTTATGTAACCTCCACAGACCACCTGGACCTACTCCATGGACCAGTGACGGATGAAGCCAAACAGTGGTCCGTGTTCCTCCTGCCGTGGCAGACTTCAGATGCAGGCGGCACTTCATCGCTCACAAAGGGGCTGGTTTGTACCAGCCAGTGCTTCATTCACAGCCTGGCCAGGAGCTGCTCTCCTTGCCTTTAAAGGTAGGGAGAGCATTTCTGGCCACGCTGTGAACGTGTCACTGGCTGGTATTTGCTCCCAAACCAGGGCGCGTGGCCCTCCCCCCTGGGTTAGATGGATGCAGGGGGGAGGGGCTTTGCTCACAAACAGGGCCGCGCCACCCATTTAGGAGCAAAGACCAGCCCGCAACGCATTCACAGTGCAGCCAAGAACGCTCTCCCTGCCTTTAAAGTCAGGGAGAGCAGCTCCTGGCCTTGCTGCGAATGCAGTGCTGGCTGGTATTTGCTCTCAAACTGGGAATGCAGCCCTGTTTGTGAGTGAAGCCACTCCCCCTAAGTCTGACATCAGAGGCAGGGGGTGTGCTGGGGTGCCAGGCATGGCCCCTGATTGATGGTGGACCGGATTCTTTGAACCCATTCACTCAGTGGTGGCTCCGCCCCTGCCATGGACCCTGGGAATCTGACATACATTGTCCTGAGCTCCAGGATGAAGAAATGTTGGATTTAAATGCAACACATATAAAATGTATATTATTATTTTTATTCTAGGGGCAAGTCAGAAAGAAAGAAAATATCTATATATTGAATTCTCTTAAAAGTACCCATCGTTAATCCCATGCATGGCAGCTTTCGCGAGAGAACTGAGGATTAGCGACAGGAATGGGAGGAGAAGCGGTAGCCGAGAGGCTGGCTGGCCATGCAGGGGAAGCGGTGGCCACCAGGACGGCTGGCCTCACAGAGGAAGCAGTGGCCGCCAGGACGGGAGGCAGCTGCGCAAGGGAAGCAACTACCAGCAGGCAGCTGTAAAGGAGAAGCGGCCGCCGCCAGGCTGGCGGATGGCTGGCCGAGGAGAAGTGGCTGCTGCCAGTCTGGCAGATGGCTGGTCAAGGAGAAGCAGCCTGGCCGCCGAGGGCAAATGGGCAGTGGGGGGAGGGAAGAACAAATGGTGCTGCAGGGGAGAAAGAAATGGGGCTGGAGGCGGGGGGTGGGGGAGAAAGAAATGAAGATGGAGGAGGAGAGACAGGGAGAACTAAGGCACAGATGCTGTGCACCAGGTCAGCTAGTAACTCATATATCTCTTGTGGTAGGTGGAAGGGAGTGTGAATTTTACAGAAGGTGCTTGTCTGCTAATGCCAACTGCGACCCTATATCCCAATAAAGTTACTTATCTTGTTTAGGTAACCAATATTTCCAAAAAATGGATTCACCACCACCACCATCGAGCAAATCATCTTAAATATGCTTCATGTAAGAGGTAATGTTAAGCTCATTTTAATGCAATACTAAACATAATTTTAATCCATTGTAGTGAAATGGTTTAATTAACTAAAGCATTTCTTTTGGTCCTGTGTACTCAGTGAAAATTAATAGCACTCAGCATGCCCATTTTCTCGGCCGTGCTGAAGGCGGCAGCCCCTGAATCCTATCTCCTCTTTCGCACACTTCCACTTGCACAAATGATTAACTGCCTTAAGACCTCATTTTGCCCATCCCCCCAATGAATTTAGACACTTTTTACGCACTAAAGGGAAATGCAATGGGGAGCTATGCAATTATTTTCCATTGATTCAACAACTTGATTCAAAACATACCCGTTTGGTTTTTTTAATGAAATGTTGGTAATGGCTAGTAACAAAAGGTATATATATTTGCATAAAGAAAGCAAGAGATAAGAGAACATGTTAATGCATAGTTGCACCTCAAAGTAAATTAGAGTGGCTGAGGAATTTTTTCTAGTTTGTAATCAAAGTAGAAATTCTCATATTTTCCTCCATATAGTTTTGTTAGGGCATGATCAAGATGTAATGTACAGAACAGCCTGAAATGCATCACTTGGTGATGTTAATGAGAAATAGAAAGCATAACAGAGCCATTTTTAAACTGAATATACATTCTGGCCACAGTAGATGTTTGCATGCAGACATGAAGGGGAAAACCCTAATTATCCTATATTTACTTGACTCTGTTAAAATGATTACTTATGGTGGAAAAGATATATAATAAATTTATTTATTATTTATTCATTAAATATGACAGTTGCCAATTATTTTTCAATTAATGTGAACCTCCCAGAGATTTACATATGTGGCTGTATAAAAATGTGCTAAATAAATAATGTTAATTATGTATGTTGTCTCATATTTTACAAAAGAGTTACATATTATAAGGAATCAAACCATATTTAAAATGAAAACTCTGTTAATATGTATTTGTGATGGAGAGGAATTTGAATATAGGAAGGTTTTAATATTCAGAAACCTGTATTCAAAAATTCTGGATTTCATGGTCCCTCCCTAATCCATTTCAGGCTCATACCTGCTTTGGACCCGACAAAGAAGAGAGTTAGAATATACATTATAGTACATCACTAATGTATATGTAGGGTTTTAAAATGTAAATAGCTAAATAATTACATTTAAAAGTATGCACACATCCGTGTAGTAGCTGAGGGTTTAGACTGTGATTGTAAAAGCTTAACTAGCTATGAAAAGAGACATGGAGCTGTTGCAATTAGTGTCTTTTAAAAACTCTCTTTTTTGTAGCATCTAGTTCCAGAGCTCCCAACCTTGGATCCCAGATGTTTTAGGACTACAACTCCCATCATCCCCATACACAATGGAGGATGATGGCAATTATAGTCCAGCAATATCTGGGGACCCAAGATTAGGAATCCCTAATCTAGTTGAGCACAATGCATAACATGACAGCATTGCACCGTGCAGATGGCTTGGTTTCCAAACATGCATGCTTTACTTATAACAACAAAGAGGTTTTGGCATAAAAAGGTCAAGATGTTACCACAATGCCAATGTTTTCCTGCAGAAACTTTAAAGCATCATGGGAAGGCAGATGATTAGGCCAAAAAGTTGAATTTTCACAAGAATGCAAAATAATGCATGTGAATGTAGATGACATTTATAAGGAGAAAAGAGAAAAATATGGCATACCTTGAAATCATTAGCATATTTGGATCACATTTGGACGTGCTGGAATGGCAACATTTGACCCAAATCCCCCCCACGTTTGGTGATAAGCCTATTTTTAAAAGAATGATGGAACAATTGTGCTAATTAAATTGGTGCACCTGCTAAGGGAAAAAAAGAGGCTCACATAGAGAGACGTTTGGCAGCAATTAATTCATACTTTCAGGATTAATGATTCAGCCACATTTTGGCATATAACAGCGAACTGTTTTCATGGCACCGTGTCCAGACTTGATCGCCATATTTCAGCTGACACAGGAGAAGCGTACTTTAGCAATAGCAATAGCATTTACATTTATATACCACTCTATAGCCGGAGCTCTCTAAGCGGTTTACAATGATTTAGCATATTTCCTTCTTTCCTTCTGTTTATGCAGCTGACCCCAGTGACCCATCACAATCTGAGATTAACATAGATATTCCACTTGACTGACCTCCCGTTACTACTTCTGTGATGGTTAAACTAGTACGGTAGCTCAGCTGAAACCCAGAAAAGCTCCAGGAGGAAATTAAATCCCTCCAGAATTGATTTAAGCCAAGTGGCGCAGTGGGGAAATGTTTGACTATCAAGCAGAAGGTTGCCAGTTCAAATCCCCACTGGCACTATATCGGGCAGCAGAGATATAGGAAGATGCTGAAAGACATCAAATCATACTGTGCAGGAGGAGGCAATGGCAAACCCCTCCTGTATTCTACCAAAGAAAACCACAGGGCTCTGTGAGTGCCAGGAATCTAAATTGACTTGATGGCACACTTTACCTTTAGAATAGCAGGTTCCAATTTTTGCAACTCTTTTTACTTGTATCAATCAAACAGCACATATCCCCAAGGATTGGGAATTAGCCATTAGCCAGTTTTTTAAAAGGGGAAGAAATATGACTCAGCCAATTATCGTCCAATCAGTTTGCTGAATATTATCAGCAAACTGTATGCAAGATATCTATATTGGAAATGACTGGATTGGATTGAACAGGAAAACATCTTAGTGGATGAGTAGGCTGGCTTTAGGGCAGGTCGGGCAACCTCAGGTGAGAGTATTACATCATTTAGGTGGAAAAAATGCACTGCTAACTCCAGAAGAGCCCTTTATGCAGTAGGGGTGTGTGCGGAACCGCCAGGTTTGAATCTGAACCAGACTGCCGGTCTGTGAACCAGTCCATTAGAATCAGCAGGGCTGATTCGACCCACATGAACTGGGTCGAACCAGTTCATCCCAGTTCAGGATGCTTGTAAAGGGGAATCTGGTAAGGATTCCCATTGACAAGCATTGGGGGGATCCCTAGCAACTGAATAAGGGTTGGAAAGAGAGTGGGTGGGAGGTCGCCTTACCTGCGGTGGCTACACTGCGGTAGCACTGATGGGGAGTAGTGCCAATGGGGCCTAGAGGAGCTGCCACTGGCTGCCGCTGCCTCACTGGAGTTGCCATGGATAAGTTGAGTCCTGCCTGCCACTGTCACTCTTTTCAATCCTTATCCAGTCACTAGGAAACACACCCCACCCCCGGCTTGTAAACCCAATTAATTCATACTTTCAGGATTAATGATTCAGCCACATTTTGGCATATAACAGCAAACTGTTTTCATGGCACCGTGTCCAGACTTGATTGCCATATTTCAGTTGACACGGGGGAAGCGTACTTTCCTTCTGTTTATGCAGCTGACCCCAGTGACCCATCACAATCTGAGATTAACATAGATATTCCACCTGACTGACCTCCCGTTACTACCTCTGTGATGGTTAAACTGGTAGCTCAGCTGAAACCCACCAAAAGTTTGATAATTCTGACTACATTTCCTCTAATGAAAATAAGCAGATGTTTGCCTTCACACACAAATAAAATATGACGCAAAATGTGTTTAGACGACAGCCTGCCAATTATACTATGTAAAGTGCAGTGCCCTTCTATGAAAACATAAGAGCAGGTGATTGGCTGAATGGCTTTTGTATTTGTTTGCTTGAAAATAAGCTGTGTGAAAACAAACACACGTCAGAGATATGAACCAGAATGCTCTTCCTTATTCACGGAATCCAAAGCTGTCAGGTACAGAAAAAGTAAGCAGCTTTTAGAACTTGTTGACAGCCAGAGTTAAAATAAATAAGAAGAAATGGCTTCTAATGCGCTGCATAAACATGTAAGAGTTGACTGCAATCATTTCTTTTCATATGATGCACATGTCCCTGCATGGAAAATATTAGATAATGCTTATGAAGAAATGCATAGTCTCTATTGGGGTGGCATATTTTAATGATTAATTTCTAAAATTAATCATTCTCATCTGAAAGCCAAACTGTAGTCTCAGGAGGTTGGAAAGTCGCTGTGGTTAGACTTAGCATATGCTTCTAAGCTTTATTTTCATTATCACTGCCCGTGTTTCAGGAAGATTTTGGGACTGAAAAGAGATTTTGGAGCTGATCTTGAAAACAGGTTTTGGAGCTGATCTTATTTTATTAATTTCTGAACCAGGGTCACTGAAATTTAGTTTTTATTAATGGAATACAAGGTTAAACTTGATTCATAAGCAACTTCATATTTGCTTTCTGTATTATGTAGCCAAGAGTGCTATTGGAACGGGCATAGGGGTGGTTCAGATGATACTTTCTCAGTCCATGTGATTTAAAGGTGAATAAGTGCATGCTTGTGGTGATATCTTTCACAGATGTCCTGATATCCTCCCATTGTCTCCTTTTATTGGAAGGGAGGGCTGCTCATCTGAGTAACAGCTCTACATGCAACTCAAATCCTACTTTGAACTAAAATTTGGGCTGCATGCAGAGCGGCCGTTCAGATGAAGAGCACCCCTCATGCGATAAAGGAAACTGCCAGAAAGGCATCGAGTTATCCATGAAACACGTCACAAGAGGCACACACTCAGCACACTCCCCTTTTAACTGCATGGACAGAAAAGTATGATCTGAACTGGCCCAAAGATTTACCCTCAAGGGCAAATAATATTCATTTTGGGCTTCAGGCCCTAGATGCTGCTCTGAGCAAGCGGGATCCTATTTTAATATGTGGTGGTCTTACCAATGACGTAAATTATTTTGGCATAGAGAAATACAGTATGATAAGGAAATTACATCTGTGATGTTCCTGTGGAAACCTGAAATAATTCAACTTAATGCCTTTGAGGAGCCAACGTTGTCCACTTTATGCAAGGGACTGATAATGCTTTTTTTATGGGCAGCAAAACTTTGCATTGTTAAGGAATAGAAAAGTAAGAACCTTCCAAAAATTAAATGTTGATTTGATAAAATTTTGGAGCTACTAATGCAGAAATACAATAAGAAACCAAAGGTCCAATAAATACTATAATATCAATCCTCTAAAAAATTTAATGACAAAGAGAATCATAAATATGTCTCCAGTTATGGGATAAGCATGTAACCATCCAAATCATCTATCTAATTAAAAATAGCTGCTCTCATAGATGGGTCAATTATAAAAAGTATCTATCCTTGTCACAAAAAGCAACTCATTAATAAAGCACAATTGTATATATTGAAGATGCAATCAAATCTTTCCCAGAGGGACAGAAGACTAAATGGAGGTCTTCATATGAGAAAGTTGAAAATTAGAAAGAAAATTAGAAAAATTGGACCAGAGAGGCAAGATATACCTGTGAATAGCAGTTTGGAGTATTGGTACTGGATGATAATAGGATCTTGTATGAGCATGGATTACTAAACCTAATATTGGGAGACTGAATCTCCCAGACACTGAGGAGGACCAGTATAGGGTCGAAATGCATCTGGTTGTCGTAAATCTGTTAGCTCGGCTAACCCAACAGGATTTACAATCCCCCTGTGAGATAACAGAAAGCAGCAGCGAAACTGCAAGAAGGAAAAGAAAAGAAAAGGCTCACAAAGAAAATAGTACATGAATTAAGTCCCCTGAACTGAACTAGGTACCCCCCCCCCAAACAATAACTGAGTAATAAGTGAAAAGAAAACACAAAGCAAGGAATGAAACGAGCGAAGGACACAAGAACAAGGAATTAACGGAACAAAGCAGGAAAGCATAAACAAGGCAAACTGGAACTCGTAAAAATCTGGAATTTAAATAGCACACTGTCTGTGGCCAGCGAAAGTTGCAAACAGCATCTGAGCAATTGAGAGACTGCTAAATATATATGGCTCAAGAGAACCTGCAGCCAACCAGGCTTCCCTGAGTCAGCACTTCGGCTTCCTCTCTTGTGATCTCCTGCGCCTGTGTAACTGCCACTGAGCTTGCCTCTTGAGATGCCTTCTCAAGACAGGTGAAATCCCGGGCTCCTCCCCATCAGAAATCATGTCTGGCAGTTATTGTGAATCCTCAGCTCCAAAATCTGGTCTCCCTGCCAAATCCTGTTGCTGTGCCTCTGAACCCTCACTAGCAGGCGAATCCTCCTGCTCTGACTCTTCTGAGTCAGAAGTCTGAGACATGACACCAGCTTCCGTTTAAGAGCATATGGACAATCTACTGCACAAGCGATATACTACTAGCTTTTGGGCTACTACTAGGACTTTCTCATATGAAGACTTCTATTTAGTTCCAATATATACAAATGTGTTTTATTTATGAATTGTTCTTTGTGACTAGGATAGATATTTTTATAATTGGCCCATACATGAGAGCATCTATTTTTAGCCTACTTTCCAGTAGGCTTATGAGATCACCCAGTATTCTCTGTGTGTGTCCGTGTGTGTGTCCATCTATGTGTGTCCCCCTATCAACTTTGCAATGCCTGAACCAATATGAACCAAATCAGGTACAGTCGTAGGGACACATAGGGACACCTCAACAGAGTAGTTTGTGATGATGTCATCCACTCCAATCCAAGATGGTGGATGCATAAACCTTTGAGGCACAAATGAGCTAATGTGTGAACTGCCTAACCAATTTGAAACAAATTTGGTTGCCCAAATGGTGTGGTGTGTGATGATGTCATCCACTCCAATTCAAAATGGCGGCCACATCTGAGGCACAAGCAGGCTAATTTGTGGACTGTCTAACCAATTTAAACCAAATTAGATACAGTTGCAGTGAATGACACACAGGGACACCTCAATGGCATGGTTTGTGATGATGTCATCCACACCTATTCAAAATGGTGGATGTGTCAACTTTTGAGGCACAAGTGGGCTAACTTGTGAACTGCCTAACCAATTTGAACCAAATTTGCTGCAGCTGTAGGGACACATAGGGACACCTCCATGGTGTAGTTTGTGATGATGTCATCTACTCCAATACAAGATGACAGATGCTTGAACATTTGAGGTGCAAGTGGGCTAACTTGTGGACTGTCTAACTGATTTGAACCAAATTAGGTACAGTTGTAGTGAGTGATGCACAGAGACTATTCAGTGGTGTAGTTTGTGATGATGTCATCCACCCTGATTCAAGTCATTGGTAAGACCACCACATATTAACCATAAACTTTTGAGGCGCAAGTGAGCTAACTGGTGAACCGCTTAACTGATTTGAATCAAATTTTCTACAGCTGTAGGGATTCGTAGGGCACCTCAATGGCAAAGACTGTGATGATGTCTCACACCCCAATTCAAGATGGTGGACACGTAAACTTTGGAGGCACAAGTGCACTAACATGTGGACAATCTAACCGATTTGAACCAAATTTGCTACAGCTGAATGGACACATAGGGATGCCCCAATGGTGGAGTATGTGATGATGTCACACATCCCGATCCAAGATGATGGATGCATAAAAAGGTGAACATGATTTTTATTTTATAATTTTATTTAAAATAAATTAAGTGAAGTAATGATACTTCACGGTTAAGTGAAGTAATGATCCCGAGTTGCTATGTTTATTTGTTCCTGAGCTGGGTGTTATCTTCTTTTTTGTAATTTATTTTCTTTTGTACATTTCTGCAAAAATTAAAAATTAATATTTAAAAAGAGTGTAAAGGAATTTTTGGAAACATTGAGAAACATGGGAATATTGAGAAATTTTATTACCAGCTAATAAGGTAATACAGTGGCGGCCAGTGAGGATGGCGCAAGGGAGCAGCAAGAGGTAACTTTAAAAGTCTTTGCCAGTGAAACCACCAGCACCTGGAAGCTATGGGGAGCAGCAGCACCCATATGTAACCCACAAGGTAGCTTCCCCACCTACGGCAGTCACTTGTTCACTGCTTATGTTCAGCATCCATTTGTGTGGTCAGCAACACCATGCTGACCATGCAAATGGCCACCACGAGGCGCAATGGCCAGGTGAGTGCCATAGGTGGGGCTGCCACTGTATGGGATGCCATGTAGGATGCCACTTCTTCCTGTGCCGTGCCAGCACTATTGCCAGCACTATTGCTGGCAAAGACTTTTAAAGTGCTCTTTTAAAAGTGCTCCTGGACCCCAAGCTCTCCCTGGTTTCTCAGGTTGAGGCAGTGGCCAGGAGCGCTTTTTATTAGCTTCGGCTCATACAACAGCAACGTCCATTTCTAGAGGTAAATGACCTTAAAACAATGGTACCTATGCTGGTAACCTCCAGGCTTGACTACTATAATGCACTCAATGTGGGACTGCCTTTGTACATAGTCTGGAAATCACAATTGGTACAGAATGTGGCAGCCAGATTGGTCTCTGGGACAACTCGAAGGGATCACATAACACTGGTTTTGAGGGAACAGCACTGGCTGCTGATATGTTTCCGGGTGAAATACAAAGTGCTGGTTATTACCCATAAAGCCCTTAACAGCTTGGGTCTAGGGTATTTAAGAAAGCGCCTCCTTTGTCATGAACCCTGCCACCTGTTACGATCTTCTGGAGAGGTTTGGTTATGGTTGCCACCGGCTCATTTGGTGGCGACCCATGACCTGGCTTTCTCTGTGGCTTTGGAATATGCTCCCTGCTGAACTAAGAGCATCCCCTTCTCTGTTTGTTTTCAGGAAGACCCTCAAGACTCACCTGTTCTCACAGGCTTTTAATTAGAATTAATTTTAATAATTTGTTTTAACAATTGTTTTATGCTCCCGTTTTTATTTCTGTTTTATGCTGCTGCTGTTTTAATGGTTTCATGTATTTTAATCTGTGCTGATTTTTAAATATTGTTTTAAATTTTGTACACCGCCTAGAGTTGTATATATCAGGTGGTACAAAAATATGATAGATAGATAGATAGATAGATAGATAGATAGATAGATAGTAAAGGTAGCTCTTGCCACCCTGTCCCCTGCTCCACTCTCACTAGACACCACTGAGGAAGTAGCTGCTGGAAAGTCCTTCCTTTTACCTTTTGATGGCAACCATTCCCAGAACCTCTGCGCCCTACCTCTCCTCCCTAGGCACATCAGCTAGTTTGTTTGAGTAGCAGCATTGCTGTCTATTCCTTACTCACACTGGTGCTGTCTGAACCTGACTGCATGAACACATGGACAGATTCTCTTCCCGCAGATAGCTCAGGGAAGATCAGCTGCTGCCAGAGCAAATGAGGAAGAACACACTGAGGGGAGCAAAGGACTGCTATCCAATATATGAGTGGGTTTGCAGCAGCAGTGGGAGCTCTCTGTCAGGAGCACTGGTTCAACTGAAGGGAAATGAAGGCTTTGAAGGATATTTAGCAACTCCATTTATGGGTAACTAGGCAGGGACAGGCTTGATTGCAGAATACAGGGTGGCTTTATTGCACAAGTTACATCACTGAGATAACCACATTTGAATTGGCCGTCACACATCTACCTGTACTTTCAGTGCTGAAAAACAGAAGCTGTTGCATAGTGTGTTGCTATACAGATGCAATACTTGAATGGATATAGGTGGTTGCCAATGATGTACTTGCAAATTCAGAAGCGCAGGTGCTCTCCATGACAGCTCCCATGACCATCGCCACCCCAACAGCCAGAGAACCCAAGAAGTACCGGCGCTCCGTCCCTGCACGTCCCCACTCCACTACACTCCTGGTGGTTTCATATAAGTTGCATGAGTGTGGAAAACAGAACAAAGAAGTCACTTGAGGGAAATGTATAGGTCAGGTTCGTTAAGTAACTATTTGAAGCACTGCTGCTTGGGAAAGAAAAAACACCATTCAAGATTTTCTTCCTTTTAATTGTAGATTCATTTTCTAAATCTGGCAAAGCTATAGCTTTCAAGTTATGATTATAAGTTGATTGAGATGATAGACTTGAAGCTATTTTCTTTGATAAATGATTCTTAAATCTCAATTCTTTTCTTGACAAGTGATGTCAGACAGTTGCAAATCAATAATCAGTCACTTTGAATATAGCCATTTACTGAATTGTTAGCAGCACAACTATTTTGTTAGGTACAGCTATTGAAGTTTCAGTTTTGAAGTTTCAGAATCTTTATCAGGCCAAAATGCTTGATAGTTTGTTAGTATTAAGCATGACTTCCAAAACGAATATCAACCTAGTCCACATTTTATGCATGATCTGAATGAATGATGGTGAAGAGACAAAGACTGCTATGTAGCACACAGACATTTTGATCATGTGTGTGCGTGTGTGTGCATTTGCTATAAATTAATATAAACAATCTTTTGAATCATATAGGCTACTTAGAAGTAAGCACCATTAAATTCACTGGGAATTATTTTTTAGTTCAAAGATGAAGTTATTAGAGGTGTGCAAGATTGTTTTTCTTTCAATTTGTTTTCATTATTTTAAAATGCTAATTTGCTTCATAATTCATTCATTTGTACTCTCATTTTTGTTTTTTTCTTCAAACAATATGGCTAACATACAGCTCAAGGGACCACGGGTGGCTTGAGCAACATCCACGCCCCTGTGCATTTGTGGGGGTCATGTGTTTCCAGTGGGTGCTGTGTAGCACAACTGCATGCACACAGAGTGCTTACTGAGGAGTGCTTCTGCCCTGCAGTGCAGCTGAATTAGTGGTGCTTATACATGCTCATGGACATGGGAGGTGCTCAAGCCAACTACAATCATTTGCACAGTAGGTCAGTCTATATTGGGAGAAATCTGGTAGTCAAGCTAATTTTGGCTGTCATTTTTTTTAACCCAGAATGACCAGACATTATCTAGTTGTAGAGCATTCTTATAAAAAAGAAATAGTGGTCCCATCAGGGGCTGCCATTTCTGTTAGTTGAATGCCTTTGAATGATGCAAAGTTCAGGCATTCTGGAGGGGGAAAATGCACCCACCGAGAGGTGGCTGCTGAAATCAGCTTCACTGTTGGTGCTGAAATGCCAGAGAAAACAAATACCAAAAAACAAAAATGTAACTCTTCCTTGTTAAAGAGAAAACAAAAATGAATAATGAAAATGAATAGAACTTAGTAAAATAAAGGTCATCTTGTCATTCTTTTTTGAATGAATGGGAAGTGAAGCAAACAAGCCCCAAAGAACGGAGCTTTCTCGAATGTGGTGTCTGTGGGTTTGTGGCAAGATTATGGATTATGGATTATTTATCTCAGGCTGGATCAAAAGGACTGGACTTCATTTTTATTTGGGGGGGGGGGAATGCCACATCCCCTTTCCACTAAGTTGTTTGCATCACAACACAGAAATCAATTCTAACTCTTTTCGGCTGAGTTTTATGCCCCACAATTGCTATGCACAATGACTAGCATTCAGAGCAGTCTTTATGCAGTTTAGAGAGCATAAGCCATTAGCTCTTCTCTTCACTGTAGCCCCTCAAGTTGCCAGATAAGCCATTTCTAAGGGTCAAGGTATCCTCAACAATGATGTGAGATGTAGCAGCTGCAGAGGAAGGAGGGAATTCCAAGACCATCCCCAGAGATACAAAAGAAGCTTTGCACTGACCGAGCACTAGTCGGGATGCTGCCCAGTACCTTTAACATGTGAGAGTGGTGGCTATTGTTGTCCTAGCTGAGCTTCAGATGCTCAGGAGCTATTGCTGTCCCAGCTTCAGAGCCATTTTGATGTTCCCTGCTGGGTTGGAAAGCCCACACAACACCACAGATGATGGCACAGTCATTGTTGCACTGGCTCCTAACTGCTCAAAGCTGGGACCTTAAATTATGTTTCTTTTCATCTTATCCTTAACAATATGTTATTAAACACCACAATATGATGTGCCATAGGACCATAGAAAATGGACAACAATGAATATGTTCTTCTCTTTCTCTAAGCATGCTCTCGTAGATAATAATGACATAAATTAGAGTGAAGCTAACAAACAAGGGGCTCTTTGTCATTTGACATGACCCTTTTCTTTTTAATTTGGCACCCTAATCATACTCAGAGTCCCTTCCTTCAAGCAATTCCATGGCAGATGCTTTATTGTGTGTCTGTTGTTTTTCCTCTGGGGCTGTACATTAGGTTAAAATATCACAAATAGCTGCTATTAAAGTGTGAATCACAGTAGCTATAATTTTTCATGACAGCCAAAGGAAATGTGACATATTGAGGAAACTCTGCCATTGATACTAACACTCAGATCTTCAGGCAAGTGTTTAATGACATACTCAGTATGCTGTGCAAACTTCACTATCTACCCAACAAAAGGTTACAGCTAGAGTGCTATAAATATTTGGAAATGTCAGTAGACAATAGCAAAGGAGGGCTCTTTATTTCCTGATCAGTAAAGACGAGATGACAATCGTACTCCCCACAGCCATCCCTGTCTCCTCCCATTCTTTTTAGCTCATATTTTAATAGATTGTGTCATTATATATTTCTGGTGTTAAATGTCCAAACAGTTTGCTGTATGACTAAACATAATCTGTTTTTAAAGGTAGAGGAGATATGAATGAAGTACACTTCTAACAGAAGAAGTAAAGCAAGATCCTCATTATGCCCAAGTCTCTCATATTTTCTTTATCTCTATATCAGGAAAGAGCTGTTGCAGTTTAAATTATAAGCTCAGGAGTTTTAAGCAGTCAAAGGATATACCTGTGTCTTTTCATGGTTGAGCTTAACATCATTTTTCTCAAATAAGAATCCATATGTGTGCTCTGTAGCTTTATTTTTTACATGTTTTCTAGCAGGGGTAGAGACAGATAAAAAGTTTGAGGAACAACTCCACACTTTATTTATTATGGGGGGTGAGGAGAGTAAAGATGGATGACATACTGCACAACAGTATGTCATCCTGATAATGTTGTGTTTCTGCAGTTTAAGTAAGTTTTGCAAATCGTGCTAGACAAGAGTAAGATCACTGGAAACAATGAGCTGCACAGAAAAATTTGTTTTGAGAATTGAAGATATGGGTTATTAGATTTGGTGGGAAACGTTCCGTAAAATGAGGAAGGGGAACTCCACAAATGCTTAGGAGGGATATTCAGTCTTGTTTCCTAGATCTATTTTCTTATGACCACAGAAGCTAAATGCAGTTCCATATTGTAAGTTAATGTACCCCTAGAGACAAGCAATAGGGATTGTGTGTGTGAGAGAGAGAGTGAATGAGAGAGAGAGAGAGAGAGAGAGAGAGAGTCCTACTTGTGACTGGCAACACTTGGAGAGAACATGAGCCCGCTAGATCAGGCCCAAAGCGTATCTAGTCCAGCATCCTATTCCCCATGGTGGTCCATTAACACAAGCCCTCTTCCCATTGCTTCCCTATAACTGGTATTCAAGGCAGGGCCGTAGCTAGCTGAAAGGAGGCCTGTGTTCACCCTTCTCTATGGCGGCACCTCAGAGTGAGAGAGATAATGAAGAAAATAGGGTGGGGTGGAGCTGGGGTGGGGTGGGGGGACACAGGTTCTTTGAACCTATCCGCTCAATTATAGCTGCACCCTTGATTCAAGGCACAGTGCAGGGAGAAACAGAGGGCTTTTCCTTATATCATTTCCGGCCATTGGTCTATCAGTCAATGTTTTCTAGGTTGATTGGCAGGAAAAAGCCTCTTTCTGTCAGTTTGTAATGGGGCAGAGGTCTTGCCTTCTGGTGCGGCAGGGCAGTAGGCTTTTTTTCTTGTCTAAAAATGGTTTTAACAGCTGAAAAGGAGTATCAGAACCCTATCTGGCAGCTGCTTTCTGGCAGCTGTCATGTTTCCCCCCCTAATGTCCTGGATCCTGTGCTGGTCCAGAGTATGGATGGGGGTATGGGTGGGGGTGGATGGGAGGAAGAGATGGTAGCAATTTCCTATTAATTCTGAAATGCATGCCATGTGTCTGACCCACAACAGCCTTTTATGCTTCATGAAGTTTGATAATGTCAAGCTTATGACACCTTAGAATTTAAAAATGTACTTGAAATAGGCAGGATAAACAACCCTACCTCTCTCTTCCACACTAATGTTCGCATTTTTTTAAAGATTGGGGAAAGCAGTAGAGGAACCAGATGGTAAAGGATAGGCCAAGAAAAGTTGGCAGAGTTGCAGTGGAAGTGCCAGTTTAAATGACTTAAGTGTGTGACATCAACATGCCTCACAAAATATGAGATCTTTCAAAGCAAAGAGGTTTATACGAAAGTGCACTTTTGATATCAATTGCTTTTGAAAATACATTTTTATTATTTCCAAGATCTAATCTCAACTGAAGTAGATAGAGCAGAACTTTTTTTTGGTTCAGCATATATAAAATAATTTACACAAGAGACAGAATTCAGAGAACTATCTTAGCTTTATTTACTCAAATTGGGCCTTACTAGAGAGCCAAAAGATTATTTGTTAGCTACTAGGAGAAAGCACTGGGACCCTATGAAAAAGCTCCCGATAGGCCACTGTTCTACTTTCAACTAAACGCAAGAGAGAAAGATTGGCAGACATTTGAGAATTACTGTCTGAAAAAACGTCTTTGGAATGTGAGATGCAAGCCTCAGTCTGGGAACCATAATGAAAGATAATGACTGAAGTTGAAGCAGCTTTAAACAAACATTAAAACGTACTTACTGAAATAGACAAGAGACTTGAGGTGTTTGAAGTCAAGGAACTAAAAAATGGATGACCTGAAGAACATAGAGAAAAATCTTAACACATGCCTGAAACACTCCTGGAAAGGACTGACAGGGGACAAATAGATATTAAGGCTTTGCTTTGAGGTGGAACTACCAGTGCATAAGAAAGAAAATATGTCACCAATTTGTGTTGGCTTGATGGTGCAAAGTTTTTTGCTTCCCAAATAGCTTCTAAGGTAGGTCCACCTTATTTTGAAATAGGTTGCTGCTATAATAATGGCAGCACACGTTACTGTTTGCTCTGTCACAATTCTCTGAGATTCAACTTGAACATTCTTTATTTGTTTGTTTGTTTGTTTGTTACATTTATAAACCTCCCCATCCAGAGGCTCTGGGTACAACAACTTTTTAAAAGACATAAAACCCACGATTCAAACAATGCTAAAAACAATATAAAAACAATTCAAAAATGATTAAAACTATTTAACCCAATTGAAATACCTTTAAAAAACAACACTTTACAAGCCTTGGAAGGCCAAGCCAAATAAATAGGTTTTTAGGGCTCTCTTAAAGGCCGACAGCAAGCCTAAACTGCAGATGTCTGCTGGGAGTGCATTCCATAGACCAGGAGCAGCTACAGAAAAGGCCCAGTTCTGAGTCGGCACCAGACGTACCAGTGGTAACTGGAGACAGACCTCTCCAGATGACCTCAGCGAGCGAAGGGGATCATACCGAAGAAGGCGCTCTCTAAGGTAACCCGGACCCAAGCCGTTCAGACCTTTAAAGGTAATAACCAGCACTTTGTATTTTGCCCGGAAACATATCGGCAGCCAGTGCAGATGTTTTAGGACAGGTATAATATGGGCTCTACAGGATACCCCAGAGACCAATCTGGCTGCCACATTTTGAACTAACTGATGTTTCCGGACTACGTACAAAGGCAGCCCCATGTAGAGCGCATTGCAGTAGTCGAGCCTGGAGGTTACCAACTGATGCACCACTGTTTTGAGATCATTCTTTTCAAGGAATGGACTCAGCTGTCGAATCAGCCGAAGCTGATAGAAAGCGCTCCTGGCCATAGCCTCCACCCGAGATACCATGGTGAAGTCTGGATCCAAGAGCACTCCCAAGCTGCGTACCTGTTCCTTCTGGGGGAGTGTAACCCATCCAGCACAGGAAGATCTAACTCATCCCTTAAATTCCGATCCCCCACAACGAGAACCTCTGTCTTGCTTGGATTCAGCTTCAATATGTTATCCCTCATCCAGCCCATTACTGCCTGTAGGCAGGCATTTAGGGAGTGAATACCATTTCCTGATGATGAAGATGATGATGATAAGGAGAATTTGGGTGTCATCAGCATACTGATAACACCCTGCACCAAATCTCCTGATGACCTCACCCAGGGGTTTCATGTAAATATTAAGAAGCATTGGTGACAAAATGGAGCCCTGGGAGACTCCATATAATAGCTCCCATTTTAAAGAGGGACTGTCACCAAGCTCCACCATCTGGAATCTGCCTGAGAGATAGGAGCGGAACCACTGCAAAGCAGTGCCTCCTATCCCCAATTCCCCCAGGCAATCCAGAAGGATACCATGGTCTATGGTATCAAACACCACCCAGAGATCCAACAGAGTCACACTCCCTCTGTTGATTCCCCTGGTAAGGTCATCCATCAGGCCGACCAAGGCAGACTCAACCCCATAGCCCGCTCTAAAGCCGGTTTGAAATGGGTCTAGATAATTGGTTTTCTCCAAAACTGCCTGGAGCTGGTTAGCCACCACTCTCTCAACCACCTTACCCAACCATGGGAGATTGGAGACCGGCCTATAACTGTCCATCACTGAGGGATCTAGGGAAAGCTTCTTAAGAAGTGGTCTAATAATTGCCTCCTTCAAACAAGGAGGCATCCTACCCTCCCTCAGCGATGAGTTAATGATATTAACTAAGCCATTCCCAACAATCTCCCTGCTAGATTTTTAAAAAGCAGCCAAGTCGGGCAAGGATCCAGAGAACAAGTGGTAGGCCACACCGCCCCAAGCAGCTCATCCACGTCATCAGGCATCACAGATTGAAACTGATCCAATCTAATACTGCAAAAGGGATTGCTGGACACCAGCTTAATAGACTCTGCAGAAACAGTGGAGTCCAAATCGGCCCGAATACAGGAGTTTTTGTCTGCAAAGAACCCATTAAAAGCATCACAGCAGAACAAAGTCCTCGGTTAGGCAGTAATGGATACATTAAGGCAGGAGTAGGCTGCCTTGGATCTCCAGCTGCTGTTGAACTATAACTCTCATAATCCCCAGCCACAATAAGGCTACCCAAGGATTAGGCTATCCATTAAAATCCTACTTGAGATTAGTGAATGGGAGAAGTGCTCAACAAGAGGACTCCAGTGTTGCTGATCTGAGGACTAGGGCTTAGCCAATGTCACCTTAAGACAACCCCACATTAATGACTGCATTTTCTGTCAAACAGGTGGAATCATTTTGTTGGAAACAGTCAATAGTTTGAAAGAGACCACAGCTGTATGCCAGAAGCAACATTTCCCATTGTGTGCATGCACATTTTCTTTTGAAGCCTCTTTTTTGAAGTCAAATGATTTTTAAATCGCTGCAGAACCTGTGATGAAGATGGAATAAGTGTCCTATAAACAACAATAAAGTGCCTTTATTATAGGGGTGTGCATTTGGTTTTGGAATGAACTGAACTGTTACCCAAAGGTTCCATTTGTTCCAAACAAATGTGCAGTTCATAATTGGGCATGGATGGGCTTTATTTTTTCCTCGTTTTATTTCTCTCCTGTTTTCTCTGCTGCTTATATGAGCACTGACTGAAGTCCAATGTGTTGGCACCATTTTGGATTTCAATAACTTCTTGGGACACAGCATTGTGGACAGTGACTTACATTTGCGGCCTTCTGGTAGCACACCAGGAAGACACACTGGTGTGAGGGAAAGCTTCATACTGCTCTGATCTTGTAGTATCAAGGCTGCAACAGGGGGGAGGAAATTTTGATGATTAACTCTGGCTCTTTGAGTGTCCTTTGCCACCTGAAAATGTTTCCCTGGAGGCTGCATAACCCTTAGGGACATATTTTGGAATGACACTGGTCACTCTTGGAGCCACCGCAAATAGACAAAATTATCTCCCCCATAGTGCATGTCCGAGACTACACAGCACCAGCACAGCTAGGAAAGCTCTCCCTCATGCCCTCATCTTCCTGGTGTACTACCGGAAGGCTGCTCTGGATGTCCGTTAGTATGGGTAAAAAAACTGGTGCTAAAAACCTATCATCTGTCTCGAGCTTTATCTTGCAGGAATAATCAAGTTTAAGTGAGAATATAGCAGCATCACTGATTCTTTTGCTTCTGCTGGTACCGGTAAGTTTGTCATTTCTCTGCACCAGTTTATAGTTCGTCCTGTGCAGAGACACATGGAAGAGAGTTACCTGCACTCAGCAAAAGATACATGTTTAATCTCTGATATACTATTCTGGGGTTTCCTCTTTCCAATCAAGGATCATGCTTAGAACAGTGACTCATACAGAAACACAGTGAGGCTATTCACATGCGCGTGCAAAACCAGGCTAAAGTAGCCCAGCCCGGTTTTGCACGCATTCGTGTGCACTACCGGGATTGGGCCAATCCCAGCGGCACCACTCATTTTTATAATTGTCTTTCAGTCGTGGCTGCAAGCAGCTATGGCTAGCAGATTCAGGAAGGGGAGTGGGGATCCCCAGAATCCACTGTGCACTTGAAGCTCTGTGGGGGGGGGGAAGCATTCCTGGTACCCCAACTCTTGGAGCTGCCAGCAGCAGCCAGTGCTCATCTGGGTGGGCGATCTGCCTGCCCAGGAAAGACGGAGTGATTGTCTGTAGGGAGTTAAGCTCTTTAGGGGTTCCTCCCTGCAAACCCTGTAGCTCCTTCTCACTGCTCATGAGAAAGGGCTCAGTAAGTTTGTTCCTTTGAAGGTGAGCACAGCATTACTTACTTGGGTTGCTTTTAGAGTTTGGAAATAAGCTGCAAGTACAAAAATGTGTAATTCCAAAACTATGAACCTCTTCGATTTAACATGGAATACCAATATAATTAGTTCAGCAAATGGGGAATTCCTTTGTCTTTTCCGTCCATTATTGTTTAGACAGAGTGTGCAAAAGTCTTACACCCTTTTAAATGTAGGAATGAAATGTTTCCCCACAATTTTAACTAAGAAAGAAAAATCCCGGTGCCCATAAATCTTTAATTTGAGAAACACTTATCCGAAGGCTGAGAACTACAATGCTGTAGTTTTGCACTTGAAATTGGCATGAGGGTTATAAAGGATAAAATACTGTTGTGATGTGCAGTTGTGTGGTGTCCAATTGATTGTTTGGATAAGATGAAAGTAAACACCTATGAAAAGCACTTTCCCTTGTAGATTTGGGAAGAATTAATCAGTGTCACCGTCCTAGATCCTTATCAGTAATTAAAGCGTTCCGTCTAGGAGAAGATGATCTAGTTTTTTAAAGTAGCCTGGACAAGCAAACCTATGAATATTCAATTAAAGGGCAATAAATAATGCATTTTCCTTATTAAGGATCCAATACTTAACTATAAGTAATTAAATAAAACATTGAGGCGAGTCTCACAATCAGTGAGACCCGCCGGAGTGGGTTCTGTGGGGACAGCGGGCTTAGCCCCCAGATGATCAAGGCAGCAGCCCAGGCAGCCAGATCAGCCACCCACCCGACTGCCAGCTCCGTCACGGAGCCAGCGGGGGCTGCGGGGATTGGGGGCCACGCGGCCTCTGGAAGTTCCAGTATGCCCTGCACAAGTACGCGGGGCATGCTGGAGAGACGCCTGAGCCCGGGAGTCTGCTTGCAGCCTCCAGGCTGGGGGTCTTCTCATGTGTTGTCGTGGCGTGGAGCTGTGCTGTGGCAATAAACAATCAGGAAGCACAGGTTTCTGCTAAGGGGAGGGCTACTTTGGTGGGCTAGCCACCAGGAAACCACCACGCTCACCTGCGAGCCCGCTGGTTCTCACGATGACTTGAAAGTGGGCTAAGCTCCCTTAGCCCACTTTCCAGTGATCATGAGAATAACCTCATTGTGTTCACTCTAAGGAATGATGGGCACCAGGATATCATTTATAACAAGTGTGATTAAACTGATTTTGAAGTCTAAATGAGCTGCAAGTCCTAAAAATATGAATTAATCAGTGTCAAATTGATCAGTGTCAAATTGATCAGTGTCAAATTTCAAAACTATAGCATGAACCTCTTTCATTTAACATGGAATACCAATATAATTAGTTTAGCAAATGAGAAATTCCTTTGGCTTTTCAATCCATTCTTTTGACATTGTTATCTTCCTCATCTGAGGGTTCTCTTTTCCCCCAGTCTCATTCAGAGGAATAAATTAAAACTCCAGAATTATATAGCTAAGGTAGTGCTGATAAGACTTGTCACCGGGTATTGGTGACGGGGATCATGTAGACATAGCCTCAGATAATTTATAGAAAGAGTGTGAAAAAGGGGAATGTCTCTGATACTAGATAGCACAAAGACCCATGGATTTATTTATTTATTTATTTATTTATTTATTTATATAGCGAATTTATTGACCACCTGACTTCCTTAGACTCGAGGTGGTTTACATAAATCAATGGATGTAGACATTATTGAATGAGAACAATGATATCAGAGAGTGCTGTGGGACTGATCCTAAGCAGGGAAAATTCCAATGAAGAACTGGCTCTTAGATGCAAAAGCCACTTCCCAGCAGATACAGGTGTGTCAGTCTTTTGAGTCTCTTCTTACAAAGAAGTTGGAGTAGGGATCACCAAGGATGAAAGGCTTCTATCACATATTCTAAAGATATGCATTTCTTTGGCACAGAGCAACCCCTGCACAAGTGTCAGAACTAGGGACATGCAAACTGGCTCTGCTTACTTCCTTGCAAAAATATATAACTTATACATACAATCAGGCTCTGTATCGGAAAAATGGAAAGTAGCAATTGTAATACCGATTTTCAAAAAGGGATCCAGGGGTTATCCAGGAAATAATAGGCCATTTAGCTTAACCTCTGTTCCAGGTAAATTGATGGAAAGCATTATCAAGGATAAAATTGTAAAGCACATAGAAGAACAAGCCCTGCTGGGGGAGAACCAGCATTGCTTCTGTAAAGGCAAATCTTGCCTCACAAACCTTTTGTAGTTCTTTGAGAGTGTTAACAGAAGTGTGAATAAAGGCAAGCCGGTTGACATAGTATAGTTGGACTTCCAGAAATCTTTCAACAAAGTTCCTCATCAAAGACTCTTGAAAAAACTTAGCAGTCATGGGATAATGGGACAAGTACATGTGTGGATTGCTGACTGGTTGAAAGATAGGACACAGAGGGTAGGTATAAATGGAGAGTTTTCACAATGAAGGGAAGTAAGAAGTGGGATCCCCCAAGGAACTGTACTGGGACCAGTGCTTTTTAATTTATTCATAAATTATCTAGAAGTAGGGGTAAGCAGTGAGCTGGCCAAATTTGCAGATGACACCAAACTCTTTCGGGTAGTCAAATCCAAAAAAGTTTGTGAAGAGCTCCAAAAGGATCTCTCCAAACTGAGAGAGTGGCCGACAAAATGGCAAATACGGTTCAATGCTGGCAATTATAAACGGATGCACATTGGGATGACAAACCCCAACTTCACATATATGCTGATGGGATCTGAGCTGTCAGTGACTGACCAGGAGAGGGATTTGGAGTCGTGGTGGACAGCTCGTTGAAAGTGTTGACTCAATGTGCAGTAGCTGTGAAAAAGGCCAATTCCATGCTATGGATCATTATGAAGGGGATTGAAAATAAAACACTGAATATTATAATGCCCTTATACAAAACGATGGTGTGGCCACACTTGGAGTACTGCATACAGTTCTGGTCACCACATAAAGAAGGACATTTTAGAACTGGAAAAGGTGCAGAAGGGGGCAACCAAGATGATCAGGAGCCTAGAGCACCTTTCTTATGAGGTAAGGCTATAACACCTGGGGCTTTTTAGTTTAGAAAAAAAGACAACTGTGGGGAGACATGATAGAGGTCCATAAAATCATGCATGGAGTGGAGAAAGTGGATAGAGAGATATTCTTCTCCCTCTCAGATAACACTAGAACCAGGAGTCATCCCATGAAATTTATTGCCAGGAAATTTAGGACTGACCAACGGAAGTATTTTTCACACAGCGCAAAATCAACTTGTGAAATTCTTTACCACAAGATGTGGTGACAGCCAACAACCTGGATGGCTTGAAGAGGGGTTTGGATAACTTCATGGAGGAGAGGTCTATCATCGACCACTAGTTGGTGGGCTAAAGGCCACCTCCAGCCTCAAAGGCAGGATGCCTCTGAGTACCAGTTGCAGGGGAGTAGCAGCAAGAGAAAGGGCATGCCTTGAAGAGGCATGGAAGCCTGTAGGCTTCCAGCAGCATCTGGTAGGCCACTATGTGAAACAGGATGCTGGACTAGATGGGTCTTGGGCCTGATCCAGCAGGGATATTCTTATGTTCTTATGAGGTCGAAATGATTCACCATCAAACCAGGCCTGTTCAGTGGCTCACCCTTGAGCCAAACTGGTTTAGTTTGGCTGCACCTTTAGCCAAACCTGCCTCCCCCCCCCCTTAACCAGCTCCAGGGTTCTAAAAGGTTTTAAAAAAAATTTTAAGAACACATACCGCCTAGTCGCTGGCATCAGTGTTGTGGTGATTCTGTAGCCGCGGGGGGTCTCCAATGGTTCCCGCTCCCCCTCCTGCCTCTCCCTGGTCTTTTTAGGGCCAGTTCAGGCCATAATGGCACAGTGGAGAAGCAACCTGCCTACAGTGCAAGAGGCTGTTGGTTCAAATCTCCGCAGGTGTGTTTCCAAGAATATAGAAAACTCCTATATCGGGCAGCAGCAATATAAGAAGGTGCTGAAAGACATAATCTCATACTGCACGGTAGATGTCAATCGTAAACTCCTCCTGTATTTTACCAAGAAAATCACACGGCTGTGTGGTTGCCAGGAGTCAACTGTGACACAATGGCACAAGCTTTTCAGGCCTTTTATGGGCCTTTTCAGTCATCTCCCTGCACGTGGTGTATATTATTTGAGTTAATTTACATCGCAGTTTTATGTGAGACTTCAGAAAGAACTAGGACTTGTTATATGAGGGCATTCATTCTGTAGATATAGTTGCTTATATGCAACAATGTGCTTTGCAGAATCTGCTTCCACATGTGGATCTTTTGCTGGATCAAGATGCCTATGTTGTATGTCTGGCAGAAAATAGTTATTTGTTGTATATACTATGTCACAGTATTGTCGAGGTACTGAAACCCATAAAATAATCCGGGTATTCTCCTGAAGGCTACTTCATATATTCTGTTTTCTATAAGTTCAAGCATGGAAACATATCCGTTTTGTCAATTTGAATTGTGACCATTTCAGAATACTATTTGCATATTCATGATTGCTGGCATAAGTACTTTCCCAACTCTTGTGCACTGTCCTGAAAGTCTATGTGTGTCCATGCTCAGGAGGAGTTTGCTTGAACTTGTAGAAAATGGGAACCACCTCATTATTCCCTGGTTTCTGAGCCATGCCCTAAAGCTAGAGCAAGAGCTTCCATTATTCATTTTAAAAATGCCCCCCAAAGAGTTTGTTTTACTGTTATAGTGTTCTCTAAATGGATACCCAAATTGCCATAGAATACAGGGACTACCTTATGTTGCCCTTTGCCTAACTAAAATGGCTCACCCTTTTAAAATTAGGTTATTGTTCTAATAAGAAAAAAACTTTCACTAATAAAACACACGTGATTAAAAAAAACTCAATCAGTGTTATGTACACTATAACCTCAAATAAAATGTAGATCAAATAAAGATAATTGAGTTCATGTAGGTCTTGAGACATATAAAGCCTGTGAGTTGTTCAGTGCTTTTATGTTAATTAAATTATTAACTCATTAGAGAAACTTGACACATAAAAAGGATCATTACTATACACATACACTCACAAAGCTGGCCTGTCGAGAAATGGAGAGCCCTTTCTAAAGCTGCCTTGCCAATAATTTAGTTTGATTCTGATAAAACTTTGAACATGGTATTTGAAAATATAAACAAGGAGGAAAATGACTCAAAATACTCATTTTAAGCTGTTGTCCTCTGGCCAGTAGAAAGGAAAAGGGAAGATTGTGCCATTGAGTTGGTGTCGACTCCTGGCAACCCCAGAGCCATGTGGCTTTCTTGTTAGAATACAGGAGTGGTTTACCATTGCCTTTCTCCTGCGCAGTGTGAGATGATGCCTTTGCCGTTGTCACTGAAGTGAGCATACGCTTCCAGCACCTTCCTATATCATTGCTGACCGATATAGGTGACTACAAATATATATTTACTAGGCACAGTCCTAGTAAACACACCAGTGGGGATTCGAACTAACAGCCTCTTGCTCCCTAGGCAAGCTGCTTCCCCACAGCCTCCCATTAATGAAAGATCCTTTTCCTAGAATGCATTTCTTAATCTCTTAATTTCCTTTCACAGTTTTCTGATTATTATTTTTAAAAAACACACCTCACTCTCTTTCTTTGGTTATACTTTTGAGTCCTCTAGGACACTTAAGTGGCTCAGTGGAGAAATGCTTGACTAACAAGCAGAAGGTTGCTGGTTCGAATCCCCGCTGAAACACCTATATCAGGCAGCAGTGATATAGGAAGATGCTGAAAGGCATCATCTCATACTGCATGGGAGATGGCAATGATAAACCACTCCTGTACTCGACCAAAGAAAACCACATGGCTCTGTGGACACCTGGAGTCGAAATCGACTTGACGGCACACATTTGGATGAGGCGAAGAATTGTATTTATTGTCTAATGTATGTTGAGTCTTTAAGTATATTTGAATGCAGATACTGGTACCTTGGTAATACATTTTATGTAGTAGGGTGTTTTGTTATATCGTAGAGACCATATTACTCCTGTCTTGAAGGAATTGCACTGGCTACCGATACGTTTCAGGGAAAAATACAAGGTGCTGCCGGTCATTACCTATAAAGCCCTAAACAGCTTAGGCCCTGTGTATTTAAGAGAACGTCTTCTTCGTTATGAGCCCCACCGCCTGCTAAGATCATCTGGAGAGGTTCGCCTGCAGCTGCCGTCATTCACCCAGGCTTTTAATTAGATTTATAGTTTTAAATAATTGTAATACTGGGTTTTAAATGTTTTTAATCTTTTAAATGATTTTAATTGTTAATTGGCTTAATGTTTTAAATGATTTTAATTGTAAACCACACAGAGACATAAGTATTAGGCGGTATTTATTTATTTATTTATTTATTCATTCATTCATTCATTCAATTTCTATACCGCCCTTCCAAAAATGGCTCAGGGCGGTTTACACAGAGAAATAATAAATAAATAAGATGGATCCCTGTCCCCAGAGGGCTCACAATCTAAAAAGAAACATGGAGGTCACTGGAGGTACTGTGCTGGGGGTGGATAGGGCCAATTATATATAATAATATTTATAATTATATATAATTATATATAATAATAATTATATATAATAATAATTATAAGGTATGATAATATTTTAAATAAATAAAATAAAATAAATGTTATGATTTGCAACAAAACATCTATTTACCATTGTCATAACACATGGAAAGGTATAAAAAGGATGTATTGCTACATGCTGTCTTTTTCATATGCAGACCTGAACACTTAGATTTGAAAACGATATCAGAGAATGGGAGGTGTTATGTGAAAATGTTGTTCTTTCAAAAGGCAGTTGTGCACAGAAGATTACCTTTATATATAACGCTGGGCTAACTGGAAGAAAATACACACATTGAAGTGATCCTCAGGATTGCTGCAGGAGGCTACCACCTTCTGTGGGAAGGAAGCCCAAAAGCGCTTATCTCCCCGCAGACGATCACTGCCTCCTCTTTGGGCGGCTGGATTGGCCATCCACATGGCTGCCAGCTGCGTCACGGAGCTGGCAGGGCCTGCGGGGATCGGGGGCCACATGGCCCCCGGAAGTTCCAGGATGCCCCGTGCGAGCATTCAGGGCATCCTGGAGAGACCCCTGAGCCCAGGAGGCTGTTTTCAGCCTCCCAGCCAGGGGTCTACTCATGTGTCACCATGCGATGCGGCAACACACAAGCAGTGAAATGCAGTTAATGGAGCACTCACTCCATTAACCTCGTTTAAGGGGAGGGTGCTTTAGGCAGGCTAACTGCCTTGGGAGCACCAGGCTCACCTGGTGGTTTCCACGATCCACAGAAAGTGGGCTAAGCTCCCTTAGCCCGCTTTCCGTGGATCGTGAGAATAGTCTCATTGTTTTCTATAAACAATAAGAACATAAGAACAGATCTGGTGGATCAGGCCCAAAGCCCTTATTTCCCACAATGGCCCACCAGATGCCTCTGAGAAGCCTACAGGCAAGAGGTGAGGGTATGCCCTCTCTCCTGCTGTTGATCCCCTGCAACTGGTATTGAGAGGCATCTTGCCTCTGAGACCGGAGGTGACCTTTAGCCACCAGACTAATGATAGACCTATCCTCCACAAATTTGTCTAAGACCCTCTTAAAGCTATCCAGGCTGAAGGCCATCACCACATCCCATGGCAGAGAATTCCATAGATTAATTATGCTCTGTGTGAAAAAGTACTTTTTTTGTAGTACCTAAATTACCTGCCAATCAGTTTCATGGGATGACCCCTGGGTCCAATGTTATCAATACACTAGAGCAAAACAATACATTCGGTCGATATCCCACAAAGCTCTAGATGTAAATAAGTAATTAATAAATACACTTTATTACTATTACTGTTACTCCTACTACTACTGCTACTACTATTATGTATGTTTGCTTCATATTCTTTCCTTTTAAAGGTTCAATAATGTCCACAGTCAAGATAAATAGTGATTGATCTATAGGTTCATTATGTTCATGCTCTAAATGTTAGCTAAGCATATCATATGTTGCACCGTGGTTTTAGTATTATTGAATCATGTATGCCTGGGACTGTCAGATTAGAGCAAAAGAGTGGAAGCGAGGTTGTCTTCAGATGCTGTCTTCTGAAGCAAGGGATTGGTGTTATTATGACCTTGGTATTAGCCTATATAAACCCATATTCAGAAGTCACCAAAAACATTTTAACTATTCTCTAACAAAACATGAAAGTTGTCTTGGTTGAATTGTGCTTTCTGGAAAAATAATTAGCCAGTAATAACCCTGAGTAATAATTCTAGAAAATGATGGCATGACTGCCCAGGAAGAGTTGCTGTATGGTTAGAAGGGAGCAGATGTTTGTGGACATCATAAGCCTGACATAGAACACATTCCACAATTAGTGAAGAGCAAACTTAATTTTTATGAAATAATGAACAAGATTTAATTGCCAGATGACTTTGGCCTATGTAGGTTCTTCCATCCTTAAAGTGATTTTGTGAAAGTGCAACAGCCCTGCCTTGATGTGCTGGTTAGTCTTGTAAGAAACGTACTCCAAGTGCCTATAGCATAAATTTCTTCCATGTGATCAAAATGAAAGTAATACTGGCAGGAACAATCTGATGTCACTGAAAATGTATTTTGTCCATCAACTTCTGGTAAGGTTCGCATATCTATAACTGATTCCTTAAAAGGCAGTTCATCTGCTAAAAAATCTCTTCAGTCTTTGCACTGCCATCTGAGGCATCTTTAAAATGCCTTTTTGAAGCTTTGAAGAACAAATGTCTGAGATATCCAATTGGAACTCATTCTTGAAGAGTTTGACTTGAAAAAACTGGCTAACACTCTGAAAAGCAATGACATCTGTGGCACCACGTAAACACGCATCCACCTGCAATCCCACCATAGATTGACTAAACAGGGATTGCTCTACTCTGCAGTTTCCCAAAGCTACAAAATAGCCATTCTTTTGCAGAAATGGGGAGGGGGGAAAGCAGAGGACGACGACTCAGTAACAGGAATAGCTGTAGCCATAAACGTGATGAATGGCTTGCTAGAAACGACATTAAATAGCGGCAATATCAGTTCCAAGATGAGATCTGCAACATTCTTATTGCCAGGCCGTGTGGCTGGATGATTCACGGTGTGCTCACTTCTCATGGTCATCTTTTAATGGTATGTCCTGTGTCACTAGTCATTTGCACTCGTACTGCGGAAGACTCATGTGCCGCTGCCTACTATTCCATCATACTTTTTTCATTTGCCAGAGTATTATTAAAGGATGGGAAAGAAAATTAGGAATAAGACTGGTTGTGATTCCCATTCCTTCAACTAACAGTGGATTTATTCTTAGCCTTTTGCTAACCTGGCTGTTGCCAATGAAGTTATTTTTCATAGGGTTGGTGGGGTTTTTTTTGGTAGATTCTAATCTCAATAGTTTCCCACTGACTGAAGTAGACATTTGAAATGTGCAAAACTGGTAACATTACTCTGTAACCCCCCACCCCATGTTAAATTCCTACCTAAGAGTTCTCTTGCTTTAATATTTTTGAAGTTAGTAGCTTTTGAAAGTCAGCTTAAGTGGCACAGCAGGCAAATGCTTGACTAACAAGCAGAAGGTTGGTGGTTTGAATTTTGCTGGTTTGAATTCCTGCTGGTATGTTTGCCAGACTATGGAAAACACCTATATCGGGCAGCAGTGATACAGGAAAATGCTGAAAGGCATCATCTCATACTGCACGGGAGGAGGAAATGGTAAACCCCTCCTGTATTCTGCCAAAAGAAAACCACAGGGTTTTGTGGGTGTCTGGAGTTGAAATTGACTTAATGGCACACTTTACCTTTAGCTTTTGAAAACAGGGTCCCTATCTATTCCATTTGAGGTGGACTACTTGGACTACTTTCTGGCAGCTTCATCTATAAAAAGGCTATTTTTCAACATTTGCTCAACAGCGATCTTGTGCAACTACATCAATTTTGTTTTAAATTTGCAGGCGGTGTGGAAGCCACCTGAACAACACTGGCTAGTATGTGAGCCAAAGTGCTTCAGTTGTGGGGGAGCAACAATAGAGCAGGGTTTTTGCCTTCTTTGAAGCTTCTTTGAGGCATATGCCTGGCCATTGAGAGAAGCAATATTCTAGACTATATGAACATTTGTTCTGATCCAGCAGGGATTTTTATAATATTTCTCTGCACTGTAGACTAGCTTTTTACATGTTATCTCCAATACTTCTAAGGTTAATCATGTCAATGGGATTTAATTGCAACTAATTTTACTTGGATTGAGATTGTTTAGTATTATATGCTTCAGCCAGTTGTGCTGTTTCCAACAGATTTTCACTGAGGTCCTGCCTTCTATCCAAACTTGAATTTCAAATTCCCATGACTTAACTAGCAGAACATAACTCAACTATTGGAAGGAATTGTTATTAAGTACCTATACATTCCTTTTAAAAATTTGTAGCTTTACATGAAACTACGTTTTTAAAAAAACACACCACGGTGTGTGTACATGGAAATCACACAATTATGATGAAATCTTCTGTAACATCCTAGATATTTTTATTTTGCTCCTTTATGCTTGTAGACACTGAAAGCAAGAAGCTGCACAAGCACAATGAACAGCACCCACCCACAACACTATCTGTCAGCTGTGTGGATACACAGGGAATCCATGTAAACCAGAAGCTGTGTGTACATGCAGCTCTGTGAGCATGTAGCTCTGTAATTATGTAATTTAGAACGTATAGCTCTGTAAGCTTGTAGCATGTAGTATGGAGAACAGGGACGAAGCAAGATTAGAGTGTGCCCTGGGATGAAAAGTAAGAATGGGCCTCTAACATCCCAACTTCCCCATCAGAGAACATCTGAACCCACCAATCTCAGCTTCTAATCTATTTGCTTCAGAAAAGGCAATATCTGAATGTGAGAGTTGAAGTGAGTTTCAGATCTCAGGTTCTCTGAAGCAAGCAGATTAGAATAAGCGGAGGTTGGTGGATTCAGATGTTGTGACCAATGCCAACATTTCCTAACTTGGAAAGAAGTAAACACTCATGGAGGGAGGGGAGGGGAGAGCATGCTCAAGGCTGAGGGATGCCATGCAGAGCTTGGTATTAACAGAGGTTCTGTTCCATATTGTTGCACACACTGAACATCTAGAAAATGTGCTAGCATTTTCTTGCCCCTTGCCCCATTCAACAGATAATTCAGGTATGGTAGTATAGACTATGACCTTGGTGTTGCTGTCCCAGCTGAGAGTATTGGTGATTGCAGCTTTCCCTGCATTGAACCTCGGTGACCATGGATGAAAATTATATGTAAGTGCTAAAAATGTTATGTTAGGTTTCACTGGCTAGCTGGTGTCAGTGAATCTCAGAACTGAGATTCTGTACTGAATCCTGTTCTGAAATTATCAGTTGATTTTGTTTATTCCCAATGGTATACCATTTTCATATGTATTGCACGTCTTCACTTACAACTCTATCCCTATTAACATTTGACCAAAACTCACCTTTATTGTTCAAAGTACTCTTTGAAGGACAGGAAACAGAGTATAGGAATAAATGGATAGTTTTTACAATGGAGGGAAATAAGAAGTGGAGTCCCATAAGGATCTGTACTGGGACCAGTGCTCTTTAACATGTTCATAAATGATCTAGAAGTTGGGGTAACCAGCGAAGTGGCCAGATTTGCAGATGGCAGTAAACTATTTAGGATAGTGAAATCCAAAACAGATTGTGAGGAGCTCCAAGCTGGGATCTCTCCAAACTGGGTGAGTGGGTGACAAAATGGCAAATGCAGTTCAGTGTAGGCAATTGTAAAGTGATTCATATTGGGGCAGAAAAACCCAACTTCACATATTCACTGATGGGATCTGACGTGTCAGTGACTGACCAGGAGAGAGATCTTGGACTTGTGGTGGACAGTCATTGAAAGTGTCGACTCAGTGTGTGGCAGCTGTGTAAAAGGCCAATTCCATGCTAGGGACCATTATGAAGGGGATCGAAAATAAAAATGCTAATATTATAACGCCCTTATACAAATCTATAGTGTGGCCAGATTTGGAGTACCGCGGGCAGTTCTGATCACTGTATCTTAAGAAGGAAATTGTAGAACTGGAAAAGGTACAACAGAGGGCAACCAAGATGATCAGGGGCCTGGAACACCTTCCTTATGAGGCAAGGCAACAGCATCTGGGGATTTTTAGTTTGGAAAAGAGATGACTACAGGGAGACATGATAGCGATGTATAAAATTATGCATGGAAAAGAGAGAGTGGACAGAGAAATTTTTCTTTCTCCTTCACAACACTAGTAGCAAGGATCATCCAATGAAACTGAAGACCAGGAAATTTAGGACCAGCAAAAGGAGGTACTTTTTCACACAGTGCACAATTAATCTATGGAATTATCTGCCAAGGGATGTGGTGATGGTCACTAGATTGGATGACTTTAAAAGGAGCTTAGACAAATTTATTGAGGATAGGTCTATCAATGGCTACTAGTCCAATGGATATTTCCTCCCCCCCTCACCAGGAATCACTTTTCACTCATCAAAGACTTGTCTGACAAGTAGACTTGCCTGAACCCTGCACATAACAAGCCACAGAGGCTGGTCTCATGATCCGTGAGGCCCAGATCAGCCGCCCACACGATTGCCAGCTCTGTGATGGAGCTGGCGGGGGCTGGAGAGCTCGGGGGCAGCGCGCCCCCCGGAAGCCCCAGTATGCCCTGCGCGAGCGTGCAGGGCATACTGGGGAGACCCCCGGAGTTGGGAGACGGCTTTTCGCCTCCCCTCCGGGGGTCTACTCATGAGTAGGCATGGCGCAAAGCTGCATTGCAGCTACTCACAATCCAGAAAACCAGGGTTGTGGAGCGCTCACCGCAGGGGTTCTTGAGCAGGTTACCCACTCTTGTACCACTGGGCTCGCAGCCAAGCCCGGTGGTTCTGACGATCTGCAAAAATCGGGCTAGGCTCTCCTAGCCCGATTTTTGCAGATCGTGGGAACAGCCCCATAGCTTCCTTCTGCTTTTGTTCCTAGGCAGGAGGCACCTTTTAGAAAGAGGCAACACCAGACGGTTGCCAGGGGGCAAGCATCCCCCACAGACAAGTATCTTTCACAAATGCTGCTGGACACCTGTGGCTACTTGAAAGAAAGGTGCTTTCACATGGTTGTCTAACCAAAGTGCTTTTTGATCCTTGTGTGCCTCTCTGGTTTTTGTTTTGTTTGGTTTTATTTTTGGTTTTTTTGCTGCATTTGGGGAGGATACTTGGGAGGTATTTCTTGTCAGGCTCTCATGCAGGATCCAGATGTTGTGCATGGGATTCTGAATAATCCTGTTCTCCCTCCTTGTGAGCCTTGGCTCTGAGGTCAATGCTGAGCACTGCCTTAATGCTATTTTTATAGCCCTACCTGCTAGCCAGAGCTTACTTTCCAGGCTCTTTTCATCCCTACTTTAAAGCAGTCATGAAAAGAGAAGGAAAGTAAGTGTTGGCCAGCAGGTGGAGCTGTAAAAGGAGTGCTAAGGCAGTGCTCACTCAGTGTCTCACCACAGAGCCAAAACTCATGAGGGAGAAGAGGATTATTCAGAAGCCCATAAACGTGCCTGGATCTTGCACGAGAGCCCATTCTCCTACAGGAAGTACTTCAGTAGCTGGGGGTGGGAGGAAAAAATAGTTCTAGTAAGAACTAATCAGCCTACAACTGGACTACATTTCGTCCAGATTGGTTAGGCAGTTCACAAGTTAGCCCACTTGCACCTCAAACATTCAGGCATCCACTATCTTGAATTGGGGTGGATGACACCATCACAAGCTATGCCTTTGAGATGCCCCTACAGCAGTTGCAAATTTGGTTCAAATCAGTTGGGCAGTTCATAAGTCAGCCCAGTTATGCCTCAAACATTCATGCATCCACCATATTGAATGAGGTGGATGACATCATCACAGAATACACTGTTGAGGTGTCCCTATATGTCAATAAGTACAACTGTTCCAAATTTGGTTCAAATCAGCTACGTGGTTCACAAGTTAGCCCACTTGTGCCTCAAGTGTTCATGCATCCACCATCTTGAATTGGGGTGGATACCATCATCACAAACTATGCTGTTGAGGTGTGCCTATACCCTTACCCAATTTGGTTCATTCTGGTCCAATCATTGCAAAGTTGATAGGGACACACACACTCTAGGGGTGTGCAAACAGGTTCAACGTCTAACTGGTTCGGTTTGACATTTTGGGGTCGAACAGAACCACCCCCTGTTAGGTCTGACCCCGACTGAACACCCCCAAATGTTTGGGGGGTTCGCATACCATTTTAGTACCTTACCCCCCTTTGGGGGCATTCCTGGAGGTGGGAGGGGGGGTCCACTGAGGTTCCTCCTCCCCCTCACCGACTTTCCTCATGCCCCCCTCAACCAGTTCGGCCACTCTTCGGCTGGTTTTCGGCCTTCACACAGCGGCCCGGTGGCCATTATGGAGGCTGCACACCAGCACACTTGGCCTCTGTGAGGCCCAGGCCACGCAGGTATGCAGCCTCCATAATGGCCACTGGGCTGCAGGGTGAAGGCCAAAAACTGGCCAAAGAGCAGCCAAACCGGCTGAGGAGGCCATGAGGAAGGCCGGTGGGGCAGGGGGAACCTCTGGAGACCCCCCACCACCACCTCCAGGAACTCCTCTGAGGGGAAATAAGGTTTAAAAAAGTTTTTTAAAAACTAAAATGGTCCACGAACGCCCCCGGACTGAACTGAGCCGGCGGGGGTTCGAAGGGGTGCCGGACCGAACTGGCCCGGTTGGGTTTGAGTGAGGTCTGGACTCAAACCGGGCCAGCCAGTTCCATGCACATCCCTAAAACACACACACACACACACACACACACACACACACACACACACACACACACACTCTCTGCCAGGTGATCTCATAAAGCACAACTTAACTTGAATGTGGTCACTTGTAATTCAGTCCATTCCTTAGCCTCCTATAAAGCCTTTTGAGGTAATATCAAAGTGTTGCTCATGGAAAAGGCACAGTAAGAGTTTCCCACAAGAGCTGTTGAATGTTTAACCTGCTCCTATGTAAGCTGGACACACAATTTAGTGCTCAGTTAACACTGAGCTCTTTTAAGAATTCATTTCGATCAATTGCTTCAAGCAAATATCTTCTTTCTGACTGCTTAGAAAATGGAAGACGATGAGTATATGTCACAGTGTACTAAATACTCCAGTCTAATGAAGGCCTGCTATCTGTGCTGTGATCCTGTAAACTGAAGACAGCATAGACTGAACCATGGACCTTCTGTATTCAAAGCATGTGTCCCCTACTGAGCTATGGCATTTCCCTATCCTAGAGGCAGAAAAGCACTGAAATGGTATGTCTACACCATGAACTTATGTCAATGTTACGCAAGTTTAACCATAATAAATCTCTCCAAAGAATTCTTGGAACTGTCATATAATGAAGATGCTCAGAGAACTCCAGTTCTTTTCACAAAACTACAGTTCCCAGTGTTTCACAGAGAAAGAGAAATACACTCAGAAAACTTTGTTTTTCAAGGTTCAGAATATAGCTGTGCAGTAATTTCATTCTGGAACTTTGTTTTTTAACTCAGAATTGATGACATCACTTGTACAGGTCCAAGGTTCTATTTCTTCCATGTTGACAATCAGCCAGTAAATGATGCAAGGTGCTTTGTACTGCAGGCAGGGTGCAACAATATGTCCGTATGTGCATACATGCAAACAGGATTACTGAGATTGTCTGTCTATCTATCTATCTATCTATCTATCTATCTATCTATCTATCTATCTATCTATCTATCTATCTATCTACCTACCCATCCATCCATCCATCCATCCATCCATCCATCCATCCATCCATCTATACACACACGAACACATGCATGCACCCTCCTATCCTGTCTGAATCCTCTCCTCCTGGGTTATTTTCAGAAAATGCAGGGAAGGGATTGCATTAAGCTGTGGCTAAAAAAGTCTCTAGGTAGTTGACAATATAAAACCAATTATAACATTAACACAATTAAAACAATTTAAAATACAATAAAAACTCTAAAACCAAAACTTTAAAACTATAAACTAAAAGCCTGACTGAACAGATAGGTTTTTAGGTCCTTCTTAAAAACATTCAGAGAAGGGGGAAAGTCCCAGTCTTGAGTCTCCACCAGCTGAGCCGGAGGCAACCACAACTGGACCTCCCCAGATGATCTTAACAGGCAGTGGGGTTGAGGAAGAAGAAGGCGCTCTCTTAAATACCTCAGACCCAAGAAGTTATAATTTATGACCAAAATACCTTGTCTAAAAGCAAGTAAAACAACAGGTTGGTGAATTAGTGCCATCCATCAGGGTCACACAGCTAGGAGGGAGGGAAATCAACAATGTTTGTTACAATGGGGCGATTCACAGAATTGCCCCAGGTGAGTGGGGAGGGTGCAGAGGGAAGGCTGCTTTTACTTTACTTCCCCCCCAGATGACCAAGCAGGTCCTCTTCAGTGTGCCTCCTGCATGCCCACACAGGCAGCCCTGCTCCTTGCAGCTCCGTGAAGCACAGAGTAGGGCACAGGGATCTGGGGCCAGAACTTGTTGTTCCAGCCTCCAGGCATCTCTCTATTAGGGATGTGCATGGAACCGCACAGGGGAGGCTTGAAGGCGGCGGGAGTGCTGCTTTAAGAGCGGGGGAGGGTGCACTTACCCCTCCTGCTGCTTTCCCCCTGCCAGCATCCGTTTTAGTCAAATCCCATCAGGGCGGCAGCATACCTCTCTGCATGTAGCCCGAGGAGTCACACAATAACCGGTGCAAGAGCACCTTTAACCTCGGCTAAAAGCCAGGTTCTTTAAGGGGGTTAGATGTGGGGGAGGATCTTGCTGCTTCTCATGACCAGCCTAACCCTGCCTAACCCTGCCTGGCATCGTATGAAGTGAGTCGCTTCATACCTAACGGTGGTAAATAGGAATTCCCTTGGAGCATGTGCTCCTGGTAGAAGCCACAAGTTGCAGCCATTTCATGATTTCTGAAGCTGAAAATGTTGATTTTCCAATGTCAGGTTCCCCCTGCCACCCAGTTGCCCAACATTTGTAACCAAGAGTTGAAGTTGGGAAGAGAATGAGGCGCTTCACACGACACATGGGAAGCGGCAGGAGGGTTTGTGTGGGGAAAGTGGGCTTAGCCCGCTTTCCCTGCACACAAGCAGCTTCCAAGGCCTGGGCAGCCAGATCAGCTGCCCACACAACTGCCGGCTCTATCATGGAGCTGGTGGGGGCTGAGGGGATCAGGGGCTGCACAGCCCCTGTAAGTTCCAGGATGTCCTGCGCTAGCATGGGGGGCATTCTGGAGAGACCCCGAGGCTGGGATGCTGACTGCAGCCTCCCGGTCAGGGGTCTACACATGTGTCGCTGCACACCGCAGTGGCACACGAGCAAAAAAAATGAGGTTAATGGAGCGCTTGCTCCATTAACCTTGCTTAAGTGGAGGGTGAATTAGGCAGGCTAGCCACCTTGGAACCTCCAGTCTTGCCTGTGAGCCCGGTGTTTCCCACGATCAGTAGAAAGTGGACTAGGCTCCCTTAGTCCGCTTTCTACTGATCGTGGGAAAAGCTTCCATACCAGGCAGCAGAGATAACCCAGCTTTGCATTCCAACATATTTGGCTTCAGACGTCGTGAAATGGCCAGGAGCACATGCTCCAGTTCCCTCTAACTTACTTGCTTACTTAGTGACACTGGCCTGCTGTGAAGTTATCCATAGACTTCGTAGTTCCTTAATTTCTTACACAATTAATAAGTAAAAAGATAACCCTATTCACTCATTTGGGGGTGGGGGGGAGTTCTACACAAGAAGAGCATCTAAAGTGGGTCTGGAATCCCGCCCGGCCTGGCACTCGCCTTCCTCACCTTGCGGCACATAGTTACAGTAGCGTTCATCTGAAAAGGAGTGTGTGTGTGTGTGTGTCTGTGTGTTTGTTTGTTTGTTGGTGATGGGCTAGCTGGCTATTTTCCCTTGCCCTGTGTTCACTTAATATGGTTTTATAAAGCCTGAACAGGTCTAAAGTAAACAAAATACATGGCAGTTTGTATCAGCACATGTCATGTATTAACAATAGCTAATCAGAAAATAAATTGTCATGAGAATCTGGACAGATTAAGCACTTATCTGTATGGAGGTGGTATACCCAAAGTGTGGTGTATGTGATGTAAGCTGACACTTTTTCCATTGTTTTGTCAACTGGCTCCTGTAGCAATCAATATCACACATACTAGGTTACATTTTTTAAAAGTACTAATCAATTCTTCTTACTGTAATGGCAAATGCAAAGCATTGTAGCAGGAGTGTAATAGGGCCTGAACAAAACTCATGGGAAGCTCTTTTCTTCTATTCTGTGCTTTAATTGGGATAAGCCATGATGGTTAAATTGAACCTTGTGTAGGCAGCAGGGAGGCCAGGAGGCCCGCAGAACTCCCAAAATTATGGGGAGTTGTTTGATGCCAGCTGGGAGGCTGCTGGTGTGAGGGTGCACATGTGGAGTTGCACATGATCAGTTAGCCCAGGCTAATGGCAAGTTTGCGACCTTAACCCAGGTGAACAGCCAGGGCTCCCTTGCAGGTTTGCCGCTGTGCCACTGCTGGGAGACACATAGCTCCTGGCAGGTCTCACACGCAGGCAAAACCAGGCTGGGCTTCCCTAGTCCAGTTTTGCCTAGTCCTGAGAACAGCCTCACTATCTGCGTTCATCCATTTTCATTTAATTGATCAAAGAAGGAGTAAAGTTCTATTAAAGTGATATATGAGTAAAATCAGAGGAGGGCAACTGAATTTAGTAAGAGGATATGATGCAGCTAAAATGAAGCAATTCTATATTTCATTGATTTCAGTGGAACTTAAGCAAATGCAAATCTCAGCTATGGAAATCAATAACACTTAAAAATGGCTGGATTGTGCTTAGAATGTACGGATTGAATTACAGCATCATTTGTCATCAGGTAGATTTACTGTTGCCATGCAACTTCTATAAAATAATTTAAACAATTGCAAACTGAAGGTAGTTCACTGA
Organism: Hemicordylus capensis; assembly: GCF_027244095.1. Taxonomy (NCBI): domain Eukaryota; kingdom Metazoa; phylum Chordata; class Lepidosauria; order Squamata; family Cordylidae; genus Hemicordylus; species Hemicordylus capensis. Next base: position 179,046,110 of record NC_069661.1, on the reverse strand, counting down.
ATGTCAGAACAATATACAAGGGCATGTTAATGTTTAATAACCTTTTTTAAATGGAAAAGGATGACTGAGTGGAACATGGCCAAAATGTACAAAATCAGGAGTCAAAAAATGAGACCAAATAATTATCAGTTCTCAGGCAGACTATAAAAACCAAATTGTCTGCCGAAAGTGATAGGTAGTGGTTTAAGATAAACAAAGGGAAGCACTTTTCTTTTGGTGCATAAACTTTAGCACATAGCCACAGGATGTTCTAATGGCCAGGAACATCAATAGTTTTTAAAGGGATTGTTTGCTTATATGGAAGATAGGTTTATCTTATGATACTTGCCATGCCAGTCAAAAATGTGGTCCTTGATTTCAGAGACAAGTACCTCTGAATACTAGAAGTTGGGAATTTTCCCTCCCTGGAGGTTATTGCAGTATTTGGTTCAATTCTAAACTTCACAAGTCATTGGTCAAATCTAGCATAGCAATACTCTTTTTCCCCCCCTTTCCTTTTGTATTTTTGTGGGAGGTAATCTATATCACTGCTCACACTGCAAGGTTATACTGATTGTGAGAAATATCATCTAAGAAAATACCATTCTCCATCTTAATAACATAAAACTTGATAGCTAAGAATGGATGTAAACAGTAAAGAACAATTCTACAAGGGCTAGCAAACAAGCATGTCTGTTTTTTCTTTCTCATCTTGACTCAAAGGGCTGGGACTCTTTGTTGATGGGCTGTGCTCCAAGACTGAAGAAACCTGTCAGTGGCTACCTCTCCCAGTGATATGGCAGGATAATAGGTTTTCTGTTGTTCTGACAAAAATATTTTGACATCTGAAATTTAGAAGCTTGTCTGAACTCTGTGTGATGCTACTGAGGTTATATATTATTGCAAATGCCAAAGCACTGTTGAAACCCCCTATATATGTGTATCATTGGGTGGCCTTTAAAAAAGCATCAGCTAGTTAAGGAAATTTACCTCTCTTGTGTGACCTTCTGTGAGATTATTACACTGCAATGGTCCATAATACATCAGGGGGTCTAACATGATCTGCCTCTGATGACAGGCCAGTAAATGATTAGAAATCCTCTATCTCCGTAAACCATATGGTAGGTGATACGAAAGCACTTTAAAAATATATATAACTGTTTTTTTTAGAGATGCTCTGCTCCTGGAGTTCCTCTTTAATCTTTGACCTGATCTGCAAGGAATAATCACCCTGGCTGCTTTCCTGAGAGGTTTCTCTGAGTTATATTATGGTGCTTGCAATGCACTGAAAGCCTTCACAGAAGGGTTTGTATTTTACTTACAGAGCTTGATATATTTGATACATTAAGAAATTTGTTTTCACTTGCATAGCTGTGGCCATTAGTTGTTCACAGGTGGTGGTGTGGAGGCTGGAAGGGTGAAACTAGAATTATATATATGAAAGATTTTTTAAAATAGCTTTAACAATACTTCTTAAAAATAGAAAACATTCTGCATGCAAACATAATACGAACAATCATTTAGTACTGCCCACCCACAGGCCAGATCAGGTCCGCTGAGCTCACCTGACCAGCCCATGTGAAAGCATCAGGACTGGCGCAAGCCACCACTGCCGCTTTTTACTCATGTGCCGAAGAGGCAGAACATCCCATTTTTTGCTGGCCAGTCAGTTTCCTTCTTCCCCCTGTTGCCACCGGCCTCTTTCTCTCTCTTGCTGGCTTTCACTCTCACTGGAGAGGAAGCTTGAGTTCCTTCCTTCCTTCCTCTGCCACCACACTCCTCCGCTCCTTCTCCCTTGTGGTGGGCTTTTCAGCGCACAAAGCACTCTTCTTCTTCCTTGCGATGGGCTTTTCAGTGTGCAAAGCACTGAAGAGGGGAGATAAAGAGGGAGGGGGAGGAGGAAAGAAGACAAAGTTAGAAGATGGCATGGGGCACTTTTGGAGGGGGCAAGAAAGGGAGGAATAGGGGAGTGAGAGGAAGAATAAGGTAGGAAGGAAGAAGAAATAAGTGGAAGGTAAGGGAGGGGGAAGAGGACTTCAGCTTTTCTTGGGGTATGATGTTTTGAATCTGGGTATTGAGTCTTAAGAATCTATTGACAGCAATAACAGTTAAAATAGGATGGTTACATTCAGAATTACTTTTAAAAATATTAAAAATTTCCCTGAGCATATTCTGGTGTAAAAAGCAGTGCTTTCAGCTAATTTCAGTAGCAAAATTTGGTATCTGTAGGTGACTGGGAAGTATGAGATTCAGAATTTTTTCAACAAACTACCAAAACATTATTTAAATTTTCTCTGAGCATATTCTGGTGTAAAATAAGCACATTCAGCTAATTTAAGTGGCAGGGCAGAGGAGGGAGGAAGAGAGTGAAAGAAAGGAAGAGGAGGAGGAGGGTGGTGTGAGGTCACAGAAGGCGACAGTGAGGCTATGTGTGGTCCCCCAAAAGGATAAAATCTGGTCCACTGCCCAATTGAGTTTGACACCCCTGATTTAATAAGCAGTAACTTGTTTATATGTAACCACCTGTTAAGCAGCTCATTTGTAATGTTATTTTAGAAGAAACTAAATTATCATAGACTACTCAGTTTGAAAGAGGCTGAAGGGAATTATATCTTATTTTATATTCCAATCACACTCTTTCAGGAGGACCCATTGCACATTTTTCTGATAATTAAAAGAGATTTCTTGTCCCCAACCTATTAGTTTCACTGTGAGTGTGTTAACATGAAACATTACCCACCTCTGAGGTCTAGATATTGATTATTTCCAACTGTACATCATTGTGGAATAGATGTATGTGTTTGCTCACAACTCAAAGAAACAGATGTGTATCCTACTCTCATAGCCAAGAGACTTAAACAAATGTACAAGGAGAATTCTTACAAATTTATTGAGCTGTTTCTTTCCTCCTTTTCTTTTCCCTCTTTCTTTCTCTGAATTGACAAGTTCTAAGCCAATGCCATAATGCATTTCTTGCTATGCAGAGGAAGCTGCTCTTTCAAGAGGAAACACATACTTTGTAGAAGAAAGGAAACTTTTGCAATTTTTATTCTTTTTTTTACAACTGAAAGATAATCTGCAGATAGAGAGGCTGATATGGCTATTTTGCTGGCTGTTAAAGAGTTTATAACACATTAAATTGACTCCACCAGGTTTAATTTTTCAGTGCTTTTACAACCACCAACCTTTCTTATTGAGAAGGTCAATAGGCACAATATGAAGTCTTGTAAATCACAGCCTCACTATGCCTGTAATATCTAATGTGACCCTATTCACAAACCTTAAAAATTATAAAGCCCAGCACATGCTGTATATCAAACAAATAAATCAGGTGCCATAAATACAGGCTTCCTTTGGGTTCTAGACAGAATAATTCGCCTGCATTTCCCATGTTAGAAATTGTTTTTGGCTTCTAAGGCAAGGCCCCTTTTTTGTATTCAGAAAGCAGAGCTCCACATTTAATCTTTTTAAAAACACTTAATAGAACCAAAGTGACCGGAAAGCAGTTCCTTTTTTAAAAAAAATGACCTCACTTAAAGCCTTAATGAGGACAAACATGAAAGAAATGAAATGATTACATGGCAATCATTCTTAATATTTGATTTTAAATGTTATCATTTAAATTGTGGTAGGTATCAAGGGGAAAGGGTAATGAGAATTAAAGTGCAAGGGTGTCTAATATTCTATTCCAATGTCTCAGGTATAATATTTTATATGTTACATTTATAAGAGATTCTTCGCATGCAGACTCCAAGCAATACAAATACACCAGACTTTTATGTGGATTGGTTCAGGGAATTAAATTCTCCCACTCTGCCATTTATTTGAGCCAGCTGCTGCCACTTGTATTGTAAATCTTCTCTTATAGTATTCAGAGTAAACTTCATACTTGACTGAACAAATACGGACAATCTCAGAGCTTGCTAACATTTAAAAAAATACATTGCTTTGGGACCTATCAAAGCCACATAGCCCAGTGGTCTCTTGTTGTGGTGGAAAATCTGCTAAAAGGTCCTGGCTCATTTTCTGACGCTAATGATATTTTCCACTCTACATTTCTCCCTCTCTAAACCAAGGTTTATTGCCTTCACATGGAAAACCAGTGCAAACTATATTGAAATGAGATTATTCCTGTGAGGTACAATACTTGCTCTACACGTCTAAGGCCTGCATATGAAATATTTACTAATCTCCTGTTCAGGGGCGTAGCAAGGTTGGAGTGGGCCTAGAGACAAGATTTTAAAATGTCCTCCACCCACCACTGAAGCAAAGAAATCCTAAATGAGGCTGAATAGTGGTAACAAAAAGCATATATGTGTGCCACAATAGAACATCATCCTAAATTATTTTTTAAAGGTTTTGTAAATTGTGGACGATGCAAGTCATTTAATGGTACTAGAGAAAGACATGCTGTTCTGGTAGCTCCAGGTCTTCACACTCACATCAGTTTCGGAGGATGAATACAACTGATGGAAGCCTGGGCGGGTGCACGACTGGGGGAGTCAGTCATGTGACTTGCCTCTGGGGGTCCCCCTAGGCAGAGGGCCCCCCAGACAACTGTCTCCCCTTGCCCTATGATAGTTATGCCCCGGCTCCTGTTAAAACCAGGGTTTCACATAACAAGATTGGGTGAAACCTCTACATGAGATGTCAGAGTCTGAAACATGTGGTTAATATGAGCTCTCAGGATTGCTGCTTTGGTTCAGTTTACAGCTCTTTCCCCTAACATTGCATTTCCACCTTCTAAAGGGTTATGGAGCTCAACATTGATTGTGACTTTTGTAGGATTTTCTCCTTTATAGTTCCAGTCATTATGCACTGGGATATCAGAGGTAGTTTCCAACTATTTCTTAATAAAGATATCACCGTTCTGTTTAGCCACATAGGAATGTCCATACTATATGAAGTACTGTCTCCATTAAAATTATAGGCTTATAAGAGAAGGCCTTTGCATGTGCTGCTTCCAGCAGAGGTTTCTTGGCAGCCATGCTGGGCGGGACTTTATCCACTGTGGCCCCCTCCCTTTGGCATGTTCTCCTAAGAGAGGTTTGGTTAGCCCCCTCCCTCTTGTGTTTAAGACAGCTGTTTTATTTATGCAAGCTTTTAGAAAGGCATGTTCTGTTGTTCATTTTAATGCTATAAATGACCCTGAGAGTCTTGGACTTCTTGTGACTACCTTGAATGAATGAATGAATGAATGGTCATATAAGATTGCAATTAATTCTGTTTTCCATAGACTATAGAATTTCCTTCACAGGGAGCTCACCTGAGTCCACAGTATTTTCTTTCTAGCACTAGAAGTAGACTTTTTTTAAAAAAAACTGGGCCTTTTTCGATCTTATACATTTTAGCTGTTCAGTTTACTCTGTTTTAATTTCAATAACTGTGGCTTATCTTGTTGAACTTGTTAACTGTCCTGGGTACACAGTTGAAAGTGTGGTATAGAATTCTATTATAAATAAGGGGTGTGTGTGTATGAGAGAGAGAGAGAGAGAGTGTGTGTGTGTGTTTTTCCGTTGGTTTTATGGCTACTTAATGCAAATATAGGGAATTTCTTGCAAGAAGAAGATAAAAAATACATGTTACAAGATCTCTAACCCTGTCCCCTCTATTGTACTGTGTAATGCAAACATCCTTCCATACTTCATGTTTGGTTATCAAGGGGAAAACCAGATCCAATAATCTCTCTCTCTTTTTAATCTTCACTCAAGGAGCTAGAGCAACATATATGTGGATCATCCAATTGTGCCTTCACAATCAACATGTAAGATGGGTTAGGCTGCGAGAGTCAGCATGACCCAAGGCTATCTAATAAATTTCATAACTGACTGGGGACTGAACCCACCCCACTTTTTGTCTAAGTTAGACAACCTGCACAGTGATCCCTGGGATCCATGCACCCAAGATCCTGCACAGTGTCCATGCAGCCAAGAGGGATGTGGGCTTGCTGGCTGCATGGGACTTACTGCTGCACTGATGATTCTGGTGGACACAGAAAGGAGATCTTTGCAGATGATGCTGTATGACAACATAGCTCCTTCCGACTCCAAGCATTCTTAATGAGAGTTGGGCAGAGATGTGCTGTCTCACAGCATCATTCACACGGATGCTGTCACAGCCAATGAGCCTGTGTAGCTCTCTTGGGTGCGTGATTCAGAACGTGATGATAAGCCACCAACTCTTGGTGGCCACCAACTCTTGTGCGGGGCATCCTGGAGAGACCTCCAGGGCCAGGAGGCTTGTTTCAGTCTTCCAGCGGGCGGGTCTCCTCATGTGTTGCTGTGGCATAGAGCCACGCCTCAGCAATGCACGATCAAAAAGATGGGGTTAGCGGAGCACTCACTCTGCTAGCCTCATCTAAGGGAAGGGGTAAGTTAGCAGGTTACCTGCTTTGGAGAAACCAGGCTTGCCTTTGCCCGATTTTCACTGATTGTGAGAATAGCCTCGCAGTGGGACTTACAGTACAAATACAAAAACAAATACAACGAATATTCATATATGTCTTTTCAACAAAAATTGAAATTTTTTAACAAACTTGCAACAAAAGTTCCCAAAGCAGTTTACAAACAAACAAACAAACAAACAAAATGGACCTCTGTCCTCAAAGGGCTCACAATCTAAAAAGGAAACTTAAAATAGACACCAGCAACAGCCACTAGAGGAATGCTGTGCTGGAGATGGATAGAGCCACTTGTTCTCCCCATGCTAAATAAAGATAATCACCACTTTAAAAAGGCTGCTCGTTGCTCAGTTAGCAGGAACTAGGATCATTTAGTTCAAATCCTTAACTTTTTCCACTGAAACAAATGAACTTTAAAGTGCTTATCTGTGCCTGAATTTTTTATGCATGGGATAAACTTGAAGGCCTTGGTTAGATATGATATTCTGCTCCTCTAAATGTCATGGTGAGTGAAAAACACTGGAAGATGAGGGGACGTCCATAATGGTCCTTCTATTACAGACTATGGAACAAGTATCTATTCTGTTCCTTCATTACCACAGTGAAGCAGGCAAGTGTATAGGGGGACCCTGGAGTCTAAACCCAGAATGGTGGGTATTGCCATGGAGAAACTGAATCTGGAGAAGTATTCCTTTCCTTTATTCTTCCCCCAAACAGCGTAGAAGATATGTCATTTCATGACAACAATTAATAGTCCTAAAGTATGTAGCTTAAAATGAACTATTAAATGTATATTACTGTGTGGAAGAGACTCAGTCGAACTAAACTATAAACTTATGAATACCAGTATTTCTTTTATGATTTTTTTAAAAAGCTACATGAAATATGCCATTCTAAATATAGACATTCACACCAGATTCTGGTTGTTTGTGTTCGACACACACACACAGACACACACACACACACACACATAATGGAAGAGTTCAGATGGACAACCTAGCCTTGGTTGCACTTTCTTTGACCAATACATCACTTACACAGCAAATCCAGACATTCACACATACTCACCTCAGGATTGTTCCTCACTGTTGGTCCATTGTTGGGGGACCAAGGGAATACATGTTTCATCCCAGAGCATGGTCTAAGGCCACACAACATAGCCATCTTGTTGAACCTTGCCCTTGCCCTTCATGGCTAATAAAAGCTGCCAGGGAGGGGACAGGCAGATGGCTGGAGGTGATCGTTAATGCTTCATTAAGGGAGGGCAGGATGCCATCGTGCCTCAAGGAGGCGGTGGTAAGACCTCTATTAAAAAAGCCCTCCCTTGATCCCTCCAACCTGGACAACTATAGACCTGTCTCTAACCTTCCCTTCTTGGGCAAGGTGATGGAGCGTGTGGTGGCATCCCAGCTGCAGAGGGTCTTGGATGATACGGATTATCTGGACCCTTTTCAATCTGGCTTCCGCCCCGGGTATGGGACTGAGACTGCCTTGGTTGCTCTAGTGGATTACCTACGCCAGGAACTAGACAGGGGGAGTGCGTCCCTGTTGGTTCTGCTGGACCTCTCGGTGGCGTTCAATACCATTGACCATGGTATCCTTCTGGGCCACCTCTTGAGTATGGGAATCGGAGGCACTGCGTTGCAGTGGTTCCGGTCCTTTCTTGAGGGGAGGGTCCAGAAGGTGGTGCTGGGGGACTACTGCTCGGCCCCGTGGCCGTTGGCCTGTGGGGTCCCGCAGGGTTCGGTCTTGTCCCCCATGCTGTTTAACATCTACATGAAGCCGCTGGGAGAGGTCATCCGGGGATTTGGACTGAGTTGTCAGCAATATGCGGATGACACTCAGCTCTATCTCTCCTTGTCATCTGATCCTAGGGATGCGGTGGGTGTCCTGAATCGGGGGCTGGAGGCCGTGATGGGTTGGATGTGGGCTAATAAACTGAAATTGAATCCGGATAAGATGGAGGTACTGTTGGTCAGTAGGAGAGCCAATCAGGATGAGGAGATTTTACCGGTTCTAGATGGGGTTGCACTCCCCTTGAAGGAGCAAGAACGCAGCTTGGGGGTACTACTGGACCCGGCTATGCTTTTGGAAGCTCAGGTGGAGGCGGTGGCCAGGGGTGCCTTTGCACGGCTTCGGCTGGTGCGCCAGCTGCGTCCCTTTCTCGAGAAGGCAGATCTGGCCACGGTTACCCACGCCTTAGTCACGTCGCGGCTGGATTACTGTAACGCGCTCTACGTGGGGCTGCCCTTGAAGAATATCCGGAAACTGCATCTAGTGCAAAATGCGGCAGCAAGGGTTTTATCCGGAGCTGCCCATTGGGAACATATCACCCCCATTTTGAAAGAGCTGCACTGGCTGCCGGTTTGTTTCCGGGTCCAATTCAAGGTGCTGGTTTTGACCTTTAAAGCCCTAAATGGTTTGGGCCCGGGGTATTTGAGGGACCGCCTGCTCCCAAGGGTTGCTGCCCGCTTGACTAGGACATCTGAGGGGGCCCTGCTCTGGGTGCCGACAATGAGGGAGGCCCGGCTGTCGTGCACTCGGGACAGGGCCTTCTCTGTTGCTGCTCCTAGACTCTGGAATGCTCTCCCGGTGGCCATTCATTCCTTGGACTCCATCACAGCTTTTAGAAAGCTTTTAAAGACTTGGCTTTTTACCCAGGCTTTTACATAATCGTTTTTTACTGCTGTTCTTGTGTGTTTTTATGCTTGTTTTTAGCTTGTTGTTTTTACTGCTTTTTATTGTATGTTTTTAATTTTTGTAAACCGCCTTGGGGTTTTCTTTTAACGAAAGGCGGTATAAAAATGTAAAAATAAATAAAATAATAATAATAAAAAAAACCCTAAACAAGTCTTGGTATGGTCAGTGCCTGGATGGGAGACTCGTGTATGCCACCTTTGGGGATGGGGGCCATTTTTGCATGTAGCAGGTCCCAGATTCGATCACTGGCATCTACAGGTAGGGCTGGGAAAAACTCCTGCATGAAACCTTAGAGAAGCTTCTGTTAGTCAGCGGCCCCATTTGCACATAACACCAAACTGGAGTTGAATGGGGCAGAAGTTGGAATCCATGTATGTCCAAATGTGTGAAACCACGGTAAAAGCAACCTGCAGTTTCCCTCCCCAAACTCCAATTCGAACCTCTGATTTGCAGTGAGTTTCGCTGCTCCAATTTGAGGTTTGTAGGCAGCAACGTTATGTCCACATGCAGATACCACCATAACCAGGGTTTGGTGCTGTTTCTGGGACCGAAATCATAGCGAGGACGGCACAGACCCACCCAGGAACATGCCCATTCCATGCCTGCATTGCTTCTCGGCCATTGCTCCGAGCATTTCCCCCACCCCCTGTCTCTGCGCTCCTTAAGCCATTTCCCAGCAACAGGGGCACTGCCTTATCCCAAGCTTCTATGCCTCTCAAAGGAAAAAGTCACACTGGGGGATGCCCACTTTCCACTCTGTCTCTTGTTCCCCCCCTCTGGCAACCAGAAGAGAAAGGGGACAGGATGAAAAGATGGGCACTATATGTTTTGGTCACCAAAAATAAATCAATAAAGAAGTATGTTTACAAGCCCATGCAGTTGTGGTGGCAACAAAATTGGGCGCCCTGATAAGATTGCTGCAAATATAATATATGGCTGGGCAGCAATACCCAGTGTCAACTTTAAAAGGCACTGGCAGCCTCACCCAGAAATCCTTGAATGTCTCTGTTCCATTTTTTGGTACAATAAATTTGGGGAAGCGGGGACCAGCCCCTTCCCCTTGGATAAAAGAATGCAGGCTCTGGTGTTATTCATGAGTATAATAGTCCTAGGGTACACAGGGATTGGGCAGAATCATTAATAATGTGTGACAATGCCCCTTCTCCCAAGTACTGCTCTCTCATGTGAGTGAAAGATCATGGAACACATGCAGGTTGGAAGGCTGCCTGGTTGCTTGACACAAGCAAGCTGTGGAGCCGGGTTCTCCAGCAACACCTTTCCCTGTCTTGGTGACTGCCACAATGAAGCAGTCCAAGCAGTCCCTCTGCCAGTCCAGTCATCCATTGGCACATACCCATGTTTGTTTTTCCCCCAGTACAGCAACCCTAATTTCCTGGGGTCTCTGATAATCAGGGTTTCCCTCTCCTACAATTCCCCATGGTGGCCAATCTGCATACTCCACAGTACTGGTCCAAACCTGGGAAATGTGAATGACAGTAAAGATCTATCCCCAGTCCCGGTGTTTCCCTGGTCTCCCCACACAGTACTGCCCAGACACATGGAGTGGCCACTACTTCTCGGGAGCATGAAAGGTTTGCCTGGAGAGGTGGAGGTCACAGTGTACAAGTTCTATTATTTACCAGAGGGAGGGGGGCCCCAAGTGGGGCCCCTTGATTTGGACAGCTTACCTCATGAGAGCATAGTCCGATGGAGGACCGAAGCTCACTTAACCTCTGGTCCTTCCCAGTAGACTGGCCCTCTCATTAGAGGGCTAATCCCTAGTTGGCAAGCTGACATGGGGACAGAAGTGTACTTGGGTGTTCCTGCTTTGTCAGGGTCTGCCATCACAAGAGCATCCTCGGTCACAGTTGACCAGACTCCAGATCCTTTGCCCTCCTTCATTTACATATTCCTTCCTAGGAAGTCATCATGATCACTTCCTGGAGTAACAGAAAAATAGTCCCTCACAGCATCCTCCCCATTGCCAATAATTGTGCTTGTGTGAGACTGTTGTGCTGCAGGATTATTACGAGGCCAGTGGTGCAATTGCTGACAGGAGAAGGGTTCAAATGCCATTTAAAGGGATTGAAATGCCCTTCCCATGCCAAGGGTGGGCGATCCATTCCAAAAAGGCATGATTGCACTCGGCATGGCCCCTTGAAGATCATGGCCAATGGCTGCCGCCCTGCAGATGTTCTCTTACCTTGCCCACAGTCTGGTGACTCAAGCACTATGGAGCTTGCCAGGATGCGGCCCTGGCAGACTAGGAAGAGGGAGTGGCTCCCCTACCCTGAAACTGGAGGTTGTAAGGCTGAAGTTGGACAAACATCTGTGATGAGATTCACGGTTACCAAAATTAACCTCAGGTTCATCTACCCGCAATTTGCTGTTATGTGTGAATGGTGTCAATGTAAACAATATTGAAGGATGGATCAATAGTCTGCTATTACCCACAGGTGCACAACTCAAATCACTCTGGAGGTCCATTTTTACATGTGTATCAATTTACGAGGAGTGCACCACAGAAAAGCACAGATATAATATGAATGTTATGAAAGACAACAGTGCCAAGATCACTGTTTTCTTTTCTCCATTTTATTTGAGAGAGGCCAAAACTGGTACATCAGCCCTCACCCCCCGCCCAAGTAAAATCACTTTAAACCACAGGCACTTCCATCTGGCTGGAAGGCCTAATCTAATAGCTCCTGCAGATGTAATATTTTAAGAAAACTGCTATAAAACTACTATAAAAATATGATTTGTCAGTTGATTCCCACTGAAGTCAATGAAACTGAATTGAGGTTGCAATCCTGCACACACTCATAATTACATTGAAATTTGAAGGAATTACCTCTAAATAAATACTTATAGGATTTAAGTATAGGAACACTAAGGATCAAACCCTTAGTTCAGTTATTTAATCTTAACTGGGTGTGGCCAGACTGTCAGTGTGTGAACATTCACAGGAAGTATTTTTAAATCTGAAGCATTTTAACTTCTGTAAATAGCATCCTAAAGCCACCTAATGGCACAGCAGGGAAGTAACTTGCCTAGAGAGAAGGGTTGTTGGTTCAAATCCCCACTGGTATTTTCCCCAGACTATGGGAAAAAACTATATCGGGCAGCAGCAATATAGGAAGGTGCTGAAAGGCATCATCTCATACTGCACAGGAGATGGCAATGGTAAACCCCCTCCTATATTCTACCAAAGAAAACCACTTGGCTCTGTGGTTGCCAGGAGTCGACACCAACCTGACAGTACAACTTTACCTTTATATAACATCCTACTGTGTTATGACTGTACATGCATGTACAGCTAAACATTTTTTTACAATCAGTAGCAAAGTAAATGCAATGGATTGTGCAAAATCTTTGAATAGTTTGATACAAAAAATAAATAAATAAGCATATCCTATTCCAGTTGCTTTGTCTGACTTTATATAGGTAAAGTCCAGAAAATTTCTTTTCTACAATTCCAAGATGCATGTTACCCTTTATTGCAATTTTGCATAGATATATTTCATAAATATGAATACAATTTTCTCACTGAAGCATTTTCAATTTACAATTTATATTGGATATATATTGAATATCATATCAACTATAGGGTGACTGCAAAAAAAAAAAAGGTTATAGAAGTAGCCACGGTTTTCATTTTTTGATTTGCTTTCCTCTTCTATGAAATTTTAAATGCTGAATATTCTTTACATTATTATTTCTAGGTCCATACTTGAGGGATATATATGTGACTGTGCATGACATTTGCAGGTTAGAAAACACAAGCTGCCTAAAAGATGAAAATTCTCAGCTCTGGAGGGAAGCAGAGAAGAATAGCAATATTCCCCCATTGGAAACTCGTCTAAAATATACAGTAAGGTTAATTAGATAATTATGTGATTTCAAAATGTACTTCCCTGCTTGAACTGCCCTGCCCTCTTTAAACACCGATTCAGTGGATGGTGGATGTTAAAAGAATTTTGTTACTCAGAAAATGCTGTATTGATTGGCCATAATAGTCTTTAGAGACATTCCTTAGAAGTTTAATCAAAGTGACAGATCCCAAGAGAATGTGGGATGTCACACACATTTTCCTGGAAGCAAAGAGCAGGTACTGATTTAGCATTAGGGAAAAAAACATCCATAAAGAATTCATGTGTGATCCTGATAATGCTTTTAGGAAGCCCTTGTAACACAGTGGTTCTTACATATACAGAACAGTGCAACTGTCTGCTGGATCCATCCAAAGGCCACCAAACCTTGTACTCCATGTCAAGCAGTGCCCATGAGAATACCCATGAGAAGCTCACAAGATAGAAAAAAACCTATTTATTTGATGCTTGTCCTTAACATCTAGTAAATAGAGGTATTTTTTTAAATAAATACTTGTTTGATATCCACCAATGCTGATAACTACTGATTATTCAATGGTTCTCTACACATTTATGCTTTAAAAAAGTGTCACCTAAGGCTAAGCCAGTAGAGGTAACCACAGCTTGTGACAACTCATTTGTAACCTTTATTATGCAGTGCTTAAAGGAATGTTTCCTAATGCCTATCTTCCTACAATCAGTTTAATTTACATGACACAAGTGGTGGTTGGTGAGAAAGAACAATTCCTCTTTGTTTACTCTCTTTGTTCTTACACCTCATCTTCCTAAATCATTTTTTTCTATACCAGAAAGCCTCTTAAATCTAGATTTGAAGAGATTATGTATTATGCTTGTCTTTTTCTGTACATTGTAACTTTCATATCCGACTTAAAATGGGATGACCAAAGCAGCATGTGATACTTGGAACACAAATGGTCTTATTATACTTGCTATTTTATTTTTAATATCTATAAACTATTCCCAAAAGTGCTGAAATGTGTTATCCTTATGGATGGAGAACCCGAATGCCTGCAGGCAAGTGGAAGGTATCAACAGACTCAGGGTGACCACAGATATGTGTGAGTTCAAAACATCTAAAGAAGAAGAAAAAACCCTAAGGGGGCCACCCTCCTATACCCCTCCATGGTAGTCAATGGGACAGAATATTCATGAACTCAGACAGTTAACAATTAACAGACAAGCAGGTAATAGAATTCTGTGATAAGTGGGAGGTGGGGATAAGGGCTTGAATTTTAAAAAAGCAGGACATTTATCAGTTTAAACAATGCTCCCTCAATACAATCACAAGCCTTTCTGCTTCTCAGGGGCAAAGGTCCATAAAACTATTGTTTTCTCACTACCCATTTCACAGCTTTGTGTTTCTGCGTGGGAAAGTGTTTGTGCATGAAGCAGATTTTGTGTTCCATTCCAAAAACAGAATGCAAAATCCCTAGAATGTTCTGTCAGAACAACTGGTTGAACAGGTTGTTTTGATGGAATGAACCTGTTCAACAAACCTGACTTGTAATGTTCCAAGCGCCATTTGGACTCCAAAATGGCACTCTTCTGGTCGCACACTCAGCAGCTTTTTGCATGGTGGTGCTAAACATGCAGATGGCTGCTGCACATGCACAGAGGCCAGAAGAGTGCCATTTTGGAATCCAAAATGGTGCATTTTAGAATCCAAAATGGCATTCCGTTTCAATCTAGGAACAGGCCCTTCATTTGAAGGGCATTCTGTTCCAAGCTCAGAACACTTGAAATGGCCTGATTCGCATTTGGCCCGACTGCAAACCATTCTGCATATCCCCATTGAAAAGGTTTAAGAGTCTCAAACTCATGAGGATATTCTTTTAAAAAAAACAACTGCCATTTTTAGGTGTGTGTGTGTGTGTGTGTGTGTATACATGATTTTATGTGATTTTGAGTTATTAATGACTGTACATTTCTCTTTTGGTCACTGACCGTAAATAAATAAAGTAAGTATTGAAAAGGTTATTGAAAAATGAATTGAAATTTTTTTCCCTATTTGTGTGTGTTTTTAAAATTAATATTATAATAAGGTAAACTTTATAGTTTTTATTTCACAAAAAGAGGTGCGCGGGAAGTCCAATTGTGTTTATTATGGATGTTATGATTATTGTTAAAAACTAATAAAAATTAAATTTCAAAAAAGAAAATTTTCCCTATTGAAAAATGAACACCATTGCCAGCATCCCCCACTCTGCATGAAAAATATTGAGAAAACGAGGGAGAAAGAGTTGCATATGATGTATTAACCAAATTAGAGCAGGCACTCATGTCTTCGTTGCTAACTCTGGTTTTTTCTACCTGCTCAGCCATAGGCTGAGGTAACACTTGCACATCAGGAATACACTGCAACATTCAGTAGTGGGCTCATTCTTGTAATTTCCTAAGCCTGTCTTTACTCATTCATAACACTGATTGAATTTGCCTTTTTAAACTGCTGCAGAACATAGTTAATGGTTTTTGGTGCACTTGCTAGTATGACCCATAAGAACACAGGAAGCTGCTGTATAGTCAGACCATTGGTTTATCTAGCTCAGGGTTGTCTACACAGACTGACAGCGGCTTCTCCAAGGTTGCAGGCAGAATCTTTCTCAGCCCTATCTTGGAGAAGCCAGAGAGAGAACTTGAAACCTTCTGCTCTTCCCAGAGCGGCTCCATCCCCTGAGAGGAATATCTTACAGTGCTCACATGTGGTCTCCCATTCAAATGCAACAAGGGCGGACCCTGCTTAGCTAGGGGGACAAGCCATGCTTGTTATCCCATGACCAGCTCTCCTCTTTTCAAGATCTCGTGAGTGAGAACGACCTCATCATTTTGTGTGTGTATCTGTATGTCTGTGTCTGTGTGTGGGGACTGAAGTTAGTGAGGTTAGAGGATTTTGTACCAATGCATATTATTTCCTCCTAAAGTTCAACCTTATTTTCCTTTCTACTGCTGGGAAAGATCCCTTTGGAGCTCATCACTGTCTGCTTTGGTTTTTACTCAATCAGTACTTGGGTGTTGTTCCCAAACAACAAATCTCACCATTTGCATAGACTCTGCATCGTTCATGAATAAGTTAGACTGCACTGGCTCTCATACAGTGCAATAAGTTAAATTGCACTGGCTCCTTGGGGGACCCCTGCTGTTCTGTATCCTCATAATACCTGCTCCATCTGTGTATTTGTAAATAGGCAGATTAAAAGATAGCAGAAGGCTCAAGTGTTCATCCTTCCAAACTAAACTAACCTTCAGAGGCTGCCAGGAACTTCCCAGCTCATGGGGAGAGCTGAACACACAAAAGTACAAGAAGGGAGATTTTCCTGATGGTGGGATTGATTAGTAGTTCTTATGTGCTGGTTCTCCACTTCTCCAAGGGGTGGCAAGTTTCAAGGGTGCAGCACTACTTGGATTCTGGCTTCCTTTGGAGGAGAGATCACTGTAGGCTTATTACAAAGTTCCATTTCTTGATATACAAGTTAGTAGGCACTTACATAGCAGAGCACTCCTCCAAGTCAGCAATAGGTTACAGCAGGTACCTGTTCCTTTTCACAGATCACACACTCACCTGGCTGGCAAGGGGAGAGAATGAGTTGCCTTATGCTCACCCCAGTCTCCTATTGGGTGGGAGTGAATACTGATAATCTTATAAGACTCTTGAAGACCAGGCCCTTTTTAAGACTCTGAGAGGCCCAGAGGCAGTATGTTCATTTGAATCCACTCCCACTTTCTTGTCTTTGGCTGACATACTGCACAATATTCTGCACGTGGCACATTGTAATGTTTGTTCAGTTGAGTTGGAGTGCTGGTGCACAAGTGCAAAAATTGCACGCATGGAGGCTGTTCACACATGTATACAAAACCGGGCTAAGGGAGTCCAGCCCAGTTTTGCATGGGTATATGAACTGCTGAGATCGGGCCAATCCTAGCGGCAGCATGGCAGCAAACCCGCCTAAATAGCCACCCATTAGGAACACAGGGAGCTGCCATATGATATTTGCCATATTCATGTATGATATTCGTCAACCGCCCTGAGCTATTCTGTAAGGGCAGTCTAAAAATCGAACAAACAAACAAACAAACATACTGAGGCTATTCCCATGGTCACTGGAAAGTGGGCTAAGGGATCGTGGGAACCACCAGGCTCGCAGTACTCCTGGTACTCCCAAGCACGCTGTTAACCTCATTTGGTTGCTTGTGTGTCACTGCAGCGTGCAGCAACACACCAGTAGACCCCTGACTGGGAGGCTACAAGCAGCCTCCTGGGCTCAGGGGTCTCTCCAGGATGCCCCGCGCACCCAGCAATGCCAGATGGATCATCTTCGGGGAAGGTAAGTTTAACCCAACTTCCACACAGTCTGCTCTGGATCTCTTCTCACTGCTCGCGAGAAGCGGCTCCTGGAGTAGAGCAACAGTGTGGCCATTCTGTATAATGGCTGCTTCATGCAATTCCATTTGCACAACTCCATTTGTGCAATAGTTCTCTTGCACAATTTCACAAATTTTACATTCCACCACATGTGTAAGGTTGCACCGTATGTCAGCCACTGCATCCTGTGTCAGTATGATAATTGCAAATAATGAAAACTCTTGATCTTTTAATGAAAAGAATTGTTCTGATCATTTCAGATACTGAGCTGTACTTTAGGTGGTGGTGGGGGGCTCCATATGTGGTGCCTCAGGTAATTGCCCCCTTTGGGCAATTAAAAAGGCCCTAAAAGTTCCTGTTGATAGGCCTAAAAAGGCCATCTTGACGGTTTTTACCTCACAACCATTAAGAAATATCCATTGGCCTCCAGACTTGTGCCAGTGATCTATCTAAAAAACGAGTTGGCTAGCTAGCATTCATAAACATAGTCTCAAATTTATTACAGTAGCATTCAGGCAAGTGCCTACTGCCAAGGCAATCAGTGGCTAACATTCCAACTGTTTGTGTAATTGTGTTTGATGGTGCTTACATTTCAGAACACTGTTACATAAGAACATAACTACATCCCTGCTGGATCAGCCCCAAGACTCATCTAGTCCAGCATCCTGTTTCACACAGTGGCCCACCAGATGCCACTGAAAGCCTACAGGCAGGAATTGAGGGCATGCCCGCTCACTCCTGCTGTGTTACTCCCCTGCAACTGGTATCCTGCCTCTGAGGCTGGAAGTGACCTATATCCCTCCTACTAGTAGCCATTGAGAGCTCTCCTCCATGAAGTTATCCAATCCTCTCATAAAGCCATCCAGGTTTCTGGCTGTTACCACACCTTGTGGCAGAGAATTCCACAAGTCGATTACACATTATGTGGAAAAGTACTTCTGTTTGTTAGTTCTACATTTCCTGGCAATCAATTCCATGGGATGACCCCTGGTTCTAATGTTCTGTGAGAAGGAGAAGAATTTCTCTCTATTCCCTTTCTCCACACTATGCATGATTTTATAGACTTCTATCATGTCTGCCCGCACAATTGTTGTGCTAATGCAAACATGTTTGTGCTTGTGCAATAAGGCTCAAGTCTCATACGTTTCACAGGGAACCTTTACACAAGAGTACCATTCTGAAAACCCCCATGATTTTATGCAGCTATGCAATCTTCTTGTACTAGGACAACTATTTTTTGTTGCACAGATGCTTCATTAGTCTGCATTTGGCCATTGTGTTTCATAGTATTAGAACACATATGCATGATGTTGCAAGTGTTGTTCTTCAGTTCAGACTACCATTTTTTGTGTTACAAGAAAGGTCTTCATATCACCTGGTGAAAGTAAAGAAAACAGGTGCTTTTCATCCAAAGGCTTAAGCCATCTTGAAAGTGATACTCTGTAATTGCATTTTCTACTTCTGTGAATTGAATTAAAAGAAGTGACATAGACTAGAATGTCCAATTTTTAAACGATTCACACACATTATAAACTAAAAGTATCACTTGTAAGAATGCCTTAATAGTCACCCACAGCCTAAATGAAAAGGAGAAAGAGATCCAAGTGACTTCCACTGTTGCAATCCCTTGAAAGGAAGTAGGAGTGTGTTGAGGGCATCCCAAACATGACACCAAGGCCCAGTTCAGACACGTACCTAGCTGATCAATCTGTGTCCCAGAAGGATGTCTGTCTTCCATCATTACAAGCAGAGTACGAATGACGCACGCCCTTCATGCAGAGGTTCATTGGCATGAAGGCCTGATTTGCATGGACCTTATACAGAATTAATAGGATGATCCCAGGACATGGCAATAAAAGAAATAACATGAAACGAAGTAGAGCGAAGCATAAGTACATAATTTAGGGATTAATTCTGATCACTTTCATCAGCAGCCAGAGATTTGTCAGCTGATACATCACTAGGAAATACCATCGCAGTAAATGCAACTCTTGGATGAATTAGACAAGTCATTCAGCCTATTCACACATTATGTTACATACACATACAAACTGTGTACATCATAGGCATGTACAGAACTGTTCAGACATACAGTTGTTCACACTTTACGTATTCTCAGGCCTTTTAAATTTAAATTTTGATTCTTAAATTTGATTTTAAAACTGATTTAAAAAGAGGTTTTAAATTGTTTTGTTTTGTATTCTGTATTTTCTCTCCCCCACCTGCTGGTCTCATATGATTTAATGTGTTAGGTGTTTTTATCTTATATTTTAATGCTGTGTTATGAGCTGTCCAGATAACAATTTGTTATGGGGAGGCTAACAAATGCAATTGTTTATTTAATATTTTATTGATGATGATGATGATGATGATGATGATATTTACACACAGTCTACCAGATGTTATTGAGTGGATTTGGTACTTTAATTATCAGGCCCTTTCCAAGGGTCTAGGATAACTAAAGAAAATTTAAAGATATTGTTGTAGTATTTGTGCTGTCTCGAGTAGTGTGGCCTTCTGTAGTGAATGTGTTGAAATTTTATTGATGCAATGTAATTTTATGTATTATTATTTCTTGTTTAGACAGTCAGACAGGTGTTATTGACTGGTTTGTTTTATTCAGACATCGAGTCCTTCCCAAGGACCTGGGATGCCAGAATTTTATTATCAATATTGTTGTTATTATTATAGATATCATCGCAGAATATAGGCTGCTCCCAGTAAAGCTGTTTTTTGTAGTTGGCTGATAGTGATTTCTGTGGCCCCTATGGTGTTGACGTGCTCTTCAAGTTGTTTTGGAATTGCTCCAAGAGTGCCAATTACTACTGGGGTTATTTTGGTCTTTTTCTGACACAGCCTTTCAATCTCAATTTGTAGATCTTTGTATTTTGTGATTTTTTTCTATTTCTTTTTCTTCTATTCTGCTATCACCTGGTATTGCTATGTTGGTTATTTTGACTTGTTTTTCTTTCTTCTCGACTACAGTTATATCTGGTGTATTGTGTGGCAGATGTTTGTCTGTTTGTAGTTTGGAAGTCCCATAATATTTTTACATCTTCATTTTCGACAACTTTTTCAATTGTATGGTCCCACCAATCTTTGGCTACAGGTAGCTTGTATTTTTTGCAGATGTTCCAGTGTATCATCCCTGCTACCTTGTCATGCCTTTGTTTGTAGTCAGTCTGTGCGATCTTTTTACAACAACTGATTAGGTGGTCCACTCTTTCATCTGCTTCTTGACAAGGGCGGCACTCGCTGTTTGTTTATTTTTTTAACTTTTGCTCTTATTGCAAAAGTTGTGCAGCCAATATTAAACCCTCTGTTTCTTTCTTCAACTTGCCATTCTTAAGCCTCTGCCAGGTCTTGGTGATGTTTAATTTTCCAGTTATATTGTGCAAATATTGACAATGCAGTGGCTTATTTTTCCATTTTCCTGCTTGGTTCTTTACTTGTTCTTTCTTGTAGGCCTGCTTTCTTTCATTGGTGTTTGATAGTTTCTCATGATTACCCTGCTAACTTGGCAAAGAGGCACCTTTTAACATGGTGATTCTCTTTATTTAGTAGGGGGAGAGTAACTGGCCCTATCCACCCCTGCACAGTACCTCCAGTGACTGTTCCTGGTGTCTGTCTTATGTTTCTTTTTAGATTGTGAGCCCTTTGGGGACAGGGATCCATCTTATTTATTTATTATCTCTCTGTGTAAACTGCCCTGAGCCATTTTTGGAAGGGATAGATAGAAATCAAATTAATGGATAGATATCAAATGGATAGAAATCAAATTAATGATGATGATGATGATGATGATGATTGACCATTTTAAGTGCATCTGCTTCAAGGTCTCTTTTCTCCTCCTTTACTGTTTCATGGACCTGCAGCATTCCTCTTCCACTTGAGCTGCAAGAGAGGTTTAGTCTATCTACATCACTGCAGGGGTGCAGAGCATGATTGATGGTCATTATTTCCTGGTCTTATGATCTAGTGTCTCTAGCTCTGCCTGGGTCCAGTCTATTATTCCTACAGTGTATCTAATAATAGGTATAGCCCAGGTGTTTATGGCTTATATGGTGTTCTCCCCATTGAGTTTGGACTTCAGAATTTTTCTAACTCTCCTGATGTAATCACTTCCAATTTTTCTTTTAATTTCAGTGTGTGTGATGTTACCAGCCTGGAGAATGCCCAAGTATTTGTACTGTTCTTTCTCCTCCAGGTTCTTGATGTTGCTTCCATTGGGCAGTTCTATGCCTTCGGTTTTTGTTATTTTCCCTCTGTTCATTATTAATGCAGTTCATCGTCGCCTGGTGCAGTCCAATTTTTAATTTTGTTTGCTCCTTTACTTCTTAATTTTGATGTTATTATTAGATCTTGCATTTGTTGGTTACATTTTTCAACCTCTTTTACCCAGCCTGCTTTTTTATTATAATCTATTGGATTGTCCCATAATTCTTCCCAGAATTGCACTGTTTCTTCTTTACTTGGTGTTTCTATGTTTCTTGCAGTTTCTCCTTCTATGCTTTGGTAGAAATGTCTCTGATTCAACTGGAATTTGAGATTCTGCCTGTGTTGTGTAATTCTGGCTTCTTATCTGCTAATCTTCTTTGACACTGCTGTTATTTGCTGCTTTATTATTTCCAAGACTTCTCTAATTTTCCTTGGATATAGATGCTATTTTTAGATCAGATACTGTTTGATGTTTTCATTCTTCAGCTTCTTGTCATTCTTATCTTTCAATTTATTAGCATCTGATCTAAGCCTGGTGATTTTATTTTCTAATCTAATCTTCCATTTAGGTGATGTACTACTTTCTTTTTTGACAGGTCCACTGATCTTATATCTGAGCTCTTGTGTTGTTATTGTTGCTGCACTGTACATTAGTTGGTTTGTTTCTTGCAAATTCTTGGTTGTTATTTCTGCAAGTGCAGCACTGACATCTTTTAATACCTGAGCAAGTTGTTTTTTGGCAACTGTTTTTAGAGCTGGAAGTTGAACCCTGGTGGTTGTTTGGTTCATGTGCTCAGTTATTTTTTGCTTTAGTTCTTGTTGCTTTTCTGTTAAACGGCATTTGGGTTTTTGAGGTGAAGGTAAAGGGGAGGTTGCCTGGTTTTGATTTTGAAACAGTTCAGCAACAGTGGCATCCTCTATTTCCAACACCTCCTCCACCTGCGCCTGAGCAACTTCTTCAGTTGGTGGTAATTCTTCTTCCATATCTTGAGCCTGTGTTGCTCTTTGCAGTTCTTCCAGCTCAACTCCTGTGAATACTTTATTTCTTATTATGAATTTTCTCTGGTCTGCTAGCCTTTGTTCTGTTATTTCTGTATCTGGATGCTTCTCTTTCCAAATTTGGTACATTCTTTTAAAATAACCTCTTCTAGTTGGACTAGACTTGCAATAGCAAATCATTATTTACTTGTTGGCGTTTTTCGTATATATTTTCCAGTTAAGTGACGTTTCTTCCAGTAACCCTGCAGTCTCCAGCCCTGGTTGCTCAACTGAAGATCCTGAGTCCTGTAGCCCACTTGCCACCAGATTTCCAGGGACTCCTGGACATGGCATGACTCCAAGCACCTCGCATGGTCCTTGTTGACCCGGGCAATGACCGATCTGGTATAGATTTATTAAAGTTACATCTCACCATATTGTTTATGGGAGAGGCACTCTTCGTCTGACTCCTTTCATGAGACCTGTCCAGTATGGTTGAACCTCTGGCATACCTCTCACCTTCCTCAGAGTACATAAGCCCCACAACCACGCCAAGGTAGTGCCTCACTGGGGTATTATTATTATTATTATTATTATTATTATTATTATTATTATTATTTCTAGCTGTGCCCAGCATTTGAGGAGGCCTGTACCCAGGTTCACTTTAAATTGAATACATGTACAGTCATTCACACAAACATGTACACGTTTACACATGCACAACTTAATGAGGCTGTTCTGACGACCAGCCTAACCCTGCCTAACATGCCCCAAGAAGGGTTAGGCTGGTCATGAGAAGTGGAGGGATCCTTGCGGGCTGTCCGTGTGGGCACGCAGGAAGTGTGCTGATGGAGGAAAGTTCAGTGCTCTGTTGGGAAGATAGGTTAAGTGTAGCCTTCTCCCGTGCCCTCCCAGCCCACCCAGGATGATTGTGTGACTCACCCCACTGTCTGAATAGGGCTATTACTAGTAAGGAAAGACGAACATTGGCATCTTTGCACAATAACTTGGAGGAGCACATCTGGAATTTTATATTCAGGTTTGATCACCCAAATTCAAGAAGAAACACTTGAAGATCATGGATAAATGACCTGTAATATGCTAGCAGATTGGGCTGCTGTAACTTACTATAGCCAGCTTGAATGTCACTTCAGAGCTGCACTCTTTAGTAAGTTGCCATGCAATTCAGGAGTTTTGAAATATGAGACATTATTTATTTATTTATTACATTTATATCCCACTCTTCCTCCATTCATTATAATAATAATATAATTATAATTCATTATAATCTTGGAGATGTTATGTTGTAGGAACAAGGGGAAGGGGGAGTCCTTTAGAATGCAGGACAACCACAACCAGAATCACACTTGTTCCTATGGAAAGATAATGATTTTCATGACCTTGGAGATCTGCAGCCTACATCTTTAAAGATGCTTTTACCTGCTTTTTTCTAGAAAGCCAGTCATAAAAAGCACATGAAGGTTTACCATGTTATATTTTCTCACCCTTAAAGGAAACTGACTTTTCTTTGCACATCTGTCTCTTGCTCACAGCTATGTAAACAAGGAGCCTGTATGATGCAAATTTTCACAGCTTCTTCTCCCTGCCCCCATTCCACATATACCCTTGAAATAATTAGCTGTTTCTGTTATGGCATAGAAGCTAGCTACATTTCAAAGCTTTATTGGATTTACTTGTTTGAAATAATTATATATGTTTACTAACAAAAAAGTTCTGTGTATGTTCCTCTTACACAGCCTTTCAAGGTACCACAATAAAAGGAGTCTGGAGCCACCTGTTTATCGAAGCTCCACAGAAGTAAAAATGGAACCACAACCCAAAGCAAAGCAACTTGCACTATTATTACATACTAGTATTTTTAAGCCCGTTATAATAACGGGCGCTAGCCCCCCCTTTTTGCGTTTACGAAGCAACCCTTTAATTAAAAAAAAATTCCTAAAAATGTTTTCCATCCTCCATTGGCAAGAATTCTAACAAGATGGGGAAAAGGAGGAGACAGTATCCCACAGCTGGTATTATCGAAGGCAGAGAACCTCCTGCCAAAGCTTTCGTGGGAAGCAAAGGGTATATTTATTTATTTATTTATTTATTTATTCAATTTCTATACCGCCCTTCCAAAAATGGCTCAGGGCAGTTTACACAGAGAAATCATAAATAAATAAGATGAAAGCCTGTCCCCAAAGGGCTCACAGTCTAAAATGAAACACAAGATGGACACCAGCAACAGTTACTGGAGGTACTGTGCTGGTGGTGGTGGTATACCCAGTGCAATCTCTTCCCTTTGAGCTAATTCAGTTTAAGCTCATTCACTCTGTTCCTGAAAAACTGCCACATTCTCACTTTGGTTGCCAGCAGTACAACTCAGCCTGGCCAATCACCCCCACTTCTGCTTCTCCCCATTTAAGCTTCCATTTTGATGCCTCAGGGCAGGGCACAAGCTTCCAGCAACTGGCAGCAAAACCTCTAGTTACTGAGCGGAATGCAAAAAGTGCTGGGTGCTGGGATATTCAGCTGAAATAATCAGCTGAACCCCACTCCTATGGGCATCCAGCATGACATGACCAGAGAGAAATCAGCAAAATTGTGTCCTACCCTCTCATCACTCATCCTCTAATGCAATGCACAAAGCAGTTGCCTTGAATACCTGCTGTGCAGGGGTTGGGTTGAGCATAGGATTATATGGAAACCAGGATTTCCCCTTAATAAATCATTCTGAAGTTACAAAACATATTCTTCAATACCCAGATCTGATAATCTTTGGCCTAACATTACAAGAGATACATTGGATTTCATATTTCATCACAGCTTAGTAGATGCAAGGGATGTGATGAAGTATTTGGTAATTCATTTTTATAGCAGAGAACTTTTATTTTATACTCTGCCGCTACATTTCACTAGGCAGCAACAAAACAAGCAGAGAAACAGAACTATTCCTATACATGCTGTGTCAGTTAAAGGGGCAACCTTTACTTTCCAAATGGGGCAGAGATTTTATTTTCCCTCACTGGCCATATTTTAATTGAAACTGTAAGGTCAGGCCCAAAACAAGATTGAAACTGGTACAAAAGGACATTTCTTGTGCCCAACACTTTGGGTATCTCTCCTCCTCACCACAATCTTTTCTTCCCCTTCTAAACTATGCATGACAATATATGGACATATTTAGCAAAGTGCCCTTGGGAAATAAAACAATATGTGAACCTCATTTTTTATTTTCCAGTAAACTTCACAACACTCTCTGTGATTCCATCCTTTCGATGGATTTCTAGTTTATCTCATATGTGAGAAATGACCTTCTAACCCATGTGTGACAGTTGTTTGGCTTTTATTAAGTGCCTTGTTCAATAGCAGCATAGGAGCATTACTCATATATATTTGTGTGCTGCTACCTCAGTAGGCTATAGAGAATTATTTTTAAATTGTTAACTAAAGTCTTTTGCTTTTGCTGCATGTCATTTAAACAGGGCTTGTGTCAGTGAGAAGGCTTGCTAGGTTAGCTTTCAGATGGACTGTGAAGGAAAACTTGGATTCTTGCCTTCAGTTGTTTGAAGCCTGCTTTGAAAATATAGTTCCACAATAATTTATATAAAAATAACCAATGTAGAATTGATATATGTGTGGTCTTTTGGACGAAAACTCAGAAAGATCTCATTGAACAGTCCTTTAGAATTTTTCAGTGACAATGTTCTTTGTAATTAGATCAGAAGATATATTACACACACGCACACACACACACACACACACACACACACACACAGAGTGTGTGTGTACTAATTTTAGAGTTCTTTTTTGTTTTTTTTATTAACACCTCATTTTCCTAGCTAATTATTTAGTACAAGAATAAAAAAGTATTCAGAGCTGTGAACATCCACAACTGAATGGAAATTTGTTAGTAACAAACATCTTTTTTTTAGTAACAAACATCTTTTTTGTTATTTCTCTTTAAATAATAGTTTCTTATGTCTGAGCAATGTCTTTCTCAAGTGGCATTTAGCCATGCTTTTCCATTTTGCTTCACATTTGTACACAAATTGTATTAGTCCATACATGCTATAATTGGCAATCAGTACCCTTCTGGACACACTCACTTTATGTGCCAATGCTCTGGTCTAGATGCCCATTTATACTTCTGTGGAACTCCTGCACAAGAATCCTTCCCAGTCGGTTCAATGGAGGAAGCAGCTCCGCATGTCATCTTTCTACACACTGGGCTGCTCTTTATTTTGAAGGGAATATGAAGACTCTTGTGGATGGTCAGCAGCTATGCTACCCTGCTAACTTGGCAAAGAGGCACCTTTTACTGTGGTGATTCTCTTTATTTAGCAGGGGGAGAGTAACTGGCCCTATCCACCCCCAGCACAGTACCTCCAGTGACTGTTGCTGGTGTGTATCTTATGTTTCTTTTCGATTGTGAGCCCTTTGGGGACAGGGATCCATCTTATTTATTTATTATTTCTCTATGTAAACCGCCCTGAGCCATTTTTGGAAGGGCGGTATAGAAATCGAATAATAATAATAATAATAATTATTATTATTATTATTATTATTATGCACATCCGAGTGCTGACACAGCTTCCCACAGCTGCAGTAATGACAAGGATCTCACTTGACCACCACCCAACTACTACAGACAGCTATTTTTTTACCACCCCACGCAAGGATTTGCTGAATTCTTGTGATAATTGTGATATTGTAGAGCTCTCACTCATAAGGACTGGAATGTTTCAGGAATAGAATATTTATAAACCCTTGGGCTTCTGTGTGGAAAAAAAATCTAACCATTTCCTGCTGTCCCTCAGCTTACCAGTATGGTAGATGTTTTAAAGCTAAAAAGAGACTTCAGGTGATTGATAACATAACTCTTGTGTGAGCCTCTGGTCACAGCTCAGAGTTTTAAAGGGGAGCTTTAAAAAATTTTAAGGTGAACTGGAGAAACACCAGTCAAACACAAAAGCAAAAAAGTCTCCAAATTAATACAGGTTGAGTATCCCTTATCCGAACTGCTTAGGAGTAGAAGTGTACTGGATTTTGGACTTTTCTGGATTTTGGAATATTTACATACTGTAATGAGATATCTTGGGCATGGGATCCAAGTCTAAACACAAACTGCACACTGTATTTTATGTTTTTAGGTTTTATTTAAAGTATAAAAACAAATAAGCATTGAATTTATGATAACTACAGGTAGCTGTAAATGTAATGAAAAATAATTGCCAACAAATTTTCAATGCAATAATGTTGCTGGTCATGTTAGACTCAAACAGGGCATTATAGGTGATGATGAAATTCAGATTTCATGTGAAACTACTGTTTTGTCAGTGCTGCAGGCACACGCCGTGGTGGTTTCCGGATTTTGGAGCATTCCAGATTCCGGATGTCTGGATTAAGTATACTAAACCTGTAGTGCCAACTTTGTGCCCATAGCCCCATTTAGAAATGACATTGTACTTATGTACAGTTGTGTTTGTATCCACAAATCTGTGGGGTTTTGTTTACATGATTGTATATGTGTTCCTTTTAAAAGTTAATGTGGTGCCCATCTGCCCTCAGATGCAGGGTACAGTCAGCAAATAAGCTACTCCATGTGCATTGAACATACTGTGTACAACTATAAGTGCATACAGATCTGTACATGTGTATAATGTATGTATGTTGGATATAATGTGTGAATATGGCTTAAATAGAAGCCGAGTGTGCACAGTGTATATATTAAGTGGAGGAAATTATTATTATTGTTACAATGGCAGTAAATAACAGACAATACAATGAATAAGACCCCATTTTAATAAAATGCAGAGCGACAAGGTTGCTACCACAAACACAAAGCCAATTTCATGTAGATCAGGTCTGCAGCTAATTTATATTTCATGCTCTTTAATAAGTAACATCTAATGAGAATTATTCACTTTTTTTTACTGTACCTTATCAGGAGCTGCTAATAAGAAGCCACACTATTTTGCATGCAAGTTGCATTTTTTTCATAAAATTTTCAGCAGCCTATGACTTACTAAATAAAGCTGTCACTCAATCCCCATTTCTCCTCTGAGCAAAAGGAATCAAAATGGACACTGAATTAATGCTGCATATTGTCTTTGTTTGATGAGGTCTCCACATGATCTTTGTTGTGTCATCTTTAATGCAGGCTGCTTGAAGGACTTGCTATCTGATTTCCTATCAGATACACAAAGAGCTGAATATTACAAAGCAGTTACTGGCTCCATCTAATTTACGTCTTGGAAATCTTTTGCAGGTGCAAGAAGTGTTTCAAAAAGGGTTTGAATTCAACATTTCCTTTTTGACATGAAGAAATTTGAATAGAAAGTTCATTTAAAAATCAGGTTACCACACTTCTATGTTATTTCTTCAGATTAAAAATAAGTGAAGTGGAGATTGCACAGCATTCATTTCGTACTATTACACCTAAAACTGTCTTATTCCAACAAACTGAGGCAAGCACAGGTATATAGCCCAATCAACTGCATAGTCACACTAAATATTTAGCAGTTCAATAGAACTTATTCCCAAGCCTGTGTATGTCCCCTGTATCCTACTGAATGATTTAACCAGCACATTGTCATGTCAAGTATATTGGCTTGAGAGGAGGACAACAGCAACTGCTTCAATCATTTCAACAGCAAGTTTCCACTTCTGCCTTGGAATACATTTGCTTCAGATGAGGCACAGCAGGTCAACCCTTTGAAATATGTCATTGCCATGTCTTCTCTCCCAAAGAGCTCTGGTGGGGCATGCAAAGAGGGCCAAACCCAACCCAACTGCAATGAACTCAGGTGACCATGAAAGAAGAACTTTATGTCAACTTCAGGGGATCGCTGGTTCAGCACAAATAACAGCGTTCTTATATATTATTAAATATATCTTTTCTGATATATATGGGAAAAGTGAAAAGATTATTTAAATTGTAGGAATAAATGTGCACAACTTAGAAGATTGTTACCAGCCATCTGAGAAAGCAAGCTCTGGAATAGTGTTCCTGGCCTAAAGCTGAGTCCATCATAGATACTTCAAATCCATAGCGGATGTTCCAAGGATCATATCTTTTGGTGTGCAGTATTTTTAAAAGGGGAAATTGAGACTGAATATGTCAGAAATCAAAAGAAAGACCATGAGGACTCTGTGGCTATAATCATCATTAAAATAGTTATGGACTTCTAGCATGTCGTTTCTGGCACAACAGCTTCATGAAAATTCGAAGATTAGAATAAGACCTCATCCTAAAGGAGCTTTATCTCAGTCAATTTCTACCTGTAAAGGAGTCAGACAAGGGTCCATTTTAGCTCCTATGCTTTTTAATATTTTTATTAATGATCTTGCCCCTTGTTTACGGGACTCTAGTTTTCACTCTCCATCTATTGTAGGAGTAAGCATGCCTCTGCTATTATATGCGGATGATGCCATTATGGCTAGATCGCCAGTTGGCCTCAGAAGAGCCTTGAAATGTCCGGCTCTCTATTGTAGAACTAACCAGCTTTCCATTAACTATCAGAAGGCAAAGGTTATGGTATTTGAGAGAAGATCCAGACTATTATGATGGCCGATAGATAATCATCAGCTTGAGCAGATTTATACCTATAAATATCTGGGAGCGGTTTTGCATGCCAGAGGGACCTGGAAGGCTCACATAGAATACGTTACACTGATGGCTCAGAAAAGTTTTCTGGCTATACTGAGGGGTTTTTTTTTTCTGGAGTAGAGGAGATCATACCAGCAGCTCTCAAGCTGTTTGTGGCCAAAGCTAGGAGTCAGTTACTGTATGGCGTGCAGTTAGGCCCCTATCCTTCTTATAAACCCCTTGAAGGTGTGCAAAATAAATTTCTTAGGGCAATACTAAGAGCACCAAGATATGCTCCTTCTGTGACATTGAGATTTGATCTGGGTGTTCTGAGAATTGAGGCTAGAGCTTGGATGTTGATCCCAGCATTCTGGCTTAGGATAAACTTCTTTCCTCAAGGATGGATTTTGGCGATTTTGGCTGATAGTTTTCAATCTTCTTGGGCTCAGGCAATCCATGCTAAAATTCTTTCATTGGGATTCTCCATGGATTATCTGGTTTTGTTGAGCCATTATCAAGCTCTACAGGCTCTGAAGCAGAGAATCCTGGATACTGAAAATCAACACAAGCTTTCCATGATCCTTGAATGTTCGAGAAGGAGGCTGGGTTTATTCATTGCTGTCTGGGGTCCAACTACTTATCTGTATACCCTAGAGAACCTGCACTATCTGAGGGCTTTCTTTAGAGCAAGGTATGACATGTTCCCATCAGCTGTCCTAGTGGGGCGAATAAAGAGTATACCTAGGGAAGACAGAATCTGCCTTTGTGGTTATAGGGAGATTGAAACCATCCAACATGTATTGCTCCGTTGCCTGTTTTACAGAGAGCTAAGACACTCCCTGATATCTCCTTGTCTGTCATCTTTTCCAGGATGCTCAGAAGACTTTTGTGTTGCTTATCTTCTGGCAGATTACTCCATCTATTACATATAAGGTGGCGAAGTTTTGCTCTAATGCTATGTGGTTACATGAGGGGTTTTTTTATTTCATGTGTATGTTCTTCCTGAATTTTTAGTTTATATTTTTATTTTATTGTTAGCCATTGCTAGTTAAGTTTTTGATTGGTACTGTATGTGATTGATGTTTTATTATTTTCTAGCAACTGTTAACATCTTGTTAACCTCTTTTATTCCACTGTTTCTAGTTGATTTGTAAGATGTCTATGGGTTGTAATGTGTGTGTGTGTGTGTGTGTGTATTTGTGATCAAATGTAGTGACAGAACTGAATAAATCCTCCTTCGCATAAAAACACCTTATAGATTGGCTAAGGGCCATATCGAATGCTAAGTAAAGAGGCTGTTCTTGACAACCAATGATATAACATGAGTACCTTGGGCAGCAATCTTAAACCTGCTTACTAGGCAGTAAGCCTTGTTGAACCCAATAGTTGACATGACGTGCAGTGGTATGGTGCTGCTGTAAACCACAACAGGGCTGTTAAGAACCTGTAAGGTGGCCCCAAAGCTGCTGAGAACCTTGTATTGCACAAGCAGCATTGACACCATTTCTCCAATCTGGCCAGTTCTCCAATTTGAACTCACATCCTAGCACAGCCTCTCTCAACCCAAGCTAACTTGCTAGTTTACATAGGAACATAGGAAACTGCCATATACTGAGTCAGACCATTGGTCTATCTAGCTCAGTATTGTCTTCACAGACTGGCAGTGGCTTCTCCAAGGTTGCAGGCAGGAATCTCTCTCAGCCCTATCTTGGAGAAGCCAGGGAGGGAACTTGAAACCTCCTGCTCTTCCCAGAGAAGCTTCATCCCCTGAGGGGAATATCTTGCAGTGTTCACACATCAAGTCTCCCGTTCATATGCAACCAGGACAGACCCTGCTTAGCTATGGGGACAAGTCATGCTTGCTACCACAAGACCAGCTCTCCTCTCCCATAGTTTGCTATGGGGATTGGAGGGGAAGAGCAATGTATGGTGTCTGGCATGGTTGTACACTCCTTGGGGATAAGGAATAACTGTGTGGAGCTGCTGCTACATAGTCAGGAGCAGTGCTGCTGCTGTAGGAAATGGGTAGGCATTACCACATTTTCCCCCATTTGTACAATGGGTAGAAATACAGTACTACTGGTAGCACTACCACTAATTCTCTAAAGTGGCACCACTGCTTCCGTCTCTACAGCAGCGGCCCTGCAAGTCATAGAGCTCTAGGGGCTGCGCACCATGTCACCACCATCCCGAGTTCCTTGCAAAAAGGCTGGGATCAAAGTTGTAAAAATTAAATGTGTGTCTCACTGTAAGAGAGGGGGTGGGGAACCCTTCTTTAAGTATAATGGCTGATGTACTGGGCAAGAGTGTGCCAGTGGAGTAACATTACATTGTGCAAGTTGTTTAAGTTATGCAAGTTGAGTAAATGTGAAATTTGTGCAAATTGTGTCACACAGTAGCAAGCCCATTATTTCCAATAGGCTTACTTTTGTGCAAATTATTTTGTATTTGTGCAAATTACACAAATGCAATGTGAATAGGCAACATGCTCTTGCACAGTATGCCATCCAATTTATTTTAAAAGCAAGAAAATGCAATGAATCGTAGTTTACAAAAAGTCTTAAAAATCTGCTGAGGTTCCATTTCCAGACATTTTTATTGCCCATAAGGTTGGAATTTAGCTATTGTGAATACTTAGTGGGAGGGGAGGGTTAAAAACATATCAATAAACAGCAATATGCACAAAAAGATAAATGCTGCATTATTTAATGCTTTTATTTAATATTGATTTTTTTATAGTGATCATAGCTGGAGCTCATAGTTATAATTGCATTCTACAACGTGGGCAAGTTGTATGATATAAAAATATTTGATGACACAAGGCTTATCACTGGATAGTGCACACCAGGGCTTTGTTAACCACCCTGAGTTTTGCCTCAAGCTGTGTAACTTCTTCAAAGATATTAATTTCATATGTTAATGTCTGTATAATCAAAGGGTCTTATTTACAGACTGGGACTCGCTTAATTTGCACACTATGCTTACCAGCAAAATTTTTACATGTTTCAGGCACTAAATATACAACTTGGCTGCTCTACTATATAGAAAACCTTTGTTAGAAAGTTTGACCAATTTGCTGTGGGAATATGAACAGACTGATCATAAAATAGCTAATGCTGAAAAGCTATGCTGAAGGACTCAGAAGTACGCTTTCTGTTGTTTGATGCATACTGTAGGTATGCGGTATAGAAATGCTTACTGTAGGAAGGGTGGTATAGAAATCAAATAAATAAATAAATAAATAAATAAATAATAACGCTAGATGTTAATGGATCCATTTCCATATACTGTATTCCCAAATCCTATGGCTAACTCATTTAGGGTTGACAAAGTGTATACTTCTTCAAGGAATATATTCATAAAAATTGCAACATCTCATCTAGCACTCAGGGATGTATAAAAATAGCAGTAATGAGATTACCAGTAATATTATGGATTGAGATGGGAGGAAGAAGTGGTTATTGGATCCAGGCCTCTCTTCCCCTGAAAATCTTTTCAGGTTTTTTCTGATAAGTGATAATTTGTGGGTTGAGCAGAGGTGGTGATAATGCATTGTTGATCCTACCTCAAAGCAGGTTCTGTTCTTTTGGTTCCTCTTAGCTCTGTAGCACTGTGATAGGAATATGGAGATGAACTAGCAGCAAGAACATCGTTTAACGAGGCAGTTCTATTACCATGCTCTGAATCATGGTAGTTACCACCCTTTGTGACTATGCTTTGGCTTAATGTGGGGAATTTAACTCAATTTAGTATTACAAACCTGCATACAGCCATCTTATAAATTAAGGTATCAGGAAAACTGATCGTGGATAGGACATATCCATGCTAGTAGTCAGAAGGGCACAACAGAGTACATTACACATTTTACCAGATAGAGTTGCCTCCAATATACATTCCCAGGTTAGCATTGAGGGACAGGGGATACAGTTGCGGGCATTAGGAAACTGAAGTGAGAGATATATAAGATTTGAGAATAAAGAAAGGGGTCTATACCTACCTGCCTAGCTGCTTTGCATTGGGCTGGAGCAATGAGATGGGAGATTAATTTGGTGAGGGAAATCTCTAGGCAGCTAAGTTCTCAACTTTCAAGGAATTAAATGACCCCAAAATAATGACCAACTCAGAGATTGTCAGGCTTGGGAATCTCCATACACAGAGGACAGTTGGGCAGAAGGTTGGGTTAACAAGAGGTGGGCAACTTCAATCCTTGGGAACAGTGAAGCACATCCAAATGCATGTTATCAGGCAAACTATATAAATTCTGAAGGCTGGACGAATATTGAGCTGGAAGCTACCACAAAAACTGAATGAAGTGCAAAACTTAAGATGGGTTTTTGTGTCCAAAGAGGGAGTTTTATGTCGGTTGAGAGCTTTCACCTTCTAGAATCTTGGTCTTGGTGTTGATGACATCCAGTGTCCAAGTTTATTGGGGGGGGGGCTCCTAGAGATGGATATTTTGTCATGATTTTCGTGCTCATTTTCAGCATGACTCTTGATTGAATCTAAAAGTCTTATCTTGGATGCCCTTGATTCCTTGGCTTATTGTTAGGAGGGTGAAACTGCATTCCAATTTCAATCCTCCAAAGCTTTATCTATTCTAGTGCTCTCTGTGAACACTCAGGGGCTGTGACTATCAGAGCAGTATTTATTTATTTATTTATATTTTTATTTTATATATTTGTATACCACCTAAAATTTATGTCTCTTGCAGTATCTCTTAGTCCCATTTTTTATCGCACTACTGACCTGGGGCACTGAAGAAAAACCTGGCCAAAACGATTCTTTTCCTTTTATTCCTTTTATTTATTTATCATATTTTAATACTGCCTGATATGTGCATCTCACCCTACTCAGAGCACTGGTGCAGACTTAATGATGATACATTGTAGTTAAAAACCAATAGGCAAGGGTGGGAGAATTCATGACAGGGTGTATGATCCATCATTATATCTGCACTGAAACCATTTCTATTAAATAATCCAGGATTTGCTACAGGGATTTACCTGTAAGCAATTCCATAGTTAAAATGAGAACCAGTGTTTAAATATTTTGCTATGTTAACAGTTGAAATAGGAACTCTGCAAATAATGCTTTCATTTTAGATTTGTGAATATATTCAGCCTCAAAAAATATGGATGCTCTCGATAGCTTTATAAGAAATATAACTTTGTCTTTTCATTGTAACTAAAGAGTTTCTGAAAAATAACAGAATGAAGTTGCTTTAAAAAAAATTAAAGGAAAAAAAGTCTTTCCTCAGGCTATTATAATGAAGAAAAAGTGTTCCAAATGTGAACTAATGAAGTACTAAGTAATGAATATTTAATTTGTATAATTTACTGAAGTGTAGTACAGAATCAGAGTTACATTCTTTACAAACATAATGTTCATTAGGCCCTTAGTGTAGCCTACATGCAATTATAACTCCCCGCCGTCCCCACCCCCCGGTTGGACTACTGCAGTCTTCTAAAAGCAGCAAGTGAAGATGAATTTGCCTAGAAAGTACAGGTGGCAAATGGCAAAGAAGGACAGTGGTGTCCACCAAAAAGAAATAAACTACCTGTTTTAACTCATTATATGAAAAGGATAAGCAGCCAAAAGAGCAAGAAGAAAAATAGAAAAGGTAATAGAGGCTTAGCTTAGCAGGCTTTCTGCCCGTCAGTGGAAACATTATTAAATTAGCTCTGCTGATGGAAGAAATCACACAAAAACAGAACAGTATGATGGCTTGGTGTGAGACTGTAGCAGTATTGATGGTGGGGAGATAAGTGCTACCAAAACTGTGCAGAATAAACACATCAGACAGAGGCGATCACATTTTTCAAGCTATGATGTGATGTGAATTTTAATATAAGCAAGGGGGGAAATGAACATCTAAATAGCACAAGACACCCATGAACAAAAGGGAAAGCTTTCATAGGCTACAGCCAGAATGGTAAATATCAAGCATAATTCTTTTTTCTATTGAAAATAATGGTGTTTTGCTGTGCAAAAAATGCCTAGTGTAGTAACTGTAAATCCAGGCATAATGCTGTATATTTGCATGAGAAGAGCTTCATATTTTTAACACTCAAGGCAAGAAGCACAAACTGACAAAATCAAACTGTTAAAAAAATACAGGGCAATTCATATGACCATTCTGTTCATAGTTGGGGATTCCCACCCTTCAGCCCCTCTCCAGACTGTACTAAAGGCAAAAGTAAAGTGTGCCATCGAGTCAATGTTGACTCCTGGCAAGCACAGAGCCCTTTGGTAGAATACAGGAGGGATTTACCATTGCCATCTTCCATGCAGTATGAGATGATGCCTTTCAGCATCTTCCTATATCGCTGCTGCCCAATATAGGTGTTTCCCATATTCTGGGTATTAGGTTGTCCAAACGATTCTTCACAAATTGCAGTTTTACTTACCACCAAACAATCCACATTGAGTAGCCTTTGATTCTCTTTGTGGCAAAAGATTCTGATAACCTATTCTCTTTGTATCTAGTGCAGACTGAGCAAAGAAAAACAATTAACGGCTGTCCTTGTTTTTTAATCAGTTTAGCTTTGCCTTTCCCTTCCTTCATTCAGCTCTTTCTGTTCTCTCTAATATGTCCATAACTCATTGCCTGGATTATTAGAAATGATTAATATGCACAGGTAGAGGGGTCGCTCTAGGCAATTATGATCAGTCAAAAGATGATACCAAGCAATATTTTAACATACTTTCTGAGAGAGTGGAAGTGAGAGAAATAATATAAGAATGACTGTCTGAAAATCAGTCCCCGTCCCCCCCTCCGCTGCAGTTGAAAATGAGGAGCAGTAATGTTGGAGATAGAACTCTGACACTGGGAGGCCTCAATTACCATAAGAACTACTGATGCCTAAGGCTGGCATAGTAATCTAATAAGGTATTAAGAAGAACATGATTTTGACAAATTATACATTCTAGGGGTGTAAATAGGCACCGTGCTGTGTGCTGCGTTTTGTCTCCTGCATTCCTGAATGAAAGGGTAAACTTGTCCTTGCTATGGGTCACACTCATCAATTTGCGTTCCTTTTCTCAGCACTGTAAGTTAGCAAAAGTGCTCCAACTGAAACAATTTTTGGACAGCTGGCAAGCACAATCCACACAGCGACCCCCTGCCTGCCGGATATAACTCCTGCCCATTTGAAGGCAGAGTGGGCAGATAGTTGTACATCATCCAAGAAGATCAGCCTTGGCAGCTTCAGGTATCAACATATAAAGAGCCTGGCAGGGATTTGAACTGAAAGCCTTTCCATTTAGTAAACCATTTGCTGCAAGCAGCAGGAAGCAGGTTGTCTTCTGCCTAGACAGGAGACCCTGAGTTCTACAATGCAATACCTTTTATAATTCAGGAGCATTCATTTAGGATCCAGTACACTAAACAAAAGAGATGAAAAGCAATAAGAACGGAGACTGTTCAGATGAACCTTTCAAAATGCCATAATACTTTGCCATTAGGGAAATCAGAAGCTTTATAAAAATTAAAACTCATGACCCATTCCTATGATTTTGCTGTACTAGATCATGGGTTCATTAAAAACACGTTTAAAGGTACCAGTGCCAGCTAGTGGCACTGCAGTGCTGATCCAATACTTTCCCTGCCCTCTGCATGGCACAGCACAGGGCACTGAGCTATGATCCATCCTATGTGTCCTTTATCATTGCCTGCCGAGGCTGGGAACAGCAACAAAACTATTTGACTGATGTCCACTAGATGCACTTCCAGTACATACATGAAGCTCCTCAGATTGTGCTGGTCCCTGCAGTGCTTATCACAGATGCAAAATCAGCATGAAGTCAACACCAGCCATGTGATCTGTGCAGCTGAGTTGGTACTAATGGAGAGAAGCACAGGGGGAAGCAGATACTGCTTTTCCAAAGGCAGATTTCTATAGTTCTGGTTCAGCTTCCATGTGGACTTATTCTTGGAGCAAAATGTTTTTAGACTTGGAAATGAATATTCTACCGCATTATTTAGAATAGTAGCATTCAAATTAAAGTATCCCAATATCAAATTGAAATTGAAATTTCTAGTTACATAATAAATTGAAAATGTAGGGATATTCTACTTTTAGAAAGAATAATAATCCAAACCTGTGGGAGGTGCAATTGATGTGCCTGGTTACCTTTTTAAGGTGTCGGAGTAAAAAAAAAAAGTAAAGGAAGGAGAGGAGGAGGAGGGAGTACTGGAAGAGAAATAGCATGAAACCAGACATGAGGGGAAGAAGCTAGGAATGTGCTTACATCACAAGTCTGACACAAACTGATGGCGATATTTGCACATGAGAAAGGAGTGAATGCTGGGAACTGTCACTCTTTGTATCTCACTTCCTGCTTTCCTTGTGCAAAATCATGCACAACTTACAAGCACTGTTCATGATGAGTGTAAACAGAATTTCATGTTATCTTTCTTCTTGGCTATTGGCTCACCCTTTTTCTTTCACTATTGGACCCTTCACAATATTTCAGTGACTTGTATTTGCTGCATTGTTGTATTGCCACATAGACATTGAACATGGTGAACAGCAAAGCAGATCACTACTGATGTTTATAGTCAGGGTGAACATTGTATGAAATCAAGTTTCCATTGGGCCAGTTTGGACAATACGCACCCTCTTCATCCAGTCATCTTGTGGATGGCAGTATGCACAAGCATGCCACACTTCATCTACCAGCTTTACCTCCATTATCCATACATGTCCGTGTAGGGACATATAAATATGTAAATAAAGTTTGCAACATGTGGAGGCTAAAATCATGTGCTTGATTTCCTGAATAAAATGTAGGATTAAGATCACAGATTAACTATTATTACAAGTACTACCATCTGAAATTATATCAAAAGAAGAACACAGCATGGACTAACTATTAGTATTTTCAGTATACTTATCTAGGGTCTTTCCCCATGCTCTTCCCAACACACACTCTCCTTCTTTCAGTTGCTAAGGTGCGATGTTGCTCATACATAGCCTAAGATTACCCACCATTCCACTGCAAGGTTATTAACCTTGACACAAGCTAATCCTTTCAACCTTACCTTTTTGCTATGTTGTTAGAAAATTCTGTCTTGTCAACACAGAATCCAAGCGGTTGTGGGGAGGGGTTAACCATAGAATTTTGAATAAAACTGCCACCAATGCAGAATTTCCCAAGAGTAATTTCCATAGGGATAACAAAGTGTTTTTAATCTTCCTATCAATATTAGACATTTCTTCAGCTTATTCTTATCATTTGTATGCATATTCCTTCTTCCTAGAAGAAAATTATTATTTTTTTCAATCTAGCCCTTTCATTTGATGGAATTATCATTCCTTTTGCACCTCCCCTGCTGTTTCATATCAGCACTGAATGTTTGTTAAGTACAGTCAAATTAATGAATTCTTTAACCTGCCTGACGAAAAATACTTGCTTATTCAGCAAATGGGGCTAAAGATGTAAATTATGAAATAATAAAGCATAAGGTTATCACAACGTTAGGCCGTAATTCTGCATGGAGCTAAGTGCTCCAAACTGCTAACTAGGAGTGTGACATAATAGAATATATCTATTATTGTATGTTAAAAAAACTGGCAGCAGCACATACTAGATTTCTTCTTATAGCTCGTCTATCTATTGCTTACAACTTAACAAAAAAGCTCAGGGCAAAACAAAACAAAAAGTATATACTACTTGAAATAACGAATGCAACTTAATGAAGGTCCATTTGATGATGGGTCTTGGAGTGTTTAGGGTCCCAAGGAGATCATAGAGATGAAACTACTCACAGAAACCTCTGCTGCAAACGTAAAAATGTTCGATTTCCTCAGTTCTTCACATGGCCTATTTCACCCTGAAGCTTTCTGTGAATGCCTTGACAGGAGCAGGACAGAACATGTATTGTCAACTATTGTCAACACCAGGTAAGAGATTCAGCATATAGGTGCTTATATACCAGTGCCAGAAGCCTCCAAGCCAAGATGGGAGAGCTGGAGTGCTTGGTTGCTAACACAGAAATAGATATAGTGGGCATAACAGAAACATGGTAGAACAATGAGAACCAATGGGATACTGTTATCCTTGGATATAAACTCTATAGAAAGGACAGGTAGGGGTGCCTTGGAGATGGAGTAGCACTGTATGTTAAAGAAGGGATAGAATCTAACAATGTAGAAAACCTAGGTGGACTGGAGTCCTCCACAGAAATCCTGTGGGTAACAATACAAGGCCTGAAAGGAAATGTGCTACTGAGCACATGCTATCTCCCTCCGGATCAAAATGCTGACAGTGACTGAGAGTTGCAGGAGGAAATCAGGGAGGAATCAAGGAGAGGCAGGGCAGTAATAATGGGTGACTTCAATTACCCACACATAGACTGGGTAAATTCACAGTCAGGTCATGACAAAGAGGTCAAATCTCTAGATACTCTGAATGACTGTGCCCTAGAACAGTTGGTCATGGAACCAACCAGAGAGAAGGCAACCTTGGACTTAATCTTGAGTGGTACCCAGGACCTGGTGAGTGATGTCAGTGCCATCAACCCCTTAGGAACAGTGACCATAGTGCGATCAAATTCAGCATATATGTGGGGAGAGCATCACCAAGGAAGTCTAACACAGACACTTTGAATTTCAGAAGAGGAAACTTCTCCAAAATGAGGAGTATGGTGAAAAGAAAGTTGAAAGGGAAAATAAGGAGAGTCACTTCTCTCCAGAGTGTGTGGAGTTTACTCAAAACTGCAATACTAGAAGCCCAGGTAGACTGTATACCCAAAAGGAGGAAAGGTACCACTAAGTCCAGGAGGATGAATGCATGGCTAACAGGTAACATCAAGGAAGCTATAAAAGGGAAGAAGACTTCCTTCTGAAAGCCAAAATCGGCAAGGCAGGGAGAACCGCTCCTGGTCTTGCTACCACTGCAACAGGGCATAGCTATCTCCCTTCCGAATGGGGCCGGGAACCCCATTTAGGAGAGAGATCGGACCTCTCTGATCCTTTAAGGCAGTGAGAGTTGCTTTGGCCCATGCTGCCCAGTGTAGCACAGGCTGATCTCCCTTCCAAACGAGCCACCTGATGTCAGATGCGGGGGGAGTTATTTCAGACCAAAATGGGACTGCATGGCCCCGTTTCAAGCCAAAATCGGCCCACGCTCTGTTGGCAGCATGGCGGAAGTGACTCTCCCAGGGAGAGCAACTCCTGATCTTGCTGCCAATGCAGCAGGGCATATCGATCTCCCTCCCAAATGGGGCCCCGTGGCCCCGTTTAAAAGAGAGATCAGCCTGCGCTGCATTGGCAGGGGGCCGCAGCGGGGGCCACACCAGGGCCTCTGCCAGCTTCCCTACACTGCTGGAGGGATCTTGGGGTCATAGTAGACAACTCACTGAAAGTGTCGACTCAGCTGTGAAAAAGGCCAATTCCATGCTAGGGATAATTAGGAAGGGGATTGAAAATAAAACTACTAATATTATAATGCCCTTATACAAAACTATGGTGCGGCCACAACTGGAGTACTGACTACAATTCTGGTCACCACATCTAAAAAAGGACATTGTAGAACTGGAAAAGGTCCAGAAGAGGGCAACCAAGGTGATCAGGGGCCTAGAGCACCTTTCTTATGAGGCAAGGCTACAACACCTGGGCTATTTAGTTTAGAAAAAAGACGACTGCAGGGAGTCATGATAGAGGCCTATAAAACCATGCATGGTGTGGAGAAAGTGGATAGAGAGAAATTCTTCTCCCTCACACATAACATTAAAACCAGGGGTTATCCCATGAAATTGATTGCCAGGAAATTTAGGACCAACAAACGGAGGTACTTTTTCACACAACGCATAATCAACTTGTGGAATTCTCTACCACAAGGTGTGGTGGCAGCCAACAACTTGGATGGCTTTTAGAGGGGTTTGGATAACTTCATGGAGGAGAGGTCTATCAATGGCTACTAGTCAGAGGGTTATAAGCCACCTCCAGCCTCAAAGGCAGGATGCCTCTGAGTACCAGTTGCAGAGGAGTAACAGCAGAAGGGAGGGCATGTCCTCAACTCCTGCCTGTAGGCTTCCAGCAGCATCTGGTGGGCTAGGGATGTGCACACAACCGGTCCGGAGGCCATGTTGGATGCCTATGAACCGGTTCGAAATTGGGCCGAGCCAGTGGGGTGTGTGTGTGTCTCGCTTTAAGGGTGGGGGGGGTAGTACTTACCCCTCACACCGCTTTTCCAGCACTCCACTTTGGAGCAAAGTTTTTGGGGTGGCAGCATTCCTCCCTGCCGCCCCTGCCCCTGTCATTGCCCGGAAGAAGCAGAAGTTACTTCCGCACATCCTCCCGTTGCAGCACATGCATGTCCATTTTCGCCACCACCGCACGCCACACATGTCACACATTGTTTGCACATGTAACATGTGACGTGTGCTGCGCGCACACGGCGGCAACGAACACACACGCACCGTAACGGGTACATGCACGGAAGTAACTTCCGCTTTTTCCGGGCAATGACGGGGGCAGGGGCTGCAGGGAGGAATGCTGACGCCCCAAAAACCTGGCTCCAAGGTGGAGCGCCAGAGGGGGGAAAGTGGTGGGAGGGGTAAGTACTACCCCCCGCCCTTAAAGTGAGACACCCCCTGGTGCCGGACTGCGCCTCCGTGGTTCCGTGAACATCCCTATGGTGGGCCACAGTGTAAAACAGGATGATGGACTAGATGGACCTTGGGCCTGATCCAGCAGGGCTGTTCTTATGTTCTTATGTTCTAGGCCTTTTGCTGATTGGGCATATTTGTGAATATTACATTTAGAAGAAAGTTCAAAAGTTAAATATATGTAATAAAATGTTTTATTAATGTGTTGGGGAAAGGCAAATAAAAGAACAGCTTGAAAGTTGTAGAATGTCAAATTCTAACATTTATTTTATTGACTAATTACCATATATATTAAATCTGAAACATAGAAAATTTTAATCTGAGAAGATCTTCTTCTCTTGAGCATTATGTTGTTTTTGAATTATTGATTTGATTACTGAGTATGAGAAATATGTTCAGAACA
This sequence comes from Hemicordylus capensis, assembly GCF_027244095.1. Classification (NCBI taxonomy): domain Eukaryota; kingdom Metazoa; phylum Chordata; class Lepidosauria; order Squamata; family Cordylidae; genus Hemicordylus; species Hemicordylus capensis. Next base: position 179,002,981 of record NC_069661.1, on the reverse strand, counting down.
AAAACGGTTAAAATCAGAAAATTATCTATATATTTAATTCTCTTGGGTGTGCCTTTCGAACGTACGTCCCGGCAGCCCAGCTGATTGGCTGGGCTGCGGGGGCGCCTGATTGGATAAGGCACACCCAGGAGAACAGCGGCGGCGGGCCAGGCAGTGGGCAGCCATGGTGGCTGCGGAGCCGAGGCGGCGGGCCAGGCCGGGCGAGGCGAGGCAGCGGCAGCGGGCCCGGGCAGAGCCGCGGGCCTCTGCCGGCGGTGGGCCTGGGCAAGAGGGTGGGGGAGAGGATGCCGGCCGCAGAGACCAGCAAGGAGCGGCAACAGCAACGGCGGGTGTGGGGGAGAGAGGTAGCCGGCCCCAGAGAGTGCACAGATGCTCTGTGCGGGGTCGGCTTGTATTTAGAATTTCTGCTACAAAATACAAATAAACTTTCCCCCCAGCATTTTCCAGGAAAATTCCAGCACATTCCAGTAAAAAGTAGTCCATTCAGCTAATGTCAGTGGCAGAATTATGTATGCAAAATTTCTGTAGGCATCTGTAGGTAATTGGGAAATATGACTTTCTTTCAAACAAACATACCCACAAACTCTTCAAAATATAAAATAGATAGGAACCATTCATTATCACTCAAGATGAAATCCAAATTTTTGGTCATTTCAAACAATATTTCAAACTCTGGTTATTTCAAAACGATGCATTAGAATGGCCATAAGACTACATAATTTGCAGGTAAGTTTGTAATACTATTTCTGTGTCAATAACCATTTCATTCTCTTGTAGCACCACATGCATTCAACATACACCAATGCATTCACATACAATTCTTAGATGTGTGCGTATATTAGAGTCGTATATGAATGGCATGTAGTGTGCATGTATACACACTCACACGCAACTTGGGTATGCCCTTTGCACACCACTATCATAACACACATTCACAGACAAATGCCCCTAACATTTCACCAACACATTAATAGTCGGTCTATTCCCTTTTCTGTAGAACCTCTTCCCACCAACGGTACATAGTGCCATCTGTACCTAGGCCATGTGTGCTGACAGTGTTTAAATTTCTGAGTAGCTAGAACGTATTTATAAACATCCAATGACACTTTTGCAGCATAGCCATTGGCTAAAAAGATCTCATAAGAACATACTGAATTCATATATGTTCACAGTGCGGACACTCACAGTGCACACGCGCGCACACACACACACGTAAATTAGTGTGTGTGTGTATACACACACACACATTAATTTACATACTACAATATGGTGGTATGTTAAGTAAAATATCTGCAGAAGTTTCAGAGATGGCAGTCATTGCTTGCCAGTTTCTCCATTTGCGCAGATACCCTGTTTGTAATGTGTAACTTAGCAAAAACATTATTCTTCTACAAATTTACTTAGATACTTAAATTTGATATCTATTTGCTGGTCATACTAAGAGTTCTAAAAGATAATTCAAATGTGGTGTAGACGCAGAGAGGGGGTTTGTGGGCAATGTTTAATCTAGTACTGTGTTCCAGTAAGCAGTAGGAATGTGCAAAATGTTTTGAGACTGAAACGTTTTGAGCTTGAAATGAGCTGTTTTGAGTACTTTGAGCTCAAAACAAAACACCCTTAAAGTAAAGGGCCTGTTTCGAGCTTAGAACAAAACAACCCCATTTCTAGCTCGAAACGTTTCGAGTGCCCTTTTGACAGGCTGTTTTTCTCTTGCTGGTTGGTTTTCTGGTACTGGCTGCCGATTGGCTTGCTTGAAATTTCCATGCTTCTTCTTTGGCTTGTTATCACAAAGATCAAGTGCTGTCATGGGTAACTGTGCCCTCATTGACTGGGGGGAGGAGGGAGGACAAAAAAGGAGGGAATTTCAAAATGTTTTCAAAGGGCCTAGGAGACAGAGAGAGCTCTTAGTGTGCCCTTGAAGAGGATATATTAGGAGAGGAGGAACCTTGAAATACATTAGGAGGATACATCAGGAGAGGAGGAACCTTGGAAGGAATCAAGACAAGTTTGAATTTGTGGTTTTCTTTCTCAGCACTGAGTATGATATGTCGTGGTACTGCTTCTATATTAACACTTTGGTTTTGCTGGATCTCAGATTGACAAAGGCAGAACTTGGTTGCCTGGCTTCCGTCCCTGAGTTGTGGTCTTACCGGTTTGTTTTGTTTTTGAGATAATGTTGTGGTGATAAATGGACAGTGGCAGATCATCTCAACAGTCTCTCTCTCTCTCTCTCTCTCTCTCTCTTTCTCTCTCTCTCTCTCTCATATTTTCTTGGAGATTGCTGTGAGATGAGTGCCATGCCTGGCCTTGAATCTTTTCCCCAAACCCCCATAAGACTATATGAGGGTTTGGGGGAAAGGTTTTTTTAAAAAATTAAAATCACCTGCTTGTCCATTTCAATGACCGTAATGAAGATTGACTGACTGACTGACATTTCTTTTGTGGGTAGGGTGGTAAGTAACACCTTTGCCCTACCACATAACAACAAATATTTATATACTACTTTTCAACAAAAGCTTCTAAAGCGGTTTACACAGAGAAATAACAAACAAACAAACAAATAAGATGGATCTCTGTCCCCAAAGGGCTCATAATCTAAAAAGAAACATAAGATAGACACCAGCAACAGCCAATGGAGGGATGCTGTGCTGGGGTTGGATAGGGCCAGTTACTCTCCATCTGCTAAATAAAGATAATCACCATGTTAAAAAGGTGCCTCTTTGCCCAGTTAGCACATTGGTGTCCCTAGGACCTACCTATGGGGAACAATGGAGTGTTTCAAGTTCCCCATTGTTCCTTATAGCTGAAACACATAAAACATTTCGAGTTTGTTTCATCAAAACAGCTGGGTCTAGGAGAGCCCCTGACCTTGGACAGGTCCGAGTTCAAAGAAACAGCACCTCAGTTAGTTCCAAGTAGGATAACAGGAACTGAGTGTAATGCAACACTAACAGAATGTTGGCTAGCTGAATCAGAGTGCCAGTTCTTATTATACTGCCAGCCTCTGCCCCATCCCTAGGAAAGGCTTTGTGTCCAATGGGCCTTGCTTGATTGGGTGCTGGCTCCAGTGAAGCTGGAGACTTCTACTAAAACTGGTAGGTCCTCATAGGAGTCCACTGAGTCAGAAGATGAAAGCTTGAATTTTCTTGTCTTTATTTTAGGAATTTAGTATAGTAAGATCCCAGGTAATTGCCCATATCCTGATACTGCTGGATGTTCTGGAAGTGATCTAGAAATGTTCAATGTGATCACATGACTTGTATGGCAAAACACTCTGCACAGCATGTCTGCCATGTGGACAGTTTCCATGTTGATGCTATACTCAAGCCAATCAGAAGCTGCAAATTCCTTTGGTTCAAATTATAGAATAGCTGTGAACTCACTGGATTATTTTGAAAAGTTGTTCTCTTTCCAGTTCATTTCCCCAGTTGTAAAATAGGAGCATTAATGACATGTTCATTGCATTGTTCATTGATAAAGATTGTAAAAGTCAAATGATGTGAACACTATGAGGCTATTCACACGATTGCAGAAAACTGGGCTAGCCTCCACTAGCCTGATTTTCTGCAGTCGTGACCCGCTAACCAGCTAACCCGCTCAAGCAGCCCACCCCTAAAACCAGGTTTGTGGAGTGAGCGCTCCACCCCCACCCCCACCCCCCTGTTGTTGGTTTTTTTGTGAGTAGCTGCGGCGCGACTCCGCGCCATGACTACTCATGAGGAGACCCCCAGAGGTGAGGCAAAAAGCTGCCTTTCGGCTCTGGGGTTCTCACCAGCATGCCCTGTGCACTTGCGCAGGGCATGCTGGAGCTTCCCGGGGCCAATCGGCCCCTGCTCCACCCAGCCCCTACCGGCTCCATCACGGAGCCGGCAATCGTGTGGGCAGCTGATTCGGCTTCCCAGGGTTCCTGCCCTGCTCGTGTGCAGGGAGAGTGGGCTTAGCTCTCCCTGGTTGTGGTGTACAGCTCACTTAAAGTGTCAGCTCAATGCGTGGCAGCTGTGAAAAACACATATTCCATGCTAGGGATCATTAGGGAGGGGACGGAAAATAAAAATGCTAATAATATAATGCCCTTATCCAAATCTATTGTGTGGCCACATTTGGAGCACTGTGTACAGTTCTAGTCACCATATCTTAAGAAGGACATTGTAGAACTGGAAAAGGTGTAGAAGAGGGCACCAGGATTATCAGGGGCATTCTGAGGCCTCTTCCTTATGAGGCGAGGCTACAACATCTGGAGCTTTTTAATGGGGCGGGGAAAGTGACCAAGGGGAGACACGATAGGTCTATAAAATTATGCATGGTGTGGAGAGAGAGAGAGAGACATTCTTCTCCCTCTCTCACAACACTAGAACCAGGGGTCATCCTATGAAATTAAAGGCCGGGAAATTCTGGACCAACAAAAGGGAGTACTTTTTCACACAGCGCATAAGTAATCTATGGAATTCTCTGCTATGGAATATGGTGACGGCCACTAGCTTGGAAGGCTATAAAAGGGGCTTATACAAATTCATGGAGGACAGGTCTATCAAAGGCTACTAGTCTGGTGGCTGTAGGCCACCTCCAGCCTCAGAGGTTAGATGCCTCTAAATACCAGTTGCATCGGAGCAACAGTAAGAGATAGGGCATGCTCTCATCTCTTGCCTGTGGGCTTCTCAGAGGCACCTGGTGGGACACTGTGTGAAACAAAATGCTAGACTAGATAAACCTTGGGCCTGATCCAGCAGGGCTGTTCTTATGTTCTTCTTATGAAGAAAAAGAGCAGGATAGTTCAGAAGGACATTTAAGCAATTCCTAACTTTACTGTTCTGCAGGGGAAACCCTGAGATCGGGTCTGTTAAATTTTCTTAAAAGAAGTTTCCTTGAAGGAATTTAAGGAAAGTGGGGTAGGAACTCAATGGGCCAGTAGACAGCACTTTGCTCAATAGCTCACCCCATGTGATAAAGACTTGAGCATGCCATGAGCGTGCATATCTCTCCCATAGTGTGCTGTTCCTTAATTGCAGAGGAGGTGATTAATCTGAATTGCTTCTTTATACACAGTCCAAATATGTCTTTATTTTATTTATTTTATTTCATTTTATTTTTACATTTATATCCCATTCTTCCTCCAAGAAGTCCAGAACAGTGTACATGGTTATATTTATTCTCACAACAACCCTGTGAGGTAGTTAGGTTGGGAGATACATGACTGGCCCTGAGTCACCCAGTGAGCTTCATGGCTGAATGGAAATTTGAACTCAGGTCTTCCCAGTCCTAGTTCAACACTCTAACCACTATGCCATACTGGCTCCTTAAAGTAGTTGAGGATGTGTGATTGAGGAACAGTATACTAGAACGGAAGATATGCATGCTCACAGCCCTTTCACATCTTCATTTTGTGGGTGGGCCAGTTAGGCAAGTATAATCCAAACTGACTCAATGTCTATACCACCATCCTGTTCTGGTCAAAAGAAGGAACTGCATTGAAAACCGTCCTACCAGCAAAGCTGTCACTTTACTTCAATAGGCCAGAGAAGGTCAGATAAGGGTACCAGATCCCTATATTGATCTGAACAATGAGTAGATGTTGTTCTCATAGGCTGTGGATTGCCCTCACTCTCAACAAACAAGAGTTGGGCCTGAGAGACAATATTTATTTATTTATTATTTATTATTAAAACTTTTATACCGCCCTTCCAAAAGGCTCAGGGCAGTTTACATTAAAACACCATTAAAATCAATTAATAATTAAAACAAAAATTATAAAGCATAAAAAATAATTAACAATTAAAAACATCGTAAAACAACAATTAAATAATAAGAAGAATTTAAAAACAAGTTTTTAAAAGCTGAGAAAGCCTGATTGAAGAGATGTGTTTTCAGGTGGTTTTTGAAAAATGCCAGAGATGGGGAGGATCGTATCTCAGCAAGGAGCGCATTCCACAATCTCGGGGCAGCAGCTGAGAAGGCCCGTCTCTGTGTAGCCACCAAACGAGTTGGCGGCAACTGGAGACGGACCTCCTCAAGTGACCTCAATGGGCAGTGGGGCTCATAGCAGCGAAGACGCTCTCTTAAATACCAGGGCCTAAGCCGTTTAGGGCTTTATAAGTTATAACTAGCACTTTGTATTTTGCCCGGAAAACTATTGGCAGCCAGTGTAACTCCATCAACAAAGTAGTAATGCGGTCTCTCCGAGATGACCAAGAGACCAGCCTGGCTGCCGCATTCTGAACCAACTGAAGTTTCCAGACGACGTACAAAGACAGCCCCATGTAGAGCGCATTACAGAAGTCAAGTCTGGAGGTTACCAACAAATGTACCACTGTTTTGAGATCACTGATCTTGAAAAATGGGCGCAGCTGGCGTATCAGCTCGTGCTGATAAAAAGCACCCCTGGCCACCGCCTCAACCTGAGAAACCAAGGAGAGACATTGATCCAGAAGTACTCCCAGACTGCGAACCTGTTCCTTTTGGGGAAGTGTGACCCTGTCTAGAACAGGCAGATCAAAATCGTCTCTAGAGTTCTGACCCCGCACAATAAGTACCTCCGTCTTATCTGGATTCAGCTTCAGTTTATTCTCCTTCATCCAGCCCATTACTGCTTCCAGGCAGGCATTTAGGGAGGATATGCCACCTCCTGAAGAAGTTGACATGGAGAAGTAGATCTGGGTGTCATCAGCATACTGGTAACACCCAGCTCCAAATCCCCTGATGATCTCTCCCAGCGGTTTCATGTAAATGTTAAAAAGCACTGGAGAAAGTATGGAGCCTTGAGAGGCACCATACTTAAGCTCAGATTTTGAAGAGCAACAATCTCCAATTGACACCATCTGGAATCTGTTCGAGAGGTAGGAGAGGAACCACTGTAAAACAGTGCCTCCCACCCCCAACACCCTCAGACGTTCCAGAAGGATACTATGGTCAATAGTATCAAAAGCCGCCAAGAGATCCAAGAGGACCAACAGAGTCACACTTCCTCTGTCAATTGCCAATTGGAGATCATCCATCAGGCCGACCAAGGCAGTCTCCACCCCATAGACCGCTCGAAAGCCAGTTTGAAATGGGTCCAGATAATCAGTTTCCTCCAAGAGCGCCTGGAGCTGAGAGGCCAACACAACCAATAGGATTGGAGAAGTAGAACAATATTTTCTGGAATATAGAAAACACAACTGAAGAATACATGCTAGGAGTAACTACTGGGATTTTTTAGAGAGAAGCTACACCATTCAGTTGTAACACAATGAGGCTGTTCTTATAGCCAGCCTAACCCCTACCAGGCTGCCCCAGACAGGGTTAGGTTGGTCATAAGAAGCGGCAGGATCCTTGTGGATCACTCCACTTTCCGCCTGCCTTTAGCCAAGGTCAAGGTTAATAATTAAATAATAATAATAATAATAATAATAATAATAATAATAATGTGCTCTCTCACCCTTAACCTGGCTATTGGGTATTGTGTGACTGGTATTGTATGCAGCCCGAGGAGTCACAGAGATCGGCACATAGAGCACCCATCCGAGCGGGGAATCCCCAATGAAATATGCACATTGGATTGAGGAATGCCCGGAGGTCAGAATAACAAGTTCCGGCACCAGATCCTTCCACCCAGCTCCATGCTTCACGGAGCTGCATGGAACAGGTCTGCCAGTGTGGGTGCATGGGAGATGTCCTGAAGAGGACCTGATTGGTCATTTGGGGAAGAGGTAATGTGAAAGGAGGTAATGTCTTCCCTCCCACGCCCTCTCTGCCTGGGGCAATCATGTGAATCACCCAAGAGCATATACAGATTGTGATTTTATCATACATAGTGACACAGATTGGCAACGGTTGTGTGGTAAAATGCTCCACTGTCATATGCCAGCTGATCTCACTGGCTAAAAGAAGAAGAAGAAGAAGAAGACAATATCATATCCTTTCTCTTATTTATTTATTTTTCAATTATTCAGAGTATGTACCCATGACATTTTGGGCCTCCTTCATAGTTTCTTTTCAGCCTGTTTTGCTCCTTTCCAAACTTGTGAAAGCTGAGCTCAGGGTAGTTTGCTCACATGTATGAAATGTCAAAGACGAGAGAGAGAGAGAGAGAGAGAGAGAGAGAGAGAGAGAGAGAGCCCAGATAATGCAGATTTGATGTGTGAAGGCAGATGCAAAAGAGGTTACAGATTATATCTGAATGTATCCAAGTTCCTGAATCACTGAGACGAAGAACGGATTTGAGGATACTACAGAGAGATAATGTATTTCAAATTTGCTGCAAGCTTTTTTGTGTTCCAAAAGAAAACCAATTAAAAATTCTGGTTTCATGGGGGGAAATGAATGTCTGCACAGAAATACATTAAAAACACAAACATACATCTGCCTTCCTATATAACCATATCATGCTCGCAAACCTTAAATTCTAGGCCAGTGACACAAGTAAATTTAAAAATATATAGCTGCTGGCAACGAATTAATCCTGTAAAAATTCTTTTGGAATGCCTTTAGAGACTATGTTGCAGTCTCATATATGAATTTTCAGTTGTTTGATTTGATTTGGAGGTTACTATTGTCATCCATCATCATTAATCTTTGACTGTCTGTCCAGTGATGATGCTGTGGCTGCATGAATGCTCCCCTGTCATTTTGGTTCTCTCTCTCTCTCTCTCTCTCTCTCTCTCTCTCTCTCTCTCTCTCTCTCTCTATATATATATATATATATAATTTCCATCTTTTGACATGTTTGTCTTGAGAGTATGCATCTATCCCATTCTGTGTCTCCTTCATTCATGATTACTTCCTACTACCAGTTTTACTATTCCTTTCTCATCTGATGATCCTGTATACAAGACTGATTGATTGGGTAGGTGCTATAGTTGCCAGCAAAACAGAAATGGCTAAAGCTATTGATTTTATAATTCTGTAATCTATACATGTGCATCTGTGTTAGCATCTTCACTTGGTATTTTTTCTACTATCAAACATTCTTACCCACATATCTATCTATCTTTCTATTTATCTACCTACCTACCTACCTACCTACCTACCTACCTATCTATACCATAATTCTTGAGTACATCTGCAAAAGTCTATGTCAAGGTAAAAGTGGTCAAAACTACACACAAATTCAGAGATAAAATGGCTGCTGCAAGATTTTGGGATTTGGCCAAATATTTTAGAAGCACTGTTGTGCACATCATGACTTGCTGAAACAAATCCCAAACTGTATTAGTTCCAGTCAGTGGTTCAATGCATGTCCAAAGAAAGCAGGTATTCAGAGCTTTGTACATTCACATCCAGATTGGGGAGCAGGTAGTGGTAGGGCAGGCAGATAAAATATGAATCAAATTTTCAGGTGAATCATTGGCTTCTTTGGGGTATTTTATGAAGCCAAAACAGAGAGTCACAGACTACTGGCTGACACAGCATAAATGAGAAATGCCTGAGAGATCCTAGGGATAGTTTCTTGCCTCGCAAGGTGGAGATGGTTATTCTAATGCACCTGGATGAAAAGAGATGGTTATGTCCCAAAGGCGATGTTGTCAGAATTGACAGGGTGACAGCACAGGTCTCTCCAGGCCAATTACATCCAAGGCAGCTTCAGCAAACAGGAATGAGGCTGCTGTGATGATGTCTGGGCCTCAAGATCCCAATTCTGGCTCCATATTGAGCAGCACCGCTAAACTTCCAGCAGTTGAAAACAACCAGTATCTTATTTCTCCCAACAGTTTCCCCTAACTTCTCAATTTCTGTTATGTTGGCTTTAAATTGATTTATTGATTTCTCTTTCCAGCAGGCCTATTAGAGTACAAAGACAGAGAGAGAGATGCCATAATGTGTAGAACTTGTGGAGCAACCTTTAACCACATCACTTCAAATCTGATTTGTTGATTATGATCATGGAATCCTTGCAGCCTTCTGGATGGGCTTCAGATATCTGGACTCTCAAGGAACTATACCAGAGAAAGAATTTTACAAGTTCACTGAAGAGTAGGAAATCAGCCTGTGATGCAAATTATTTGTGAACAGATCTTGATGTGACTTCTGTTCAGATTATTGAGCATGTAGCACTTCTGGAAAGAGCCACCTAGATTCTAAAATTGAAAACGACAGAGCTGTAATGAGAGTATAACTCAGCTGTGTGTGGCTGCAACCCAGGCTTGAAAGCAGATTCTGAAGGCACTCCACTGTAAGCCACCATAGTAATTGTGGTGAGTTTCAGCAATCATACTGACATGCGACTAAAAACAAGAGGTGATTTAATAGGTAAGTTAAACAGGGAGGACTGCAACCATCAAGAGATGGACACATAATGAGGTTATTCGCACAAGAGAAAACTGTGGTCCTACCTAGGTTTGGGATCTGTGTGTGCTCCTAATTTTTGGTTGTGTCGATGCAAACAACTAAGAAGGAGGAGTCTTTTCATTTCATTCAGGTGGGGTATTCTAAAAATATTAGGTATGACTCCAGACTTGTTCACAATCTTTTCCTTTGCACAGTATACCAAGTTTTGGCTCTCTTCAGTATCAGCTCAGGACATAAATGTTAGGACCAATAATAATGAAAGAACAAGGAAGGCAAAATTCGACATCAGAGCAAAATGATAAGGAACCCTGAGCTTTATATGTAACTACAAAATTTTCTAGTATTCTGATTACAACATCTTCAGAGGAACCTTGCTTCCTCTTCAGCACTTGAGAACACAAGATTTTTATTTTTCTCATATTGGAAATAATATAATTAAAAAACTACTGTGTTCCTAGAAATGTGTTGGGGAACACACACGCATACACGTTTTAAATGATCCACTTGTCAAACATTAAAATTCTGAAGAACAAAGTGAGAATTAAAAAGAAAGCTAGAACCCAAAGAGAATTGTAAGCATGCAACCAAACCAAAGGACAGATCACAAACCCAGGGAATCAAACAGTATGCAAATTTAGGTAATCAAAAGGATAACAAGAAAGTGTGATCAAAGCTAAACACTCCTGATATCAATGATACCTATGGTATTATACAAGTGCATTAACACCATGTAACAGCAATAAAAGACCCCAACAAAGTAACTTTGAATCAAAGAATATGGCGCCAAAGGAAGAAATGCATAATAAAGTAACAAACAGTAACTCATATCCATTTCCCATGAACAATCAACTTGAGGAACTACAATTACTGAAGCACTGTCAATTAAAATTTCTAGAAGTCAAAGGCTTTTTCAAAGTGCTGTGAGAAATGGTAAGTAATATGGTATGAAGAACATTTGTTATAACACATGGAGATTCTTAGCAAGTTCTGAAATAATTTATTCCCCTAAGACAAAACTTCATTTGATCCTTTCACAAATATTGGTTTGCCATTTTGGACTTGTTTTCGTTCCTTGTATCAACAAGTTTATCATTTAGTTCCACTTTCTACATTACTTCTGAAAAAGTCCAGTTGTATCCAATAGGGCTTAATCATAGTTTAAACTGCATAGGACTGCAGCCTAAGAAAGACTCTTTCATGATGACACATGTCACAAAAGTGGGATAATCATAGAAGTCAAAATCTAACCTGTCAACAGAAGAGTGACTGAGACTAGGTATAGAAATTATATTCACCTTCTGCTCATTCAGTCAAGATATTTGAGAGGAGAGCTGGTCTGGTGGTAGTGAGCATGAATTGTCCCCCTTGTTAAGCAGGGTCTGCCTTACTTTTCATTTGGGTGGGTGTCTATATATGCGTGCTGTAAGATATTCCTTTTAAGGGATGGGGCCATAGGTCAGTTGAAGAGCATCTGCATATTTGCATGCAGAAGGTCTCAGTTTCACTCCCTGGTATCTCCAGATAGGGCTGGGAGACACTCATGCTTGAAAGCTTGGAAGGCCGATGCTAGTCAGTGTAGACATTACTAAGATAGATGTACCAATGGTCTGACTCGATATAATGTTGCTTCCAGCTGAGCTTATTCTGCTCGCTCCCAGAAGCCTCCCTGGTTGCAACTGCATCTCCAGGCTTGGAGAGTGCACTTTTGCTATGCTGAGGAGCTGCACTGCAATGTGAGCTCCCAGTCTATGTTATACATGGGGACAAGTAGCTTAGCTGGCAGTGGACTGGTCGCCCCTAGATTTGACTACAAGCACCACAAATTGGAAATGGGATTAGCTCCACACTGAGGCTGTTCTCACGATCAACGGAAATCAGGCTAAGGGAGCATATGCCACTTTCCGTTGATTGTGGGAGCCACCAGACTCATGGGCAAGCCCAGTGTTCCCAAGGTGGTTAGCCCGCTTCACCACTCCCCTCCCTTAAATGAAGTTAACAGAGTGAGTGCTCTGTTAACCTCATTTTGTTGCTCATGTGTCACCACGGTGTGCGGCGACACACAAGTGAACCCCTAACTGGGGGTTTCTCCAGGATTCTGTAAGCACTCATGCAGGGCATTCTGTAACTTCCGGGGGCTGGCTGGCCTCTGATCCTCGCCACTCCTGCCGGATCCATGACGGAGCCGGCAATCGTGTGGGTGCCCGATCCATCCATCCAGGGCTCTGGGCAGGATTGCCTGTGGGGAGAGCAGGCTAAGCCCACTCTCCCTGCAGACCTGACAGAAGCTTTCCTCACAGATTGTGAGAAGAGCTTAACGCTCTATGAAGGGTGCCCAGCTAAGCAGACTCCCAGGACTAGCTAATGATAAACGTGTTGATACAAGGAAAGAAAACAAGTCCAAAATGGCAAACCAATATTTGTGAGAGGATAAAATGAAGCTTTGCCTCAGGGGAATAAATTATTTCAGAACTTGCTAAGAATCTGCATGTGTTATAACAAATGTTCTTCATGCCATATTACTTACCATTTCTCACAGCACTTTGAAAAAGCCTTTGACTTCTAGAAATTTTAATTGACAGTGCTTCAGTAATTGTAGTTCCTCAAGTTGATTGTTCATGGGAAATGGATATGAGTTACTGTTTGTTACTTTATTATGCAAGTGTCAGGCATCTAAGATCATTTCAGCCTTGGAATGAAATCTAAACTCCTCTCTTCCTCTCACAAAGAGAGACAATACCTGGCCATCAGACCAGGGAGAAAAGGCAGATAAGACAAGTTTCTTATCTGCAGCCTCCATTACAATAGGGATGAGTAAGTGATGTAATTTTGAAGAGGTGCCCATCAAAACTCTTGATAGAATTATTGGGAAGCCCTTCACAGCACAAGATATTCTTTAAATGCACCTGCACACTCCAATTGTCCTCACAATCAGCCTTAAATGCCATAGGCAATTCACACACATTCCTACCTAGGAAGGAATAAGACACAATTTATTCAAAAAAAAAGTTGTCTGGGCTTCCCTGTTCAGCAGAGCAGGACAAAAGACAAGTGCCCTCAAGACACGTTTTGGGATATAAGTATCCCTAATTCATTGTCCCAGTGTGCTTCCCCTTGTATTTACACCTGGGACTCCCACTGTGAAACATCTCAGTGTTCCCTTTTGCCTCTCACTCTGGACCCTAGCAGACTGCAACAAGAAACTCCACCTTGGTGTCCCCTCTTCAGGACAGGTGCTATAGCCTCTTGCCCAGTTTCTTCAGGGCTGAACCAATTCCTTTCTCTCATTTCTGAAATCTTGCCCCTCTATCTTAAAGTACCTCTCTAGCCCACCTGGGAATTTACATATAATTTGGAACTTTAAGCTAAATGTGCCTTACAATAGTCTGTTTATTAGAATATCTGCCGTGCCTTTAAACTAGGGCCACATAGTAATTTAGTCTGATTTTAATTTTAATAAACTCCTTTTTGTTTAATTCAAACTTCATTCTCAAGCTGATTTTCTTGAATTCATATGCTTGCACAAATTAAGACTAATTGGAACTGTCTCCCCTTTTGAGCTAAATTCCCCACATTTGCCCAAACTAGGGGGTGCAAGCCAATCACTCTTGAGGCAGTTTCATTAACACTATGTTCCTATGTACCAATTCAAAGCTGCCTTACAATGATCAAAATGTACATCTTGCTTAGGTATTGGGAAAGGAGGGGAGGTGGCTTGAGCAAATAGAACATTTAATATGAGTGAGGCCTGAACTATATGTTAAAGAGGATAGTGACTGACTGCTGCTGAAAACAGTAGTCCCACATTTCCTTCTCTTGCCTTCTCCAGTAACACCTAGGAACACAAAATATTGGAACGTAGGAAGCTGACATATCAAGTCAGACTGTTGGTCCATCTAGCTCAGCATTGTCTACACAGACTGGTAGTGACTTCTCCAAGGTTACAGGCAGGAGTGTCTCTCAGCCCTATCTGGAGATGCTGCCAGGGAGAGAACTTGGACTCTTCTGCATGCAAAAAGATGGGGCCGCTTCTCAGAGCTGCCCCATCCTCTAAGGGATCTTATAGTGCTCACATGTAGTCTCCCATTCAAATGCAAATCAGGGTGGACCCTGCTTAGCCAAGAGGACAATTCATGCTTGCTACCACAAGACTGAAGAGGAAATCGAAGAATTCTATTGAGCTTCAGGAAGCCCTGAAACAGTCACCAAAGAAAGATATGGTCTATATTGTAGGAGACTTCAATGTGAAAGTGGGAGAAGTGGAAGAATCAGAGATTGTAGGCAAGTATGGCATTGGTGAACAAAATAAGGTGGGAGAACATTTGATTCAGCTATGCCACACACAACAGTTACGTATAATGAACACATGGTTTGAGCAGACTAAGCAGCGATTATACACTTGGACTTCACCAAATGGGGAATATCGAAATCAAATTGATTACATTTTATGCCAACAGAAGTGGAAAAGTTCTATTCTTGCAGTGAAAACATTCCTGGTGGGATTATGGATCAGATCACGAACTGCTAGTTGCCAAGGTGAAGTTAAAGTGCTTTAGTGTTAAACAATCACTCATGACTCAGAAATTTGATGTTGAGAAGATTCCCCCGGCATATGCGGTTGAAGTTAAGAACAGATTTGAATCGTTTTACATCATGGAAAGACAACCTGATGAACGATGGGAGGAAACAAAGACAATCGTCACTGAAGTAGCCCATCAACATACTGCATATAAGCAGTCAATGAAATCGGCTAAGTGGATATCAGATGCTACAATAGAAATTGCAGATAGGAGAAGGAAAGCAAAAAACTATTGGTGGCAGGGAAGAAATGTGAAGATTAAATGCAGAGTTTCAGAGAGAAGTGAGAAAAGATAATGAAAAATATTGTTCTGAACACTGTAAGGAAATGGAGGAAGCCGTTAAGAGAGGTCATATAAGGGAGTGTTTTGCTTATGTGAGAAAGGGAGAAGCCCCTTTATGGCATGGAAGGTAATGGTTAGAGGACATGGTGGGCAGGAACTACATGATCAACAAGCAATTAGAGAAAGGCGGCAAGAATACACAGAACAACTTAATGCAAGTGAAAATCAAAGTCATGTTATACGATAGGAAGAAGACCTATTAGCACTGGAACCAGATATTCTGGAGAGGGAAGTTGTATGGGCACTCAATCAGCTGTCTAAACACAAAGCCCCTGGAGTTGATGGAGTACCAGTAGAGTTATTGAGAGTTTTGCCAATAAAGGAAATGAGAGCGCTATGTCAAAGTATATGGAAGACTTGTCAGTAGTCAAAAGAGTGGAAAAGGTCTGTATTTATACCCATACCAAAGAAAGGTGATATGAAAGACTGCTCAAACTATCACACCATAGCCCTGATACCACATGTGAGTAAAATTCTTTTGAAGACCATTCAACAATGTATGAATCTAACTGTTGATAGAGAGATGCCAGATGTACAAGCAGGATTTCGAAAAGGAAGAGGAATGTGTGATCACATTGCCAATCTTCGATGGATGATGGAAAAGGCAAAGGAATATCAAAAAGACTTCTATATGTGCTTCATTGACTATACAAAAGCTTTGGATTGTGTTGATCATGATAAGCTCTGGAATTGCCTTAAAGAAATGGGAATATCATTACACCTCATCCAGTTTATACAGTTGCTATACTCTGATCAAGAAGCCATGGTAAGAATGGCATATGGAGATACAGAGTTGTTTTAAATTGGGAAAGGCACTCATCAAGGTTGAATCCTGTCTCCCACACTATTTAATATGTACATAGAAATGGTCATGAGAAATGCATATTTGGAAGAATCTGCTATTGGAGTGAAAATTGGTGGTAGGAATATTAACAACTTTCGATATGCAGATGATACAACATTGCTTGCAGAAAGCAAGATCTAGTTTTAAAAATTAAAGGCTAATTTTAAAAATTAAAGATGAAAGTGAAAAATTTGGATTGCATCTTAACATCAAGAAAACAAAGATATTGACGACTGCAGAGAATACACAAGTCAGAGTGAAGATCAATAATGAGATAATTGAAGTAGTAAAAGAATTTATTTTTCTTGGCTCTAAAATCGATCAATGTAGTGACTGCAGCCCTGAGATCAGAAGGCATCTAGCACTTGGAAGAACTGCAATGATCAGCATGAGCAAAATTTGGAAGAGCAAAGATATTAGTCTTCCAATCAAATGCAGACTAGTCAATGCAATAATATTTCCAATAGCTACATATGGCTGTGAAACTTGGACTTTGAAGAAGGCAGATCGGAGAAGGATAGATGCCTTTGAGATGTGGTGTTGGAGGCGACTGTTGCGTATCCCATGGACAGCGAGAATCACAAATAAGGAAGTTTTAGATTGAGTTAAGGGGTGCACAAATCAAATACCCTGTTGGGCCGGAACCAAACATGACTTGGTATGTAGGGGCCGAGGCAAATATTCAGCACATTAATAATTATTAAAAATGTTAATGAAAGCAATTATTAGTTACCTATAGCATGAGAACATAAGAGGAGGCTCCTGGCAACCTTTCCTCTTCCCTGTCCCCCATACACTTTCAGTGCTTGCAAAGATCAATTTTGAAAGGGGGCTGATCCCCACCATGTTCATGGGGCAAGGTAGCATTTTGCATCTCACCTCAGGCACCACAATACTTTGGGCCACCCCTGGGGCCAGCAAAAAAGTCCCTGCGGGCCGGATCCGGTTCCTGGGCCTTATGTTGTGCAGGCCTGGTCACCAATAATATCGCTAGAAGCCAAGATTACTAAACAAAGACTGACATATTTTGGTCATGTCATGCGAGCTGATTCACTCGAAAAGACAACTATGCTGGGAATGATCAGCGAAAGAAGGAGATGGGGATGGCCTTGTACTCAGTGACTGGATATTATTAAAAATGACACCATAATGACCATGGTGGAATTAAAGGAAGCTGTACGAAATAGGATGGCATGGAGTGCATTGATCCATAGAATGACCAAGAGTCAGACACGGCTGAACCAATAAGAAGACCACAAGACTAGCTCTCCTCCCATAAAGACAAATTTTTATTTCTCCTTTAATACATTAATTACAATATATTAGGAACATAAGAAGCTGCCTTATACCAAGTCAGGCAATTGGTCCAGCTAGCTCAGTATTGTCTAAACAGACTGGCAGCAGCTTCTCTGAGATTGCAGACAGGAGTTTCTCCCAACCCTATCTGGAGATGCCAGGGAGGGAACATAGAACCTTCTGCTAGTCCCAGAGCAGCCCACCCACAAAGGGGAATAACTTACAGTGCTCACACATGGAGTCTGTCATTCAATTGCAAACCAGGGCAGACCCTTATTAGCAAAGGGAACAATTCATGCTCGCCGTTCTCCAGGTTGTTTCACCAGGTCACTGTTCTCCAGGTTGTTTCACCTTTGCAAGTAGCAGCCAATGAACTGTCCTGGTGGGGGAGACACAAGGAGGCTTCTGTTTTTGGCAGCAGGCACACATCACCATAATGATTAGTTCTGGTCATAACATCTAGAGTTCTACCAGCAAACAGAGGAAAAACGATACACAAATAGTTGCTACAGATCTTTGTCATGTCATTTAAAATGTAAGAGACATGAAAGGAAAGAAAGAGATGGAGTTGTTGGACTGCTGAATAGTCTGGGTGGTGAAGAAAATTCAGGGGTATATGTTTAAGGCAGGATAGAATTAATAGAATGTGGAAATGCAATCGCTGAACTGGAAAAGCTTAATGAAAAGGAAAGATTTCTAGTACTCTTGCTGTGGTTGCGTTCAACAGCGTATGGAGAAAATGTACTGTGGAAAGTCTTACTAATGTATGGAGCACCAAAGTAATTTATTAACTAACGGAGGGTGTTTACAGTAAATCAATTAGCAATGAATGGGAAACTGACACCTTTGCTTAAAACCACAGTGAGAGTGAGAAATGGATGTAATTTGGCACCTGACCTATCTCTCCTCAGAAACCGTAATGACAAAAGCATTAGAGTCAGTGAAAGCTGAAGTTAATAGCAGTCAGAAGTGGTTTGTAATTTAAGGTATGCAGATGATATAGGATTAATGACCAAGTCTTATCAATGGCTGTAAGACCCTCACAATTAAATGCAAAATACAACTCAGGACCCAGTATAATCTAAAAATAACTAACCAGCCTGTGATTATGGATTTTAAAAACCACGACATTGCATTAGCTGACAGAACAACAAATGGTACATTCTGAGCTTATTTTTGAATGTTGGATTTCATACATCTGTTGACAAGTCATACTTATGCACTTCTAGTTCAAACAACAGTTTTACCAATGTGTGAAAACACAGTGTTTAAAAAGAACAGAAAAGATAATGAATTCTAGCCATACTGGGCACAAACAGTATTATTATTATTATTTACATTTATATCCCGCTCTTCCTCCAAGGAGCCCAGAGCGGTGTACTACATAATTGAGTTTCTCCTCACAACAACCCTGTGAAGCAGGTTAGGCTGAAAGAAAAGTGACTGGCCCAGAGTCACCCAGCAAGTCTCATGGTTGAATGGGGATTTGAACTTGGGTCTCCCCGGTCCTAGTCCAGCACTCTAACCACTACACCATGAGTGTAACCACAGGACAAACACCAGAATATTCTTTCCAAGAGCAATATTAATATATGCATAATATGGAGTGAGTGGGTTAGAAAATGTCCCCTGATCCAGCATAACATTGTGCCATGCAGCATAGAAAGAAAATATGATTATTTGAATGCTTTATAAATGATGGGAACAATCCTGACTTTGTGCCACAATCTGGCAAGGTTTTCCAGCCTCACAGCTGATCAATTCAGGTTTCCACCCTCTGATCCATGAGAAGAGGTTGTAGCATCAGGAACTCAGCTGACCATTACAATTTTCTTCTTTCCTCCCCTCAGAAGTTGTACCTCTGGCTCACATTACAATTTCTGCAGCAGTACTGTTCAGCATGTGAGCTGTCTCTTTTATCCGTCCAGGCCCTAAGAACATAGGAAGTTCAGACCGTTGGTCCATCTAGCTCAGTATTAGCTACAGAGATGGGCAGTGGCTTCTCCAAGATTACACACAGGAGTGTCTTTCAGCCCTATCTGAAGATGCCAGGGAAGGAACATGGAAACGTCTGCATGCAGGTACTCTTCCCAGAGCAGCCCCATCCCCTAAGGTGAATATCGTACGGTGCTCATATATCATCTCCCATTCAAATACAAACTAGGGTGGATCCTACTTATCAACAGGAACAATTCATGCTTGCTACAACAAACCTATCATAGCACCCTCTTCCACTCAATATGCATGTGCTTTTTCTCTACCCTACTCCTATTTCAGGTTTTGTAAGTGTGCATTTTCCATATTGGAGTGTTCTGTAACCAAGTGAGCATGGTCAGAATACAGATAATAACAGCATACAGACGACAACTTGTTCCCTTTAGGCAATCCCCATCTTTCATGCCAATTTTCCTGCCCTGTGGTCCTGTTCTCTTGTCCTTCAGGGTTATTTTTGCCTGACCACTAGTAAGATTTACTGATGCATAATTGATGATGGGATGTGAAAAAGAGGTTGGTTTCTGAGGGAACTATCTACAAGAAATCCTTTGTTTTCAGGTACTGAAGAATCTTAGATTCTTTATAAAAATGTACAATAAAATGAACAGACTATCAGCAAAATATTTAGCAGTCAATCACATGGTGATAACTGTAAGAACCCTTACATTATAACAGGCTATATCCAATGAAAGAGGATTGTCTTAACAATCCTCTAGGAGGTCTTGATGAAGAAAGCTAGGTGGGCCTCACAAGAGAGGGAGCTCCAGAACCTGAGACCATGGAAAAGGCTCTCTGACCCAAATCCTCGCCAACCACACTTCCGCTGGCAGAGGAGCCTAAATCAGACAGTCCCAGATGACCTCAGAGACAGACATTTAAGCACCTTGAATTGACTTCAGGACTAAATTGGGAGCCATTTCAGTTTTCATAAGATTGGAATAAAATGCTATGCAAAATGTGGTCAAGAAAGCAGCCCAGCAGCTGCATTCTGCTTAAACTGCAGCTTCCAAACACTCTTAAGGACACCCACTGACAATACCAGTAGCATAGGGAGGGCATAGGTGGACTGGTTCAGACTGCTCACTCTCCCAACCCGTTGGTGGCCCCCTGCAGTACTCCTACTTTCCCACCGTGAGCATGGGGTACCCCTTCTCTCCCCACTGCATGTGGCAGCCACTGAGTGGTGAGCTGACCCCTCAGGGACGCTGCCACTGCCACTGCTGCATGTACACACAGTGGGGAGGAAAGGGGTGCTGTACACATAGCAGGGAGAAAGGGGGCACTGGGTGGGGGGCTACCGGGTGAGCATGGTGATAGCAGCTGCGCATGGGTTCTTGGAAGCTGTGCACACAATTACAGCTCCACTCCTGGATAACAGTTAGTGTGTGTTGCAGTAATCATAGCTAGGGCTGCTTTCTCGAGGAAGGACTGCACCTGTCACACAAGCCAAAGCTGTATCAAGGCACCCCTGGGCATCATTGTTACCTGGGCCACCAGAAGCAAAGCCAAGTCTAAGAGTGCCACCAGATTGTGAACCTGGAGGATGCAACTCTGTTGAGAGCAGAGCAAATACTCAAACCCAGATCAGTTTTCCTACTAACCAACAACACTGTCTTGTCTGAATTTTGCCTTAACTTGTTAAGCCATATCCATCTCAGGCCAGCCTCTAAGAACTAGTTTAGGGTATACACTGCTTCCTTGAATGAGATTAAATACAGAGGTAGAACTAGGTGTCTTCTACATATTGATGGCACCACACCTGAGGCATCCCGACAACTTCTCTCAGGAGTTTCATAGCATGGGGAACAAGATGGACCCCTGTAGGTTTGATCCACACACCCCAGCACCACTTTCTGGAAACCCTTCAGGTAGAATCTGAATTAATCAATAATGTGCCACCCAATCCCAGCCCAGCCAGTTAGTCTAGAAGGATATTGTGACTGATGGTATTGAAAGCTGCTGAGTGATTCAAAACAACCAACATAAACACATTCAGCCTGTTTCGCTACCAGTGTAGATTGTCATAATGGCAGTTTCAGTCCCAAAGCCAGGTCGAAACCCTGGTCAAAACAATTCCTTAATCCTAGACTATTCAGGCGAAGGCAACTGGTTTACTTACTCCATCTTCCTCCACTGTCAGGGCAAGGCCTCTTCTGTCATGGCACCAAGACTGTGAAACCTTCATCTGACAGAGACCCACCCGGCTCCATTTTCACTTGCTCTTAGGTGCACAGTGAAGATAGTTTTGTTTTAGCAAGTTTTACCATCCTCTTTTTTTAATTTTTTTCCTGCATTGCCTGGTTTTATCTGTATCTGCTACTCTATATTGATTGTTGTTTTAAATTTTGTGCCCCACCCTGATTATCTTTGGACAGAAGAGTAGAATAAAAATGCCTAGAAATAAATTGCCAAGCGGCAGTATGCACAGACAGTAGCTACTGTAAACAATAGCCTCTGTCCTGCCAAGCCACCAATACAGTGTGATTAACTCCCAAGGATACCTTAACAGAAATAAGGTGTTTGATATAAGAACCTCTAACACGTTGGCTTTAGAATAAATATGCTGGATTCTATATTCCTCTGCAGAAAATGATTTTGTTATCAAGCTAGATGGGATGGTGTCCATATTTCTATCCATCACTTTATCACAGTGATTCATTTCAATGATCCTCTCACTCAAAAGATAAGCATGGAAATTACGTCATCCAGAAGAATTTTCATTTTCAATTGATCTCCATAATATGGATTTCAATGGATATATAAGGCCCCAAAATTTATCAGGAAAATCTGGCCATACATCATCTATATACTTTTAAATTTAAATTAGATCACTGAATGCTCAGCCCAATCCTCAAAGTAGTCAATTGTTGTTTGAGTGTCCTTTTTATTGTTATCTTTTTGTAAGAATTGGAATTAGTAATTCCATAAACCTGATATAGTATAGTTTAGCAATTGGTTCTTTGTAGAGAGGATTTAATAGTACTTAATACAATTCAAAACTGAGTATATTTTACTGAAAAGAAAACAAGAGTCCAATTAAAAGTGAAAACCCTCTGTAAGGCAAATTAGCACCTGTTACTGATAACAGGATGCGATTTATAAACTAGGAGGAAACCATCAGGAGGAAAAAAGATAAATAATCCTCAGGTGGAACCTTTAAATAAAGATCAATTGTGACAATTACAAAACTGCTTTCCAAAGCTCTGGAGCTGTAATGCCTTTCTCCATATTAATTAAAGATAGTCAACAATTACAGTGTTCAGTTTTTTGAAAAGATTCTTTATGCTTTCTATTTCTGCACATATTGCTGTTCTGAATCCTATGACATTTGGGATTTCTTGCTTGCTTTAAAAAAAACAGCTATCACTAATGGATTTTTCTTACTCCTCTTTGTTTCTAGACACATAATGGGAAATTTCAACAACTTCTCTTCTGTTACTGAGACACTTGTACCATTTGGTCTCCTGGGTTTAGACTGTAGTTGTGTATCCATATATGTGTGTGCAATATGAGCGTCTTCAGTAATCAGCTGGTTTGAGAAATCTCCCTTTAGTCTTCTTTTTCTGCTTTTTCTATCATCACTGTATCTCCAGTATCTCCTACTTTCCTGGAACTCCCATCTTTTGATCTAATTTTAAAATGGGTTTTGAAGGTGATTTGTTTTTTC